>NC_137173.1:95335066-95969709 GCF_951804945.1 Podarcis cretensis | reverse complement strand
CGCCTGCCATGTGGAACGCACTCCCATCAGATGTCAAGGAAATAAAAAACTATCTGACTTTTAGAGGACATGTTGGAAGTTTTTAATGTTTGATGTTTTATTGTGTTTTTAATGTTTTATTGTGTTTTTAATATTTGAGAAACCCAGCCAAATGGACAGGGCAATAATAATAATACAGTGGTGCCCCGCAAGACGAATGCCTCGCAAGACGGAAAACCCGCTAGACGAAAGGGTTTTCCGTTTTGGAGGTGCTTCGCAAAACGAATTTCCTATGGGCTTGTTTCGCAAGACGAAAATGTCTTGCGAGTTCCTGCGGGGTTTTTTTCCTTTCCCCCCCTTTTTCTAAGCCGCTAAGCCGCTTATCAGCTGATCCGCTAAGCCACTTATCAGCTGATCCGCTAAGCCGCTTATCAGCTGATCCGCCAAGCCGCTAAGCCGCTAATAGCGCTAATCCGCTAAGCCGCTAATGGGCTTGCTTCGCAAGACGAAAAAACCGCAAGACGAAGAGACTCGCGGAACGGATTCTTTTCGTCTTGCGAGACACCACTGTAATAATAATAATAATAATAATAATAATCATAATAATCATAATTCAATTTTCATCCATTTCCACTGCACAACATCAGAGACAACAGCTGCTAACCTAAACTGCATGGAACTGCTGGCAATTGCCTTGGGGCAGGAGTTGATGGAGTGTGCTAAGCTCAACCAAGGCTCCTATATTCAATCGGCAAATGTGCCAATGACCAGGTATCTGCTATGGGGATGAGGAATGTGTATTCATTTTCTTCAAGAGCACAAGAGGTGAGTTTGTGAGGGTAGGCAAATGCACTTGGAATCCCATAACAAGGGGGGGAAACCTGCCCGTGTTAGGTGAGTTGAGATGCAGAAGAAAAATGGCTAGGCATCCCCAAATCCTTGCAAAATGAAAGAAAAAGACCCCCAAAGAGGTTTTATTTCCAGTCAACATGACAGCTTCTGAGTTGCGCATGAACTTGTGAACCTAATGCTCTCTCAGATGAGCAAACTGGGTGGAGTTCTCCTCTAAGTAGTTAGAAAAACCTTTATTACTGTGTTTATTGGGATGGTGATTCACACCAAATTCCAGGAGTTCATCCCTTTACCCTTTCATGTGGCATTTGTATAATTGAAAATATTGAACGATGCTTTGTTGTATTGTTGTAAGCCAATTCCATACATCATTGCGGCAAAGATTAGATAGGTGAGCTATCAAACCTATCAAGTGGTGTGAAAAAAACAAAGCACCACTCCTTTCCCTTTGAAATAGAATAGACAATTTTTTACTGGCCTGTCTCCTGAGTATCCATGTGTATGAAATATGGTGGGGTGACCCCCATTTTGTAAGTCACCCCCTCATATTGCATACCTTGGGTCCCAAAATGGTTGATTTCTGGCCATGATATAAATGTGAAAGCAACAACAGCAATCATGCAGAGGCTGCAGTCCTGTCCCCGCTTCCCTGAGGAGGCTGCATGAAACTCAGTGGGACTTACACCTGAGTAGACATGCATAGGATTGCATTGAAAAACACCAGTTTCAGTTTCTCTGATTTAAAATGGTTCATATTTGCAAAGCTAAGCAGGGTCTGGTATGGTTTCAAATTGGACGGGAGACCGCTTCTGAGATTCCTGTCAGGGAAAACCCGGATGTATGGCAACCAGTGCTTTTTTCCTGGGGGGATGCAGGGGTACGCATACCCCTAGATATTTTGTGAATCTAACGGGGGAAGAAACTAAACATTTTTTTTTAAAAAATTCTTCTCTAGCATGGTGAATCGCCAGCTCTGCTGCTACCTCCAATGGCGGCTTCATTTCCTGTCATGGTGTTTCCTGAGTCTTAGGTGGAAGTGAGCGTTTAATGTGTGAAACAGTGTGGAATGTGGATGTGTGGTGGTTTACTGTCTGGCCTCATTTCAATATTAGTAGAAAAATTACTATTTTTCATCAGAGGAATCAGGAAGATGTTAGTGCACACAACCTCGTGCCAGTGTGGAAGTCACTGTGAGCTGTCAGACAACTGTGTAATATGGTATCTGAAGAAGTGTGCATGCACACGAAAGCTCATACCAAGAACTGACTTAGTTGGTCTTTAAGGTGCTACTGGAAGGAATTTTTTTGTTTTGACTATGGCAGACCAACACGGCTACCTATCTGTAACTGTGTAATATGAGTTAATGCATGGATAGGCAAACTAAGGCCTGGGGGCCGGATCCAGCCCAGTCACCTTCTAATTCCGGCCCGTGGATGGTCCGGGAATCAGTGTGTTTTAAATGAGTAGAATGTGTCCTTTTATTTAAAATGCATCTCTGGGTTATTTGTGGGGCATAGGAATTCATTCATCCCCCCCCAAATATAGTGCGACCCCCCCAAGGTCTGAGGGACAGTGGACTGGCCCCCTACTGAAAAAGTTTGCTGACCCTTGAGTTAATGCATGCTGTTTGTACTTTTGTCCATTTACTGTATTTATTTCCCCCAAATTGAATGATGAAATGGTGATCTTCCTGAATCAAAATGAGAGTACCCCTAAACATTTTTTAAGAAAAAAAGCACTGATGGCCAAAAAGCTCAACTTTGCAATGTGGCAACCCTAACTGCAGGGGGTTGGACCAGACGACCGTCAGGGTCCCTTCCCTATTATTCTATGATTGCAGTCTTCAGCCCATTTTATAATAACTGACTTTGGGGGGAAATGGACTGTTCTGCTCCTCTGCCCATCATAGCAGCCTTGATCTGCAGGAATCGGCAGCTGAAACTTTTACATCACGGAGACCTACATTTTCACCATCTAATAACTGAAGACGAAGGTGCTCTGAAAGGCAAAGTAGCAAGAAGAAGAAAAAGACTTTGGCATCCCTGTATTACTACACAGGAAATGTAGAATTGGTTTGAAGGTTTAGTCCCAAGTCTTAGTAATTAAGGCTTCAAAGTCCACACTCTGAAAGGAAGCATCTGCCATGCATGGTTTTCCCCATCATCATCAGATGTTGGCAGAATGAGGCCATAAGCAACATTCCTAATGGGCAATTCTGGCTAGGGCTGCTGGGGACACAGCTATTTCCCCTTTTATGCTCCTCTCACAGATATAGCTGTGTCCCTAGAAACCCTAGCAAGAATTACTACACAGGAAAGCTGTTTATGGCCCACATTCTGCCAGATTTGTGTGCGTACCTATTTCTGGCTTCACTTATACAAATTAATGCCTTGTTTAGCCATAGGTCAATTGCAACGATACATCATAAAAGACGATGAGACATAATACAATGGAGTGACTGACCGCAAAAAGATAAAGTGGAAAGGAAGGAGCGTAGTGGGGAGCTATGTGACATTATATGCTGTACTATAGATATAATATTGCATGCATATAATATGAATATATTTCCCAGGCGACATTATATGCTGTACTATAGATATAATATTGCATGCATATAATATGAATATATTTCCCAGGTTTCCTAATGCAATGAGCACACAAGCTGCATATAACTATCATGAAAATTATAAATAAATTATAAATAAAATTATGCTGCAGCATATGGATTAGCTCTTTTACACATATAATGTTTGGTTTTTTAAAAAATCCATTTAATGAGTTGGGATTTTCAAACCACAAGCAGCTTGGATATGAGTGGGCACCTAATATGAGAGGATGTGATCAAAGCTTAATTGGGTCACAATCACCAAATCCCACGTATAAATCCCTCTAAAATGGATTTCTCCTCCCTCCCTAGACCAGACCTGAGCAGAGGGAAGGAGCAGAGTTTTACATTAATGAAAGGACAAGAAAAAGGGACATGAAGATTGAATATGAGTTCCAAAGGAGGGGAAGGAATCGAGAACAAACCCCAGGGCTGGTGTCTGGTTGACTGAGGGGGGGGGGGATGCTCTCAGTGGATCCAGAAATCCAGTTTGAGAATATGGGGCTGGATGGAGGAGGATGAAGAGATTCACGTAACGAGGTACAGTGGTACCTCGGGTTAAGAACTCAATTCGTTCCGGAGTTCCGTTCTTAACCTGAAACTGTTCTTAACCTGAGGTACCACTTTAGCTAATGGGGCCTCCCATTGCCGCTGCACCACCACCACACGATTTCTGTTCTCATCCTGATGTAAAGTTCTTAACCCGAGGTACTATTTCTGGGTTAGCAGAGTCTGTAACCTGAAGTGTCTGTAACCCGAGGTACCACTGTAATGAAATGATTCCTGGTCCAATCATGAGCTCACCGTGTAGATCTTTAATGTAGCAGCTTCTACATCCCAGAATATATGTGTGTAGAGCAGAGATTGGAATCTTTTATTGGCTATTGCCGAAACCGACCTTTGCAAATTGTATTAGGTAGCAGTTGCGGTTCGCATTTTGATTTTTTTACAGTTTAATGGCTTGAGCGTTTTATTGCGTTTTTCTGAAGTGCAGCCCCCCACCCCACCCCACCCCCGTCAAGCATTTGGAGAGTCAGGTGTAGAAGTTAAATAAATCAAACAGAAGCTGAGCATAATCCTGAATTGTCCTGCGATTACATGAGATTGCCTGGGTGGGGTGGGCATTGCGTAGAAGGGTACCGAGACTAGAACTTGAGAACTCGGGCAAAAGCAAAGGAGCTTCTCCCACGGCAATCACTGGAGGAGTGATTTAGCACATTTGGTAGAGCATGAGACTCTCAGTCTCAGGGTTCGAGCCCCTTGTTGGGGCAAAAGATTGCTGCATTGCAGGGGTTGAATTAAACAACGCTCATGGTCTCTTCCAAGTCAATAAATCTATGATTCAATGATTTGGCAGGTATGGAGAGGAAAACTAGGTAGCTAAAGACAGAGTCTCTCTAGTCTAATAGCCTCGTCACTTATATGCCCAACCACTGCATGTGCTCTACAAGATAGGGCACCTGGTGTTAGAAACTCAGATATATAAGCTAGGAGCCAAATGGCTCGAAAGTTGTATTTTTCAATATGACGTTTTGGTTCCTGAAATTCCTTCTGATTGTGCAGATAGAATATCACACAGAGAATTATACAGGATGTGTTGTTAGTGTGTGAAAACAGGGAAGATCCAAGGATCCTCCGGAACAATTTATTTGATATTAATTGTGATTACAGGTGTGTCATCAAGTCTTTAACAAGGAGTGCTCCCAAATAATAATAATAATAATAATAATAATAATAATAATAATAATAATATCTAATTATTCCAGATATTAAAGTGGATGTTGCTACTTTACTTTCCCCTATTTTCTTATTTTGTATTTTGGTTTTTAAACCACCTCTTTTGTGTTTTTATTCCAAATTAATTTTAACTTACTTGCAACATTTGCAATGAAAATATTTGAGAAGGAAAGTGTATGTGCACTTGTTTGTATATATTTTTGTGCTGTGCGTCAGAAAGAGAGAGAAAGAAAAGTTCCTATACATCCGCTAGAGGGCAGCGAATCCAAAGGATTCAGTGTTCAGAAGATTAAAATACTGAATTCCTGGCCATTTGTTCCTTTCAGAGGGCATATTTCTCATTGTTGTACAATGAGAAAAGTTTGCAAATTAAGCATTGCCATTGTCATTAGTCTTCTTATTGCCCATGTGGAGTGAAAGCATGTTATTTCATCATTTGCCGTTATTTCCTTTACCAGAGTTGCCACCTTTGTTCCGGCAAAATACAGGACAGGGCAGGTTAGTTGGGGGGCTTCAACCTGTTAAGTTGTGGGTGAACATATCAGACGACACAGCGATTCTTCAAACAGCTCTTGTTTATTCACAGGCCAGAACAGAACTGAACTGAATGGTTCAGCCAGCCTGCTTATATAGAGCTCCACTACAACGCAACTGTAACAACTTTCTGTAACTATCCAATCACTGAACATTATTTTCAATCCCTTATTTGCATATGTGGACCTGAGTGAAAACTATCTAGAGTATCCCCCTGCTGGCCCAGGGTGAGAACTTTGGTACATAACACCCCTCCCCACCGAGACAAGGCGTTAGTTACAATCGTAATGGTTTCCTTATATACAGCACTACACGTAATGGTTCAATTAGGCACAAAAGCATATCGGTTACATTTCACAGACTTCCATTAGACCGACAGTATTACATGAGAACTTCAGTATATAACACAACCAACCAAGTGACTTCAACCAAAACATTCAAAATATTGCAGCCTAACAGGATGGTCCCTCTGAAGCACACACACATACGCATGAATTTGCAGATCTGTCTGTTCTTGGCTACCCTGAGCTTAAAGACATGACCTTTCAAACACCCTTTCAGTCACATGCATTTGAAGAAGGTCCCTAACTTGGCAGAGAGAGAGAGAGAGAGTCAGATGACCTGAAATACAGGACAAAACCGTATCAATACAGGACGTAGCATTTTA
The DNA here is from genome assembly GCF_951804945.1 of Podarcis cretensis. Lineage (NCBI taxonomy): Eukaryota > Metazoa > Chordata > Lepidosauria > Squamata > Lacertidae > Podarcis > Podarcis cretensis. The sequence continues at coordinate 95,963,335 of NC_137173.1, read as the reverse complement.
CATTGAAATATGGAACAATCTTGTATTATATGGGACAGGTGGCAACCTTTTACCCTTGTAAATATTGTAAACGTTGGTTGCATTCGTTCAAAACCAAACCAAGTAAAAATTCACATTTTAGCAGGAATAGATAATGTTTATTGAATATTTTAAGAGCCAGTATGAACAAAAACATAGCCTAGCTGGTCTCGAGTAAATCCAGCAGAGTTGAAATAGATAAAGGAGTTTTTAATAGATAACAAATTGGAAGATTGGAAAGATGTGGATTACGTGGAGTAGTAGAAAAGGAAAGGAACCAGGGAAGTCCTATGGTATATGCAGTGCTTTTATTGCTAAAAACATGTTTAGGGGTATTCTCATTTTGATTCAAGAAAATCACCATTTTATGGTTCAAACTGGGGAAAATAAATACAGTAAACAGACAAAAGTACAAAGATTCACAAAATGTTTAGGAGTATGTGTACCCCTGTGTCCCCCCCCCCAGACAAAAATCACTGGGTGCAGTATATGTAGACATGCTGTATTTGGTATGAAGTTGTTGTAAGTTGAATACTCTCCCTAGAGAAGTTCATCTGTTGCCTTCATTATACACCTTTAGGAGCCAAGCACAAGCAAAAACATTTGTTTTTAACCAGACCTTTGGTTGATCTTATTGACATCCAATACACTTTTAAAATGTGGCTCTTTTTTTGGGGGGGGGGTGTTATTGGGTTTTGTATTTATTTTGATTATATATATTCTGGTTTTTATGTTGATCTTTTCTGTGAACTGCCCTGAGACCTCTGGGTATAGGGTGGTGTATAAATTCTAATAATAATAATAATAATAATAATAATAATAATAATAATAATGTGGGGGAGGAGGAGGGGAGGAAGGAAGGGGGGTTAAGTACAGTGGTGCCCCGCAAGACGAACGCCTCGCAAGACGGAAAACTCGCTAGACGAAAGAGTTTTCCGTTTTGGAGGCGCTTCGCAAAACGAATTTCTTATGGGCTTGCTTCACAAGACAAAAATGCCTTGCGAGTTCCTGCGGGTTTTTTTCCCCTCCCCCCCCCTTTTATAAGCCGCTAAGCCGCTTATCCGCTTATCCGCTAAGCCGTCAATGGGCTTGCTTCGCAAGACGAAAAAACCGCTAGACGAAGAGACTCGCGGAACGGATTCTTTTCGTCTTGCGAGGCACCACTGTATTCTCTCTGTTCCTGTTTTTGGAAATGCAAAAAATAAAAAAATAAACATTTTGACAAATAATTAAGATGATGATGATGATGATGATAAATAAATAAATAAATAAATAAATAAATAAATAAATAATAAAAGGCATCAATTTCTGCAGCTTGTAAGCCACTTATATAATGAATGATGTGGCAAGATACTTTGGGACGAGCTGCTTAAGATGCACTGGATCTCCTGCTCGGCTGGGCTCAGTTGGCATTAAGTCCCCAGGGCTCATCCCAGTTCAGCCAGCAGACCTAAAGCTGGCTGGGCCAAAACCAGTGTCAGTCCTCCCAAAGGGGCGTTCCATGGGTGTTGCAGGGGCGTGGCCACAGGTAAGGGACTCTGCCTGCACCCTGAGCCCACTCAGTTCAGTCCGATGACCTGGAAACTCAGTGCAATACTTCCACCTCTCACCAAATAATTTTTAATTCTAGCATGCATTTTAATTGAAGTTTCATTTAATAGTTCGGACTATTTTTTTAGTTACTTTTTTGCATTGTTTCCTTGCAAACTGCTTAGAGATGATTGTAGTTAAGTGGTATATAAATAACCCCGCTTCCGCAGCTGCCCTCAGTTTACCCCAGTGTAGGGAGAGAGGAGGGAAGCATCCATGACTAATATTACTACTATTACTACTACTAATTTATTATTTGTACCACAAACTTGACATGAGCCAACAGTGTGACACGGCAGCTAAAAAAGCCAATGCAATTCTGGGCTGCATCAATAGGAGTATAGCATCTAGATCAAGGGAAGTAATAGTGCCACTGTATTCTGCTCTGGTCAGACCTCACCTGGAGTACTGTGTCCAGTTCTGGGCACCACAGTTCAAGAAGGACACTGACAAACTGGAACGTGTCCAGAGGAGGGCAACCAAAATGGTCAAAGGCCTGGAAACGATGCTTTATGAGGAACGGCTAAGGGAGCTGAGCATGTTTAGCCTGGAGAAGAGGAGGTTAAGGGGTGATATGATAGCCATGTTCAAATATATAAAAGGATGTCACATAGAGGAGGGAGAAAGGTTGTTTTCTGCTGCTCCAGAGAAGCGGGCACGGAGCAATGGTTCCAAACTACAAGAAAGAAGATTCCACCTAAACATTAGGAAGAACTTCCTGACAGTAAGAGCTGTTCGACAGTGGAATTTGCTGCCAAGGAGTGTGGTGGAGTCTCCTTCTTTGGAGGTCTTTAAGCAGAGGCTTGACAACCATATGTCAGGAGTGCTCTGATGGTGTTTCCTGCTTGGCAGGGGGTTGGACTCGATGGCCCTTGTGGTCTCTTCCAACTCTATGATTCTATGATTCTATGATTCTATCTGGCTGGGTTTTCCCAGCCACTCAGGGAGTCTCCCAGCAAAATATTAAAAACACGATAAAACATCAAACTTTAAAAACTTCCCTATATAGGGCTGCCTTCAGATGCCTTCAAAAAGTCAGATAGATGTGCCACTACCGAGAAGGCCCTCTGCCTGGTTCCCTGTAACTTCACCTTTCGCAGTGAGGGAACCACCAGAAGGCCCTCAGAGCTGGACCTCAGTGTCCTGGCAGAACAATGGGGGTGGAGATGCTCCTTCAGGTATCCTGGACCGAGGCCGTTTAGGGCTTTAAGGGTCAGCACTAACACTTTGAATTGTGCTCAGAAGCGTACTGGGAGCCAATGTAGGTCTTTCACTTCACATGCAATGCAGTTCTTTCCATTTTCTGTGAAAATCCTAACATGTCAAGAGGTTTTGAGATATGCTGTGTTGCTCACTGAACAAGATCACTGGGGAATTTGACAAAGAAAGGGCTTTATCTCCTTTGTCTCCCCTTCACGGCCATCTGTCGTGGATGCTTCAGCTGAGTTTCCCGGGGTCCCTTCCAATTCTACAATTCCATGAATCGACAATTCCAGTCTACTTTCTCCAGCATTTGTGACAGCTTTATAGTACCACCTGCAGGCCAGTGCTCAGCCTGGACGAAAGCCCTCTCTGCTAGAAGACTAGGCTGGCCTTAGATGTCCATTTCACCAATAACCAAGAGTACATGCATCCCCAAAATCAACCGTCCTTCAATCCTTCCCCTTTGCTTTGCATTGCCTTTGCATTTGTCTTAATTTTACAGCTCCCAAATGGCATCATTTTGAAACCCCAGAGCTTTCCCCACAACAACTGATGTTCTAGTTGCTTTGAATATTAGATAACATGGCACCAAGAACTGTAGTTAGTTAATTACTTGAAAAACACAAAAGCAGCAGAGAGCTGCAGCCAACATACAGTGACTTCCTTTTGGTAAACGTCTCTCTGTGTGTTTCCTTTTAAGTGGCAAGAAGCTACATTTGTCGGGAAGTGACTCAGCAGCTGAAATTAGTGCTCCATAGCTAGCCCCCGGCATTAGACACAATGCCTGAAAAATGATATAAAATAATATTTATTTAATGCTAGTAAGGGTAGCCAGTAAAGGATCAGTAATAGCAGGATGTGATCATGCCCAGAATAAGGCAAGTGATAGCCCCATTCTATTCAGAACACTGGAATACTGTGTCTAGTTCTGGGCACCACAGTTTATAAAGGATATTGACAAGCTGGGACGCTTGCAAAGGAGGACGACCAAGATGATAAAGGATTTGGAAACCAAGCCTTATGAAGAATGGTTGCAGGAGTTGGGTACGTTTAGCCTGGATAAGAGGAGACTGAGAGCGGATATGATACCAATCTTCAAATATCTAAAGGGCTGCCACATGGAAGATGGAGCAAGCTGGTTTTCTCCTGCTCTGGAGGGTAGGACTCGAACCAATGGATGAAAGTTACAAGAAAGGAGATTTTCATGAAACATCAGGAAGAACATTCTGAGGGAGAGAGCTGTTTGAACGGATTCCTTCGGGAGGTTGTGGACTCTCCTTCTTTGGAGATTTTAAAGCAAAGGTTGGATGGCCACCTATCATGGATGACCTAGTTGAGATTCTTCCATGGCAGGGGGTTGGACTTGATGACCCTGGAGGTCCCTCCCAGCTCCACAATTTTATGATTCTACACAGGCTGAACACCAGCCATGTAGGATTCAAACTCCTGTCAAGACACAGTATGTGGGTTGTGGGTTTTGTTCCTCCTAGTAGGCCACAAGTTGTGCGGGTCTGATAAGCAGGCCTATGTCTTTGTTTCAGTTTAAACATGGCTATTTTTCTAAACGGTAACCAAGAAGAAATAAGAGACTCTTGGCACACAAAAGTATGAAGAACATTTGCTAGGATTGTTTATATCAGCTTCTTCCTGGAGAATATGTTGGAGCCCAGATTCCAGCTTAGGAAGGAGAGGAGGATAGCAAAGACGAAAGCACCCAATGTAGATTTCGAGGCAGAAATAACATCGGGGGAAGCAAGCCCTTTTAAATATCCTTAAAAGGAATGAGGTGTGTGTGTGTGTGTGAGAGAGAGAGAGAGAGAGAGAGAGAGAGAAAGAAAGAAAGAAAGAAAGAATTATTCACCAAAAAGAAATTGCAGGGATGTATTCCACAGGGATATTTAATGTATCCTCCCAAGTCACCCAGCCAGTATACTTAAGTCACACAACTCCCTTCGCCTAAAGTTCCCAAGGTAAGGAGTATAAGAATCCTGGGAATTGTAGGTTACGCCTCATAGGTCTACAGTTCCAAGCATCCTCAGCAACTTACAGTTCCCGGGATTCTTGGGGTGTGGATGCTTAAAGATAAAACCACAATAAGGAAGGAGAGGGGCTGTCTTGCCACTGCCCATCAACCATTAGCACCAGAGAGGAGACTGAGCGGGTGCACAGGTCTCCCCCACAGAGGTGCCAACTTGAATAAAATATTCAGTTACAAGACACAGCACATGCACACCATTTGAATGGCAACACCCATCAACTTTGGGGGTCCCCGGCCCAGCAGTGTAGCTAGCCACTCGGGTGCCTGGTGCGGCAGCCGGGGTGAGCCACCCATGGGGCGGGGCGATTTGCCTGTGGGGGTGGGGTTAGCTGCCCATGGGGGCGGGGTGAGCCTCTCTGATGCTTGGAGCCTCTCCGCTGCCTCCCCCTCAGCTGTAGGACGGCTGAGGTTGAGACAGTAGGCAGACACAAGTCCCATGCTGTCGTTTCAGGCAGCGTGGTACCTGCAGGCGCCTATGCCACCTCAACACTCCTAAAAAGTTTCATGAACCCAATTTTATTTTATTTTATTTTATTTTGTCACCCACCCCCTCAGTGATGCCACCTGGGGCGGACCACACACCCCACACACCCTTTCCTCTTCCACTGCCCCGTGTGATGGCCTGGGGCTCGGACTCGGAACCAGAGGAGTCTCAGTCTGCACCAGATCCTTTGCCTCAGGCGGCATCTGAACCAAGTTTGTGGCGGCATCTGAACCAAGTTTGTGGCCTGATTCTGAAGAGCCCCAGTCTGCACAGGTTCCCCTGCAACAAACACCAGCTGGGCCGAGTCAGGGGCCGGAGCCTGCCCTGGCTCCCGATGCGGGGATTACCTCATTGCCTTCAGCTGGGCAATCACCTACAGGTGCTCCACTACCAGTTGTGTCAGGAGAACCTGAGGTGGCCTCTGGGTCTAGTAACCCACCGACGTCTCCCGAGGTGCAGAGACTAAGGTCTGAGATCAAAACAAAATTAAAAAAAATCCTTCCAGTAGGTGCTACTGGAAGGAATTTTTTTATTTTGTTTTGACTATGGCAGACCAACACGGCTACCTATCTGTAATAAGGTCTGAGAGAAGGAGAGACCTGTGTACTTGCAAGGAGGAGTGCTCACCTTCGGGTGAGACAGGGAGGTGAGTCACCGGGGGATCAGGACCAGCCGCTACCCCGACAAAGATAAAAGGCTATCAGACCCTGCCCCAGGTTGCAGGAGCAACATTGCTGTATGATAGATCCTGCCTGAGATCCTGTACCTGTCCTTGCCTGGTTTCTTGCCTCGTGTCCTGCCTCGGCCCTGTTGGACTGACTCCTAGTGGAACCTTCGGATTCTGGTCTGGTCCTGAACCGTGTTCCACGGGTTACCCCTGGGCCCAGCACACCCTGGCTCTCTCAAATATTTTATTGGGTCCCCCAAAAGGACCTCAGCCCATTGGAGTTGGTTCCTATGCTTCCCCACTATGGTCAGGTCAGGTATATTGCATTTCTATTTAAATGAACACAATTAGTTCTAAATTTGCATCTGCACATGTACATCAGCGTGTGTACATTTTAGGCTAATATGTGCCGTATTTTGCCATTTTGGGGGTGTGTGTGTGTTGCAATTCTTCTTTTTCCGGTGATGTGGCTGGGGAAGCCCAGCCAGATGGGCGGGGTATAAATAATAAATTATTATTATTATAAATTATTATTATTATTATGTGTCAGCATAGAGAGCTTCTGTCCCAGCCTGACTATATTAATTACATTTATTTCAGGGCATTTCTTGCTGGCTAGGGCTGATGGGATTTGTAGTCCAAAACATCAGGAGGGTACCAGGTTGGGGAAGAATGATCTAGAGTACCACATCAGCTAGGTCTGACTCATTACCAAATGTATTCTTATTATTATCATTATTATTAGGGAGTACCCTTAGTTGAAGACTTGATGATACACCAGTCATCACAATTAATATCAAATAAATTGCTCATGTCAGTAGCAGTAGGTCACACTGTGTTAGATAACTTAAGCAGCTCCAGGTATTTAAAGTATCCGAGTTTGTTTAACATATGCCTAATTAAATTTCTAATCATACTTTAAATGCTTAATTCCAACGCAGGTAATGAGGTAAGGAAGCATTTTGAAAGGAAAATAAAGATCAGTGTGATTAAATATAATTCTCCATGTTGCTAGTTCCAAGTTCCCCATGGCAAGAAGCTGATGAACTCTGATTTATGTGGGTTTTTGTGCCAACGTACCAATGCGGATTCCATTGGAGTTAAATTAGCTTACAGGAGACCACACAATGCATTTATTATCTCATTTGAAACAATTTTGCCAACAGTTTTTGAAAAGCAGGTTTGGAATGTGTTTTTGCAGGCATTAATTATTTTAATGAGTGATCTAATCATACTGTTTAGCTTGGGTCAGGCTATGTACGACAACAAGTCCCAGCTCGATTACTCGAGGAGCTGGAAGGTTGTGCAGCACGGAGGTTAGAGGGGAGTAGTTTGGGATTAAAAGATATGACGTGGGTCACCCAACGTCCTAAGGATGCAATACTCCATCCACACAAAGAATTCTGTCCTTTCACTTTCAGAAATATCACAACAGCTTTCAGAAATATCACAACAGAGAAGCTGCAGTTGCAGAGGTTCTCCTGTGAAACTTGGAATTGGCATATGGACACTACTGAATAGCTGAAAAACCTCTAGGGGATTAAAAGAGGGTCAGGCACAAACAGGTTCTCTTCAATAACTCAGGGACCACCACCAAATTTGGCCGGACTCCACACCTTGCCTTTAAATCACTGTTATACTACTTTAACAGCCATGGTTCACCCCCCAAGAAACTGTAGTTTATTAAAGGTGCAGGAAAATGTAGGTCTGTGGCAGGTCTCCTAACAGTTTCGGCACCTTTAAACTTGTTGTTGTTGTTTAGTCGTTTAGTCATGTCTTCAAGACCCCATGGACCAGAGCACGCCAGGCACTCCTGTCTTCCACTGCCTCCCGCAGTTTGGTCAAACTCATGTTTGTAGCTTCGAGAACACTATCCAACCATCTCGTCCTCTGTTGTCCTCTTCTCCTTGTGCCCTCCATCTTTCCCAGCATCAGGGTCTTTTCCAGGGAGTCTTCTCTTCTCATGAGATGGCCAAAGTATTGGAGCCTCAGCTTCACGATCTGTCCTTCCAGTGAGCACTCAGGGCTGATTTCCTTAAGAATGGAGAGGTTTGATCTTCTTGCAGTCCATGGGACTCTCAAGAGTCTCCTCCAGCACCATAATTCAAAAGCATCAATTATTCGGCGATTAGCCTTCTTTACGGTCCAGCTCTCACTTCCATACATCACTACTGGGAAAACCATAGCTTTAACTATACGGACCTTTGTTGGCAAGGTGATGTCTCTACTTCTCAAGATGCTGTCTAGGCCTGTCATTGCCCTTCTCCCAAGAAGCAGGCGTCTTTTAATTTCGTGGCTGCTGTCACCATCTGCAGTGATCATGGAGCCCAAGAAAGTAAAATCTCTCACTGCCTCCATTTCTTCCCCTTCTATTTGCCAGGAGGTGATGGGACCAGTAGCCATGATCTTCGTTTTTTTGATGTTGAGCTTCAGACCATATTTTGCACTCTCCTCTTTCACCCTCAATAAAAGGTTCTTTAATTCCTCCTCACTTTCTGCCATCAAGGTTGTGTCATCTGCATATCTGAGGTTGTTGATATTTCTTCTGGCAATCTTAATTCCGGCTAGGGATTCATCCAGCCCAGCCTTTCGCATGATGAATTCTGCATATAAGTTAAATAAGCAGGGAGACAAAATGCAGCCTTGTCGTACTCCTTTCCCAATTTTGAACCAGTCAGTTGTTCCATATCCAGTTCTAACTGTAGCTTCTTGTCCCACATAGAGATTTCTCAGGAGACAGATGAGGTGATCAGGCACTCCCATTTCTTTAAGAACTTGCCATAGTTTGCCATGGTCGACACAGTCAAAGGCTTTTGCATAGTCAATGAAGCAGAAGTAAATGTCTTTCTGGAACTCTCTAGCTTTCTCCATAATCCAGCGCATGTTTCCAGTTTGGTCTCTGGTTCCTCTGCCCCTTCAAAATCCAGCTTTTGGGAGTCTCGGTCCACATACTGCTTAAGCCTGCCTTGTAGAATTTTAAGCATAACCTTGCTAGTGTGTGAAATGAGCGCAATTGTGCAGTAGTTGGAGCATTCTTTTGTGCTGCCCTTCTTTGGAATTGGGATGCAGACTGATCTTCTCCAATCCTCTGGCCACTGCTGAGTTTTCCAAATTTGCTGGCATATTGAGTGTAGCATCTTAACAGCACCATCTTTTAAAATTTTATATAGTTCAGTTGGAATATCATCACTTACACTGGCCTTGTTGTTAGCAGTGCTTTCTAAGGCCCATTTGACTTCACTCTCCAGTATGTCTGGCTCAAGGTCAGCAACCACACTACCTGGGGTGTACGAGACATCCATATCTTTCTGGTTTAATTCCTCTGTGTATTCTTGCCACCTCATCTTGATTTCTTCTGCTTCTGTTAGGTCCTTACCACTTTTGTCCTTTATTATAGTAATCTTTGTACGAAATGTTCCTTTCATATCTCCAATTTTCTTGAACAGATCTCTGGTTTTCCCCATTCTATTGTTTTCCTCTGTTTCTTTGCATTGCTTGTTTAAGAAGGCCTTCTTGTCTCTCCTTGCTATTTTTTGGAAATCTGCATTCAATTCCCTGTATCTTTCACTATCTCCCTCACATTTTGCTTGGCTTCTCTCCCCCGCTATTTGTAAGGCCTTGTTGGACAGCCACTTTGCTTTCTTGCATTTCCTTTTCGTTGGGATGGTTTTCGTTGCTGCCTTCTGTATAACGTTATGAGCCTTCATCCATAGTTCTTCAGGCACTCTGTCCAGCAAATCTAAATCCTTAAACCTGTTCCTCACTTCCACTGTGTATTCATAAGGGATTTGATTTAGATTGTATCTTACCAGCCCAGTGGTTTTTCCTACTTTCTTCAGTTTAAGCTTGAATTTTGCTATAAGAAGCTGATGATCTGAGCCACAGTCAGCTCCAGGGTGATTAATATACAGAGAACAATAATTATACATACTTTGTCAACCTTCTGAAAAAAATACAAAACATTAAACAAAACCACAAAGACTTACGAACTACCCAGTCTAAAATGAACTTGTATTGTCTGGTTTCAATAGAATTTTCAAATGCTTAACTCAGTCTTTTGGATAAGTTCAAAAGGTAAGTTCGGTGATATTCACAATACTGAGAGGTGCTAGTAGAATTGTAGATTGATGTTAATAAAGTTGTAGACAATGAAGTTGTAGACTACAGGGTGCCGCGTTTTGTACCTGTTTCGCCCTGGCAGTCCAAGTAATCAAAAGGCCGCTGTTTGCCTCCGATGGGGCCCTTTAACTGGGGCTTGCAGGTAGCACCCTCCCAGGATAGTTTTTCGGGCTTCTTCAGTGGTCTAATCTCAAAGTCTTGATACGTATCAATCTTATAGAGAATACTCTTTCTTGACTTAAGCTTAAGGGACTGATTTGCTTAGCTGGAATACTCGAAAGCCAGAGGCAGTGTGACTCTGAATCCCGGCTGCTGGCATCTGCAGGAGCGAGAGTGCTCTTATGCCAAGATCCTGCTTGTGGATTTGCCATCTGGTTGGCCACTGTGAGAACAGGATGCTGAACTCAGTGGCCCATTGGCCCGATCTACTAGGCTGTCCCTGTCAAAAAACATTTGCTTTAAAATGTGCATTTGGTATTGGTACCTGTTGCACGGAGCTCCCAATTGTCCAAAACTCTTTGTAGCAGATAGTCATATAACAGCCACACAAGAAATATGTAAAATAACTAAGCAAGTATTAGACATCACCCCAAAATTGGCCCTACTAAACATCTTCCAAGACAACAATGCCCATTTACACTACAAAGAACTCATAACCCACCTACTTTCAGCAGCCAGAAACACCATAACTAGACACTGGAGAGACCTGTCAGGAGTAAGCATGGACCAATGGTACCAAATAGTATGGGAAACAGCCTTACTAGAAAAATTAACCAATAAACTGAAATTGACACCAATAAACTGAAACTGACAAACAGATGAAGACGCCTTTACCCCGGTATGGCTCCCCTTTATCACATACACAGCCCAACAAGACAATGACAATAATCCACCAACAGCATACAAATCAATATGGCTAACCTGATCCAAAACACCCACCCACCCCACTCACACACGAAAACAAAGATCACCACAGCCAATCACAAACAAACAACCACACCCTAGGCCAACCCCAATCTCTCTCACCACCAAAGGAACACAAGTGAACAGCACAAGCAACGCTGACACCAAACCCTACATACATTAAGCATAACAGAAACATCGCCACCCGACCCCACCCCCACCCATCTTCCCTCCCTCCACCCCTTCTTTTTTTCTCTCCCCCTAATGTCTCAACAAATGAAACGGATTTGTAAAAATGTTACATGGAAAAAATATGAGAGACATTACACTTACTTCTGTAAAACAAGAAAATCTTTAATAATTTTTTTTAAAAAAATATAGGCAGATTTCTGGTTTGCATGGGTTTGTAGGTGAATAGAAATTTAGGGTTGCCTTTTAAAAAATGGTTGGCACAAATTGCTGTCTTTCTCCAGGTTTCAGCTCCCTCCTCCATGTTTAAGTTTTAACCACTTTTCTTGGGTAGAATGAACTGCAGCTACTGCGGGCAACACAAACCAAGGCTTCCATTGCAGTTAGAAGGATCAGAATCTTAAAACAGCTTGGCCTTTTGCAAATGTAAAGAAACGCAATTTTTTTAAAAAAAATGTAGTGACAATTTAGATAACTATTTTGATGCATTTAAGATTTGTTAACTATTTTGCCTTTCTTCTGAAGATGGGAGCAGCTTTTGAAGTTCAAATAGATCATTTTGCTGCGTGCAACATGTGAAGAGCTTTGCTGTGTCATTCTAATTGTTTATATACGCTTATCTGAGCTCTGGAAGACAACATTCAAGGAGCTGTGACTTTCTGGAATTTTTCCATCTAGGAAAGGAAATATAAAACTCCTGAGTCCTCATTTCCTTTTGAAATCTGAATCAGGGCTTGTTCGTAATTTTGAACGAATGGGTGGTTTCAAAATGATATATTCCGGGAATAGTGTGCATCTTGTTGCCATCTGAGAAATAATAGACAAAGTCCACTTACCCACCCAGTTTTGTCTATAAAGATAACCTATTAGTTAATAAGATTTAACATCTCAAGGTTAAGGGGTGCACAAAATAAATGCCCATTGTGTGCTCATGTCCAAAAAACTCTTGGTTGAAAGACTTTGGTGCAGGGTGGCTTTGATTTAAATCAAATCAATTTAAATCACGATTTAAATCACAATTTAAAATTATTTTTAAAAATCATTTATTTTTTAACCACCCTGAGGCAAATTAATTCTTTTTTAACAGTGTGGAAGGTTGTATGTAAGAAGCATCATTGCCTGTGATATTGATATGCAAAACTATCCCACTTTACATTTGGAAAAGGCATTTGGGGCTATTTTGTGGTGTGCCCACAATTAGCAAAAGCTGCTCAGGTGTGTCCATTGTTGATAACAGTACCACTTTAAACTCTCTTTAAAAATGTATCCCCTGACATTAATAGCTCTATAACCTGTAATGGTGCCATTTTTGCACTCTTCTTCTCCTTCTTTGATTTTTAATGAGAAATTTCTACAAAAATTGTTTATCTCCATGGTTATCAGTATGCTGAAAAACGAAGTCTTAGGACAAACCTAGATCTGCACTGTGTATCTCTCAATAATCATTGCTTTTTTAGTGGCACGAAAACAGGAAAAAGAGTTAATGGATTAACAATAGATGAAGGGGGGAAATGGCGCAAATGCATTTGATATTGTGCACCCTCATTTGAAATAGACTGCTGGCTGGATGGTCCTGAGGAATTCAATTGCTAACTTTAATGAGAATATTAAGTAACAGCACTATGCAAGATGGGTGAGCTGAGGTAAAATTCAATTTGACATCGCCAATGGATGTAGTTCAGAGCTGGACAGGTAGCCTGGTACAATCGAGGTTGGATTACTGCAAGGCGTTATATGTGGGGCTGCCTTTGAAGATGGTTCAGAAACTGGTGCAGAAGACAGTGGCCAGATTGTAGACTGGGGCAGGAACATATTGAACTTATCTGAATATATTGCCCCAATTCTGGTACAACTCAATGCAAAGTGCTGATTTTGAGTTATCAAGGCTTATGCAGCTCAGGACCCCAGTAGCTTAAGGGCCATCTCTCCCCATATGAACCAACCCAGAACCTGCAGTCATCACCTGAGGCCTTTCTTCATGTGCGTCTTTCACAGCAGGTCCAGTGGGTGGGAACACAAGAATGAGTTTTTTGAATAGTAGCTCCCTGCTTGTGGAATGTTTCTCACGCGGAAGTTTGCCTGGTGCTCTTTTTATTTATTTTCTAAGAAGTGGGCAAAAAATAATCCCTTTTTACCTACATTTCTGGCCTTTAATTTCGAACGATTTTAAGTCCCCACAGCCTCTTTTGGTGGGACAGGATCTGTAAGACCCGTCTTGACATTTTTATAGATGTGTTTTTGAAGAGTTTTTATTAGTTTTGAGGTTGCACTTGGTTTTAGTATTTTCTTAGAAAAGCAACTAATACCATTGAAGTTTCAACATGGCAGATTGGATTTAAAGTGCTTCCAAACTGTTGGCTCCTAGCACTACTCAGCCATAGATCTTCTCTTGTAAGCTACCTTTAGAACTGCAATTACATTTCTAGACTTTGGGGTGGGTTATAACACTTTTTGTGAGTATACAGTGGTACCTCAGGTTAAGTACTTAATTCGTTCCAGAGGTCTGTACTTAACCTGAAACTGTTCTTAACCACTTTAGCTAATGGGGCCCCCTGCTGCCACTGCGCTGCCGGAACACGATTTCTGTTCTTATCCTGAAGCAAAGTTCTTAACCTGAAGCACTATTTCTGGGTTAGCGGAGTCTGTAACCTGAAGCGTATGTAACCTGAGGTACCACTGTACACCCTTTTTCGTGAGTATACACCCTAGGCCGATATTTATTGAGATTATCAGCCTTTTTTGCCTAAAATTATTATTGCGCCTTGCCTGGAGTACTATTGATCAAGAGATGAGATGAGATTCCCGCCATTCTCCAGAGGAGGAAGAGACTGTTATGTACTGAAGTTCTCACCTTGGGCCAGCAGGGGAATACTCTAGATAGTTTTCACTCAGGTCCACATATGCAAATAAAGAATTGAAAGTGACGTTCAGTGATTGGATAGTTACAGAAAGTTGTTACTGTTGCTTTGTAGTTGTTAATCCTGTGTGTTAAATTACAATTTATTTACCGTACTTTGTGCAAAGGAACTCAATGGGAACCAGGGAAAATTTAACCTCATCCTGTCTTCATCGGCCTGCCACATTCTGCTAGAACGTTACAGAATGGAATGTGCGGTATGTTCCCTCCTAGATTTTCCATCCATCCATCTATCCACCTAACCTGTAACCCATCCATGTATTCACCAAACATAACAACGTTTTGACTGTTTCCCAATGAACGTTTCCAAGGCAGCGTAAAGTAAAAATGTCAGAAAACAGAATCCTAGCAGAGATAGATATCAATTGCACACATGGCAATATAAAAACAAGCAGTAAATAGACCTAATTACACATAAATGGTTTATAGCATTATAAAACGGCTAAGGGCATGTACACAGTGTGGGATAATGTGCATTCGAAACTGGATGCAGGCACCTTTTTGGGGTGGGGTACACATGAGTCATCCTCATGCCCTCCCTGTCCCACACTGTTTGTCCATATAAAATGCATTTTGCTGGAAGGGTTGCAATCCGTTTTGTGCCGAGATTCCCGCCATTCTCCAGAGGAGGAAGAGACTGTTATGTACTGAAGTTCTCACCCTGGGCCAGCAGGGGGATACTGTAGATAGTTTTCACTCAGGTCCACATATGCAAATAAGGAATTGAAAGTGACGTTCAGTGATTGGATAGTTACAGAAAGTTGTTATTGTTGCTTTGTAGTTGAGCTCTATATAAGCAGCTTGGCTGAACCCTTCAGTTCAGTTCTGTTCTGGCCTGTGAATAAACAAGAGCTGTCTGAAGAATCGCTGTGTCGTCTGATATGTTCACCCACAACTTAACAGAGACTGTCCTAGGCACTGTGTCTTCCAAAGCCAGCCTGGGGTGTTCTTAGGTCTGCAACTGCTGTTCCTGAGCTTTCTCCTTTTGTCTTTTAGAGCTTATCTGGATATTGTTGGGACAGGTTACAAAGGCAAGAACCTTATGGTTTGATTACTTCCTAACTCCTTTCTCTCAGCTTGCCTTCTCCAGACTGCAACCCCCTTTCTCCAATGTCGTCCCCATGGAAGGTAGCCACCAGGTTATCAGCATACCAATCCACAACCAGTAGCCTTGGATCT
The DNA here is from genome assembly GCF_951804945.1 of Podarcis cretensis. Classification (NCBI taxonomy): domain Eukaryota; kingdom Metazoa; phylum Chordata; class Lepidosauria; order Squamata; family Lacertidae; genus Podarcis; species Podarcis cretensis. The sequence goes on along the minus strand of NC_137173.1, from coordinate 95,948,028 downwards.
CTAGGGGTTAGGTCTAGAATGGAAAAAGCCTTCTCCAAGTCCATCTCCTCCTGTCTCTTACTCCTCTGGGGTGTGTGTGTGTGTGTGGCAGGAATTATTCTGTGCGCTGTGCCTTTCACAGCCACCTTGGTGTCTTCTGAGGTCAGAATTATGCATGCAATATGAGAAGCAGTACAGTAACTTAGCAACCTCTGTATACTGACATGCACCCCCTGTTTAGCAGGATAATAATGTACCGGTTTCCAGCCCTCCTCTTTTGAAAGAGAGTTTGCTGTGGCACTCCGTTGCAGAAGTGCTAAAGAAAAGGGAGTCAAATCCCCATGTCTGCAGCGATTTTGTATTATGAGATTATCCTAACCGATAGTTGAAAATGCTTGATTTCTGATCAGTGCCTTATTTCACTTAGTGTAATACTATACATTGGAAGTGCTTGCACAGTGTGTTTAAAATTAGCATCGCTGCTGCTGCCAACTCATTTGAGCAAGCGCTGTTATCAACGAGCTTCTTTCTCTGAATATGAGCTACAAGCTCCTGGTAGAAAGAAGTGGTTCAAGGGCTGCGTAGCTTTTTGTCCCGGGGATTCGTAAATGCTTGGAGCACCATGATTATTATCATTACTTGGCATGTTAAAATTAAACTAATCTTAAAAGGCTCACTGTAACAAACAGCAATATAGGCTTGCTATGGCCATCTGTGTTATCCATACTTACTGAAGGATTCGAAAGGGAATTATCAAGATCCTAGCCTCTCCATTCCCACTTGTTTATTGGCTGTGCCATTTTGGCTACAAAAGCAATAGCATTCTTTCCCTGAAGACTGGAAAGAGCGTTTACAAGCCTGAAGGGAGCACTGGTCGGAAGCCATAAATTCTGCATTCCAGGTGATAAGCGAGAAGTCTGTGGGGCGGGAGGAGAGTGGAGCCTACCAGTTACCGAAAAAAGAAATGCAAAAAAAAAAAAAAAAAAAGAGAGAGAGAGAGAGAGAGAGAGCTGCATTTCGACTTCAACAGCCTAGCCTAATTTCTCCTTAGCTTAGAAGCGGGTGACTGCAGTTCATGGTTAAAAAGAGTTGTTATGTACTGAGTTGAATAGGATCCAAAAGGCAGCAGTCTGATTGGTCCTAGAACAATAGGGTCCAGAATGCAGCAGTCTAATTGGTCCTAGAACAATAGGGTCCAGAATGCAGCAGTCTGATTGGTCCACAGGAGCCACCCAATCCAGCTTCAGGTGGAAATGAATCCGCAACCTGATTGGCCTACAGGTGAATCCCGGAATTAGCCAATCACGTGGGGCCCATTCTGTAAATAATGTATATAAAGCAGACATTCTGGGGGAACTTCCATTCCTCCTCACGACTATGTGCTGAATAAAGAGCATGAAATCCACTCTCGACTCCGAGTATATTTCAAAAGACTTGAACCACAATCCTAGGTTCAGACAACATGCTAAGCCAAACCTCACTTAGTTGCCACACTAACCTAAAAAGCCAGGGAGGGAGCAAAACAGCTGTGATTTCTTCTTCAGAAGGTAGCACGTGTATGCTAAGACTCGGTTTTGTTTTGTGTGGATGTGGGCAATGACAGCTATTAACCAAGTTGCCCTAGTGCATCTGCGACTACTTGGTAAACTGGGAAAATTCATTCCTGACTGAGATTTTTTCCTTTAAAAATGTTTAGGGGTACTCTCATTTTGACTCAAGAAAACCACCATTTTATAGTTCAAATTGGGGGAAATAAATACAACAAATGGACAAAAGTACAAAGATTCACAAAATGTTTAGGGGTATGCGTACCTCTGCGTTCCCCTAGAAAAAATGCACTGCATATAATGAAGAGAATTTTAACACTCTCTTGCTGTCAGACATATGGCTAAAACTCTCCTTATCCTTTACTCCTCCTTTTCCCTAGAATGTGGGAGGCCTGCAGTATTACTTGTCTCAAATTTTCCAGGTACAAGAAGACTATTAATCTCAAGGAAGCCGCCACTGTAATAATCCCTTGTTTTGACAAATGAAGAACAACTGTGGTTCTCCTTAGTTTGGGTAGAATAGATCAGAAAGGTCAAAAATAAGTAAGGATGGATTAATAGGCACAAGCGAAGGATAATGATTTTTCTTGGCCTCTATTCCGTACTGTACAAGAACTGAACTATTCAGGTTGAGCTCTTTAACCCCAAGGTAGCTTTTGCCAACACTGATGCATTAACTCTCCAAGGAGTAAGGCAGAGCGTTTGTTCACATCCAGTAAATTTATAGATTCATGATCTAGATCCGTTACCTGGATTAGCCCTATCGCCCTATCATGGACATAAAGTTCGTCCTCAGTGTGGAAGCATCTAATTGTAGAGATCCTGGATCCATAATTGTTATTTCAAAGGGTTGGAAGCAAGTAGCTTTATAACATTTTAATTTATTTCAAAAGTATTGCAAGTTGCCTGTTACTGCTACCATTTTGTATTTGATGTTAACAGGTATTACTGACCATGTACATATAAACATGGTTGATGTATACCAGGGGTGGCCACCTCCCAAGAGACTGTGATCTACTCACAGAATTAAAAACCCCTTTTAGGGGTTCAGGTTTAGGAAGGAGGAAAGCCAGATTCTGTTTTACCAATGATAAAGAAAAGGACCCAGAGATCGACCACGATCTACCAAAACCTCCTGGGGATCTACCAGTACATCGCGATCAACCTGTTGGACATCCCTGATGTATGCTAAGAAGCCTGGCAATGTCCTTGTTTATGTTTATTTTAATATTATTTTTTATTAGTTTTCCAAATTGTTACAGAACAGACCAAATTACTTTAATACAATTTCTTAGAAAAAAACAGGTTCCCTGCTCCTGTTGCAAACATATGTCCATCACTTCCTACTGAACTGGACAAAGGAAAATAGCAATTAACTCTCCCAACACACCAGGTCTGAGAACAACGTTTATGAAGGATTTGAAATGGATTTTGTATTTATGATAAATAACACAGGTGCTGTATGTAAGGAAAGAATAAAGGTCAGCTGTGAGTATGGACTACAGCCAAACCTTGGTTGTCAAACGTAATCCGTTCCAGAAGACCGTTTGACTTCTGAAACGTTCGACAATCAAGGCACAGCTTCTGATTGGCTGCAAGTACTTCTTAAACTCAAGCAGAAGCTGCGTCGGACGTTTGGGTTCCGAAAAACATTTGAAAGCCTGAGCATTTACTTCTGTGTTTTCGGCATTTGGGAGCCAAAATGTTTGAAAATGGAGCCGTTCGAGAACCAAGGCTTGACTGTAACATCAAGAGAAGGATTAAGTGGATATTAGCGAAGAGATGAAGTGGCTACAGGAGGAACTGTTTACGTTTGATTTCGTGAGTGTTGAAGACCATAAGGAGCAGAAATGGCAGTGGCGGCAGCAACGAAGGGAGAAAAGAGCGGTGGCCAAGAAAACAGGGCTCATGCTAGCCTCCCAGCGGTCCCCCATTCCAAATCTCAAATGTCAATGACTCAAACAAGCATCCTAATCTAAGCATGTACCCCCCTCTACAAGTATCATGAAAGCCGTATTCGTTCCCCATCTAACAAGATCCACACATACATATAGATATCCACCCTCTAGTTCCCTTTCACTTACTCTCTATTTTGAAGATGGTCAGGTGAGGTCTGCAGTGAAAAGCACCCAGGGCATTTCCTGCACAATTCATCCAGAGACCCTGGAAGACCCACGTCGCTGTGATCACAGACGAAGCCCTGCTGGTCACTTTCCATTCGTTTGAGACCGTGGCCGCAATAATCGCTCCTATTCCACAAAAACAAAGGGCGAATGCTATAATCTGTACTCCGGACATGTTCCCAGGGTGAAATCTCCAGCAGTTTATTCGGCCACAACGGGAAGAGGAGCACACTTTTTGCTGTCTAGTACAACATTAGCAAATTACACAAGGGAACAAGTGTCAATGCAGATGCAAGTTTTGTTTTTCTTCATGTCTGGCTAGCATCTGAAATCATGAGCCTCATGCTTTTGCGTGAAGAAAGGGTGCACCGTATTGGCTTAGCAATATTTAGCAACGGCAACAGATAGCAGTATTGACGTTATTAATTTGCAATTCCAGGAAGGCTAGTTTTTGAATATATATATATATATATATATATTTCTCTTCTGGCATTCTGTCATATAAGTTAATGCTTAATTTTTAGTTAAGCTCAAACGCAAAACAGCTCATTGCTAAAAAAAAAAAGTAAAAAAAGTGCAGAGTCCAAGTTGCACAGTAGCACTTGACAATTATTTTAGCAAAAGGTCGTGAAAGAAACTCAGGCGTGCTTCAAGACTGGCTCCCTTCACCAGATTCGTCGCCCCTCCCCCATCTTTAAAGGAATTGCAGAATTAAAATGAGTCCTGTCTTTAGCATATACACATCACAGTATCTGAAGGTACTCACCTTGTCTACTGATTTATTTTACAGATGTATTGTGGCATCATCCAGATGCGAGTTACACCAGGAACTCGTGGAATGGCCAGGGCAAAGTGGTAGTTCTCTGCCGGCTTTCCATCTGTAAAATATGAATATTATGGACCCACCTGACAAACTGCTAGAATTATAAAGCTGAATTATAAAGCTTTCTCCTCCTTAATCTCAGTGTTAATGGAGATCTGCCCTATGAGGTAAGCAAATCTTCTTGTGTTTTTGTCAGTGTCAACATCCATTTCCCCCTGTGCTTCATCATTAGCTCCAGTGATGAAGAATTCTGCCTAGGTACTGTAGCCCTATACCAGACTTCAGTTCTCTGCTACTATAAAGAATGTCTGGGCACATACATACCCTGATGGATGTGTATCACTTTTCTTTTGTATTAAGTTATTTAAAATGACACAGCACTTGATGCAGTTCTTCCTTTCTCAGACATCTGCGAAACGTATTCTAATATACGGTATATATTGGGCAGTTCATTTTTCTGCTTTGAGCCTAGTATGCAATGAAGTCTTTCAAAATCATCCTTGATTGGACTCGGAAATCTGGGGAGATCTCCTTTGACTATTACGCCAGGAAGTGTCTCCTACCAAATCCTTCCTCATTTTCTCCAGTCTCCGAAAGACGAGTATTCTATTTTCAATTTCCTCTATCCAGAGTGAGGGCCTTGTGTTGCCAGGATTGGTGTTATGTGCTCCGACCGTCTTGTCCCTGCGAGGAACCTGGCTGGCTGAATTGTGCACAAGCTGCACTTTCAGAACTATCTTCAAAGGTAGCCTCATGCATTACATATTGCAGTAATCTAATTTACAGGTTACCAGAGCTCAGGCAGCAGAAGTTAGGCTGTCCCTTGTCCAGATAGGGGCGCAGCTGGGCCACCAGCCAAAGCTGATGAAAGACATTCCATGCCACTGAGACCACCTGCACCTCAAGCGACAGTGATGGACCCAAGCTGCATACCTGCTCCTTCAGAGAGAGTGTAACCCCACCAAGAGCAGGCAACCTCCTATCCATCTGGTCCAGGAAACCACTAATGGTGCCTTATCTGAATTGAACACTCTATTGGCTCTCATCCGGTCCACTACCTAGTCAAGTCATCCTTCCAGCACATCCATTGCCACACCTGCAAAGGAGAAGTAAAGCTGGGTGTTACTAGCATATTGCTGACAACATCCTCAGTGTTTTCTTGTAGATGTTATGTGGTCTAAACCACCAAGCATCTTGGGTTTGTTGATCAGAAGGTTGGTGGTTCAAATCCCCAAGACGGAGTGAGCTCCCATTGCTCTGTTCTAGTTCCTGCCAGCCTAGTAGTTCAAAAGCATGACAGTGCAATTAGATAAATAGGTACCACTGCTATGGGAAGGTAAACTCCGTGTGTTCTGGCCACATGACCCGAAAAGCTGTCTGTGGACAAATGCCGGCTCCCTCGGCCTGAAAGCGAGATGACTGCCGCAACCCCATAGTTGCCTTTGACTGGACTTAACTGTCCAGGGGTCCTTTGCCTTTTCTTAATATCACATGGATCCTGTAGAACCCCACATTGAAGACTCCATTTTAGAAAGATGCTCTTATGTACATTTTCAAAATTCTAATTCATTCATTCAGCCTTCAGTGGCATAATAAAATTATAATTCACAGTGGGTATAATTTTTCAGAGTTATGAAAGTTTTGTTTGAAATGTCACGATCAATATATGTATGCCCTGAACTGCTTAGTATAAATGAAGAGAACATAAAAAAAACCCTTTTAAATTGTGGTTACAATGCCACAGTGAGCCCTCTTGTTAAGAAAAGCCCTGTGGGACATCATGGGATGTCACTTAGAAAACAGATGCAGACAATTTTGCAGCGGTACACAAAGTTCTGTTCTCTAGATGCTTCATTTCCAGTAACATGGTGAAATTTCCCATGCCTACTGTATCTTCTAACTTTTGGGCCATTTCAGTAATTTTAGATTGCATTGGGAGTAAAGCTGTAGATCAATCGGCCATTAGTTTGTACTGCAACTGTTTAAATTGACTTCCATGGTGGCAATAAGGTACACTTTTCCTTAGCACCTGTCACCACCATCATCATCATCATCATATTTCATTGTCACCTAAATATGCTAGACTTTGTACAGCACTACTTTTAAGGCAACCCAAGGGCGTGTCTGGCTGGCTGAAACCCTGAAAATTATATCCACACAAAGCTTGAGGGCAAAGCTTGAGAATGGTAAAGTTAAGAAGATAGATCCTGATTGAATTGTCTGAATTCTCGACTAAATTGAGGTAGGTCTGATCTAGAAAGGCAATGCTTATATTCTTAAATTCCTCTCGTTTCCTGCCATTTAAACTACGTGTCATGCTAACATTTCCCCTGGAATTATTGAAGTTTTTGTTGTCGCTGCTTAAAAAAAACCCCAAACAGACACAGAGACTGCAGTATTAACCAAAAGACTAGTGAAGAGAAGGGCTTCCTAATCATTTTTCCTCCTGGGGTTTTCTTTCCAATCAAGAAGGCAAAAGATACAAGTACACGTCTCTTTTCCCCCCTCGGGGTGGGGCACTGGTTGGCAGGGGGAGATGTGATTTGCCGCAAAAGAGGCAGAACAGCTGCATGAAGCCATTTCCACTGCTGTACACAAGCTGGGGTGGGGGCAGGGTGGACGTGGATCTGAGACCTGTGAGTTTAGTCCTCACTGATCACAACCCTTAAAAGTTTTGAAGCGGGAGGAGGAGGAAGTTAATTAATAATTTTAAGTAATTTATTTCAAAGTTAAAAGCTAATGTGTTAATCTATTTGAACCTTCCTTTTGTAATCGTGCAGCACTGTAATGCGTGAATAACAGCTTTATCCTGGCAGACAAATAGGCATTTGGATTGTCAGGAGGCTGACAGGTCACATAGCTTTTGGTAATGATCTCTCTCGTATTACTGCCCAACCCTGTTAGTTTGCATAAGCTCCGTAGAAGAAGCAATAAGATGGACATGTGACCTGGATTTGGGCAGGCCAAGTGAAAGGCATGTGAACACGGCAAGAAATGAAACATAATATTCTTATTATTCACAATAAGAAAAGAGTATTGGGAAATAATTCATAATGAATTGAAAAAATTGTTTAAAAGTACTTTTCCAAAACAACAACAACACCACAGAGTCCTTTTTGTTGGGGATAATTCAGATGTCAAAAAAGGTTATTTATGTATGCCACTACTGCGGCCCGTGTTTTGTTAGCCCCAAAATGGAAAACGAGCAAGGTCCCAACCAAAGAAGAATTTGGCAGCTCAAGCTTGTAGACTTAACATATACAGTGGTGCCTCGCAAGACGAAAAGAATCCGTTCTGCGATTCTCTTCGTCTAGCGATTTTTTCGTCTTGCGAAGCAAGCCCATTGATGGCTTAGCGGATTAGCGCTATTAGCGGTTTAGTGGCTTTTAGCAGCTTTTAGCGGCTTTTAGCGGCTTAGCGGCTTAGCGGCTTAGAAAAAAGGGGGGGGGGGGGAAAACCCGTAGGAACTCGCAAGACATTTTCGTCTTGCGAAGCAAGCCCATAGGAAATTAGTTTTGCAAAGCACCTCCAAAACGGAAAACTCTTTCATCTAGCAAGTTTTCCGTCTTGCGAGGCATTCGTCTTGCGGGGCACCACTGTATAATAAGGGAACAAGAAGAACATATGTTTAAAGAAGATTGGAAAATGTTTATTGAATATATGGGTGGAAATTCTGTACATTTGAAAACGTGGGCAGCAGTAAGATAAATTCAACAGTGTAAGTTTTGATGGCTGTAATAACGGAATACTGAATGGTTTAGTTTATGTAAAATATGCAGGGATTTAGGTTATGCAAAATGAACCATGGAAAGAGAAGAAGGGAAGTCATTGATACTTTGTTTTGTTGTTGTTTAGTCGTTTAGTCGTGTCTGACTCTTCATGACCCTGTGGACCAGAGCACGCCAGGCACTCCTGTCTTCCACTGCCTCCCGTTTAAATGAATATTCTAAAATGTAAAACAAAATTTAATAAAAATTATGGAGGGGGAGTGGGCATTCACCAGCTTTAGAATCAAACCTGAATCAAGCTGGGGTCTGACTCTCTGGCTACTGCTCATTTCTAGCTCAGCTTTCATACACTCTGCTTTTGTCTTCTAACTACCAGCCGGGTGCGGGAAGAGGCCCAGCCCTTTGCCCTCTGGCACACTGCAACTTCCTATGTATCATAAGACACAGCTGGGAGAGCCAGTGTGGCTTAATGGTTAGAGTGTTGGAGTAGGACCTGGGAGAACAGGGTTCGAATTCCCACCCAGCCATGAAACAACCTAGGTGATCTTGGGCCAGTCGCCATCTCTTAGCCTAATCTACCTCACAGGGTTGTTGTAAGTAGGAGGAGGAAAACCACATACACCACCTTAAAATCTTTGGAAGATAAAGGCGATGTTATAAATGAAATAGCTAAATTAAATAAAGAAGGTAGATCAGTGGCACTTAGGTAGGGATGCAGGTGGTGCTGTGGGTTAAACCACAGAGCCTAGAGCTTGCCGTTCAGAAGGTTGGCAGTTCGAATCCCTGCGACGGGGTGAGCTCCCGTTGCTCGGTCCCTGCTCCTGCCAACCTAGCAGTTTGAAAGCAAGTCAAAGTGCAAGTAGATAAATAGGTACCGCTCCGGCAGGAAGGTAAACGGCGTTTCCATGTGCTGCTCTGGTTCACCAGAAGCGGCTTAGTCATGCTGGCCACATGACCCAGAAGCTGTATGCCGGCTCCCTTGGCCAATAAAGCGAGATGAGCGCCACAACCCCAGAGTCGGCCACGACTGGACCTAATGGTCAAGGGTCCCTTTACCTTTAAGGCCACAAAGACACTTACCTGACCTTTTCAGGAATGAAACAGATTTTAATCCTTGCTGGATCCAGGATCCCAGGAATTAGAAGGGACTCAGGCATTGTACACACTAACCCCCTCCCCGCAACTCACAACGATATTGTCTTTATGCTTATGTCCAATCTGCTCCGATCTCATCACCATAGGACCCAACTCCTAGAGGTTGAGGTCCCTTTGGCTCACCCCCCTTAAATATTTGAGAGGGCTGCTTCCTCAAAGTTGATGGGCATTGTCATTCAAATGGTGTGCAACTGCCACGTCTTGTGATCTATTATCCGGGACGGGGCTTACTTGCCCCCCTTACCAATTTTTTTTTTCTGATTGGCACCCCTGAAGCAGTTGTGGAAAAGGCCTTGGTCCAGTTTTACAGCATTTGTTTTACATGCAGGTCTCAGGTTTGGGCTTGGAATGTCTATATGAAATTCTGGAGATCTGCTGCCAGTGTAGTTACCGTAATGCTCTTCTAGTTGGATCAGAGATCTGTTTCACTATAAGTAAGAGTCTTATGTGCCAAAACCTTATGAGGTTTCAGAGCTGAATTAGTTTTCTAGTCTGTGCCAGGCAGATTTGGGTTCCTTCCCCCATTGTTTTAATGCTTCAATGGTTCTTTATCTTTTAAGTTGCAAAAGGTGATTGCATTGGGAACTCCTTTGTCAAAACTTCTTTCTCTCTCTAGGTCAGCAGGGAACCACTGCCACTTGGCCCGTTTTACAGATTAAACATTCCTGCACTGGTAACGATGGAAGCATCTGCAAATCTTTGGATCCAATTTTCCAACCGCTCCAAATGTCACAGCGCATTCTTCCTCGCGCACTGAGAACCATCTCCCCGTTTTCTTCATGCGCCAGTTGAATTGGAGCTTTCACATCCTCTGGGAACGAGAAATGTTGTTTTGGACCTCAGAAGGCCCTCTTGTCTTTTATGCTGCAGTCTAGAAAAGCTGATAGAAATTCACTTTCTTTCATAGCATGCCAACGTACTCCATCTACCTTAGTGGAAGGCAAAAGCGTGTGAGCAAAAATGGTAATGTATCAGTTGAAGAAATATTGCGGTACTATCTATTCCTGTGTTCGTGAAACCCAGAGGTGGCCTTTGTGGCACCCTATCTAGATCAGTGTCTCCCAAACTTGGGTCTTCAGCTGTTTTTGGACTACAACTCCCATCATCCCTAGCTAGCAGGATCAGTGGTCAGGGATGATGGGAACTGTAGTCCAAAAACAGCTGGAGACCTGTTTGGGAAATACTGCTCTAGATGCAGTTTAATTCTCAGCTTCCATCATCCATATTAGCTATGCTGGCCGGGCTAATAGGATCTGGATAATACCATGTTGGCTTTATTCTGCTGCTTGATATCATATAGGTGCTGTCTAAGTACAGTGGTAAAAGGTAAAGGTAAAGGGACCCCTGACCATTAGGTCAAGTCGTGGCCGACTCTGGGGTTACGGCGTTCATCTCGCTTTACTGGCCAAGGGAGCCATGTGGCCAGCATGACTAAGCCGCTTCTGGCGAACCAGAGCAGCGCACGGAAACACTGTTTACCTTCCCGCTGGAGCAGTACCTATTTATCTACTTGCACTTTGACGTGCTTTGAAACTGCTAGGTTGGCAGGAGAAGGACCGAGCAACGGGAGCTCACCCTGTCGCAGGGATTCGAACCGCTGACCATCTGATCAGCAAGTCCTAGGCTCTGTGGTTTAACCCACAGCGCCACCCGTGTCCCTATAAGTACAGTGGTACCTCGGGTTAAGTACTTAATTCATTCCGGAGGTCCGTTCTTAACCTGAAACTGTTCTTAACCCGAAGCACCACTTTAGCTAATGGGGCCTCCGGCTGCTGCCATGCCACCGGAACACAATTTCTGTTCTTATCCTGAAGCAAAGTTCTTAACCTGAAGCACTATTTCTGGGTTAGCGGAGTCTGTAACCTGAAGCGGTTGTATCCTGTAAAGTACCACTGTAAATTATTTGCTTTACTGAAGCCCAGTGTTAGTAACTGTTGTGGGGATAAATCAGAAAAGTAAAGCTTTAGGTTGACAATTTTAGTCCAAGTGCTCTTGTATCTTGCGATACTAAGGGTTAGTAGGCCAGTGGGGTTTAAATTTAGGTGAAGCCAGTAATTAAATGTCCTACGCCAAATCTGTAATTCGACAGAGGGGAGGTTAGCCTCTAAGCTCAATGAAGCCTTTAATTGGCTGTGACCACCTGTCAGCACTTCTCTTATCATCGCTAAATCTGAGCATGGGAGAGAGATTTCCCCACGCAATTCGGACACAAAACCGGTCACGCTTGTAGGCACAAGGTGAGAAATGCAGGCAAAAATGTAATCTCTCTAAGGCACGAGGGTAGCAGAGTCAAAAGTTCACTTCTGATATTGTTCGGCACACAGTAGGAGAGCATACAGCTTGGGACTCACCAAACTGAACCGAAGCCACCAGCCGTCATCTGTGTTGACCCGCCATGTCACAGGCAGGCAGCAGATAGGCGTAGCCAGGGTTTATGGTGGTGGTGGTGGGAGGACAAACACTTGTCCTTTTCCAGAACCGAGCTACCTGCCATGCAATAGGTCAATTTGCAGAAGCCACGCCTATCACTCAGTTGGGTTGCCAGTTGCATCGCTAGAATGCACCACAACATCGTCCAAGTGACCTCAGCGAGCATTTCAATTTCAGATATTCTCATTATTTCTACTTTTAGTTAAGTATTTTTATTTACTTGATTTGGGGGGACACCGCTGCCCCCCGCCCCACCTACACCCATAAGGCAGCATAAATGGAAAATCTTTTTTTTTTTTTTTATAAATATTTATTAAGATTTTTTTAAAATACAAAATGCAAAAATAATAAACAATATAACATGGATCATAACATATTTTTCAGAACTTCTTTGGACTCCCTCACGTCTCCCACTCCCACTTACATCGTTATAAATTTTTCCCAGCAATTTATCATCTTGTTTATATTCTTAAATTTTGTTCAATTAATTTGATCTATTCTCCACAAATTTTATATTTCCCTCAATCTCACTTATCGTCAATTTCAAATCTAATTCAGTGGTAGGCAATTATTTATGATCTAGCATCCTTCTTAGCCTTCAACCAAATTACAATACTTTTGTAGATATATCTTGAATTTCTTCCAGTCTTCTTCAACCCTCTCTTCTCCCAGGTCTCGGATTCTGCCCGTCATCTCGGCCAGTTGCATATAGTCCATCAGCTGCATCTGCCACTCTTCCAGTGTGGGTAGATCTTGAGTTTTCCAACTCTTGGCAATGAGTATCCTTGCTGCCGTTGTTGCATACATAAAAAATGTTCGGTCCTTCTTTAACACCTTCTGGCCGACAATGCCCAGAAGGAAGGCCTCTGGTTTCTTAGTGAAGGTATACTTAAATACCTTTTTCAACTCATTATAAATCATTTCCCAGAAGGCCTTCACTCTAGGGCAAGTCCACCAGAGGTGAAAGAATGTTCCTTCGTGTTCTTTACATTTCCAACATTTATTATCAGACAAATGGTATATTTTGGCAAGTTTAACTGGGGTCATGTACCATCTATATATCATTTTCATTACATTTTCCTTCAAAGCATTACATGCAGTGAAGTTCAGCCCAGTGGTCCACAACCTTTCCCAGTCCTCAAACATAATATTATGCCCAATATCCTGAGCCCACTTTATCATAACCGATTTAACCATTTCGTCTTGTGTATTCCATTTCAGCAGCAAGTTATACATTCTTGATAAAACCTTAGTTTTTGGTTCTAACAATTCTGTTTCCAACTTCGATTTCTCCACCTGGAACCCTAGCTTTTTGTCATTTTTAAAAACTTCTTTAATCTGAGCGTAATGTAACCAGTCTCGCACTTTATCCTTCATTTTCTCCAAACTCTGCAATTTCCAATTGTCTCCGTCTTTTTCTAATATTTCCCAATATTTTGGCCAATTGGCCTCCATATTGAGTCTTTTTCGGGCCTTAGCTTCCAGAGGTGAGAGCCACCTCGGAGTTTTATTTTCCAATAAGTCTTTGTATTTTGTCCAGAGCATAAATGGAAAATCTATCATATTTGGTTGGTCGGCTGTGTTTGATTTGACTGGTCACATCTGTGGTGAAAACTGCATTCACTCACAAGCAAATAGCCCATTGTACAGCTGTCTTCGTTTCATGACTGACAACAATCTGAAATTGTTAACAATGTTGCTGAGCCATAGTGACAGCAGAGTTTGCATGTTTCGCTCCGTTCAGCCTTGCTCTGCCAAGAGTATTCAGACAAAAAGCTATTAAGGACACCGCCTGCATGTTTTGGGTGCGCCTTCTGACAAAGACTGGCCCTTCCTATAAGGAAATATTAAACCCTTAGGATTAACAACGGCCACAAAAGAAGCCTCTCCAAATACTTAAAAGGCTGGATTCCAGAGCCTAGTGTTATGCACAATAGAAACTCTGCCAACAGCAAAGGGTATATTGGAGTTTTATAAAAAAAACTGTAAGAAACTTTACTTCCCAAGGGAACAATTCTATGCACGAGAAGCTGGCATGGAGGAAGCCACTGAAAGTTACTCCAGTGTAAAGTACACCATGTGCTGCTCTGCCTGGGAAGAGGGAAAACAAAATAGTGTTTTAAGCCGGGTTGCCAGGTCACATGACCAAACTCAGCCGGCTTAGGGAATATGCAGAAATGGCGAAACTTACCTGGAGAATATACTCCTTTTTTTAGGGCACGGATGGCAAGATAGGCTTGGTGTCTGACAGAATTTTCGGCTGTCAGGGCGGCTTTGTAAGCATTTTGCAGGGCTTTCTTTGCCTCAAAGCAGGTGTAATCAAACCAGGGTTTATTTGATGTTGTTGGTTTAGTTGGCCTTTTCTCTGTGGTATTAAAAAGATAGGGTTTTAATTGTTGGAGCAGGCTCTCATACTTGGAAACTGGGTCCTCAGGCCTAGGATTATTCCCAAAGCCAGTTAAAATTGTACGGAGTTTTTCAGAGGTTAGAATCTTCTTCAGTTTGGAGTCAAGTGCAGGGGTCCATTTGACTTGGCAACCAGGTCGCTCTAATGCGGTGATCTCTGCAGGGTATACTGTTCTCAGGAAGGGTGACTCGTTTAACAGAGACACCTGGAGGTGCAAAGGGAAGTGGTTCCCCCCTAAGAATGGGAGCACTTTTAAATTCACTATTTTTGTTAGCAATTCGCTGTCCGCCAACATATAATCAATTGTGCTGGATCTTACCCCAGACATGAATGTATATTCCCCAGGGATGTCGCCCCTGGTGCAACCATTTAGGATATGAAGACTTAGCTGCCTAGAAAATTTGAGGAGGCAGGCTCCAGCAAAATTTGAATGTTGATCCTTTGACTGCCTTGGTAGTTGTAAAGCCTCCGGACCAAAGTCATCAGGGTACCCTGTTTTTTTGCCTGTATTTGGTTTCTAAACTGGGGTCATCAGGGCCTAACCTTGCGTTTAGGTTGCCCACCAGCAGGACCTTTGCTCCCGGATAGTCTGTTAGCAGTAATCTGACTTAAGAGTCCAGTCTATTTTATAAAAGAATGGGAAAGGTTTATTGACTATTTACAGATAAACTGCAAACAGATAAAAACATTAGCAGGATTATTGTAATAACCGGCAGTTTCATAAGCGTATTTATTTAAAGTAGGTAATTAAATGAATTTGGATATGCAGAAGATATTAAAAAATAAATTTAAGGAATCGCAGAAAGAGGGGGAAGGAAGTCAAACTTTGAAATCTAAGATTGATTGTAAAACTAATGAAATGTATAAACTTGAAAAGTATAAATAAAAAGTAAAACAAAAAACAAAATCTGAGCAGGCTTAGGATCCAGCCTAAGTCCCCCCCCCCCCCCGATCCTCAGGGGGCTAAGGAAGTTATGCTGGCATGTCTTTGGCTGAGCCAGGGTTGGGGTCTTAATGCCGACTGAGCCTAAGGTCTCAATCTCTGAGGATCTTGCCATCGGACAGCCCTCTAAGTGGCAAATGATTGTCAGAGCTTGTGTGTGTTTTGTGTTCATAACCTTCACATTGGCTGCCTTGGGGAGGGGGGTTACAGGTTATTGTGCCCCTGTAATGCCCTTGTGAGTGGACTATGATTACACCTCCTGTTTCCTTTACAGATGATGGCAAGCAATAGACAGCATTCTGGAGGAAGAAGGAAAATAGACAGTGGATGCTTAGCAACTGCTGCGTGTCTCCCATGGCTGTTCTTTATTGCGGCCAGCAATTCCCAGTTTTTCTTCTGCCTGAGAAGAGACAGAGGTAACTAGGATGAACTATGTGGTCTTCAGATTGCAGGGGGACAGCTTTGTCCTGTTACATTTAGCGCGGCAAAAAACAAAAATAAAAACAGTCTGACCCAAATGCTGTTTGTATCCGCAGGGGCTTTCAATTAATGCAGACGTTGTGTACTGTGCAAGTTGCACAAAGAGCTTTCTGCAAGGATACCAGTGATACAAGACCAACTATAATTCATGCTAGGTCTGTTTTGATTTTGGGCACCGGGTGGTACTGTTGTGTTGTTACCTTGTAAGCAGCACTACAGCGACACCTACTGATGGAGAACGTGCATTACAAAGCAGCTGCCACGTACCGATCAGAAGCAACTCACACCCAATACAGAAAGGATTTGTTTGAAAAAAGTATGTACTCTTGCTCAGTCACATTTGAGTTGCTTCAAGCATTACTGTAACTTTACTGAACAAAACTGTGCAATCTTCTACAGTGGTACCTCAGGTTACAGATGCTACAGGTTACGCGATTTCGGGTTGCGCACCACACCGAACCCAGAAATACCAGAATGGGTTACTTCTGGGTTTCGGCACTCGCATGTGCACAGAAGCGCTAAATCACGCTTTGCGTATGCGCAGAAGCACCGAATTGCGACCCACATGTGCGCAGATGTGGCGCTGCGGGCTGTGAATGGTGCAGGTTGCGAACGTGCCTCCTGCATGGATCACGTTCGCAACCCGAAGTTCCACTGTATTTGCTTTGAAACTCCCTGTCCCTTTCCATTCTAGTCCTCATTCCCTATATAAAAGCATTCTGCTCCAAAAGAAACAAATACACATTTTTTCACTATATTGGGTGATTGTAAATTCATAAATTGGGTGTATCATTACCTACAAATAACACTTTAGGCCAAGGTACTTGCCAGATATTGTAAGGATCTGTGTTAAGTGCTCAGACGATTGCTGAAACATGCTGATTCCTATGCAGACACTGGCTGCAAAGTCGAGATGTGCAATTGTGTACGTGTTGGAAAGGAGCCAAAATCATGGGTTTTCTTTGACCTTTCTTTATAACCTCCAGGTGTTGATGGTTGCGGCGGCTCTAAGGTGATGCTAGGAAGCAGTGCAGTTACCTCTCCACTGGCAGAAAAAGGTGCTACTGATGAGAGAGGTATAAGGAGGATGGGATTGGGTAGGGGGATCAGAGCCTTTAGATCTACAGGTTGGTCAAAAGTATCAGCTGTACCAACCCTTGAGCAGCCTCAGCAAAAATTAGCTTCTATACTGCTCCCTGCTAATGTGTTTGTTAGCTGATACAGGTGTCTGGGGCAGGAATAATAATAATAATAATAATAATAATAATAATAATAATAATTTCTATAACGTCCTTCATCCAAAGATCACAGGGCTGTTTACAATATATTTTCACTTGAAAATGGTGCCAAAGGGTTGGAAATGCTCCCCTGAGACGTTTGGCGGTCGAAACAGAATATAATACAAGGGAGCATTTGCAACCGCTTGGCACCATTTTTGAGTGAATTGCCTAAAGTCAGATTTTTCCTGAAATTGTGACCCCGGGTATTGGGATTTTTTTAAAAAAAATTTTTTCCGCCGGTTAAGATGTCGAGATTTGCAACTGTTAGAAATTTGAAGGGACAACTTGTATTTGGGAAAAGACTCTATACTTTATAAGACTTTGTAAATTGTGTCCCTTCAAGAAAACATTGTGTCCCTCTAGTGGAACATTGAAGCTGTACAACTACTGGGGTTTTTTTCCATTCTTGGACTTGGGGATTTCCATGAGAATTGCAAACTGTGAAACTGACCTTGGCACATGGACAGCAGTGGAATGAGTGGGAGGACAAGATCAGGCAAAGCCAAAACACAACAACCTACTATAATCTCACAGCTGCGCAGATCATCTGTTCCTACAGTTCCTGTGACACGAGAGGAAGATTTAGAGCAAACTAAGCCTGAAGGAATGGCCACAGGAGGGGACTTTACCTCAGTGCTAGATAAAATATTTGAAAAATTGGATGGCCTGAGCAAGCAAGTGGCTGAACAATCATCTAAAATTGACCAAAGCACAGCTTGTGTTAACAATCTGACCCAACAAGTTAGTTTAAATGCACAATCTATTGGGCAATTGCTGGAGGCCACTACATTAAATTGTAAAACAGCCGAGGAGGCCAAACAGAAAGTAGAGGCTGTGCAAGAGGAAATCAAACCTATGCACAAACAGATTGGCGAACACCAGGCATATCTGTCCATGATAGAACTAAAAACTAGGGAAAATAACTTGAGATTGAGGTCGGTTCCAGAACTTGAAAAGGAAGATTTAAGTGAAGTATTTGACAAAAGAGTTTGCAGAATTTTGGCCCTTGGAAGAGGATAAAGACTTTAAAATTATAAGTGCATTCAGACTTGGAAAGGGAGGGAGGAAGGTCAGGTCAAGAGATTGCCTGATCTCCCTCAGAACGAAGGAAGAAAGAGATAAGATACTGAGTGCGCACTTTCAAAAGACTCTTGAGATTCAGGATTTTAGAGTGGAAATTTACAAGGATATCCCGAAACATCTTCTAGAGCTGAGATCTAACTACGGAGATCTGGTGAAACTACTGAGAAGCAACAGAATCATCTTTAGATGGGAGTTCCCCCAGGGACTATCTTTCAACTTTAGAGGGAAAAAAGTTAAAATCAAAACAGTTGAAGACAAGGAAAAATTCCTGAGTGATTACGGAGAAGACCTTCAGAAAGAGACTGAAAAAGAATTAGGAGCCCCAGGATCTGGACCATTAAGTTCATTATTTACACCTTTGGGTCTTGACGAGCAGGAGAAAGCGACACCACCGCCAAAGGGAGAAGAACTTTTGGGAGCCCTAGGAGGAAAATAGATATATCACAACATGTCTCTGCAACTATTAAGTTGGAACATTCATGGTTGTAACTCCCCTCAGAAGAGGAAGAAGATTTTTCATATATTAAAAAAGGAACAATTGGACTTAATTTGCTTACAGGAAACGCATGTGATTAGGCTTAACAGGAAAGTTTTAATTAACAAAAGATTAGGCCAAGAATTTATCTCATTGGACAGAGTGAAGAAGAGAGGAGTTGTCATTTATGCAAAAGAAAGCCTATCACCAAAATTCCTTTTTAAAGATGAACAAGGGAGAATTTTGGCAATTGAAATTCAAACACAAGGAGAAAAATTCTTGATTTTAGGCATTTATGCACCAAATGAGGGGAAGTCAGAATTTTACAAGAAGTTGCATGCGACACTGCTGGATTACATGGACTACAACAATATTATTATGATGGGCGATATGAATGGGATGGTATCTACAAACATGGATAAAGCACAAAGACAAAACATAACAAAAGATGGCAGACTACCTAAAACTTTTTTTGACCTAACTGACAATATGGATTTGATTGACATTTGGAGAACAAAAAATCCCTTAGGGAGAGAAGGGACTTTCTTCTCTGAAGCCAAAATGACCTGGACTAGAATTGACCAAATATGGATAACTAGAGGACTGGCACCAAAGACTAGAAAGGTGGAAATCTGCCCCAAAACTTGCTCCGACCATAACGCCGTGAAGATGGAAATGAAACTAACATTAACTGGTTCCTTCAGATGGAAGATGAATGACACCTTATTAAGAGACCAAGAGATTGTTAAGAAGGCCCAAAAGACTTTGAGAGACTATTTTGAAGTGAATCTGAAAACTACAGTTGAAAAAAGAGTAATCTGGGATGCAAGTAAAGCGGTCATGAGGGGGTTTCTGATACAACAGAATGTTATAAAAAAGAGAACCCAAAATGAGAAAAAAGACAAAATTTTGGAGAAAATAAAAGAAGGAGAGAAAAAATTAAGATCGAAACCAAAGTCACAGGAGATTCTGAGAGAAATTAAATTATATCAAGTACAATATTTGAAACTGATAAACCAGGAAATTGAGTGGAAAATTAAACAAATGAGACAAAAGACTTTTGAATCAGCAAATAAATGTGGGAAACTGCTAGCGTGGCAGTTGAAAAAAAGACAGAAGCTGAACACGGTTACAAATCTTGAGGTTGAAGGAAAAAACATTCAGAATCCTGTGGAGATTAGAAAGTGCTTCCAGAGATACTTCAAACAAGTCTATACCCAGGGGCCACAGAACGAGACTGAGATAGACCAATTCTTAAGAACTAATGGATTACAAAAAATATCTCAAGAAAATAAGACAATATTGAACTACAAAATAACAGAACAGGAGATTGAAGATGCCATTCAAAGCATGCAACTAGGCAAGTCTCCAGGACCGGACGGATTAACCTCCAAGTACTATAAGACTTTGAAAGACTATTTAATTCAACCATTAAAGGAGGTGTGCAATGAGATTCTGGAGGGAAAGAAGGCGCCGGAGTCGTGGAAAGAAGCTTTCATCACATTAATACCAAAATCTGAATTTGAAAAGACACAACTCAAGAACTACCGTCCCATATCCCTTTTAAATGTGGATTACAAAATCTTTGCAGATATTTTAGCTAATAGACTAAAAAGAGTTTTAAATGAAGTGATACACAAAGATCAGGCAGGCTTTCTTCCAGGCAGACATCTCTCTGATAATACAAGGAACATTATTGACATTTTGGAGCTATTGCAAATGAATATTAATACAAAAGCAGTTTTAATTTTTATTGACGCGGAGAAGGCCTTTGACAATATTTCTTGGAATTTTATGAAGAAAAATCTTAAGGGAATGGGAGTGGGATGGGGGTTTGAAAATGGCATAGAAGCAATTTATTCAGAACAAAAAGCTAAATTGATAGTTAACAATGTGGTGTCAGAAGAGATTAGAATAGAAAAAGGAACACGACAGGGCTGCCCTATCTCTCCATTGCTATTTATTTCGGTCCTGGAGGTGCTTTTGAACATGGTCAGAAGGGACCGGCTGATCCAGGGAATTAAGGTCGGAGCTAAACAATATAAACTTAAGGGTTTTGCAGATGACTTGGTTTTGACATTACAGGAGCCAGAATCTAGTACGAAAAGGGTGTTAGAATTGATTCAAGAATTTGGTCATGTGGCAGGATTTAAACTGAATAAGCAAAAAACCAAGGATTTAGAGAAAAATTTGACAACAATGGAAAAAGAAAGGTTTCAGAAGGAGACAGACTTAACTGTGGTTAAGAAAGTGAAATACCTAGGGATTAACATGACGGCTAAAAATTTGAATTTATTTAAAGATAATTATGAGAAATGTTGGATAGAAGTTAAGAAAGATCTAGAAATTTGGTCAAAATTGAAGCTTTCCTTGTTGGGTCGGATTGCTGCTATAAAGATGAATGTATTGCCAAAAATGCTGTTTTTGTTTCAAACTTTACAGATTGTGGACAAGATGGATTGTTTCAAGAGGTGGCAAAGAGATATTTCTAAATTTGTCTGGCAGGGCAAAAAGCCCAGAATAAAATTTAAAATATTGACTGACGCTAAAGAAAGAGGGGGATTTGCCCTGCCAGACCTAAAGTTGTATTATGAATCAGCAGCTTTCTGCTGGTTGAAAGATTGGCTACTTCTTGAGAACACTGACATTCTGGACTTGGAAGGGTTCAATAATGCTTTTGGGTGGCATGCATATTTGTGGTACGACAAGGTAAAAGCTAATAGAGCATTCAAAAACCATATTGTCAGGAAAGCTGTGTTTAGTGTCTGGACAAGATATAAAGACCTATTGGAAAACAAGACCCCAAGGTGGCTATCACCTATGGAGGCTAAGGCTCTGAAAAAACTCAATATGGAGGCCAAGTGGCCGAAATATTGGGAGATATTAGAACAAGACCGAGACACATTGAGATTGCAGAGTTTTGAGAAACTAAAAGATAAAGTGCGAGATTGGTTACATTATCATCAAATTAGAGGCCTTTAACTTGGATAAAAAAATAGGCTTCCAGGTGGAAAAATCGAAATTAGAAACAGAATTGTTAGAACCTAAAACTAAGATACTTTCGAGAATGTACAACTTGCTGTTAAAATGGAATACTCAGGATGAAACAGTTAAATCAGCTATGATTAAATGGGCACAGGACATTGGTCATAACATTATGTTTGCTGACTGGGAAAAGTTGTGGACCACCGATATGAAGTTTACGGCATGTAATGCCTTAAAAGAAAATATTATGAAAATGATCTATAGGTGGTACATGACCCCAGTCAAGCTTGCAAAAATTTATCACCTGCCTGATAACAAATGTTGGAAATGTAAAGAAACTGAGGGAACATTCTTTCACCTTTGGTGGACATGCCCAAAGGTTAAGGCTTTCTGGGAAATGATCTATAATGAACTAAAAAAGGTATTTAAACATACCTTTCCTAAGAAACCAGAGGCCTTCCTTCTGGGCATTGTCGGCCAATTGGTGCCAAAGAAAGATAGAACACTCTTTATGTATGCAACAACCACAGCAAGAATACTCATTGCAAAGTATTGGAAGACACAAGATTTGCCCACTCTGGAAGAATGGCAGATGCAAGTGATAGACTATATGGAACTGGCAGAAATGACTGGCAGAATCCGAGACCTGGGAGAAGAGTCGGTGGAAGAGGACTGGAAGAAGTTCAAAGAATATCTCCAAAAGCATTGTAAAATATTTGAATGTTAAAATGACGTTGGTTATAAAGAAAATAGGGCATAAGTGACATGGTAAAAAGAAATATGTAAAAATGCTTTGAAGAAAAAAAGGGGTAAGACCAGAGTATTATTATGTCGAGATTAAACAAATGATATAAAGGATTAAGTTATAGAAAACATGTGATAAGTGGTTTTAAAAGTAAAGGAAACTAAAGGCATAATAGGTTGAAATGTATAATATTGAATAAGATTGGAAAGAAGGTAGGGAATTGCTGAATTTGATTGTGTAAAGGGGAACACAGAAAAGGGAGATGTGAGGAAGTCAGGAAAGAGGGTTATAAAGATAGTAAATAAGAAATAATTTTTTCTCTGTTTTCTGTTTTTTTTTTTATTACTTCTTCTTTTTCTTCTTCTTTCATTGTTAAATTGTGTTGTTTTTGATCGTCTTTTCTTGTTGTTTTTCCTGATTGTGATGTTTGTGTTGTTGTGCAAAACCTTAATAAATATTTTAAAAAAAATAAAAATAAAAAGTTGTGCAGAAGGTGGGGAAAATTCATAGAGCACCTTCAAGATCGCTGTGAAGGTTTAAAGACGTCAGCAGGATTGTTATAACACTTATAACATTAACAAGGTTAATATTAAAAGTGAATTTGAAAAAATGTAATTGGATGCAGTCAAAAGAACGGATAAATATTGGAAACTGAGGGAGGGGGGAAGTCCGGGTATTCAAGAATCGCAGATGTGCAAAAAGTTGGAAATGTTTTAAATGCAAATAACACTGTTGAAAAATGCAAAAAAAATAAAAAGTTGTGTAGAAGGAAAACAAAAAACAAAAAAACAAAAATGGTGCCAAACGGTTGAAAATGCTCCCCTGAGATGTTTGGCGGTCAAAACAGAAGGCTTTTTATCACAGGACAAGAAATCAGCCCTCGACAACTTAACCGGAGGAAAAAGATTTTTTTTAAAAAAATCCCAATACCCGGGGTCAGATATTCATCAAAAATCTGACTTTCGCCACTTCACTCAAAAATGGTGCCAAACGGTGGCAAATGCTCCCCTGAGAGGTTTGGCGGTTGAAACAGAAGGCTTTTTATCACAGGAGAAGAAATCAGCCCTTGACAACTTAACGGGCGGAAAAAGATTTTTTAGAAAAAATCCCTAAGCCCCGGGGTCACAATTTCAGGAAAAATCTGACCTTCGCCAGTTAACTCAATGGTGCCAAATGGTGGCAAATGCTCCCCTGAGAGGTTTGGCAATCGAAACAGAAGGCTTTTTATCACAGGACAAGAAATCAGCTCTAGATAACTTAACCGGCACAAAAAGATTTTTTTGAAAAAATCCCTAAGCCCCGAGGTTACAATTTCAGGAAAAATCTGACTTTCGCTAATTCACTCAAAAATGGTGCCAAATGTTTGCAAATGCTCCCCTGCGATGTTTGGCGGGCGAAACAGAAGGCTTTTTATCACAGGAAAAGAAATCAGCCCTTGACAACTTAACCGGTGGAAAAAGATTGTTTTGAAAAAATCCCAATACCCGGGGTCACAATTTCAGCAAAAATCTGACTTTCGCCACTTCACTCAAAAATGGTGCCAAACGGTGGGAAATGCTCCCCTGAGAGGTTTGGCGGTTGAACAGAAGGCTTTTTATCACAGGACAAGAAATCGGCCCTCGACAAATAACCGGTGGAGATAGATTTTTTTGAAAAAATCCCAATACCCGGGGTCACAATTTCATCAAAAATCTGACTTTCG
This sequence comes from Podarcis cretensis, assembly GCF_951804945.1. Taxonomy (NCBI): domain Eukaryota; kingdom Metazoa; phylum Chordata; class Lepidosauria; order Squamata; family Lacertidae; genus Podarcis; species Podarcis cretensis. The sequence goes on along the minus strand of NC_137173.1, from coordinate 95,924,143 downwards.
CCACTTCACTCAAAAATGGTGCCAAACGGTTGCAAATTCTTCCCTGAGATGTTTGGCGATCGAAACAGAAGGCTTTTTATCACAGGACAAGAAATCAGCCCTCGACAACTTAAGCGGAGAAAAAGATTTTTTTGAAAAAATCCCTAAGCCCCGGGGTCACAATTTAAGCAAATATCTGAATTTAGGCAATTCACTCAAAAATGGAGCCAAATGGTGGCAAATGCTCCACTGAGAGGTTTGGCGGTCGAAACAGAAGGGTTTTTATCACAGGAGAAGAAATCAGCCCTCGACAACTTAACCGGCAGAAAAAGAATTTTTTTAAAAAATCCCAATACCCGGGATCACAATTTCAGGAAAAATCTGACTTTAGGCAATACACTCAAAAATGGTGCCAAACGGTGGCAAATGCTCCCCTGAGAGGTTTAGCGGTCGAAAGAGAAGGCTTTTTATCACAAGACAAGAAATCAGCCCTCGACAACTTAACCGGCAGAAAAAGAATTTTTTGTAAAAATCCCTAAGCCCTGGGGTCACAATGTCAGGAAAAATCTGACTTTTGCCAATTCACTCTAAAATGGTGCCAAACGGTTGTAAATGCTCCCCTGAGATGTTTGGCCGTCGAAACAGAAGGCTTTTTATCACAGGACAAGAAATCAGCCCTCGACAATTTAACCGGCAGTAAAATAATTTTTTGAAAAAATCCCTGAGCCCCGGGGTCACAAATTCATCAAAAATCTGACTTTCGCCACTTCACTCAAAAATGGTGCTAAACGGTGGCAAATGCTACCCTGAGAGGTTTGGCGGTCGAAACAGAAGGCTTTTTATCACAGGACAAGAAATCAGCCCTCGAAAACTTAATCGGCGGAAAAAGATTTTTTTGAAAAAAAACCAATACCCGGGGTCACAATTTCAGGAAAAATCTGACTTTCGCCACTTCACTCAAAAATGGTGCCAAACGGTGGAAAATGCTCCCCTGAGAGTTTTGGCGGTCGAAACAGAAGGCTTTTTATCACAGGACAAGAAATCAGCCCTCGAAAACTTAACCGGTGGAAAAAGATTTTTTTTGAAAAAATCCCAATACCCGGGGTCATAATTTCAGGAAAAATCTGACTTTCGCCAATTCACTCAAAAATGGTGCCAAACGGTTGCAAATGCTCCCCTGAGATGTTTGGCAATCGAAACAGAAGGCTTTTTATAACAGGACAAGAAATCAACCCTTGACAACTTAACTGGCGGAAAAAGAATTTTGTGAAAAAATTCATCAAAAATCTGAGTTTTGCCACTTCACTCAAAAATGGTGCCAAACGGTGGCAAATGCTCCCCTGAGAGGTTTGGCAGTCGAAACAGAAGGCTTTTTATCACAGGACAAGAAATCTGCCCTCGACAACTTAACCGGAGGAAAAAGATTTTTTTGAAAAAATCCCAATACCTGGGGTCACAATTTCAGGAAATATCTGACTTTAGGCAATTCACTCAAAAATGTTGCCAAACGGTGGCAAATGCTCCCCTGAGAGGTTTGGCGGTCGAAACAGAAGGCTTTTTATCACAGGACAAGAAATCAGCCCTCGACAACTTAACCGGCAGTAAAAGAATTTTTTGAAAAAATACATCAAAAATCTGACTTTCGCCACTTCACTCAAAAATAGTGCCAAACGGTTGCAAATGCTCCCCTGAGATGTTTGGCAGTCGAAACAGAAGGCTTTTTATCACAGGACAAGAAATCAGCCCTCGACAACTTAACCGGAGTAAAAAGATTTTTTTAAAAAAATCCCAATACCCAGGATCACAATATCATCAAAAATCTGACTTTCGCCAATTCACTGAAAAATGGTGCCAAACGGTTGCAAATGCTCCCCTGAGATGTTTGGCAGTCAAAACAGAAGGCTTTTTATCACAGGACAAGAAATCAGCCCTTGACATCTTAACCGGCGGGACAAGATTTTTTTGAAAAAATTCCAATACCCGGGGTCACAATTTCAGGAAAAATCTGACTTTAGGAAATTCACTCAAAAATGGTGCCAAATGGTTACAAATGCTCCCCTGAGATGTTTGGTGGTCGAAACAGAAGGCTTTTTATCACAGGACAAGAAATCAGCCCTCGACAACTTAACCGGCAGTAAAAGAATTTTTTGAAAAAATACATCAAAAATCTGACTTTCGCCACTTCACTCAAAAATAGTGCCAAACGGTTGCAAATGCTCCCCTGAGATGTTTGGCAGTCGAAACAGAAGGCTTTTTATCACAGGACAAGAAATCAGCCCTCGACAACTTAACCGGAGTAAAAAGATTTTTTTAAAAAAATCCCAATACCCGGGGTCACAATTTCAGGAAATATCTGACTTTATGCAATTCACTCAAAAATGGTGCCAAACGGTGGCAAATGCTCCCCTGAGAGGTTTGGCGGTCGAAACAGAAGGCTTTTTATCACAGGACAAGAAATCTGCCCTCGACAACTTAACCGGCAGAAAAAGATTTTTTTGAAAAAATTCCAATACCCGGGGTCACAATTTCAGGAAAATCTGACATTAGGCAATTCACTCAAAAATGGTGCCAAATGGTTGCAAATGCTCCCCTGAGATGTTTGGCGGTCGAAACAGAAGGCTTTTTATCACAGGACAAGAAATCAGCCCTCGACAACCGGCAGAAAAAGAATTTTTTGAAAAAATCCCTAAGCCCCGGGGTCACAATTTAAGCAAATATCTGACTTTAGGCAATTCAATCAAAAATGGAGCCAAATGGTGGCAAATGCTCCACTGAGAGGTTTGGCGGTCGAAACAGAAGGGTTTTTATCACAGGAGAAGAAATCAGCCCTCAACAACTTAACCGGCGGAAAAAGATTTTTTTTGAAAAAATCCCAATACCCGGGGTCACAATTTCAGGAAAAATCTGACTTTAGGCAATTCGCTCAAAAATGGTGCCAAACGGTTGCAAATGCTCCCCTGAGATGTTTGGCGGTCGAAACAGAAGGCTTTTTATCACAGGAGAAGAAATCAGCCCTCGACAACTTAACCGGCGGAAAAAGTTTTTTTAAAAAAAATCCCAATACCCGGGGTCACAATTTCAGGAATAATCTGAGTTTCGCCACTTCACTCAAAAATGGTGCCAAACGCTGGCAAATGCTCCCCTGAAATGTTTGGCGGGCGAAACAGAAGGCTTTTTATCACAGGACAAGAAATCAGCCCTCGACAACTTAACCGGCAGTAAAAGAATTTTTTTAAAAAATCCCTGAGCCCCGGGGTCACAAATTCATCAAAAATCTGACTTTCGCCACTTCACTCAAAAATGGTGCCAAACGGTGGCAAATGCTCCCCTGAGATGTTTGGCAGTCGAAACAGAAGGCTTTTTATCACAGGACAAGAAATCAGCCCTCGACAACTTAACCGGAGGAAAAAGATTTTTTTGAAAAAATTCCAATACCCAGGATCACAATATCATCAAAAATCTGACTTTCGCCAATTCACTGAAAAATGGTGCCAAACGGTTGCAAATGCTCCCCTGAGATGTTTGGCAGTCAAAACAGAAGGCTTTTTATCACAGGACAAGAAATCAGCCCTTGACATCTTAACCGGCGGGACAAGATTTTTTTGAAAAAATTCCAATACCCGGGGTCACAATTTCAGGAAAAATCTGACTTTAGGAAATTCACTCAAAAATGGTGCCAAATGGTTACAAATGCTCCCCTGAGATGTTTGGTGGTCGAAACAGAAGGCTTTTTATCACAAGACAAGAAATCAGCCCTCGACAACTTAACCGGCAGGAAAAGAATTTTTTAAAAAAATCCCTAAGCCTCGGTGTCAGAAATTCATCAAAAATCTGAGTTTCGCCACTTCACTGAAAAATGGTGCCAAACGGTGGCAAATGCTCCCCTGAGAGGTTTGGCGGTCGAAACAGAAGGCTTTTTATCACAGGAGAAGAAATCAGCCCTCAACAACTTAACCGGCGGAAAAAGATTTTTTTTGAAAAAAATCCCAATACCCGGGGTCACAATTTCAGGAGAAATCTGACTTTAGGCAATTCGCTCAAAAATGGTGCGAAACGGTTGCAAATGCTCCCCTGAGATGTTTGGCGGTCGAAACAGAAGGCTTTTTATCACAAGACAAGAAATCAGCCCTCGACAACTTAACCGGCAGGAAAAGAATTTTTTGAAAAAATCCCTAAGCCCCGGTATCACAATTTCAGGAAAAATCTGACTTTAGGCAATTCACTCAAAAATGGAGCCAAATGGTGGCAAATGCTCCCCTGAGATGTTTGGCGGTCGAAACAGAAGACTTTTTATCACAGGAGAAGAAATCAGCCCTCAACAACTTAACCGACAGAAAAAGATTTTTTTGAAGAAATACATCGAAAATCTGACTTTCGCCACTTCACTCAAAAATGGTGCCAAACGGTTGCAAATGCTCCCCTGAGATGTTTGGCAGTCAAACAGAAGGCTTTTTATCACAGGACAAGAAATCAGCCCTCAACAACTTAACCGGCGGGACAAGATTTTTTTGAAAAAATTCCAATACCCGGGGTCACAATTTCAGGAAAAATCTGACTTTAGGAAATTCACTCAAAAATGGTGCCAAATGGTTAAAAATGCTCCCCTGAGATGTTTGGTGGTCGAAACAGAAGGCTTTTTATCACAAGACAAGAAATCAGCCCTCGACAACTTAACCGGCAGAAAAAGAATTTTTTGAAAAAATCCCTAAGCCTCGGTGTCAGAAATTCATCAAAAATCTGAGTTTCGCCACTTCACTGAAAAATGGTGCCAAACGGTGGCAAATGCTCCCCTGAGAGGTTTGGCGGTCGAAACAGAAGGCTTTTTATCACAGGAGAAGAAATCAGCCCTCAACAACTTAACCGGCGGAAAAAGATTTTTTTTGAAAAAATCCCAATACCCGGGGTCACAATTTCAGGAGAAATCTGACTTTAGGCAATTCGCTCAAAAATGGTGCCAAACGGTTGCAAATGCTCCCCTGAGATGTTGGGCGGTCGAAACAGAAGACTTTTTATCACAGGAGAAGAAATCAGCCCTCAACAACTTAACCGACAGAAAAAGATTTTTTTGAAGAAATACATCGAAAATCTGACTTTCGCCACTTCACTCAAAAATGGTGCCAAACGGTTGCAAATTCTTCCCTGAGATGTTTTGCAGTCGAAACAGAAGGCTTTTTATCACAGGACAAGAAATCAGCCCTCGACAACTTAACCGGAGGAAAAACATTTTTTTAAAAAAATCCCAATACCCGGGGTCACAATTTCATCAAAAATCTGACTTTCGCCACTTCACTCAAAAATGGTGCCAAACGGTGGCAAATGCTCCCCTGAGAGGTTTGGCGGTCGAAACAGAAGGCTTTTTATCACAGGACAAGAAATCGGCCCTCGACAAATAACCGGTGGAGATAGATTTTTTTGAAAAAATCCCAATACCCGGGGTCACAATTTCATCAAAAATCTGACTTTCGCCACTTCACTCAAAAATGGTGCCAAACGGTTGCAAATGCTCCCCTGAGATGTTTGGCATTCGAAACAGAAGGCTTTTTATCACAGGACAAGAAATCAGCCCTCGACAACTGACCGGCGGAAAAAGATTTTTTTGAAAAAATCCCAATACCCGGGGTCACAATTTCAGGAAAAATCTGACTTTCGCCAATTCACTCAAAAATGGTGCCAAACGGTTGCAAATGCTCCCCTGAGAGGTTTGGCAGTCGAAACAGAATGCTTTTTATCACAGGACAAGAAATCAGCCCTCGACAACTTAACCGGAGGAAAAAGATTTTTTTGAAAAATTCCCTAAGCCCCGGGGTCACAATTTAAGCAAATATCTGACTTAAGGCAATTCACTCAAAAATGGAGCCAAATGGTGGCAAATGCTCCACTGAGAGGTTTGGCGGTCGAAACAGAAGGGTTTTTATCACAGGGGAAGAAATCAGCCATCAACAACTTAACCGGCGGAAAAAGATTTTTTTTGAAAAAATCCCAATAACCGGGGTCACAATTTCAGGAGAAATCTGACTTTAGGCAATTCGCTCAAAATTGGTGCCAAACGGTTGCAAATGCTCCCCTGAGATGTTTGGCGGTCGAAACAGAAGGCTTTTTATCACAGGAGAAGAAATCAGCCCTCAACAACTTAACCGACAGAAAAAGATTTTTTTGAAGAAATACATCGAAAATCTGACTTTCGCCACTTCACTCAAAAATGGTGCCAAACGGTTGCAAATTCTTCCCTGAGGTGTTTTGCAGTCGAAACAGAAGGCTTTTTATCACAGGACAAGAAATCAGCCCCCGATGACTTAACCGGAGGAAAAACATTTTTTTAAAAAAATCCCAATACCCGGGGTCACAATTTCATCAAAAATCTGACTTTCGCCACTTCACTCAAAAATGGTGCCAAACGGTGGCAAATGCTCCCCTGAGAGGTTTGGTGGTCGAAACAGAAGGCTTTTTATCACAGGACAAGAAATAGGCCCTCGACAAATAACCGGTGGAGATAGATTTTTTTGAAAAAATCCCAATACCCGGGGTCACAATTTCATCAAAAATCTGACTTTCGCCACTTCACTCAAAAATGGTGCCAAACGGTTGCAAATGCTCCCCTGAGATGTTTGGCATTCGAAACAGAAGGCTTTTTATCACAGGACAAGAAATCAGCCCTCGACAACTGACCGGCGGAAAAAGATTTTTTTGAAAAAATCCCAATACCAGGGGTCACAATTTCAGGAAAAATCTGACTTTCGCCAATTCACTCAAAAATGGTGCCAAACGGTTGCAAATGCTCCCCTGAGAGGCTTGGCAGTCGAAACAGAAGGCTTTTTATCACAGGACAAGAAATCAGCCCTCGACAACTTAACCGGAGGAAAAAGATTTTTTTGAAAAATTCCCTAATTCCCGGGGTCACAATTTAAGCAAATATCTGACTTTAGGCAATTCACTCAAAAATGGAGCCAAATGGTGGCAAATGCTCCCCTGAGATGTTTGGCGGTCGAAACAGAAGGCTTTTTATCACAGGAGAAGAAATCAGCCCTCGACAACTTAACCGGCGGAAAAAGTTTTTTTTAAAAAAATGCCAATACCCGGGGTCACAATTTCAGCAAATATCTGACTTTCGCCACTTCACTCAAAAATGGTGCCAAACGGTGGCAAATGCTCCCCTGAGAGGTTTGGCGGTCGAAACAGAAGGCATTTTATCACAGGAGAAGAAATCAGCCCTTGACAACTTAACCGGAGGAAAAAGATTTTTTTAAAAAAATCCCAATACCCTGGGGTCACAATTTCATCCAAAAATCTGACTTTCGCCACTTCACTCCAAAATGGAGCCAAACGGTGGCAAATGCTACCCTGAGAGGTTTGGTGGTCGAAACAGAAGGCTTTTTATCACAGGACAAGAAATCAGCCCTCGACAACTTAACCGGAGGAAAAAGATTTTTTTAAAAAAATCCCAATACCCGGGGTCACAATTTCAGGAAAAATCTGACTTTAGGCAATTCGCTCAAAAATGGTGCCAAACGGTTGTAAATGCTCCCCTGAGATGTTTGGCGGTCGAAACAGAAGGCTTTTTATCACAGGACAAGAAATGAGCCCTCGACATCTTAACCGGAGGAAAAAGTTTTTTTGAAAAATTCCCTAAGCCCCGGGGTCACAATTTAAGCAAATATCTGACTTTAGGCAATTCACTCAAAAATGGAGCCAAATGGTGGCAAATGCTCCACTGAGAGGTTTGGCGGTCGAAACAGAAGGGTTTTTATCACAGGGGAAGAAATCAGCCATCAACAACTTAACCGGCGGAAAAAGATTTTTTTTGAAAAAATCCCAATACCCGGGGTCACACTTTCAGGAGAAATCTGACTTTAGGCAATTCGCTCAAAATTGGTGCCAAACGGTTGCAAATGCTCCCCTGAGATGTTTGGCGGTCGAAACAGAAGGCTTTTTATCACAGGAGAAGAAATCAGCCCTCGACAACTTAACCGGCGGCAAAAGTTTTTTTTAAAAAAATGCCAATACCCGGGGTCACAATTTCAGCAACTATCTGACTTTCGCCACTTCACTCAAAAATGGTGCCAAACGGTGGCAAATGCTCCCTTGAGAGGTTTGGCGGTCGAAACAGAAGGCTTTTTATCACAGGAAAAGAAATCAGCCCTCGACAACTTAACCGGCGGAAACAGATTTTTTTAAAAAAATCCCAATACCCGGGGTCACAATTTCAGGAATAATCTGACTTTCGCCACTTCACTCAAAAATGGTGCAAACGGTGGCAAATGCTCCCCTGAGAGGTTTGGCGGTCGAAACAGAAGGCATTTTATCACAGGAGAAGAAATCAGCCCTCGACAACATAACCGGCGGAAAAAGATTTTTTTAAAAAAATCCCAATACCCTGGGGTCACAATTTCATCCAAAAATCTGACTTTCGCCACTTCACTCCAAAATGGAGCCAAACGGTGGCAAATGCTACCCTGAGAGGTTTGGCGGTCGAAACAGAAGGCTTTTTATCACAGGACAAGAAATCAGCCCTCGACAACTTAACCGGCAGAAAAAGATTTTTTTTTCAAAAAATTCCAATACCCGGGGTCACAATTTCAGCAAATATCTGAGTTTCACCAATTCACTCAAAAATGGTGCCAAACGGTTGTAAATGCTCCCCTGAAATGTTTGGCGGTCGAAACAGAAGGCTTTTTATCACAGGACAAGAAATCAGCCCTCGACAACTTAACCGGAGGAAAAAGATTTTTTTTAAAAAATCCCAATACCCGGGGTCAGAAATTCATCAAAAATCTGACTTTCGCCACTTCACTCAAAAATGGTGCCAAACAGTGGCAAATGCTCCCCTGAGAGGTTTGGCGGTCGAAACAGAAGGCTTTTTATCACAGGAGAAGAAATCAGCCCTCGACAACTGACCGGCGGAAAAAGATTTTTTTGAAAAAATCCCAATACCCGGGGTCACAATTTCAGGAAAAATCTGACTTTCGCCAATTCACTCAAAAATGGTGCCAAACGGTTGCAAAAGCTCCCCTGAGAGGTTTGGCGGTCGAAACAGAAGGCTTTTTATCACAGGACAAGAAATAAGCCCTCGACAACTTAACCGGAGGAAAAAGATTTTTTTTAAAAAATCCCAATACCCGGGGTGACAATTTCAGGAAAAATCTGACTTTAGGCAATTCGCTCAAAAATGGTGCCAAACAGTTGTAAATGCTCCCCTGAGATGTTTGGCGGTCGAAACAGAAGGCTTTTTATCACACGAGAAGAAATGAGCCCTCGACATCTTAACCGGAGGAAAAAGTTTTTTTGAAAAATTCCCTAAGCCCCGGGGTCACAATTTAAGCAAATATCTGACTTTAGGCAATTCACTCAAAAATGGAGCCAAATGGTGGCAAATGCTCCACTGAGAGGTTTGGCGGTCGAAACAGAAGGGTTTTTATCACAGGGGAAGAAATCAGCCATCAACAACTTAACCGGCGGAAAAAGATTTTTTTTGAAAAAATCCCAATACCCGGGGTCACAATATCAGGAGATATCTGACTTTAGGCAATTCGCTCAAAATTGGTGCCAAACGGTTGCAAATGCTCCCTTGAGAGGTTTGGCGGTCGAAACAGAAGGCTTTTTATCACAGGAAAAGAAATCAGCCCTCGACAACTTAACCGGCGGAAACAGATTTTTTTAAAAAAATCCCAATACCCGGGGTCACAATTTCAGGAATAATCTGACTTTCGCCACTTCACTGAAAAATGGTGCAAACGGTGGCAAATGCTCCCCTGAGAGGTTTGGCGGTCGAAACAGAAGGCATTTTATCACAGGAGAAGAAATCAGCCCTCGACAACATAACCGGCGGAAAAAGATTTTTTTAAAAAAATCCCAATACCCTGGGGTCACAATTTCATCCAAAAATCTGACTTTCGCCACTTCACTCCAAAATGGAGCCAAACGGTGGCAAATGCTACCCTGAGAGGTTTGGCGGTCGAAACAGAAGGCTTTTTATCACAGGACAAGAAATCAGCCCTCGACAACTTAACCGGCAGAAAAAGATTTTTTTTTCAAAAAATTCCAATACCCGGGGTCACAATTTCAGCAAATATCTGAGTTTCACCAATTCACTCAAAAATGGTGCCAAACGGTTGTAAATGCTCCCCTGAAATGTTTGGCGGTCGAAACAGAAGGCTTTTTATCACAGGACAAGAAATCAGCCCTCGACAACTTAACCGGAGGAAAAAGATTTTTTTTAAAAAATCCCAATACCCGGGGTCAGAAATTCATCAAAAATCTGACTTTCGCCACTTCACTCAAAAATGGTGCCAAACAGTGGCAAATGCTCCCCTGAGAGGTTTGGCGGTCGAAACAGAAGGCTTTTTATCACAGGAGAAGAAATCAGCCCTCGACAACTGACCGGCGGAAAAAGATTTTTTTGAAAAAATCCCAATACCCGGGGTCACAATTTCAGGAAAAATCTGACTTTCGCCAATTCACTCAAAAATGGTGCCAAACGGTTGTAAATGCTCCCCTGAGATGTTTGGCGGTCGAAACAGAAGGCTTTTTATCACAGGAGAAGAAATCAGCCCTCGACAACTGACCGGCGGAAAAAGATTTTTTTGAAAAAATCCCAATACCCGGGGTCACAATTTCAGGAAAAATCTGACTTTAGGCAATTCGCTCAAAAATGGTGCCAAACGGTTGTAAATGCTCCCCTGAGATGTTTGGCGGTCGAAACAGAAGGCTTTTTATCACAGGACAAGAAATCAGCCCTCGACAACTTAACCGGCAGAAAAAGATTTTTTTGAAAAAATCCCAATACCCGGGGTCACAATTTCAGCAAATATCTGAGTTTCGCCAATTCGCTCAAAAATGGTGCCAAACGGTTGTAAATGCTCCCCTGAAATGTTTGGCGGTCGAAACAGAAGGCTTTTTCTCACAGGACAAGAAATCAGCCCTCGACAACTTAACCGGAGGAAAAAGATTTTTTAAAAAAAATCCCAATACCCGGGGTCAGAAATTCATCAAAAATCTGACTTTCGCCAATTCACTCAAAAATGGTGCCAAACGGTTGCAAAAGCTCCCCTGAGAGGTTTGGCGGTCGAAACAGAAGGCTTTTTATCACAGGACAAGAAATCAGCCCTCGACAACTTAACCGGAGGAAAAAGATTTTTTTAAAAAAATCCCAATACCCGGGGTCACAATTTCAGGAAAAATCTGACTTTAGGCAATTCGCTCAAAAATGGTGCCAAACGGTTGTAAATGCTCCCCTGAGATGTTTGGCGGTCGAAACAGAAGGCTTTTTATCACAGGACAAGAAATCAGCCCTCGACAACTTAACTGGCAGAAAAAGATTTTTTTGAAAAAATCCCAATACCCGGGGTCACAATTTCAGCAAATATCTGAGTTTCACCAATTCACTCAAAAATGGTGCCAAACGGTTGTAAATGCTCCCCTGAAATGTTTGGCGGTCGAAACAGAAGGCTTTTTATCACAGGACAAGAAATCAGCCCTCGACAACTTAACCGGAGGAAAAAGATTTTTTTTAAAAAATCCCAATACCCGGGGTCAGAAATTTATCAAAAATCTGACTTTCGCCACTTCACTCAAAAATGGTGCCAAACGGTTGTAAATGCTCCCCTGAGAGGTTTGGCGGTCGAAACAGAAGGCTTTTTATCACAGGAGAAGAAATCAGCCCTCGACAACTGACCGGCGGAAAAAGATTTTTTTGAAAAAATCCCAATACCCGGGGTCACAATTTCAGGAAAAATCTGACTTTCGCCAATTCACTCAAAAATGGTGCCAAACGGTTGCAAAAGCTCCCCTGAGAGGTTTGGCGGTCGAAACAGAAGGCTTTTTATCACAGGACAAGAAATAAGCCCTCGACAACTTAACCGGAGGAAAAAGATTTTTTTAAAAAAATCCCAATACCCGGGGTGACAATTTCAGGAAAAATCTGACTTTAGGCAATTCGCTCAAAAATGGTGCCAAACAGTTGTAAATGCTCCCCTGAGATGTTTGGCGGTCGAAACAGAAGGCTTTTTATCACACGAGAAGAAATCAGCCCTCGACAACATAACCGGAGGAAAAAGATTTTTTTAAAAAAATCCCAATACCCGGGGTCAGAAATTCATCAAAAATCTGACTTTCGCCACTTCACTCAAAAATGGTGGCAAACAATGGCAAATGCTCCCCTGAGAGGTTTGGCGGTCGAAATAGAAGGCTTTTTATCACAGGACAAGAAATCAGCCCTCGACAACTGACCGGCGGAAAAAGATTTTTTTGAAAAAATCCCAATACCCGGGGTCACAATTTCAGGAAAAATCTGACTTTCGCCAATTCACTCAAAAATGGTGCCAAACGGTTGCAAAAGCTCCCCTGAGAGGTTTGGCAGTCAAAACAGAAGGATTTTTATCACAGGTCAAGAAATCAGCCCTCGACAACTTAACCGGAGGAAAAAGATTTTTTTAAAAAAATCCCAATACCCGGGGTCAGAAATTCATCAAAAATCTGACTTTAGGCAATTCGCTCAAAAATGGTGCCAAACGGTTGTAAATGCTCCCCTGAGATGTTTGGCGGTCGAAACAGAAGGCTTTTTATCACAGGACAAGAAATCAGCCCTCGACAACTTAACCGGAGGAAAAAGATTTTTTTTAAAAAATCCCAATACCTGGGGTCAGAAATTCATCAAAAATCTGACTTTCGCCACTTCACTCAAAAATGGTGCCAAACGGTTGTAAATGCTCCCCTGAAATGTTTGGCGGTCGAAACAGAAGGCTTTTTATCAAAGGACAAGAAATCAGCCCTCGACAACTTAACCGGAGGAAAAAGATTTTTTTAAAAAAATCCCAATACCCGGGGTCACAATTTCAGGAAAAATCTGACTTTAGGCAATTCGCTCAAAAATGGTGCCAAACGGTTGTAAATGCTCCCCTGAGATGTTTGGCGGTCGAAACAGAAGGCTTTTTATCACAGGACAAGAAATGAGCCCTCGACAACTTAACCGGCAGAAAAAGATTTTTTTGAAAAAATCCCAATACCCGGGGTCACAATTTCAGGAAAAATCTGACTTTCGCCAATTCACTCAAAAATGGTGCCAAACGGTTGCAAATGCTCCCCTGAGAGGTTTGGCAGTCAAAACAGAAGGCTTTTTATCACAGGACAAGAAATCAGCCCTCGACAACTTAACCGGAGGAAAAAGATTTTTTTGAAAAATTCCCTAAGCCCCGGGGTCACAATTTAAGCAAATATCTGACTTTAGGCAATTCACTCAAAAATGGAGCCAAATGGTGGCAAATGCTCCCCTGAGATGTTTGGCGGTCGAAACAGAAGGCTTTTTATCACAGGAGAAGAAATCAGCCCTCGACAACTTAACCGGCGGAAAAAGTTTTTTTTAAAAAAATGCCAATACCCGGGGTCACAATTTCAGCAAATATCTGACTTTCGCCACTTCACTCAAAAATGGTGCCAAACGGTGGCAAATGCTCCCCTGAGAGGTTTGGCGGTCGAAACAGAAGGCATTTTATCACAGGAGAAGAAATCAGCCCTTGACAACTTAACCGGAGGAAAAAGATTTTTTAAAAAAAATCCCAATACCCTGGGGTCACAATTTCATCCAAAAATCTGACTTTCGCCACTTCACTCCAAAATGGAGCCAAACGGTGGCAAATGCTACCCTGAGAGGTTTGGTGGTCGAAACAGAAGGCTTTTTATCACAGGACAAGAAATCAGCCCTCGACAACTTAACCGGAGGAAAAAGATTTTTTAAAAAAAATCCCAATACCCGGGGTCACAATTTCAGGAAAAATCTGACTTTAGGCAATTCGCTCAAAAATGGTGCCAAACGGTTGTAAATGCTCCCCTGAGATGTTTGGCGGTCGAAACAGAAGGCTTTTTATCACAGGACAAGAAATGAGCCCTCGACATCTTAACCGGAGGAAAAAGTTTTTTTGAAAAATTCCCTAAGCCCCGGGGTCACAATTTAAGCAAATATCTGACTTTAGGCAATTCACTCAAAAATGGAGCCAAATGGTGGCAAATGCTCCACTGAGAGGTTTGGCGGTCGAAACAGAAGGGTTTTTATCACAGGGGAAGAAATCAGCCATCAACAACTTAACCGGCGGAAAAAGATTTTTTTTGAAAAAATCCCAATACCCGGGGTCACAATTTCAGGAGAAATCTGACTTTAGGCAATTCGCTCAAAATTGGTGCCAAACGGTTGCAAATGCTCCCCTGAGATGTTTGGCGGTCGAAACAGAAGGCTTTTTATCACAGGAGAAGAAATCAGCCCTCGACAACTTAACCGGCGGAAAAAGTTTTTTTTAAAAAAATGCCAATACCCGGGGTCACAATTTCAGCAAATATCTGACTTTCGCCACTTCACTCAAAAATGGTGCCAAACGGTGGCAAATGCTCCCTTGAGAGGTTTGGCGGTCGAAACAGAAGGCTTTTTATCACAGGAAAAGAAATCAGCCCTCGACAACTTAACCGGCGGAAACAGATTTTTTTAAAAAAATCCCAATACCCGGGGTCACAATTTCAGGAATAATCTGACTTTCGCCACTTCACTCAAAAATGGTGCAAACGGTGGCAAATGCTCCCCTGAGAGGTTTGGCGGTCGAAACAGAAGGCATTTTATCACAGGAGAAGAAATCAGCCCTCGACAACATAACCGGCGGAAAAAGATTTTTTAAAAAAAATCCCAATACCCTGGGGTCACAATTTCATCCAAAAATCTGACTTTCGCCACTTCACTCCAAAATGGAGCCAAACGGTGGCAAATGCTACCCTGAGAGGTTTGGCGGTCGAAACAGAAGGCTTTTTATCACAGGACAAGAAATCAGCCCTCGACAACTTAACCGGCAGAAAAAGATTTTTTTTTCAAAAAATTCCAATACCCGGGGTCACAATTTCAGCAAATATCTGAGTTTCACCAATTCACTCAAAAATGGTGCCAAACGGTTGTAAATGCTCCCCTGAAATGTTTGGCGGTCGAAACAGAAGGCTTTTTATCACAGGACAAGAAATCAGCCCTCGACAACTTAACCGGAGGAAAAAGATTTTTTTTAAAAAATCCCAATACCCGGGGTCAGAAATTCATCAAAAATCTGACTTTCGCCACTTCACTCAAAAATGGTGCCAAACAGTGGCAAATGCTCCCCTGAGAGGTTTGGCAGTCGAAACAGAAGGCTTTTTATCACAGGAGAAGAAATCAGCCCTCGACAACTGACCGGCGGAAAAAGATTTTTTTGAAAAAATCCCAATACCCGGGGTCACAATTTCAGGAAAAATCTGACTTTCGCCAATTCACTCAAAAATGGTGCCAAACGGTTGCAAAAGCTCCCCTGAGAGGTTTGGCGGTCGAAACAGAAGGCTTTTTATCACAGGACAAGAAATAAGCCCTCGACAACTTAACCGGAGGAAAAAGATTTTTTTTAAAAAATCCCAATACCCGGGGTGACAATTTCAGGAAAAATCTGACTTTAGGCAATTCGCTCAAAAATGGTGCCAAACAGTTGTAAATGCTCCCCTGAGATGTTTGGCGGTCGAAACAGAAGGCTTTTTATCACACGAGAAGAAATGAGCCCTCGACATCTTAACCGGAGGAAAAAGTTTTTTTGAAAAATTCCCTAAGCCCCGGGGTCACAATTTAAGCAAATATCTGACTTTAGGCAATTCACTCAAAAATGGAGCCAAATGGTGGCAAATGCTCCACTGAGAGGTTTGGCGGTCGAAACAGAAGGGTTTTTATCACAGGGGAAGAAATCAGCCATCAACAACTTAACCGGCGGAAAAAGATTTTTTTTGAAAAAATCCCAATACCCGGGGTCACAATTTCAGGAGAAATCTGACTTTAGGCAATTCGCTCAAAATTGGTGCCAAACGGTTGCAAATGCTCCCCTGAGATGTTTGGCGGTCGAAACAGAAGGCTTTTTATCACAGGAGAAGAAATCAGCCCTCGACAACTTAACCGGCGGAAAAAGTTTTTTTTAAAAAAATGCCAATACCCGGGGTCACAATTTCAGCAAATATCTGACTTTCGCCACTTCACTCAAAAATGGTGCCAAACGGTGGCAAATGCTCCCTTGAGAGGTTTGGCGGTCGAAACAGAAGGCTTTTTATCACAGGAAAAGAAATCAGCCCTCGACAACTTAACCGGCGGAAACAGATTTTTTTAAAAAAATCCCAATACCCGGGGTCACAATTTCAGGAATAATCTGACTTTCGCCACTTCACTCAAAAATGGTGCAAACGGTGGCAAATGCTCCCCTGAGAGGTTTGGCGGTCGAAACAGAAGGCATTTTATCACAGGAGAAGAAATCAGCCCTCGACAACATAACCGGCGGAAAAAGATTTTTTTAAAAAAATCCCAATACCCTGGGGTCACAATTTCATCCAAAAATCTGACTTTCGCCACTTCACTCCAAAATGGAGCCAAACGGTGGCAAATGCTACCCTGAGAGGTTTGGCGGTCGAAACAGAAGGCTTTTTATCACAGGACAAGAAATCAGCCCTCGACAACTTAACCGGCAGAAAAAGATTTTTTTTTCAAAAAATTCCAATACCCGGGGTCACAATTTCAGCAAATATCTGAGTTTCACCAATTCACTCAAAAATGGTGCGAAACGGTTGTAAATGCTCCCCTGAAATGTTTGGCGGTCGAAACAGAAGGCTTTTTATCACAGGACAAGAAATCAGCCCTCGACAACTTAACCGGAGGAAAAAGATTTTTTTTAAAAAATCCCAATACCCGGGGTCAGAAATTCATCAAAAATCTGACTTTCGCCACTTCACTCAAAAATGGTGCCAAACAGTGGCAAATGCTCCCCTGAGAGGTTTGGCGGTCGAAACAGAAGGCTTTTTATCACAGGAGAAGAAATCAGCCCTCGACAACTGACCGGCGGAAAAAGATTTTTTTGAAAAAATCCCAATACCCGGGGTCACAATTTCAGGAAAAATCTGACTTTCGCCAATTCACTCAAAAATGGTGCCAAACGGTTGCAAAAGCTCCCCTGAGAGGTTTGGCGGTCGAAACAGAAGGCTTTTTATCACAGGACAAGAAATCAGCCCTCGACAACTTAACCGGAGGAAAAAGATTTTTTTAAAAAAATCCCAATACCCGGGGTCACAATTTCAGCAAATATCTGAGTTTCGCCAATTCACTCAAAAATGGTGCCAAACGGTTGTAAATGCTCCCCTGAAATGTTTGGCGGTCGAAACAGAAGGCTTTTTATCACAGGACAAGAAATCAGCCCTCGACAACTTAACCGGAGGAAAAAGATTTTTTTAAAAAAATCCCAATACCCGGGGTCAGAAATTCATCAAAAATCTGACTTTTGCCACTTCACTCAAAAATGGTGCCAAACGGTTGTAAATGCTCCCCTGAAATGTTTGGCGGTCGAAACAGAAGGCTTTTTATCACAGGACAAGAAATCAGCCCTTGACAACTTAACCGGAGGAAAAAGATTTTTTTAAAAAAATCCCAATACCCTGGGGTCACAATTTCATCCAAAAATCTGACTTTAGGCAATTCGCTCAAAAATGGTGCCAAACGGTTGTAAATGCTCCCCTGAGATGTTTGGCGGTCGAAACAGAAGGCTTTTTATCACAGGACAAGAAATGAGCCCTCGACAACTTAACCGGCAGAAAAAGATTTTTTTGAAAAAATCCCAATACCCGGGGTCACAATTTCAGGAAAAATCTGACTTTCGCCAATTCACTCAAAAATGGTGCCAAACGGTTGCAAAAGCTCCCCTGAGAGGTTTGGCGGTCGAAACAGAAGGCTTTTTATCACAGGACAAAGAAATCAGCCCTCGACAACTTAACCGGAGGAAAAAGATTTTTTTAAAAAAATCCCAATACCCGGGGTCACAATTTCAGGAAAAATCTGACTTTAGGCAATTGGCTCAAAAATGGTGCCAAACGGTTGTAAATGCTCCCCTGAGATGTTTGGCGGTCGAAACAGAAGGCTTTTTATCACAGGACAAGAAATCAGCCCTCGACAACTTAACCGGCAGAAAAAGATTTTTTTGAAAAAATCCCAATACCCGGGGTCACAATTTCAGCAAATATCTGAGTTTCGCCAATTCACTCAAAAATGGTGCCAAACGGTTGTAAATGCTCCCCTGAAATGTTTGGCGGTCGAAACAGAAGGCTTTTTATCACAGGACAAGAAATCAGCCCTCGACAACTTAACCGGAGGAAAAAGATTTTTTAAAAAAAATCCCAATACCCGGGGTCAGAAATTCATCAAAAATCTGACTTTCGCCAATTCACTCAAAAATGGTGCCAAACGGTTGCAAAAGCTCCCCTGAGAGGTTTGGCGGTCGAAACAGAAGGCTTTTTATCACAGGACAAGAAATCAGCCCTCGACAACTTAACCGGAGGAAAAAGATTTTTTTTAAAAAATCCCAATACCCGGGGTCACAATTTCAGGAAAAATCTGACTTTAGGCAATTCGCTCAAAAATGGTGCCAAACGGTTGTAAATGCTCCCCTGAGATGTTTGGCGGTCGAAACAGAAGGCTTTTTATCACAGGACAAGAAATCAGCCCTCGACAACTTAACTGGCAGAAAAAGATTTTTTTGAAAAAATCCCAATACCCCGGGTCACAATTTCAGCAAATATCTGAGTTTCACCAATTCACTCAAAAACGGTGCCAAACGGTTGTAAATGCTCCCCTGAAATGTTTGGCGGTCGAAACAGAAGGCTTTTTATCACAGGACAAGAAATCAGCCCTCGACAACTTAACCGGAGGAAAAAGATTTTTTTAAAAAAATCCCAATACCCGGGGTCAGAAATTCATCAAAAATCTGACTTTCGCCACTTCACTCAAAAATGGTGCCAAACGGTTGTAAATGCTCCCCTGAGAGGTTTGGCGGTCGAAACAGAAGGCTTTTTATCACAGGAGAAGAAATCAGCCCTCGACAACTGACCGGCGGAAAAAGATTTTTTTGAAAAAATCCCAATACCCGGGGTCACAATTTCAGGAAAAATCTGACTTTCGCCAATTCGCTCAAAAATGGTGCCAAACAGTTGTAAATGCTCCCCTGAGATGTTTGGCGGTCGAAACAGAAGGCTTTTTATCACACGACAAGAAATCAGCCCTCGACAACTTAACCGGAGGAAAAAGATTTTTTAAAAAAAATCCCAATACCCGGGGTCAGAAATTCATCAAAAATCTGACTTTCGCCACTTCACTCAAAAATGGTGCCAAACGGTGGCAAATGCTCCCCTGAGAGGTTTGGCGGTCGAAACAGAAGGCTTTTTATCACAGGAGAAGAAATCAGCCCTCGACAACTGACCGGCGGAAAAAGATTTTTTTGAAAAAATCCCAATACCCGGGGTCACAATTTCAGCAAATATCTGAGTTTCGCCAATTCACTCAAAAATGGTGCCAAACGGTTGTAAATGCTCCCCTGAAATGTTTGGCGGTCGAAACAGAAGGCTTTTTATCACAGGACAAGAAATCAGCCCTCGACAACTTAACCGGAGGAAAAAGATTTTTTTAAAAAAATCCCAATACCCGGGGTCACAATTTCAGGAAAAATCTGACTTTCGCCAATTCACTCAAAAATGGTGCCAAACAGTTGTAAATGCTCCCCTGAGATGTTTGGCGGTCGAAACAGAAGGCTTTTTATCACAGGACAAGAAATCAGCCCACGACAACTTAACCGGAGGAAAAAGATTTTTTTTAAAAAATCCCAATACCCGGGGTCACAATTTCAGGAAAAATCTGACTTTAGGCAATTCGCTCAAAAATGGTGCCAAACGGTTGTAAATGCTCCCCTGAGAGGTTTGGCGGTCGAAACAGAAGGCTTTTTATCACAGGAGAAGAAATCAGCCCTCGACAACTGACCGGCGGAAAAAGATTTTTTTGAAAAAATCCCAATACCCGGGGTCACAATTTCAGGAAAAATCTGACTTTCGCCAATTCACTCAAAAATGGTGCCAAACGGTTGCAAAAGCTCCCCTGAGAGGTTTGGCGGTCGAAACAGAAGGCTTTTTATCACAGGACAAGAAATAAGCCCTCGACAACTTAACCGGAGGAAAAAGATTTTTTTAAAAAAATTCCAATACCCGGGGTGACAATTTCAGGAAAAATCTGACTTTAGGCAATTCGCTCAAAAATGGTGCCAAACAGTTGTAAATGCTCCCCTGAGATGTTTGGCGGTCGAAACAGAAGGCTTTTTATCACACGAGAAGAAATCAGCCCTCGACAACTTAACCGGAGGAAAAAGATTTTTTTAAAAAAATCCCAATACCCGGGGTCACAATTTCAGGAAAAATCTGACTTTAGGCAATTCGCTCAAAAATGGTGCCAAACAGTTGTAAATGCTCCCCTGAGATGTTTGGCGGTCGAAACAGAAGGCTTTTTATCACACGAGAAGAAATCAGCCCTCGACAACATAACCGGAGGAAAAAGATTTTTTTAAAAAAATCCCAATACCCGGGGTCAGAAATTCATCAAAAATCTGACTTTCGCCACTTCACTCAAAAATGGTGCCAAACAGTGGCAAATGCTCCCCTGAGAGGTTTGGCGGTCGAAATAGAAGGCTTTTTATCACAGGACAAGAAATCAGCCCTCGACAACTGACCGGCGGAAAAAGATTTTTTTGAAAAAATCCCAATACCCGGGGTCACAATTTCAGGAAAAATCTGACTTTCGCCAATTCACTCAAAAATGGTGCCAAACGGTTGCAAAAGCTCCCCTGAGAGGTTTGGCAGTCAAAACAGAAGGCTTTTTATCACAGGACAAGAAATCAGCCCTCGACAACTTAACCGGAGGAAAAAGATTTTTTTTTAAAAATCCCAATACCCGGGGTGACAATTTCAGGAAAAATCTGACTTTAGGCAATTCGCTCAAAAATGGTGCCAAACGGTTGTAAATGCTCCCCTGAGATGTTTGGCGGTCGAAACAGAAGGCTTTTTATCACAGGAGAAGAAATCAGCCCTCGACAACTGACCGGCGGAAAAAGATTTTTTTGAAAAAATCCCAATACCCGGGGTCACAATTTCAGGAAAAATCTGACTTTCGCCAATTCACTCAAAAATGGTGCGAAACGGTTGCAAAAGCTCCCCTGAGAGGTTTGGCGGTCGAAACAGAAGGCTTTTTATCACAGGACAAGAAATCAGCCCTCGACAACTTAACCGGCAGAAAAAGATTTTTTTGAAAAAATCCCAATACCCGGGGTCACAATTTCAGCAAATATCTGAGTTTCACCAATTCACTCAAAAATGGTGCCAAACGGTTGTAAATGCTCCCCTGAAATGTTTGGCGGTCGAAACAGAAGGCTTTTTATCACAGGACAAGAAATCAGCCCTCGACAACTTAACCGGAGGAAAAAGATTTTTTTAAAAAAATCCCAATACCTGGGGTCAGAAATTCATCAAAAATCTGACTTTCGCCACTTCACTCAAAAATGGTGCCAAACGGTTGTAAATGCTCCCCTGAAATGTTTGGCGGTCGAAACAGAAGGCTTTTTATCAAAGGACAAGAAATCAGCCCTCGACAACTTAACCGGAGGAAAAAGATTTTTTAAAAAAAATCCCAATACCCGGGGTCACAATTTCAGGAAAAATCTGACTTTAGGCAATTCGCTCAAAAATGGTGCCAAACGGTTGTAAATGCTCCCCTGAGATGTTTGGCGGTCGAAACAGAAGGCTTTTTATCACAGGACAAGAAATGAGCCCTCGACAACTTAACCGGCAGAAAAAGATTTTTTTGAAAAAATCCCAATACCCGGGGTCACAATTTCAGGAAAAATCTGACTTTCGCCAATTCACTCAAAAATGGTGCCAAACGGTTGCAAATGCTCCCCTGAGAGGTTTGGCAGTCAAAACAGAAGGCTTTTTATCACAGGACAAGAAATCAGCCCTCGACAACTTAACCGGAGGAAAAAGATTTTTTTGAAAAATTCCCTAAGCCCCGGGGTCACAATTTAAGCAAATATCTGACTTTAGGCAATTCACTCAAAAATGGAGCCAAATGGTGGCAAATGCTCCACTGAGAGGTTTGGCGGTCGAAACAGAAGGGTTTATATCACAGGGGAAGAAATGAGCCATCAACAACTTAACCGGCGGAAAAAGATTTTTTTTAAAAAAATCCCAATACCCGGGGTCACAATTTCAGGAGAAATCTGACTTTAGGCAATTCGCTCAAAATTGGTGCCAAATGGTGGCAAATGCTACCCTGAGAGGTTTGGCGGTCGAAACAGAAGGCTTTTTATCACAGGAAAAGAAATCAGCCCTCGACAACTTAACCGGCGGAAACAGACTTTTTTAAAAAAATCCCAATACCCGGGGTCACAATTTCAGGAATAATCTGACTTTCGCCACTTCACTCAAAAATGGTAAAAACGGTGGCAAATGCTCCCCTGGAAGGTTTGGCGGTCGAAACAGAAGGCATTTTATCACAGGAGAAGAAATCAGCCCTCGACAACATAACCGGCGGAAAAAGATTTTTTTAAAAAAATCCCAATACCCGGGGTCAGAAATTCATCAAAAATCTGACTTTTGCCACTTCACTCAAAAATGGTGCCAAACGGTTGTAAATGCTCCCCTGAAATGTTTGGCGGTCGAAACAGAAGGCTTTTTATCACAGGACAAGAAATCAGCCCTTGACAACTTAACCGGAGGAAAAAGATTTTTTTTAAAAAATCCCAATACCCTGGGGTCACAATTTCATCCAAAAATCTGACTTTAGGCAATTCGCTCAAAAATGGTGCCAAACGGTTGTAAATGCTCCCCTGAGATGTTTGGCGGTCGAAACAGAAGGCTTTTTATCACAGGACAAGAAATGAGCCCTCGACAACTTAACCGGCAGAAAAAGATTTTTTTGAAAAAATCCCAATACCCGGGGTCACAATTTCAGGAAAAATCTGACTTTCGCCAATTCACTCAAAAATGGTGCCAAACGGTTGCAAAAGCTCCCCTGAGAGGTTTGGCGGTCGAAACAGAAGGCTTTTTATCACAGGACAAAGAAATCAGCCCTCGACAACTTAACCGGAGGAAAAAGATTTTTTTAAAAAAATCCCAATACCCGGGGTCACAATTTCAGGAAAAATCTGACTTTAGGCAATTCGCTCAAAAATGGTGCCAAACGGTTGTAAATGCTCCCCTGAGATGTTTGGCGGTCGAAACAGAAGGCTTTTTATCACAGGACAAGAAATCAGCCCTCGACAACTTAACCGGCAGAAAAAGATTTTTTTGAAAAAATCCCAATACCCGGGGTCACAATTTCAGCAAATATCTGAGTTTCGCCAATTCACTCAAAAATGGTGCCAAACGGTTGTAAATGCTCCCCTGAAATGTTTGGCGGTCGAAACAGAAGGCTTTTTATCACAGGACAAGAAATCAGCCCTCGACAACTTAACCGGAGGAAAAAGATTTTTTAAAAAAAATCCCAATACCCGGGGTCAGAAATTCATCAAAAATCTGACTTTCGCCAATTCACTCAAAAATGGTGCCAAACGGTTGCAAAAGCTCCCCTGAGAGGTTTGGCGGTCGAAACAGAAGGCTTTTTATCACACGACAAGAAATCAGCCCTCGACAACTTAACCGGAGGAAAAAGATTTTTTTTAAAAAATCCCAATACCCGGGGTCACAATTTCAGGAAAAATCTGACTTTAGGCAATTCGCTCAAAAATGGTGCCAAACGGTTGTAAATGCTCCCCTGAGATGTTTGGCGGTCGAAACAGAAGGCTTTTTATCACAGGACAAGAAATCAGCCCTCGACAACTTAACTGGCAGAAAAAGATTTTTTTGAAAAAATCCCAATACCCGGGGTCACAATTTCAGCAAATATCTGAGTTTCACCAATTCACTCAAAAATGGTGCCAAACGGTTGTAAATGCTCCCCTGAAATGTTTGGCGGTCGAAACAGAAGGCTTTTTATCACAGGACAAGAAATCAGCCCTCGACAACTTAACCGGAGGAAAAAGATTTTTTTAAAAAAATCCCAATACCCGGGGTCAGAAATTCATCAAAAATCTGACTTTCGCCACTTCACTCAAAAATGGTGCCAAACGGTTGTAAATGCTCCCCTGAGAGGTTTGGCGGTCGAAACAGAAGGCTTTTTATCACAGGAGAAGAAATCAGCCCTCGACAACTGACCGGCGGAAAAAGATTTTTTTGAAAAAATCCCAATACCCGGGGTCACAATTTCAGGAAAAATCTGACTTTCGCCAATTCACTCAAAAATGGTGCCAAACGGTTGCAAAAGCTCCCCTGAGAGGTTTGGCGGTCGAAACAGAAGGCTTTTTATCACAGGACAAGAAATAAGCCCTCGACAACTTAACCGGAGGAAAAAGATTTTTTTAAAAAAATCCCAATACCCGGGGTCACAATTTCAGGAAAAATCTGACTTTAGGCAATTCGCTCAAAAATGGTGCCAAACAGTTGTAAATGCTCCCCTGAGATGTTTGGCGGTCGAAACAGAAGGCTTTTTATCACACGAGAAGAAATCAGCCCTCGACAACTTAACCGGAGGAAAAAGATTTTTTTAAAAAAATCCCAATACCCGGGGTCAGAAATTCATCAAAAATCTGACTTTCGCCACTTCACTCAAAAATGGTGCCAAACAGTGGCAAATGCTCCCCTGAGAGGTTTGGCGGTCGAAATAGAAGGCTTTTTATCACAGGACAAGAAATCAGCCCTCGACAACTGACCGGCGGAAAAAGATTTTTTTGAAAAAATCCCAATACCCGGGGTCACAATTTCAGGAAAAATCTGACTTTCGCCAATTCACTCAAAAATGGTGCCAAACGGTTGCAAAAGCTCCCCTGAGAGGTTTGGCAGTCAAAACAGAAGGCTTTTTATCACAGGACAAGAAATCAGCCCTCGACAACTTAACCGGAGGAAAAAGATTTTTTTTAAAAAATCCCAATACCCGGGGTCACAATTTCAGGAAAAATCTGACTTTAGGCAATTCGCTCAAAAATGGTGCCAAACGGTTGTAAATGCTCCCCTGAGATGTTTGGCGGTCGAAACAGAAGGCTTTTTATCACAGGAGAAGAAATCAGCCCTCGACAACTGACCGGCGGAAAAAGATTTTTTTGAAAAAATCCCAATACCCGGGGTCACAATTTCAGGAAAAATCTGACTTTCGCCAATTCACTCAAAAATGGTGCCAAACGGTTGCAAAAGCTCCCCTGAGAGGTTTGGCGGTCGAAACAGAAGGCTTTTTCTCACAGGACAAGAAATCAGCCCTCGACAACTTAACCGGCAGAAAAAGATTTTTTTGAAAAAATCCCAATACCCGGGGTCACAATTTCAGGAAAAAACTGACTTTCGCCAATTCGCTCAAAAATGGTGCCAAACGGTTGCAAATGCTCCCCTGAGATGTTTGGCGGTCGAAACAGAAGGCTTTTTATCACAGGACAAGAAATCAGCCCTCGACAACTTAACCGGCAGAAAAAGATTTTTTTGAAAAAATCCCAATACCCGGGGTCACAATTTCAGCAAATATCTGAGTTTCACCAATTCACTCAAAAATGGTGCCAAACGGTTGTAAATGCTCCCCTGAAATGTTTGGCGGTCGAAACAGAAGGCTTTTTATCACAGGACAAGAAATCAGCCCTCGACAACTTAACCGGAGGAAAAAGATTTTTTTAAAAAAATCCCAATACCCGGGGTCAGAAATTCATCAAAAATCTGACTTTAGGCAATTCGCTCAAAAATGGTGCCAAACGGTTGTAAATGCTCCCCTGAGAGGTTTGGCGGTCGAAACAGAAGGCTTTTTATCACACGAGAAGAAATCAGCCCTCGACAACTTAACCGGAGGAAAAAGATTTTTTTAAAAAAATCCCAATACCCGGGGTCAGAAATTCATCAAAAATCTGACTTTCGCCACTTCACTCAAAAATGGTGCCAAACAGTGGCAAATGCTCCCCTGAGAGGTTTGGCGGTCGAAATAGAAGGCTTTTTATCACAGGACAAGAAATCAGCCCTCGACAACTGACCGGCGGAAAAAGATTTTTTTGAAAAAATCCCAATACCCGGGGTCACAATTTCAGGAAAAATCTGACTTTCGCCAATTCACTCAAAAATGGTGCCAAACGGTTGCAAAAGCTCCCCTGAGAGGTTTGGCAGTCAAAACAGAAGGCTTTTTATCACAGGACAAGAAATCAGCCCTCGACAACTTAACCGGAGGAAAAAGATTTTTTTTTAAAAATCCCAATACCCGGGGTCACAATTTCAGGAAAAATCTGACTTTAGGCAATTCGCTCAAAAATGGTGCCAAACGGTTGTAAATGCTCCCCTGAGATGTTTGGCGGTCGAAACAGAAGGCTTTTTATCACAGGAGAAGAAATCAGCCCTCGACAACTGACCGGCGGAAAAAGATTTTTTTGAAAAAATCCCAATACCCGGGGTCACAATTTCAGGAAAAATCTGACTTTCGCCAATTCACTCAAAAATGGTGCCAAACGGTTGCAAAAGCTCCCCTGAGAGGTTTGGCGGTCGAAACAGAAGGCTTTTTCTCACAGGACAAGAAATCAGCCCTCGACAACTTAACCGGCAGAAAAAGATCTTTTTGAAAAAATCCCAATACCCGGGGTCACAATTTCAGGAAAAATCTGACTTTCGCCAATTCGCTCAAAAATGGTGCCAAACGGTTGCAAATGCTCCCCTGAGATGTTTGGCGGTCGAAACAGAAGGCTTTTTATCACAGGACAAGAAATCAGCCCTCGACAACTTAACCGGCAGAAAAAGATTTTTTTGAAAAAATCCCAATACCCGGGGTCACAATTTCAGCAAATATCTGATTTTCACCAATTCACTCAAAAATGGTGCCAAACGGTTGTAAATGCTCCCCTGAAATGTTTGGCGGTCGAAACAGAAGGCTTTTTATCACAGGACAAGAAATCAGCCCTCGACAACTTAACCGGAGGAAAAAGATTTTTTTTAAAAAATCCCAATACCTGGGGTCAGAAATTCATCAAAAATCTGACTTTCGCCACTTCACTCAAAAATGGTGCCAAACGGTTGTAAATGCTCCCCTGAAATGTTTGGCGGTCGAAACAGAAGGCTTTTTATCAAAGGACAAGAAATCAGCCCTCGACAACTTAACCGGAGGAAAAAGATTTTTTTTAAAAAATCCCAATACCCGGGGTCACAATTTCAGGAAAAATCTGACTTTAGGCAATTCGCTCAAAAATGGTGCCAAACGGTTGTAAATGCTCCCCTGAGATGTTTGGCGGTCGAAACAGAAAGCTTTTTATCACAGGACAAGAAATGAGCCCTCGACAACTTAACCGGCAGAAAAAGATTTTTTTGAAAAAATCCCAATACCCGGGGTCACAATTTCAGGAAAAATCTGACTTTCGCCAATTCACTCAAAAATGGTGCCAAACGGTTGCAAATGCTCCCCTGAGAGGTTTGGCAGTCAAAACAGAAGGCTTTTTATCACAGGACAAGAAATCAGCCCTCGACAACTTAACCGGAGGAAAAAGATTTTTTTGAAAAATTCCCTAAGCCCCGGGGTCACAATTTAAGCAAATATCTGACTTTAGGCAATTCACTCAAAAATGGAGCCAAATGGTGGCAAATGCTCCACTGAGAGGTTTGGCGGTCGAAACAGAAGGGTTTATATCACAGGGGAAGAAATGAGCCATCAACAACTTAACCGGCGGAAAAAGATTTTTTTAAAAAAAATCCCAATACCCGGGGTCACAATTTCAGGAGAAATCTGACTTTAGGCAATTCGCTCAAAATTGGTGCCAAACGGTTGCAAAAGCTCCCCTGAGAGGTTTGGCGGTCGAAACAGAAGGCTTTTTATCACAGGACAAAGAAATCAGCCCTCGACAACTTAACCGGAGGAAAAAGATTTTTTTAAAAAAATCCCAATACCCGGGGTCACAATTTCAGGAAAAATCTGACTTTCGCCAATTCACTCAAAAATGGTGCCAAACGGTTGTAAATGCTCCCCTGAGATTTTTGGCGGTCGAAACAGAAGGCTTTTTATCACAGGACAAGAAATCAGCCCTCGACAACTTAACTGGCAGAAAAAGATTTTTTTGAAAAAATCCCAATACCCGGGGTCACAATTTCAGCAAATATCTGAGTTTCGCCAATTCACTCAAAAATGGTGCCAAACGGTTGTAAATGCTCCCCTGAAATGTTTGGCGGTCGAAACAGAAGGCTTTTTATCACAGGACAAGAAATCAGCCCTCGACAACTTAACCGGAGGAAAAAGATTTTTTTTAAAAAATCCCAATACCCGGGGTCACAATTTCAGGAAAAATCTGACTTTCGCCAATTCACTCAAAAATGGTGCCAAACGGTTGTAAATGCTCCCCTGAGATTTTTGGCGGTCGAAACAGAAGGCTTTTTATCACAGGACAAGAAATCAGCCCTCGACAACTTAACTGGCAGAAAAAGATTTTTTTCAAAAAATCCCAATACCCGGGGTCACAATTTCAGCAAATATCTGAGTTTCGCCAATTCACTCAAAAATGGTGCCAAACGGTTGTAAATGCTCCCCTGAAATGTTTGGCGGTCGAAACAGAAGGCTTTTTATCACAGGACAAGAAATCAGCCCTCGACAACTTAACCGGAGGAAAAAGATTTTTTTAAAAAAATCCCAATACCCGGGGTCAGAAATTCATCAAAAATCTGACTTTCGCCACTTCACTCAAAAATGGTGCCAAACGGTTGTAAATGCTCCCCTGAGAGGTTTGGCGGTCGAAACAGAAGGCTTTTTATCACAGGAGAAGAAATCAGCCCTCGACAACTGACCGGCGGAAAAAGATTTTTTTGAAAAAATCCCAATACCCGGGGTCACAATTTCAGGAAAAATCTGACTTTCGCCAATTCGCTCAAAAATGGTGCCAAACGGTTGCAAAAGCTCCCCTGAGAGGTTTGGCGGTCGAAACAGAAGGCTTTTTATCACAGGACAAGAAATAAGCCCTCGACAACTTAACCGGAGGAAAAAGATTTTTTTAAAAAAATCCCAATACCCGGGGTCACAATTTCAGGAAAAATCTGACTTTAGGCAATTCGCTCAAAAATGGTGCCAAACGGTTGTAAATGCTCCCCTGAGAGGTTTGGCGGTCGAAACAGAAGGCTTTTTATCACAGGAGAAGAAATCAGCCCTCGACAACTGACCGGCGGAAAAAGATTTTTTTGAAAAAATCCCAATACCCGGGGTCACAATTTCAGGAAAAATCTGACTTTCGCCAATTCACTCAAAAATGGTGCCAAACGGTTGCAAAAGCTCCCCTGAGAGGTTTGGCGGTCGAAACAGAAGGCTTTTTCTCACAGGACAAGAAATCAGCCCTCGACAACTTAACCGGCAGAAAAAGATTTTTTTGAAAAAATCCCAATACCCGGGGTCACAATTTCAGGAAAAATCTGACTTTCGCCAATTCGCTCAAAAATGGTGCCAAACGGTTGCAAATGCTCCCCTGAGATGTTTGGCGGTCGAAACAGAAGGCTTTTTATCACATGACAAGAAATCAGCCCTCGACAACTTAACCGGCAGAAAAAGATTTTTTTGAAAAAATCCCAATACCCGGGGTCACAATTTCAGCAAATATCTGAGTTTCACCAATTCACTCAAAAATGGTGCCAAACGGTTGTAAATGCTCCCCTGAAATGTTTGGCGGTCGAAACAGAAGGCTTTTTATCACAGGACAAGAAATCAGCCCTCGACAACTTAACCGGAGGAAAAAGATTTTTTTAAAAAAATCCCAATACCTGGGGTCAGAAATTCATCAAAAATCTGACTTTCGCCACTTCACTCAAAAATGGTGCCAAACGGTTGTAAATGCTCCCCTGAAATGTTTGGCGGTCGAAACAGAAGGCTTTTTATCAAAGGACAAGAAATCAGCCCTCGACAACTTAACCGGAGGAAAAAGATTTTTTTAAAAAAATCCCAATACCCGGGGTCACAATTTCAGGAAAAATCTGACTTTAGGCAATTCGCTCAAAAATGGTGCCAAACGGTTGTAAATGCTCCCCTGAGATGTTTGGCGGTCGAAACAGAAGGCTTTTTATCACAGGACAAGAAATGAGCCCTCGACAACTTAACCGCCAGAAAAAGATTTTTTTGAAAAAATCCCAATACCCGGGGTCACAATTTCAGGAAAAATCTGACTTTCGCCAATTCACTCAAAAATGGTGCCAAACGGTTGCAAATGCTCCCCTGAGAGGTTTGGCAGTCAAAACAGAAGGCTTTTTATCACAGGACAAGAAATCAGCCCTCGACAACTTAACCGGAGGAAAAAGATTTTTTTGAAAAATTCCCTAAGCCCCGGGGTCACAATTTAAGCAAATATCTGACTTTAGGCAATTCACTCAAAAATGGAGCCAAATGGTGGCAAATGCTCCACTGAGAGGTTTGGCGGTCGAAACAGAAGGGTTTATATCACAGGGGAAGAAATGAGCCATCAACAACTTAACCGGCGGAAAAAGATTTTTTTAAAAAAAATCCCAATACCCGGGGTCACAATTTCAGGAGAAATCTGACTTTAGGCAATTCGCTCAAAATTGGTGCCAAATGGTGGCAAATGCTACCCTGAGAGGTTTGGCGGTCGAAACAGAAGGCTTTTTATCACAGGAAAAGAAATCAGCCCTCGACAACTTAACCGGCGGAAACAGACTTTTTTAAAAAAATCCCAATACCCGGGGTCACAATTTCAGGAATAATCTGACTTTCGCCACTTCACTCAAAAATGGTAAAAACGGTGGCAAATGCTCCCCTGGAAGGTTTGGCGGTCGAAACAGAAGGCATTTTATCACAGGAGAAGAAATCAGCCCTCGACAACATAACCGGCGGAAAAAGATTTTTTTAAAAAAATCCCAATACCCGGGGTCAGAAATTCATCAAAAATCTGACTTTTGCCACTTCACTCAAAAATGGTGCCAAACGGTTGCAAAAGCTCCCCTGAAATGTTTGGCGGTCGAAACAGAAGGCTTTTTATCACAGGACAAGAAATCAGCCCTTGACAACTTAACCGGAGGGAAAAGATTTTTTTAAAAAAATCCCAATACCCTGGGGTCACAATTTCATCCAAAAATCTGACTTTAGGCAATTCGCTCAAAAATGGTGCCAAACGGTTGTAAATGCTCCCCTGAGATGTTTGGCGGTCGAAACAGAAGGCTTTTTATCACAGGACAAGAAATGAGCCCTCGACAACTTAACCGGCAGAAAAAGATTTTTTTGAAAAAATCCCAATACCCGGGGTCACAATTTCAGGAAAAATCTGACTTTCGCCAATTCACTCAAAAATGGTGCCAAACGGTTGCAAAAGCTCCCCTGAGAGGTTTGGCGGTCGAAACAGAAGGCTTTTTATCACAGGACAAAGAAATCAGCCCTCGACAACTTAACCGGAGGAAAAAGATTTTTTTAAAAAAATCCCAATACCCGGGGTCACAATTTCAGGAAAAATCTGACTTTAGGCAATTCGCTCAAAAATGGTGCCAAACGGTTGTAAATGCTCCCCTGAGATGTTTGGCGGTCGAAACAGAAGGCTTTTTATCACAGGACAAGAAATCAGCCCTCGACAACTTAACTGGCAGAAAAAGATTTTTTTGAAAAAATCCCAATACCCGGGGTCACAATTTCAGCAAATATCTGAGTTTCACCAATTCACTCAAAAATGGTGCCAAACGGTTGTAAATGCTCCCCTGAAATGTTTGGCTGTCGAAACAGAAGGCTTTTTATCACAGGACAAGAAATCAGCCCTCGACAACTTAACCGGAGGAAAAAGATTTTTTAAAAAAAATCCCAATACCCGGGGTCAGAAATTCATCAAAAATCTGACTTTCGCCACTTCACTCAAAAATGGTGCCAAACGGTTGTAAATGCTCCCCTGAGAGGTTTGGCGGTCGAAACAGAAGGCTTTTTATCACAGGAGAAGAAATCAGCCCTCGACAACTGACCGGCGGAAAAAGATTTTTTTGAAAAAATCCCAATACCCGGGGTCACAATTTCAGGAAAAATCTGACTTTCGCCAATTCACTCAAAAATGGTGCCAAACGGTTGCAAAAGCTCCCCTGAGAGGTTTGGCGGTCGAAACAGAAGGCTTTTTATCACAGGACAAGAAATAAGCCCTCGACAACTTAACCGGAGGAAAAAGATTTTTTTAAAAAAATCCCAATACCCGGGGTCACAATTTCAGGAAAAATCTGACTTTAGGCAATTCGCTCAAAAATGGTGCCAAACAGTTGTAAATGCTCCCCTGAGATGTTTGGCGGTCGAAACAGAAGGCTTTTTATCACACGAGAAGAAATCAGCCCTCGACAACTTAACCGGAGGAAAAAGATTTTTTTAAAAAAATCCCAATACCCGGGGTCAGAAATTCATCAAAAATCTGACTTTCGCCACTTCACTCAAAAATGGTGCCAAACAGTGGCAAATGCTCCCCTGAGAGGTTTGGCGGTCGAAATAGAAGGCTTTTTATCACAGGACAAGAAATCAGCCCTCGACAACTGACCGGCGGAAAAAGATTTTTTTGAAAAAATCCCAATACCCGGGGTCACAATTTCAGGAAAAATCTGACTTTCGCCAATTCACTCAAAAATGGTGCCAAACAGTTGCAAAAGCTCCCCTGAGAGGTTTGGCAGTCAAAACAGAAGGCTTTTTATCACAGGACAAGAAATCAGCCCTCGACAACTTAACCGGAGGAAAAAGATTTTTTTAAAAAAATCCCAATACCCGGGGTCACAATTTCAGGAAAAATCTGACTTTAGGCAATTCGCTCAAAAATGGTGCCAAACGGTTGTAAATGCTCCCCTGAGATGTTTGGCGGTCGAAACAGAAGGCTTTTTATCACAGGACAAGAAATCAGCCCTCGACAACTTAACCGGCAGAAAAAGATTTTTTTGAAAAAATCCCAATACCCGGGGTCACAATTTCAGCAAATATCTGAGTTTCGCCCATTCACTCAAAAATGGTGCCAAACGGTTGTAAATGCTCCCCTGAAATGTTTGGCGGTCGAAACAAAAGGCTTTTTATCACAGGACAAGAAATCAGCCCTCGACAACTTAACCGGAGGAAAAAGATTTTTTTAAAAAAATCCCAATACCCGGGGTCAGAAATTCATCAAAAATCTGACTTTCGCCACTTCACTCAAAAATGGTGCCAAACGGTGGCAAATGCTCCCCTGAGAGGTTTGGCGGTCGAAACAGAAGGCTTTTTATCACAGGAGAAGAAATCAGCCCTCGACAACTGACCGGCGGAAAAAGATTTTTTTAAAAAAATCCCAATACCCGGGGTCACAATTTCAGGAAAAATCTGACTTTCGCCAATTCACTCAAAAATGGTGCCAAACGGTTGTAAATGCTCCCCTGAGATGTTTGGCGGTCGAAACAGAAGGCTTTTTATCACACGACAAGAAATCAGCCCTCGACAACTTAACCGGCAGAAAAAGATTTTTTTAAAAAAATCCCAATACCCGGGGTCAGAAATTCATCAAAAATCTGACTTTCGCCACTTCACTCAAAAATGGTGCCAAACGGTGGCAAATGCTCCTTTGAGAGGTTTGGCGGTCGAAACAGAAGGGTTTTTATCACAGGACAAGAAATCAGCCCTCAACAACTTAACCGTAAGAAAAAGATTTTTTTAAAAAAATCCCAATACCCGGGGTCACAATTTCAGGAAAAATCTGACTTTCGCCAATTCACTCAAAAATGGTGCCAAACGGTTGCAAAAGCTCCCCTGAGAGGTTTGGCGGTTGAAACAGAAGGCTTTTTATCACACGACAAGAAATCAGCCCTCGACAACTTAACCGGAGGAAAAAGATTTTTTTGAAAAAATCCCAATACCCGGGGTCAGAAATTCATCAAAAATCTGACTTTCGCCACTTCACTCAAAAATGGTGCCAAACAGTGGCAAATGCTCCCCTGAGAGGTTTGGCGGTCGAAACAGAAGGCTTTTTATCACAGGAGAAGAAATCAGCCCTCGACAACTGACCGGCGGAAAAAGATTTTTTTGAAAAAATCCCAATACCCGGGGTCACAATTTCAGCAAATATCTGAGTTTTGCCAATTCACTCAAAAATGGTGCCAAACGGTTGTAAATGCTCCCCTGAAATGTTTGGCGGTCGAAACAGAAGGCTTTTTATCACAGGACAAGAAATCAGCCCTTGACAACTTAACCGGAGGAAAAAGATTTTTTTAAAAAAATCCCAATACCCGGGGTCACCATTTCAGGAAAAATCTGACTTTAGGCAATTCGCTCAAAAATGGTGCCAAACGGTTACAAAAGCTCACCTGAGAGGTTTGGCAGTCGAAACAGAAGGCTTTTTATCACAGGACAAGAAATCAGCCCTCGACAACTTAACCGGCAGAAAAAGATTTTTTTGAAAAAATCCCAATACCCGGGGTCACAATTTCAGCAAATATCTGAGTTTCGCCAATTCACTCAAAAATGGTGCCAAACGGTTGTAAATGCTCCCCTGAAATGTTTGGCGGTCGAAACAGAAGGCTTTTTATCAAAGGACAAGAAATCAGCCCTCGACAACTTAACCGGAGGAAAAAGATTTTTTTAAAAAAATCCCAATACCCGGGGTCAGAATTTCATCAAAAATCTGACTTTCGCCACTTCACTCAAAAATGGTGCCAAACGGTGGCAAATGCTCCCCTGAGAGGTTTGGCGGTCGAAACAGAAGGCTTTTTATCACAGGAGAAGAAATCAGCCCTCGACAACTGACCGGCGGAAAAAGATTTTTTTGAAAAAATCCCAATACCCGGGGTCACAATTTCAGGAAAAATCTGACTTTCGCCAATTCACTCAAAAATGGTGCCAAACGGTTGCAAAAGCTCCCCTGAGAGGTTTGGCGGTCAAAACAGAAGGCTTTTTATCACAGGACAAGAAATCAGCCCTCGACAACTTAACCGGAGGAAAAAGATTTTTTTAAAAAAATCCCAATACCCGGGGTCACAATTTCAGGAAAAATCTGACTTTAGGCAATTCGCTCAAAAATGGTGCCAAACAGTTGTAAATGCTCCCCTGAGATGTTTGGCGGTCGAAACAGAAGGCTTTTTATCACAGGACAAGAAATCAGCCCTCAACAACTTAACCGGCAGAAAAAGATTTTTTTGAAAAAATCCCAATACCCGGGGTCACAATTTCAGCAAATATCTGAGTTTCGCCAATTCACTCAAAAATGGTGCCAAACGGTTGTAAATGCTCCCCTGAAATGTTTGGCGGTCGAAACAGAAGGCTTTTTATAACAGGACAAGAAATCAGCCCTCGTCATCTTAAGCGGAGGAAAAAGATTTTTTTAAAAAAATCCCAATACCCGGGGTCAGAAATTCATCAAAAATCTGACTTTCGCCACTTCACTCAAAAATGGTGCCAAACAGTGGCAAATGCTCCCCTGAGAGGTTTGGCGGTCGAAACAGAAGGCTTTTTATCACAGGAGAAGAAATCAGCCCTCGACAACTGACCTGCGGAAAAACATTTTTTTGAAAAAATCCCAATACCCGGTGTCACAATTTCAGGAAAAATCTGACTTTCGCCAATTCACTCAAAAATGGTGCCAAACGGTTGCAAAAGCTCCCCTGAGAGGTTTGGCGGTCGAAACAGAAGGCTTTTTATCACAGGACAAGAAATCAGCCCTCGACAACTTAACCGGAGGAAAAAGATTTTTTTAAAAAAATCCCAATACCCGGGGTCAGAAATTCATCAAAAATCTGACTTTCGCCACTTCACTCAAAAATGGTGCCAAACGTTGGCAAATGCTCCTTTGAGAGGTTTGGCGGTCGAAACAGAAGGGTTTTTATCACAGGACAAGAAATCAGCCCTCAACAACTTAACCGTAAGAAAAAGATTTTTTTTAAAAAATCCCAATACCCGGGGTCAGAAATTCATCAAAAATCTGACTTTCGCCACTTCACTCAAAAATGGTGCCAAACAGTGGCAAATGCTCCCCTGAGAGGTTTGGCGGTCGAAACAGAAGGCTTTTTATCACAGGAGAAGAAATCAGCCCTCGACAACTGACCGGCGGAAAAAGATTTTTTTGAAAAAATCCCAATACCCGGGGTCACAATTTCAGGAAAAATCTGACTTTCGCCAATTCACTCAAAAATGGTGCCAAACGGTTGCAAAAGCTCCCCTGAGAGGTTTGGCGGTCAAAACAGAAGGCTTTTTATCACAGGACAAGAAATCAGCCCTCGACAACTTAACCGGAGGAAAAAGATTTTTTTAAAAAAATCCCAATACCCGGGGTCACAATTTCAGGAAAAATCTGACTTTAGGCAATTCGCTCAAAAATGGTGCCAAACAGTTGTAAATGCTCCCCTGAGATGTTTGGCGGTCGAAACAGAAGGCTTTTTATCACAGGACAAGAAATCAGCCCTCGACAACTTAACCGGCAGAAAAAGATTTTTTTGAAAAAATCCCAATACCCGGGGTCACAATTTCAGCAAATATCTGAGTTTCACCAATTCACTCAAAAAAAGTGCCAAACGGATGTAAATGCTCCCCTGAAATGTTTGGCGGTCGAAACAGAAGGCTTTTTATCACACGACAAGAAATCAGCCCTCGACAACTTAACCGGAGGAAAAAGATTTTTTTAAAAAAATCCCAATACCCGGGGTCAGAAATTCATCAAAAATCTGACTTTCGCCGCTTCACTCAAAAATGTTGCCAAACGGTTGTAAATGCTCCCCTGAGATGTTTGGCGGTCGAAACAGAAGGCTTTTTATCACAGGAGAAGAAATCAGCCCTCGACAACTGACCGGCGGAAAAAGATTTTTTTTAAAAAATCCCAATACCCGGGGTCACCATTTCAGGAAAAATCTGACTTTAGGCAATTCGCTCAAAAATGGTGCCAAACGGTTACAAAAGCTCACCTGAGAGGTTTGGCAGTCGAAACAGAAGGCTTTTTATCACAGGACAAGAAATCAGCCCTCGACAACTTAACCGGCAGAAAAAGATTTTTTTGAAAAAATCCCAGTACCCGGGGTCACAATTTCAGCAAATATCTGAGTTTCGCCAATTCACTCAAAAATGGTGCCAAACGGTTGTAAATGCTCCCCTGAAATGTTTGGCGGTCGAAACAGAAGGCTTTTTATCAAAGGACAAGAAATCAGCCCTCGACAACTTAACCGGAGGAAAAAGATTTTTTTAAAAAAATCCCAATACCCGGGGTCAGAATTTCATCAAAAATCTGACTTTCGCCACTTCACTCAAAAATGGTGCCAAACGGTGGCAAATGCTCCCCTGAGAGGTTTGGCGGTCGAAACAGAAGGCTTTTTATCACAGGAGAAGAAATCAGCCCTCGACAACTGACCGGCGGAAAAAGATTTTTTTGAAAAAATCCCAATACCCGGGGTCACAATTTCAGGAAAAATCTGACTTTCGCCAATTCACTCAAAAATGGTGCCAAACGGTTGCAAAAGCTCCCCTGAGAGGTTTGGCGGTCAAAACAGAAGGCTTTTTATCACAGGACAAGAAATCAGCCCTCGACAACTTAACCGGAGGAAAAAGATTTTTTTAAAAAAATCCCAATACCCGGGGTCACAATTTCAGGAAAAATCTGACTTTAGGCAATTCGCTCAAAAATGGTGCCAAACAGTTGTAAATGCTCCCCTGAGATGTTTGGCGGTCGAAACAGAAGGCTTTTTATCACAGGACAAGAAATCAGCCCTCGACAACTTAACCGGCAGAAAAAGACTTTTTTGGAAAAATCCCAATACCCGGGGTCACAATTTCAGCAAATATCTGAGTTTCACCAATTCACTCAAAAAAAAGTGCCAAACGGTTGTAAATGCTCCCCTGAAATGTTTGGCGGTCGAAACAGAAGGCTTTTTATCACAGGACAAGAATCAGCCCTCGACAACTTAACCGGAGGAAAAAGATTTTTTTAAAAAAATCCCAATACCCGGAGTCAGAAATTCATCAAAAATCTGACTTTCGCCGCTTCACTCAAAAATGTTGCCAAACGGTTGTAAATGCTCCCCTGAGATGTTTGGCGGTCGAAACAGAAGGCTTTTTATCACAGGAGAAGAAATCAGCCCTCGACAACTGACCGGCGGAAAAAGATTTTTTTGAAAAAATCCCAATACCCGGGGTCACAATTTCAGGAAAAATCTGACTTTCGCCAATTCACTCAAAAATGGTGCCAAACGGTTGCAAAAGCTCCCCTGAGAGGTTTGGCGGTCGAAACAGAAGGCTTTTTATCACAGGACAAGAAATCAGCCCTCGACAACTTAACCGGAGGAAAAAGATTTTTTTAAAAAAATCCCAATACCCGGGGTCAGAAATTCATCAAAAATCTGACTTTCGCCACTTCACTCAAAAATGGTGCCAAACGTTGGCAAATGCTCCTTTGAGAGGTTTGGCGGTCGAAACAGAAGGGTTTTTATCACAGGACAAGAAATCAGCCCTCAACAACTTAACCGTAAGAAAAAGATTTTTTTTAAAAAATCCCAATACCCGGGGTCACAATTTCAGGAAAAATCTGACTTTCGCCAATTCACTCAAAAATGGTGCCAAACGGTTGTAAATGCTCCCCTGAGATGTTTGGCGGTCGAAACAGAAGGCTTTTTATCACAGGAGAAGAAATCAGCCCTCGACAACTGACCGGCGGAAAAAGATTTTTTTGAAAAAATCCCAATACCCGGGGTCACAATTTCAGCAAATATCTGAGTTTCGCCAATTCACTCAAAAATGGTGCCAAACGGTTGTAAATGCTCCCCTGAGGTGTTTGGCGGTCGAAACAGAAGGCTTTTTATCACACGACAAGAAATCAGCCCTCGACAACTTAACCGGCAGAAAAAAATTTTTTTAAAAAAATCCCAATACCCGGGGTCAGAAATTCATCAAAAATCTGACTTTCGCCACTTCACTCAAAAATGGTGCCAAACAGTGGCAAATGCTCCCCTGAGAGGTTTGGCGGTCGAAACAGAAGGCTTTTTATCACAGGAGAAGAAATCAGCCCTCGACAACTGACCGGCGGAAAAAGATTTTTTTGAAAAAATCCCAATTACAGCAAATATCTGACTTTAGGCAATTCGCTCAAAAATGGTGCCAAACGGTTGTAAATGCTCCCCTGCGATGTTTGGCGGTCGAAACAGAAGGGTTTTTATCACAGGACAAGAAATCAGCCCTCAACAACTTAACCGTAAGAAAAAGATTTTTTTGAAAAAATCCCAATACCCGGGGTCAGAAATTCATCAAAAATCTGACTTTCGCCAATTCACTCAAAAATGGTGCCAAACGGTTGTAAATGCTCCCCTGAGAGGTTTGGCGGTCGAAACAGAAGGCTTTTTATCACAGGAGAAGAAATCAGCCCTCGACAACTGACCGGCGGAAAAAGATTTTTTTGAAAAAATACCAATACCCGGGTCACAATTTCAGGAAAAATCTGACTTTAGGCAATTCACTCAAAAATGGTGCCAAACGGTTACAAAAGCTCCCCTGAGAGTTTTGGCAGTCGAAACAGAAGGCTTTTTATCACAGGACAAGAAATCAGCCCTCGACAACTTAACCGGAGTAAAAAGATTTTTTTAAAAAAATCCCAATACCCGGGGTCACAATTTCAGGAAAAATCTGACTTTAGGCAATTCGCTCAAAAATGGTGCCAAACAGTTGTAAATGCTCCCCTGAGATGTTTGGCGGTCGAAACAGAAGGCTTTTTATCACAGGAGAAGAAATCAGCCCTCGACAACTGACCGGCGGAAAAAGATTTTTTTGAAAAAATCCCAATACCCGGGGTCACAATTTCAGGAAAAATCTGACTTTCGCCAATTCACTCAAAAATGGTGCCAAACGGTTGCAAAAGCTCCCCTGAGAGGTTTGGCGGTCGAAACAGAAGGCTTTTTATCACAGGACAAGAAATCAGCCCTCGACAACTTAACCGGAGGAAAAAGATTTTTTTAAAAAAATCCCAATACCCGGGGTCAGAAATTCATCAAAAATCTGACTTTCGCCACTTCACTCAAAAATGGTGCCAAACGTTGGCAAATGCTCCTTTGAGAGGTTTGGCGGTCGAAACAGAAGGGTTTTTATCACAGGACAAGAAATCAGCCCTCAACAACTTAACCGTAAGAAAAAGATTTTTTTTAAAAAATCCCAATACCCGGGGTCACAATTTCAGGAAAAATCTGACTTTCGCCAATTCACTCAAAAATGGT
The DNA here is from genome assembly GCF_951804945.1 of Podarcis cretensis. Lineage (NCBI taxonomy): Eukaryota > Metazoa > Chordata > Lepidosauria > Squamata > Lacertidae > Podarcis > Podarcis cretensis. The sequence continues at coordinate 95,884,120 of NC_137173.1, read as the reverse complement.
GCCAAACGGTTGTAAATGCTCCCCTGAGATGTTTGGCGGTCGAAACAGAAGGCTTTTTATCACAGGAGAAGAAATCAGCCCTCGACAACTGACCGGCGGAAAAAGATTTTTTTGAAAAAATCCCAATACCCGGGGTCACAATTTCAGCAAATATCTGAGTTTCGCCAATTCACTCAAAAATGGTGCCAAACGGTTGTAAATGCTCCCCTGAGGTGTTTGGCGGTCGAAACAGAAGGCTTTTTATCACACGACAAGAAATCAGCCCTCGACAACTTAACCGGCAGAAAAAAATTTTTTAAAAAAATCCCAATACCCGGGGTCAGAAATTCATCAAAAATCTGACTTTCGCCACTTCACTCAAAAATGGTGCCAAACAGTGGCAAATGCTCCCCTGAGAGGTTTGGCGGTCGAAACAGAAGGCTTTTTATCACAGGAGAAGAAATCAGCCCTCGACAACTGACCGGCGGAAAAAGATTTTTTTGAAAAAATCCCAATTACAGCAAATATCTGACTTTAGGCAATTCGCTCAAAAATGGTGCCAAACGGTTGTAAATGCTCCCCTGCGATGTTTGGCGGTCGAAACAGAAGGGTTTTTATCACAGGACAAGAAATCAGCCCTCAACAACTTAACCGTAAGAAAAAGATTTTTTTGAAAAAATCCCAATACCCGGGGTCAGAAATTCATCAAAAATCTGACTTTCGCCAATTCACTCAAAAATGGTGCCAAACGGTTGTAAATGCTCCCCTGAGAGGTTTGGCGGTCGAAACAGAAGGCTTTTTATCACAGGAGAAGAAATCAGCCCTCGACAACTGACCGGCGGAAAAAGATTTTTTTGAAAAAATACCAATACCCGGGTCACAATTTCAGGAAAAATCTGACTTTAGGCAATTCACTCAAAAATGGTGCCAAACGGTTACAAAAGCTCCCCTGAGAGTTTTGGCAGTCGAAACAGAAGGCTTTTTATCACAGGACAAGAAATCAGCCCTCGACAACTTAACCGGAGTAAAAAGATTTTTTTAAAAAATCCCAATACCCGGGGTCACAATTTCAGGAAAAATCTGACTTTAGGCAATTCGCTCAAAAATGGTGCCAAACAGTTGTAAATGCTCCCCTGAGATGTTTGGCGGTCGAAACAGAAGGCTTTTTATCACAGGACAAGAAATCAGCCCTCGACAACTTAACCGGCAGAAAAAGATTTTTTTGAAAAAATCCCAATACCCGGGGTCACAATTTCAGCAAATATCTGAGTTTCACCAATTCACTCAAAAAAAGTGCCAAACGGTTGTAAATGCTCCCCTGAAATGTTTGGCGGTCGAAACAGAAGGCTTTTTATCACAGGACAAGAAATCAGCCCTCGACAACTTAACCGGAGGAAAAAGATTTTTTTAAAAAAATCCCAATACCCGGGGTCAGAAATTCATCAAAAATCTGACTTTCGCCACTTCACTCAAAAATGTTGCCAAACGGTTGTAAATGCTCCCCTGAGATGTTTGGCGGTCGAAACAGAAGGCTTTTTATCACAGGAGAAGAAATCAGCCCTCGACAACTGACTGGCGGAAAAAGATTTTTTTGAAAAAATCCCAATACCCGGGGTCACAATTTCAGGAAAAATCTGACTTTCGCCAATTCACTCAAAAATGGTGCCAAACGGTTGCAAAAGCTCCCCTGAGAGGTTTGGCGGTCGAAACAGAAGGCTTTTTATCACAGGAGAAGAAATCAGACCTCGACAACTGACCGGCGGAAAAAGATTTTTTTGAAAAAATCCCAAAACCCGGGGTCACAATTTCAGGAAAAATCTGACTTTCGCCAATTCACTCAAAAATGGTGCCAAACGGTTGTAAATGCTCCCCTGAAATGTTTGGCGATCGAAACAGAAGGCTTTTTATCACAGGACAAGAAATCAGCCCTCAACAACTTAACCGTAAGAAAAATATTTTTTTAAAAAAATCCCAATACCCGGGGTCAGAAATTCATCAAAAATCTGACTTTCGCCACTTCATTCAAAAATGGTGCCAAACGGTGGCAAATGCTCCCCTGAGAGGTTTGGCGGTCGAAACAGAAGGGTTTTTATCACAGGACAAGAAATCAGCCCTCAACAACTTAACCGTAAGAAAAAGATTTTTTTGAAAAAATCCCAATACCCGGGGTCACAATTTCAGCAAATATCTGAGTTTCGCCAATTCCCTCAAAAATGGTGCCAAACGGTGGCAAATGCTCCTTTGAGAGGTTTGGCGATCGAAACAGAAGGCTTTTTATCACAGGACAAGAAATCAGCCCTCGACAACTTAACCGTAAGAAAAAGATTTTTTTGAAAAAATCCCAATACCCGGGGTCACAATTTCAGCAAATATCTGAGTTTCGCCAATTCACTCAAAAATGGTGCCAAACAGTGGCAAATGCTCCCCTGAGAGGTTTGGCGGTCGAAACAGAAGGCTTTTTATCACAGGAGAAGAAATCAGCCCTCGACAACTGACCGGCGGAAAAAGATTTTTTTGAAAAAATCCCAATACCCGGGGTCACAATTTCAGCAAATATCTGAGTTTCGCCAATTCACTCAAAAATGGTGCCAAACGGTTGTAAATGCTCCCCTGAAATGTTTGGCGGTCGAAACAGAAGGCTTTTTATAACAGGACAAGAAATCAGCCCTCGTCATCTTAAGCGGAGGAAAAAGATTTTTTTAAAAAAATCCCAATACCCGGGGTCACAATTTCAGGAAAAATCTGACTTTAGGCAATTCGCTCAAAAATGGTGCCAAACTGTTGTAAATGCTCCCCTGAGATGTTTGGCGGTCGAAACAGAAGGCTTTTTATCACAGGACAAGAAATCAGCCCTCAACAACTTAACCGGCAGAAAAAGATTTTTTTGAAAAAATCCCAATACCCGGGGTCACAATTTCAGCAAATATCTGAGTTTCGCCAATTCACTCAAAAATGGTGCCAAACGGTTGTAAATGCTCCCCTGAAATGTTTGGCGTTCGAAACAGAAGGCTTTTTATAACAGGACAAGAAATCAGCCCTCGTCATCTTAAGCGGAGGAAAAAGATTTTTTTAAAAAAATCCCAATACCCGGGGTCAGAAATTCATCAAAAATCTGACTTTCGCCACTTCACTCAAAAATGGTGCCAAACAGTGGCAAATGCTCCCCTGAGAGGTTTGGCGGTCGAAACAGAAGGCTTTTTATCACAGGAGAAGAAATCAGCCCTCGACAACTGACCTGCGGAAAAAGATTTTTTTGAAAAAATCCCAATACCCGGTGTCACAATTTCAGGAAAAATCTGACTTTCGCCAATTCACTCAAAAATGGTGCCAAACGGTTGCAAAAGCTCCCCTGAGAGGTTTGGCGGTCGAAACAGAAGGCTTTTTATCACAGGACAAGAAATCAGCCATCGACAACTTAACCGGAGGAAAAAGATTTTTTTAAAAAAATCCCAATACCCGGGGTCACAATTTCAGGAAAAATCTGACTTTAGGCAATTCGCTCAAAAATGGTGCCAAACGGTTGTAAATGCTCCCCTGAGATGTTTGGCGGTCGAAACAGAAGGCTTTTTATCACACGACAAGAAATCAGCCCTCGACAACTTAACCGGCAGAAAAAGATTTTTTTAAAAAAATCCCAATACCCGGGGTCAGAAATTCATCAAAAATCTGACTTTCGCCACTTCACTCAAAAATGGTGCCAAACGGTGGCAAATGCTCCTTTGAGAGGTTTGGCGGTCGAAACAGAAGGGTTTTTATCACAGGACAAGAAATCAGCCCTCAACAACTTAACCGTAAGAAAAAGATTTTTTTAAAAAAATCCCAATACCCGGGGTCACAATTTCAGGAAAAATCTGACTTTCGCCAATTCACTCAAAAATGGTGCCAAACGGTTGCAAAAGCTCCCCTGAGAGGTTTGGCGGTCGAAACAGAAGGCTTTTTATCACAGGACAAGAAATCAGCCCTCGACAACTGACCGGCGGAAAAAGATTTTTTTTAAAAAATTCCAATACCCGGGGTCACAATTTCAGGAAAAATCTGACTTTCGCCAATTCACTCAAAAATGGTGCCAAACAGTGGCAAATGCTCCCCTGAGAGGTTTGGCGGTCGAAACAGAAGGCTTTTTATCACAGGAGAAGAAATCAGCCCTCGACAACTGACCGGCGGAAAAAGATTTTTTTGAAAAAATCCCAAAACCCGGGGTCACAATTTCAGGAAAAATCTGACTTTCGCCAATTCACTCAAAAATGGTGCCAAACGGTTGTAAATGCTCCCCTGAAATGTTTGGCGATCGAAACAGAAGGCTTTTTATCACAGGACAAGAAATCAGCCCTCAACAACTTAACCGTAAGAAAAATATTTTTTTAAAAAAATCCCAATACCCGGGGTCAGAAATTCATCAAAAATCTGACTTTCGCCACTTCATTCAAAAATGGTGCCAAACGGTGGCAAATGCTCCCCTGAGAGGTTTGGCGGTCGAAACAGAAGGGTTTTTATCACAGGACAAGAAATCAGCCCTCAACAACTTAACCGTAAGAAAAAGATTTTTTTGAAAAAATCCCAATACCCGGGGTCACAATTTCAGCAAATATCTGAGTTTCGCCAATTCACTCAAAAATGGTGCCAAACGGTGGCAAATGCTCCTTTGAGAGGTTTGGCGATCGAAACAGAAGGCTTTTTGTCACAGGGCAAGAAATCAGCCCTCAACAACTTAACCGTAAGAAAAAGATTTTTTTTTAAAAATCCCAATACCCGGGGTCAGAAATTCATCAAAAATCTGACTTTCGGCACTTCACTCAAAAATGGTGCCAAACAGTGGCAAATGCTCCCCTGAGAGGTTTGGCGGTCGAAACAGAAGGCTTTTTATCACAGGAGAAGAAATCAGCCCTCGACAACTGACCTGCGGAAAAAGATTTTTTTGAAAAAATCCCAATACCCGGTGTCACAATTTCAGGAAAAATCTGACTTTCGCCAATTCACTCAAAAATGGTGCCAAACGGTTGCAAAAGCTCCCCTGAGAGGTTTGGCGGTCGAAACAGAAGGCTTTTTATCACAGGACAAGAAATCAGCCCTCGACAACTTAACCGGAGGAAAAAGATTTTTTTAAAAAAATCCCAATACCCGGGGTCACAATTTCAGGAAAAATCTGACTTTAGGCAATTCGCTCAAAAATGGTGCCAAACGGTTGTAAATGCTCCCCTGAGATGTTTGGCGGTCGAAACAGAAGGCTTTTTATCACACGACAAGAAATCAGCCCTCGACAACTTAACCGGCAGAAAAAGATTTTTTTAAAAAAATCCCAATACCCGGGGTCAGAAATTCATCAAAAATCTGACTTTCGCCACTTCACTCAAAAATGGTGCCAAACGGTGGCAAATGCTCCTTTGAGAGGTTTGGCGGTCGAAACAGAAGGGTTTTTATCACAGGACAAGAAATCAGCCCTCGACAACTGACCGGCGGAAAAAGATTTTTTTAAAAAAATCCCAATACCCGGGGTCACAATTTCAGGAAAAATCTGACTTTCGCCAATTCACTCAAAAATGGTGCCAAACGGTTGCAAAAGCTCCCCTGAGAGGTTTGGCGGTCGAAATAGAAGGCTTTTTATCACAGGACAAGAAATCAGCCCTCGACAACTTAACCGGAGGAAAAAGATTTTTTTAAAAAAATTCCAATACCCGGGGTCACAATTTCAGGAAAAATCTGACTTTCGCCAATTCACTCAAAAATGGTGCCAAACAGTGGCAAATGCTCCCCTGAGAGGTTTGGCGGTCGAAACAGAAGGCTTTTTATCACAGGAGAAGAAATCAGCCCTCGACAACTGACCGGCGGAAAAAGATTTTTTTGAAAAAATCCCAAAACCCGGGGTCACAATTTCAGGAAAAATCTGACTTTCGCCACTTCACTCAAAAATGGTGCCAAACGGTTGTAAATGCTCCCCTGAAATGTTTGGCGATCGAAACAGAAGGCTTTTTATCACAGGACAAGAAATCAGCCCTCAACAACTTAACCGTAAGAAAAATATTTTTTTAAAAAAATCCCAATACCCGGGGTCAGAAATTCATCAAAAATCTGACTTTCGCCACTTCATTCAAAAATGGTGCCAAACGGTGGCAAATGCTCCCCTGAGAGGTTTGGCGGTCGAAACAGAAGGCTTTTTATCACAGGAGAAGAAATCAGCCCTCGACAACTGACCGGCGGAAAAAGATTTTTTTGAAAAAATCCCAATACCCGGGGTCACAATTTCAGCAAATATCTGAGTTTCGCCAATTCACTCAAAAATGGTGCCAAACGGTTGTAAATGCTCCCCTGAAATGTTTGGCGGTCGAAACAGAAGGCTTTTTATAACAGGACAAGAAATCAGCCCTCGTCATCTTAAGCGGAGGAAAAAGATTTTTTTAAAAAAATCCCAATACCCGGGGTCACAATTTCAGGAAAAATCTGACTTTAGGCAATTCGCTCAAAAATGGTGCCAAACTGTTGTAAATGCTCCCCTGAGATGTTTGGCGGTCGAAACAGAAGGCTTTTTATCACAGGACAAGAAATCAGCCCTCAACAACTTAACCGGCAGAAAAAGATTTTTTTGAAAAAATCCCAATACCCGGGGTCACAATTTCAGCAAATATCTGAGTTTCGCCAATTCACTCAAAAATGGTGGCAAACGGTTGTAAATGCTCCCCTGAAATGTTTGGCGGTCGAAACAGAAGGCTTTTTATAACAGGACAAGAAATCAGCCCTCGTCATCTTAAGCGGAGGAAAAAGATTTTTTTAAAAAAATCCCAATACCCGGGGTCAGAAATTCATCAAAAATCTGACTTTCGCCACTTCACTCAAAAATGGTGCCAAACAGTGGCAAATGCTCCCCTGAGAGGTTTGGCGGTCGAAACAGAAGGCTTTTTATCACAGGAGAAGAAATCAGCCCTCGACAACTGACCTGCGGAAAAAGATTTTTTTGAAAAAATCCCAATACCCGGTGTCACAATTTCAGGAAAAATCTGACTTTCGCCAATTCACTCAAAAATGGTGCCAAACGGTTGCAAAAGCTCCCCTGAGAGGTTTGGCGGTCGAAACAGAAGGCTTTTTATCACAGGACAAGAAATCAGCCCTCGACAACTTAACCGGAGGAAAAAGATTTTTTTAAAAAAATCCCAATACCCGGGGTCACAATTTCAGGAAAAATCTGACTTTAGGCAATTCGCTCAAAAATGGTGCCAAACGGTTGTAAATGCTCCCCTGAGATGTTTGGCGGTCGAAACAGAAGGCTTTTTATCACACGACAAGAAATCAGCCCTCGACAACTTAACCGGCAGAAAAAGATTTTTTTAAAAAAATCCCAATACCCGGGGTCAGAAATTCATCAAAAATCTGACTTTCGCCACTTCACTCAAAAATGGTGCCAAACGGTGGCAAATGCTCCTTTGAGAGATTTGGCGGTCGAAACAGAAGGGTTTTTATCACAGGACAAGAAATCAGCCCTCAACAACTTAACCGTAAGAAAAAGATTTTTTTAAAAAAATCCCAATACCCGGGGTCACAATTTCAGGAAAAATCTGACTTTCGCCAATTCACTCAAAAATGGTGCCAAACGGTTGCAAAAGCTCCCCTGAGAGGTTTGGCGGTCGAAATAGAAGGCTTTTTATCACAGGACAAGAAATCAGCCCTCGACAACTTAACCGGAGGAAAAAGATTTTTTTGAAAAAATCCCAATACCCGGGGTCACAATTTCAGGAAAAATCTGACTTTCGCCAATTCACTCAAAAATGGTGCCAAACAGTGGCAAATGCTCCCCTGAGAGGTTTGGCGGTCGAAACAGAAGGCTTTTTATCACAGGAGAAGAAATCAGCCCTCGACAACTGACCGGCGGAAAAAGATTTTTTTGAAAAAATCCCAAAACCCGGGGTCACAATTTCAGGAAAAATCTGACTTTCGCCACTTCACTCAAAAATGGTGCCAAACGGTTGTAAATGCTCCCCTGAAATGTTTGGCGATCGAAACAGAAGGCTTTTTATCACAGGACAAGAAATCAGCCCTCAACAACTTAACCGTAAGAAAAATATTTTTTTAAAAAAATCCCAATACCCGGGGTCAGAAATTCATCAAAAATCTGACTTTCGCCACTTCATTCAAAAATGGTGCCAAACGGTGGCAAATGCTCCCCTGAGAGGTTTGGCGGTCGAAACAGAAGGGTTTTTATCACAGGACAAGAAATCAGCCCTCAACAACTTAACCGTAAGAAAAAGATTTTTTTAAAAAAATCCCAATACCCGGGGTCAGAAATTCATCAAAAATCTGACTTTCGCCAATTCACTCAAAAATGGTGCCAAACGGTTGCAAAAGCTCCCCTGAGAGGTTTGGCGGTCGAAACAGAAGGCTTTTTATCGCAGGACAAGAAATCAGCCCTCGACAACTTAACCGGAGAAAAAAGATTTTTTTAAAAAAATCCCAATACCCAGGGTCTGAAATTCATCAAAAATCTGACTTTCGCCACTTCACTCAAAAATGGTGCCAAACGGTGGCAAATGCTCCCCTGAGAGGTTTGGCGGTCGAAACAGAAGGCTTTTTATCACAGGACAAGAAATCAGCCCTCAACAACTTAACCGTAAGAAAAAGATTTTTTTTAAAAAATCCCAATACCCGGGGTCAGAAATTCATCAAAAATCTGACTTTCGCCACTTCACTCAAAAATGGTGCCAAACGGTGGCAAATGCTCCTTTGAGATGTTTGGCGGTCGAAACAGAAGGGTTTTTATCACAGGACAAGAAATCAGCCCTCAACAACTTAACCGTAAGAAAAAGATTTTTTTTAAAAAGTCCCAATACCCGGGGTGACTATTTCAGGAAAAATCTGACTTTCGCCAATTCACTCAAAAATGGTGCCAAACGGTTGCAAAAGCTCCCCTGAGAGGTTTGGCGGTCGAAATAGAAGGCTTTTTATCACAGGACAAGAAATCAGCCCTCGACAACTTAACCGGAGGAAAAAGATTTTTTTTAAAAAATCCCAATACCCGGGGTCAGAAATTCATCAAAAATCTGACTTTCGCCACTTCACTCAAAAATGGTGCCAAACGGTGGCAAATGCTCCCCTGAGAGGTTTGGCGGTCGAAACAGAAGGCTTTTTATCACAGGACAAGAAATCAGCCCTCAACAACTTAACCGTAAGAAAAAGATTTTTTTTAAAAAATCCCAATACCCGGGGTCAGAAATTCATCAAAAATCTGACTTTCGCCACTTCACTCAAAAATGGTGCCAAACGGTGGCAAATGCTCCTTTGAGATGTTTGGCGGTCGAAACAGAAGGGTTTTTATCACAGGACAAGAAATCAGCCCTCAACAACTTAACCGTAAGAAAAAGATTTTTTTTAAAAAGTCCCAATACCCGGGGTGACTATTTCAGGAAAAATCTGACTTTCGCCAATTCACTCAAAAATGGTGCCAAACGGTTGCAAAAGCTCCCCTGAGAGGTTTGGCGGTCGAAATAGAAGGCTTTTTATCACAGGACAAGAAATCAGCCCTCGACAACTTAACCGGAGGAAAAAGATTTTTTTTAAAAAATCCCAATACCCGGGGTCAGAAATTCATCAAAAATCTGACTTTCGCCACTTCACTCAAAAATGGTGCCAAACAGTGGCAAATGCTCCCCTGAGAGGTTTGGCGGTCGAAACAGAAGGCTTTTTATCACAGGAGAAGAAATCAGCCCTCGACAACTGACCTGCGGAAAAAGATTTTTTTGAAAAAATCCCAATACCCGGTGTCACAATTTCAGGAAAAATCTGACTTTCGCCAATTCACTCAAAAATGGTGCCAAACGGTTGCAAAAGCTCCCCTGAGAGGTTTGGCGGTCGAAACAGAAGGCTTTTTATCACAGGACAAGAAATCAGCCCTCGACAACTTAACCGGAGGAAAAAGATTTTTTTAAAAAAATCCCAATACCCGGGGTCACAATTTCAGGAAAAATCTGACTTTAGGCAATTCGCTCAAAAATGGTGCCAAACGGTTGTAAATGCTCCCCTGAGATGTTTGGCGGTCGAAACAGAAGGCTTTTTATCACACGACAAGAAATCAGCCCTCGACAACTTAACCGGCAGAAAAAGATTTTTTTAAAAAAATCCCAATACCCGGGGTCAGAAATTCATCAAAAATCTGACTTTCGCCACTTCACTCAAAAATGGTGCCAAACGGTGGCAAATGCTCCTTTGAGAGATTTGGCGGTCGAAACAGAAGGGTTTTTATCACAGGACAAGAAATCAGCCCTCAACAACTTAACCGTAAGAAAAAGATTTTTTTAAAAAAATCCCAATACCCGGGGTCACAATTTCAGGAAAAATCTGACTTTCGCCAATTCACTCAAAAATGGTGCCAAACGGTTGCAAAAGCTCCCCTGAGAGGTTTGGCGGTCGAAATAGAAGGCTTTTTATCACAGGACAAGAAATCAGCCCTCGACAACTTAACCGGAGGAAAAAGATTTTTTTGAAAAAATCCCAATACCCGGGGTCACAATTTCAGGAAAAATCTGACTTTCGCCAATTCACTCAAAAATGGTGCCAAACAGTGGCAAATGCTCCCCTGAGAGGTTTGGCGGTCGAAACAGAAGGCTTTTTATCACAGGAGAAGAAATCAGCCCTCGACAACTGACCGGCGGAAAAAGATTTTTTTGAAAAAATCCCAAAACCCGGGGTCACAATTTCAGGAAAAATCTGACTTTCGCCACTTCACTCAAAAATGGTGCCAAACGGTTGTAAATGCTCCCCTGAAATGTTTGGCGATCGAAACAGAAGGCTTTTTATCACAGGACAAGAAATCAGCCCTCAACAACTTAACCGTAAGAAAAATATTTTTTTAAAAAAATCCCAATACCCGGGGTCAGAAATTCATCAAAAATCTGACTTTCGCCACTTCATTCAAAAATGGTGCCAAACGGTGGCAAATGCTCCCCTGAGAGGTTTGGCGGTCGAAACAGAAGGGTTTTTATCACAGGACAAGAAATCAGCCCTCAACAACTTAACCGTAAGAAAAAGATTTTTTTAAAAAAATCCCAATACCCGGGGTCAGAAATTCATCAAAAATCTGACTTTCGCCAATTCACTCAAAAATGGTGCCAAACGGTTGCAAAAGCTCCCCTGAGAGGTTTGGCGGTCGAAACAGAAGGCTTTTTATAACAGGACAAGAAATCAGCCCTCGACAACTTAACCGGCAGAAAAAGATTTTTTTGAAAAAATCCCAATACCCGGGGTCACAATTTCAGCAAATATCTGAGTTTCGCCAATTCACTCAAAAATGGTGCCAAACGGTGGCAAATGCTCCTTTGAGAGGTTTGGCGATCGAAACAGAAGGCTTTTTATCACAGGACAAGAAATCAGCCCTCAACAACTTAACCGTAAGAAAAAGATTTTTTTTAAAAAATCCCAATACCCGGGGTCAGAAATTCATCAAAAATCTGACTTTCGCCACTTCACTCAAAAATGGTGCCAAACGGTGGCAAATGCTCCTTTGAGATGTTTGGCGGTCGAAACAGAAGGGTTTTTATCACAGGACAAGAAATCAGCCCTCAACAACTTAACCGTAAGAAAAAGATTTTTTTTAAAAAGTCCCAATACCCGGGGTGACTATTTCAGGAAAAATCTGACTTTCGCCAATTCACTCAAAAATGGTGCCAAACGGTTGCAAAAGCTCCCCTGAGAGGTTTGGCGGTCGAAATAGAAGGCTTTTTATCACAGGACAAGAAATCAGCCCTCGACAACTTAACCGGAGGAAAAAGATTTTTTTTAAAAAATCCCAATACCCGGGGTCAGAAATTCATCAAAAATCTGACTTTCGCCACTTCACTCAAAAATGGTGCCAAACGGTGGCAAATGCTCCCCTGAGAGGTTTGGCGGTCGAAACAGAAGGCTTTTTATCACAGGACAAGAAATCAGCCCTCGACAACTGACCGGCGGAAAAATATTTTTTTGAAAAAATCCCAAAACCCGGGGTCATAATTTCAGGAAAAATCTGACTTTCGCCAATTCACTCAAAAATGGTGCCAAACGGTTGTAAATGCTCCCCTGAAATGTTTGGCGATCGAAACAGAAGGCTTTTTATCACAGGACAAGAAATCAGCCCTCTACAACTTAACCGTAAGAAAAAGATTTTTTTAAAAAAATCCCAATACCCGGGGTCAGAAATTCATCAAAAATCTGACTTTCGCCACTTCACTCAAAAATGGTGCCAAACGGTGGCAAATGCTCCTTTGAGAGGTTTGGCGGTCGAAACAGAAGGGTTTTTATCACAGGACAAGAAATCAGCCCTCTACAACTTAACCGCAAGAAAAAGATTTTTTTGAAAAAATCCCAATACCCGGGGTCACAATTTCAGCAAATATCTGAGTTTCGCCAATTCACTCAAAAATGGTGCCAAACGGTTGTAAATGCTCCCCTGAAATGTTTGGCGGTCGAAACAGAAGGCTTTTTATCACAGGACAAGAAATCAGCCCTCGACAACTTAACCGGAGGAAAAAGATTTTTTTGAAAAAATCCCAATACCCGGGGTCAGAAATTCATCAAAAATCTGACTTTCGCCACTTCACTCAAAAATGGTGCCAAACGGTGGCAAATGCTCCCCTGAGAGGTTTGGCGGTTGAAACAGAAGGCTTTTTATCACAGGACAAGAAATCAGCCCTCTACAACTTAACCGTAAGAAAAAGATTTTTTTTAAAAAATCCCAATACCCGGGGTCAGTTAATTCATCAAAAATCTGACTTTCGCCACTTCACTCAAAAATGGTGCCAAACAGTGGCAAATGCTCCTTTGAGAGGTTTGGCGGTCGAAACAGAAGGGTTTTTATCACAGGACAAGAAATCAGCCCTCAACAACTTAACCGTAAGAAAAAGATTTTTTTTTAAAAATCCCAATACCCAGGGTCACAATTTCAGGAAAAATCTGACTTTCGCCAATTCACTCAAAAATGGTGCCAAACGGTTGCAAAAGCTCCCCTGAGAGGTTTGGCGGTCGAAACAGAAGGCTTTTTATCACAGGACAAGAAATCAGCCCTCGACAACTTAACCGGAGGAAAAAGATTTTTTTTAAAAAATTCCAATACCCGGGGTCACAATTTCAGGAAAAATCTGACTTTCGCCAATTCACTCAAAAATGGTGCCAAACAGTGGCAAATGCTCCCCTGAGAGGTTTGGCGGTCGAAACAGAAGGCTTTTTATCTCAGGAGAAGAAATCAGCCCTCGACAACTGACCGGCGGAAAAAGATTTTTTTGAAAAAATCCCAAAACCCGGGGTCACAATTTCAGGAAAAATCTGACTTTCGCCAATTCACTCAAAAATGGTGCCAAACGGTTGTAAATGCTCCCCTGAAATGTTTGGCGATCGAAACAGAAGGCTTTTTATCACAGGACAAGAAATCAGCCCTCAACAACTTAACCGTAAGAAAAATATTTTTTTTAAAAAATCCCAATACCCGGGGTCAGAAATTCATCAAAAATCTGACTTTCGCCACTTCATTCAAAAATGGTGCCAAACGGTGGCAAATGCTCCCCTGAGAGGTTTGGCGGTCGAAACAGAAGGGTTTTTATCACAGGACAAGAAATCAGCCCTCAACAACTTAACCGTAAGAAAAAGATTTTTTTGAAAAAATCCCAATACCCGGGGTCACAATTTCAGGAAAAATCTGACTTTCGCCAATTCACTCAAAAATGGTGCCAAACGGTTGCAAAAGCTCCCCTGAGAGGTTTGGCGGTCGAAACAGAAGGCTTTTTATCACAGGACAAGAAATCAGCCCTCGACAACTTAACCGGAGGAAAAAGATTTTTTTAAAAAAAATCCCAATACCCGGGGTCACAATTTCAGGAAAAATCTGACTTTAGGCAATTCGCTCAAAAATGGTGCCAAACGGTTGTAAATGCTCCCCTGAGATGTTTGGCGGTCGAAACAGAAGGCTTTTTATCACAGGAAAAGAAATCAGCCCTCGACAACTTAACCGGCAGAAAAAGATTTTTTTAAAAAAATCCCAAAACCCGGGGTCACAATTTCAGGAAAAATCTGACTTTCGCCAATTCACTCAAAAATGGTGCCAAACGGTTGTAAATGCTCCCCTGAAATGTTTGGCGATCGAAATAGAAGGCTTTTTATCACAGGACAAGAAATCAGCCCTCAACAACTTAACCGTAAGAAAAATATTTTTTTTAAAAAATCCCAATACCCGGGGTCAGAAATTCATCAAAAATCTGACTTTCGCCACTTCATTCAAAAATGGTGCCAAACGGTGGCAAATGCTCCCCTGAGAGGTTTGGCGGTCGAAACAGAAGGGTTTTTATCACAGGACAAGAAATCAGCCCTCAACAACTTAACCGTAAGAAAAAGATTTTTTTGAAAAAATCCCAATACCCGGGGTCACAATTTCAGCAAATATCTGAGTTTCGCCAATTCACTCAAAAATGGTGCCAAACGGTGGCAAATGCTCCTTTGAGAGGTTTGGCGATCGAAACAGAAGGCTTTTTGTCACAGGACAAGAAATCAGCCCTCAACAACTTAACCGTAAGAAAAAGATTTTTTTAAAAAAATCCCAATACCCGGGGTCAGAAATTCATCAAAAATCTGACTTTCGGCACTTCACTCAAAAATGGTGCCAAACAGTGGCAAATGCTCCCCTGAGAGGTTTGGCGGTCGAAACAGAAGGCTTTTTATCACAGGAGAAGAAATCAGCCCTCGACAACTGACCTGCGGAAAAAGATTTTTTTGAAAAAATCCCAATACCCGGTGTCACAATTTCAGGAAAAATCTGACTTTCGCCAATTCACTCAAAAATGGTGCCAAACGGTTGCAAAAGCTCCCCTGAGAGGTTTGGCGGTCGAAACAGAAGGCTTTTTATCACAGGACAAGAAATCAGCCCTCGACAACTTAACCGGAGGAAAAAGATTTTTTTAAAAAAATCCCAATACCCGGGGTCACAATTTCAGGAAAAATCTGACTTTAGGCAATTCGCTCAAAAATGGTGCCAAACGGTTGTAAATGCTCCCCTGAGATGTTTGGCGGTCGAAACAGAAGGCTTTTTATCACACGACAAGAAATCAGCCCTCGACAACTTAACCGGCAGAAAAAGATTTTTTTAAAAAAATCCCAATACCCGGGGTCAGAAATTCATCAAAAATCTGACTTTCGCCACTTCACTCAAAAATGGTGCCAAACGGTGGCAAATGCTCCTTTGAGAGGTTTGGCGGTTGAAACAGAAGGGTTTTTATCACAGGACAAGAAATCAGCCCTCGACAACTTAACCGGAGGAAAAAGATTTTTTTAAAAAAATCCCAATACCCGGGGTCAGAAATTCATCAAAAATCTGACTTTCGCCACTTCACTCAAAAATGGTGCCAAACGGTGGCAAATGCTCCCCTGAGAGGTTTGGTGGTTGAAACAGAAGGCTTTTTATCACAGGAGAAGAAATCAGCCCTCGACAACAGAACGGCGGAAAAAGATTTTTTTGAAAAAATCCCAAAACCCGGGGTCATAATTTCAGGAAAAATCTGACTTTCGCCAATTCACTCAAAAATGGTGCCAAACGGTTGTAAATGCTCCCCTGAAATGTTTGGCGGTCGAAACAGAAGGCTTTTTATCACAGGACAAGAAATCAGCCCTCGACAACTTAACCGGAGGAAAAAGATTTTTTTGAAAAAATCCCAATACCCGGGGTCAGTTAATTCATCAAAAATCTGACTTTCGCCACTTCACTCAAAAATGGTGCCAAACAGTGGCAAATGCTCCTTTGAGAGGTTTGGCGGTCGAAACAGAAGGGTTTTTATCACAGGACAAGAAATCAGCCCTCAACAACTTAACCGTAAGAAAAAGATTTTTTTTAAAAAATCCCAATACCCAGGGTCACAATTTCAGGAAAAATCTGACTTTCGCCAATTCACTCAAAAATGGTGCCAAACGGTTGCAAAAGCTCCCCTGAGAGGTTTGGCGGTCGAAACAGAAGGCTTTTTATCACAGGACAAGAAATCAGCCCTCGACAACTTAACCGGAGGAAAAAGATTTTTTTTAAAAAATTCCAATACCCGGGGTCACAATTTCAGGAAAAATCTGACTTTCGCCAATTCACTCAAAAATGGTGCCAAACAGTGGCAAATGCTCCCCTGAGAGGTTTGGCGGTCGAAACAGAAGGCTTTTTATCACAGGAGAAGAAATCAGCCCTCGACAACTGACCGGCGGAAAAAGATTTTTTTGAAAAAATCCCAAAACCCGGGGTCACAATTTCAGGAAAAATCTGACTTTCGCCAATTCACTCAAAAATGGTGCCAAACGGTTGTAAATGCTCCCCTGAAATGTTTGGCGATCGAAACAGAAGGCTTTTTATCACAGGACAAGAAATCAGCCCTCAACAACTTAACCGTAAGAAAAATATTTTTTTAAAAAAATCCCAATACCCGGGGTCAGAAATTCATCAAAAATCTGACTTTCGCCACTTCATTCAAAAATGGTGCCAAACGGTGGCAAATGCTCCCCTGAGAGGTTTGGCGGTCGAAACAGAAGGGTTTTTATCACAGGACAAGAAATCAGCCCTCAACAACTTAACCGTAAGAAAAAGATTTTTTTGAAAAAATCCCAATACCCGGGGTCACAATTTCAGGAAAAATCTGACTTTCGCCAATTCACTCAAAAATGGTGCCAAACGGTTGCAAAAGCTCCCCTGAGAGGTTTGGCGGTCGAAACAGAAGGCTTTTTATCACAGGACAAGAAATCAGCCCTCGACAACTTAACCGGAGGAAAAAGATTTTTTTTAAAAAAATCCCAATACCCGGGGTCACAATTTCAGGAAAAATCTGACTTTAGGCAATTCGCTCAAAAATGGTGCCAAACGGTTGTAAATGCTCCCCTGAGATGTTTGGCGGTCGAAACAGAAGGCTTTTTATCACACGACAAGAAATCAGCCCTCGACAACTTAACCGGCAGAAAAAGATTTTTTTAAAAAAATCCCAAAACCCGGGGTCACAATTTCAGGAAAAATCTGACTTTCGCCAATTCACTCAAAAATGGTGCCAAACGGTTGTAAATGCTCCCCTGAAATGTTTGGCGATCGAAATAGAAGGCTTTTTATCACAGGACAAGAAATCAGCCCTCAACAACTTAACCGTAAGAAAAATATTTTTTTTTAAAAATCCCAATACCCGGGGTCAGAAATTCATCAAAAATCTGACTTTCGCCACTTCATTCAAAAATGGTGCCAAACGGTGGCAAATGCTCCCCTGAGAGGTTTGGCGGTCGAAACAGAAGGGTTTTTATCACAGGACAAGAAATCAGCCCTCAACAACTTAACCGTAAGAAAAAGATTTTTTTGAAAAAATCCCAATACCCGGGGTCACAATTTCAGCAAATATCTGAGTTTCGCCAATTCACTCAAAAATGGTGCCAAACGGTGGCAAATGCTCCTTTGAGAGGTTTGGCGATCGAAACAGAAGGCTTTTTGTCACAGGACAAGAAATCAGCCCTCAACAACTTAACCGTAAGAAAAAGATTTTTTTTAAAAAATCCCAATACCCGGGGTCAGAAATTCATCAAAAATCTGACTTTCGGCACTTCACTCAAAAATGGTGCCAAACAGTGGCAAATGCTCCCCTGAGAGGTTTGGCGGTCGAAACAGAAGGCTTTTTATCACAGGAGAAGAAATCAGCCCTCGACAACTGACCTGCGGAAAAAGATTTTTTTGAAAAAATCCCAATACCCGGTGTCACAATTTCAGGAAAAATCTGACTTTCGCCAATTCACTCAAAAATGGTGCCAAACGGTTGCAAAAGCTCCCCTGAGAGGTTTGGCGGTCGAAACAGAAGGCTTTTTATCACAGGACAAGAAATCAGCCCTCGACAACTTAACCGGAGGAAAAAGATTTTTTTAAAAAAATCCCAATACCCGGGGTCACAATTTCAGGAAAAATCTGACTTTAGGCAATTCGCTCAAAAATGGTGCCAAACGGTTGTAAATGCTCCCCTGAGATGTTTGGCGGTCGAAACAGAAGGCTTTTTATCACACGACAAGAAATCAGCCCTCGACAACTTAACCGGCAGAAAAAGATTTTTTTAAAAAAATCCCAATACCCGGGGTCAGAAATTCATCAAAAATCTGACTTTCGCCACTTCACTCAAAAATGGTGCCAAACGGTGGCAAATGCTCCTTTGAGAGGTTTGGCGGTCGAAACAGAAGGGTTTTTATCACAGGACAAGAAATCAGCCCTCGACAACTTAACCGGAGGAAAAAGATTTTTTTAAAAAAATCCCAATACCCGGGGTCAGAAATTCATCAAAAATCTGACTTTCGCCACTTCACTCAAAAATGGTGCCAAACGGTGGCAAATGCTCCCCTGAGAGGTTTGGTGGTTGAAACAGAAGGCTTTTTATCACAGGAGAAGAAATCAGCCCTCGACAACAGAACGGCGGAAAAAGATTTTTTTGAAAAAATCCCAAAACCCGGGGTCATAATTTCAGGAAAAATCTGACTTTCGCCAATTCACTCAAAAATGGTGCCAAACGGTTGTAAATGCTCCCCTGAAATGTTTGGCGGTCGAAACAGAAGGCTTTTTATCACAGGACAAGAAATCAGCCCTCGACAACTTAACCGGAGGAAAAAGATTTTTTTGAAAAAATCCCAATACCCGGGGTCAGAAATTCATCAAAAATCTGACTTTCGCCACTTCACTCAAAAATGGTGCCAAACGGTGGCAAATGCTCCCCTGAGAGGTTTGGCGGTTGAAACAGAAGGCTTTTTATCACAGGACAAGAAATCAGCCCTCAACAACTTAACCGTAAGAAAAAGATTTTTTTAAAAAAATCCCAATACCCAGGGTCACAATTTCAGGAAAAATCTGACTTTCGCCAATTCACTCAAAAATGGTGCCAAACGGTTGCAAAAGCTCCCCTGAGAGGTTTGGCGGTCGAAACAGAAGACTTTTTATCACAGGACAAGAAATCAGCCCTCGACAACTTAACCGGAGGAAAAAGATTTTTTTTAAAAAATCCCAATACCCGGGGTCACAATTTCAGGAAAAATCTGACTTTAGGCAATTCGCTCAAAAATGGTGCCAAACGGTTGTAAATGCTCCCCTGAGATGTTTGGCGGTCGAAACAGAAGGCTTTTTATCACAGGACAAGAAATCAGCCCTCGACAACTTAACCGGCAGAAAAAGATTTTTTTGAAAAAATCCCAATACCCGGGGTCACAATTTCAGGAAAAATCTGACTTTAGGCAATTCACTCAAAAATGGTGCCAAACGGTTACAAAAGCTCCCCTGAGAGTTTTGGCAGTCGAAACAGAAGGCTTTTTATCACAGGACAAGAAATCAGCCCTCGACAACTTAACCGGAGGAAAAAGATTTTTTTAAAAAAATCCCAATACCCGGGGTCACAATTTCAGGAAAAATCTGACTTTCGCCAATTCACTCAAAAATGGTGCCAAACAGTTGTAAATGCTCCCCTGAGATGTTTGGCGGTCGAAACAGAAGGCTTTTTATCACAGGACAAGAAATCAGCCCTCGACAACTTAACCGGCAGAAAAAGATTTTTTTGAAAAAATCCCAATACCCGGGGTCACAATTTCAGCAAATATCTGAGTTTCACCAATTCACTCAAAAAAAGTGCCAAACGGTTGTAAATGCTCCCCTGAAATGTTTGGCGGTCGAAACAGAAGGCTTTTTATCACAGGACAAGAAATCAGCCCTCGACAACTTAACCGGAGGAAAAAGATTTTTTTGAAAAAATCCCAAAACCCGGGGTCATAATTTCAGGAAAAATCTGACTTTCGCCAATTCACTCAAAAATGGTGCCAAACGGTTGTAAATGCTCCCCTGAGATGTTTGGCGGTCGAAACAGAAGGCTTTTTATCACAGGACAAGAAATCAGCCCTCGACAACTTAACCGGCAGAAAAAGATTTTTTTGAAAAAATCCCAAAACCCGGGGTCATAATTTCAGGAAAAATCTGACTTTCGCCAATTCACTCAAAAATGGTGCCAAACGGTTGTAAATGCTCCCCTGAAATGTTTGGCGGTCGAAACAGAAGGCTTTTTATCACAGGACAAGAAATCAGCCCTCGACAACTTAACCGGAGGAAAAAGATTTTTTTGAAAAAATCCCAAAACCCGGGGTCATAATTTCAGGAAAAATCTGACTTTCGCCAATTCACTCAAAAATGGTGCCAAACGGTTGTAAATGCTCCCCTGAAATGTTTGGCGGTCGAAACAGAAGGCTTTTTATCACAGGACAAGAAATCAGCCCTCGACAACTTAACCGGAGGAAAAAGATTTTTTTGAAAAAATCCCAATACCCGGGGTCAGAAATTCATCAAAAATCTGACTTTCGCCACTTCACTCAAAAATGGTGCCAAACGGTGGCAAATGCTCCCCTGAGAGGTTTGGCGGTTGAAACAGGAGGCTTTTTATCACAGGACAAGAAATCAGCCCTCTACAACTTAACCGTAAGAAAAAGATTTTTTTTAAAAAATCCCAATACCCGGGGTCAGAAATTCAGCAAAAATCTGACTTTCGCCACTTCACTCAAAAATGGTGCCAAACGGTGGCAAATGCTCCTTTGAGAGGTTTGGCGGTCGAAACAGAAGGGTTTTTATCACAGGACAAGAAATCAGCCTTCAACAACTTAACCGTAAGAAAAAGATTTTTTTTAAAAAATCCCAATACCCAGGGTCACAATTTCAGGAAAAATCTGACTTTCGCCAATTCACTCAAAAATGGTGCCAAACGGTTGCAAAAGCTCCCCTGAGAGGTTTGGCGGTCGAAACAGAAGACTTTTTATCACAGGACAAGAAATCAGCCCTCGACAACTTAACCGGAGGAAAAAGATTTTTTTTAAAAAATCCCAATACCCGGGGTCACAATTTCAGGAAAAATCTGACTTTAGGCAATTCGCTCAAAAATGGTGCCAAACGGTTGTAAATGCTCCCCTGAGATGTTTGGCGGTCGAAACAGAAGGCTTTTTATCACAGGACAAGAAATCAGCCCTCGACAACTTAACCGGCAGAAAAAGATTTTTTTGAAAAAATCCCAATACCCGGGGTCACAATTTCAGGAAAAATCTGACTTTAGGCAATTCACTCAAAAATGGTGCCAAACGGTTACAAAAGCTCCCCTGAGAGTTTTGGCAGTCGAAACAGAAGGCTTTTTATCACAGGACAAGAAATCAGCCCTCGACAACTTAACCGGAGGAAAAAGATTTTTTTAAAAAAATCCCAATACCCGGGGTCACAATTTCAGGAAAAATCTGACTTTCGCCAATTCACTCAAAAATGGTGCCAAACAGTTGTAAATGCTCCCCTGAGATGTTTGGCGGTCGAAACAGAAGGCTTTTTATCACAGGACAAGAAATCAGCCCTCGACAACTTAACCGGCAGAAAAAGATTTTTTTGAAAAAATCCCAATACCCGGGGTCACAATTTCAGCAAATATCTGAGTTTCACCAATTCACTCAAAAAAAGTGCCAAACGGTTGTAAATGCTCCCCTGAAATGTTTGGCGGTCGAAACAGAAGGCTTTTTATCACAGGACAAGAAATCAGCCCTCGACAACTTAACCGGAGGAAAAAGATTTTTTTAAAAAAATCCCAATACCCGGGGTCAGAAATTCATCAAAAATCTGACTTTCGCCACTTCACTCAAAAATGTTGCCAAACGGTTGTAAATGCTCCCCTGAGATGTTTGGCGGTCGAAACAGAAGGCTTTTTATCACAGGAGAAGAAATCAGCCCTCGACAACTTAACCGGAGGAAAAAGATTTTTTAAAAAAAATCCCAATACCCGGGGTCAGAAATTCATCAAAAATCTGACTTTCGCCACTTCACTCAAAAATGGTGCCAAACGGTGGCAAATGCTCCCCTGAGAGGTTTGGCGGTCGAAACAGAAGGCTTTTTATCACAGGAGAAGAAATCAGCCCTCGACAACTGACCGGCGGAAAAAGATATTTTTGAAAAAATCCCAATACCCGGGGTCACAATTTCAGCAAATATCTGAGTTTCGCCAATTCACTCAAAAATGGTGCCAAACGGTTGTAAATGCTCCCCTGAGATGTTTGGCGGTCGAAACAGAAGGCTTTTTATCACAGGACAAGAAATCAGCCCACGACAACTTAACCGGAGGAAAAAGATTTTTTTAAAAAGTCCCAATACCCGGGGTCACAATTTCAGGAAAAATCTGACTTTAGGCAATTCGCTCAAAAATGGTGCCAAACGGTTGTAAATGCTCCCCTGAGATGTTTGGCGGTCGAAACAGAAGGCTTTTTATCACACGACAAGAAATCAGCCCTCGACAACTTAACCGGCAGAAAAAGATTTTTTTAAAAAAATCCCAATACCCGGGGTCAGAAATTCATCAAAAATCTGACTTTCGCCACTTCACTCAAAAATGGTGCCAAACGGTGGCAAATGCTCCTTTGAGAGGTTTGGCGGTCGAAACAGAAGGGTTTTTATCACAGGACAAGAAATCAGCCCTCAACAACTTAACCGTAAGAAAAAGATTTTTTTAAAAAAATCCCAATACCCGGGGTCACAATTTCAGGAAAAATCTGACTTTCGCCAATTCACTCAAAAATGGTGCCAAACGGTTGTAAATGCTCCCCTGAAATGTTTGGCGATCGAAACAGAAGGCTTTTTATCACAGGACAAGAAATCAGCCCTCAACAACTTAACCGTAAGAAAAATATTTTTTTAAAAAAATCCCAATACCCGGGGTCAGAAATTCATCAAAAATCTGACTTTCGCCACTTCATTCAAAAATGGTGCCAAACGGTGGCAAATGCTCCCCTGAGAGGTTTGGCGGTCGAAACAGAAGGGTTTTTATCACAGGACAAGAAATCAGCCCTCAACAACTTAACCGTAAGAAAAAGATTTTTTTGAAAAAATCACAATACCCGGGGTCACAATTTCAGCAAATATCTGAGTTTCGCCAATTCACTCAAAAATGGTGCCAAACGGTGGCAAATGCTCCTTTGAGAGGTTTGGCGATCGAAACAGAAGGCTTTTTATCACAGGACAAGAAATCAGCCCTCAACAACTTAACCGTAAGAAAAAGATTTTTTTTAAAAAATCCCAATACCCGGGGTCAGAAATTCATCAAAAATCTGACTTTCGCCACTTCACTCAAAAATGGTGCCAAACAGTGGCAAATGCTCCCCTGAGAGGTTTGGCGGTCGAAACAGAAGGCTTTTTATCACAGGAGAAGAAATCAGCCCTCGACAACTGACCGGCGGAAAAAGATTTTTTTGAAAAAATCCCAATACCCGGGGTCACAATTTCAGCAAATATCTGAGTTTCGCCAATTCACTCAAAAATGGTGCCAAACGGTTGTAAATGCTCCCCTGAAATGTTTGGCGGTCGAAACAGAAGGCTTTTTATAACAGGACAAGAAATCAGCCCTCGTCATCTTAAGCGGAGGAAAAAGATTTTTTTAAAAAAATCCCAATACCCGGGGTCACAATTTCAGGAAAAATCTGACTTTAGGCAATTCGCTCAAAAATGGTGCCAAACTGTTGTAAATGCTCCCCTGAGATGTTTGGCGGTCGAAACAGAAGGCTTTTTATCACAGGACAAGAAATCAGCCCTCAACAACTTAACCGGCAGAAAAAGATTTTTTTGAAAAAATCCCAATACCCGGGGTCACAATTTCAGCAAATATCTGAGTTTCGCCAATTCACTCAAAAATGGTGCCAAACGGTTGTAAATGCTCCCCTGAAATGTTTGGCGGTCGAAACAGAAGGCTTTTTATAACAGGACAAGAAATCAGCCCTCGTCATCTTAAGCGGAGGAAAAAGATTTTTTTTAAAAAATCCCAATACCCGGGGTCAGAAATTCATCAAAAATCTGACTTTCGCCACTTCACTCAAAAATGGTGCCAAACAGTGGCAAATGCTCCCCTGACAGGTTTGGCGGTCGAAACAGAAGACTTTTTATCACAGGAGAAGAAATCAGCCCTCGACAACTGACCTGCGGAAAAAGATTTTTTTGAAAAAATCCCAATACCCCGTGTCACAATTTCAGGAAAAATCTGACTTTCGCCAATTCACTCAAAAATGGTGCCAAACGGTTGCAAAAGCTCCCCTGAGAGGTTTGGCGGTCGAAACAGAAGGCTTTTTATCACAGGACAAGAAATCAGCCCTCGACAACTTAACCGGAGGAAAAAGATTTTTTTAAAAAAATCCCAATACCCGGGGTCACAATTTCAGGAAAAATCTGACTTTAGGCAATTCGCTCAAAAATGGTGCCAAACGGTTGTAAATGCTCCCCTGAGATGTTTGGCGGTCGAAACAGAAGGCTTTTTATCACACGACAAGAAATCAGCCCTCGACAACTTAACCGGCAGAAAAAGATTTTTTTAAAAAAATCCCAATACCCGGGGTCAGAAATTCATCAAAAATCTGACTTTCGCCACTTCACTCAAAAATGGTGCCAAACGGTGGCAAATGCTCCTTTGAGAGGTTTGGCGGTCGAAACAGAAGGGTTTTTATCACAGGACAAGAAATCAGCCCTCAACAACTTAACCGTAAGAAAAAGATTTTTTAAAAAAAATCCCAATACCCGGGGTCACAATTTCAGGAAAAATCTGACTTTCGCCAATTCACTCAAAAATGGTGCCAAACGGTTGCAAAAGCTCCCCTGAGAGGTTTGGCGGTCGAAACAGAAGGCTTTTTATCACAGGACAAGAAATCAGCCCTCGACAACTTAACCGGAGGAAAAAGATTTTTTTAAAAAAATTCCAATACCCGGGGTCACAATTTCAGCAAATATCTGAGTTTCGCCAATTCACTCAAAAATGGTGCCAAACGGTTGTAAATGCTCCCCTGAAATGTTTGGCGGTCGAAACAGAAGGCTTTTTATAACAAGACAAGAAATCAGCCCTCGTCATCTTAAGCGGAGGAAAAAGATTTTTTAAAAAAAATCCCAATACCCGGGGTCAGAAATTCATCAAAAATCTGACTTTCGCCACTTCACTCAAAAATGGTGCCAAACGGTGGCAAATGCTCCTTTGAGAGGTTTGGCGGTCGAAACAGAAGGGTTTTTATCACAGGACAAGAAATCAGCCCTCAACAACTTAACCGTAAGAAAAAGATTTTTTTTAAAAAATCCCAATACCCGGGGTCACAATTTCAGGAAAAATCTGACTTTCGCCAATTCGCTCAAAAATGGTGCCAAACGGTTGCAAAAGCTCCCCTGAGAGGTTTGGCGGTCGAAACAGAAGGCTTTTTATCACAGGACAAGAAATCAGCCCTCGACAACTTAACCGGAGGAAAAAGATTTTTTTAAAAAAATTCCAATACCCGGGGTCACAATTTCAGCAAATATCTGAGTTTCGCCAATTCACTCAAAAATGGTGCCAAACGGTTGTAAATGCTCCCCTGAAATGTTTGGCGGTCGAAACAGAAGGCTTTTTATAACAGGACAAGAAATCAGCCCTCGTCATCTTAAGCGGAGGAAAAAGATTTTTTTAAAAAAATCCCAATACCCGGGGTCAGAAATTCATCAAAAATCTGACTTTCGCCACTTCACTCAAAAATGGTGCCAAACAGTGGCAAATGCTCCCCTGAGAGGTTTGGCGGTCGAAACAGAAGGCTTTTTATCACAGGAGAAGAAATCAGCCCTCGACAACTTAACCGGAGGAAAAAGATTTTTTTAAAAAAATCCCAATACCCGGGGTCACAATTTCAGGAAAAATCTGACTTTAGGCAATTCGCTCAAAAATGGTGCCAAACGGTTGTAAATGCTCCCCTGAGATGTTTGGCGGTCGAAACAGAAGGCTTTTTATCACACGACAAGAAATCAGCCCTCGACAACTTAACCGGCAGAAAAAGATTTTTTTTAAAAAATCCCAATACCCGGTGTCACAATTTCAGGAAAAATCTGACTTTCGCCAATTCACTCAAAAATGGTGCCAAACGGTTACAAAAGCTCCCCTGAGAGGTTTGGCGGTCGAAACAGAAGGCTTTTTATCACAGGACAAGAAATCAGCCCTCGACAACTTAACCGGAGGAAAAAGATTTTTTTAAAAAAATCCCAATACCCGGGGTCACAATTTCAGGAAAAATCTGACTTTAGGCAATTCGCTCAAAAATGGTGCCAAACGGTTGTAAATGCTCCCCTGAGATGTTTGGCGGTCGAAACAGAAGGCTTTTTATCACACGACAAGAAATCAGCCCTCGACAACTTAACCGGCAGAAAAAGATTTTTTTAAAAAAATCCCAATACCCGGGGTCAGAAATTCATCAAAAATCTGACTTTCGCCACTTCACTCAAAAATGGTGCCAAACGGTGGCAAATGCTCCTTTGAGAGGTTTGGCGGTCGAAACAGAAGGCTTTTTATCACAGGAGAAGAAATCAGCCCTCAACAACTTAACCGTAAGAAAAAGATTTTTTAAAAAAAATCCCAATACCCGGGGTCACAATTTCAGGAAAAATCTGACTTTCGCCAATTCACTCAAAAATGGTGCCAAACGGTTGCAAAAGCTCCCCTGAGAGGTTTGGCGGTCGAAACAGAAGGCTTTTTATCACAGGACAAGAAATCAGCCCTCGACAACTTAACCGGAGGAAAAAGATTTTTTTTAAAAAATTCCAATACCCGGGGTCACAATTTCAGGAAAAATCTGACTTTCGCCAATTCACTCAAAAATGGTGCCAAACAGTGGCAAATGCTCCCCTGAGAGGTTTGGTGGTCGAAACAGAAGGCTTTTTATCACAGGAGAAGAAATCAGCCCTCGACAACTGACCGGCGGAAAAAGATTTTTTTGAAAAAATCCCAAAACCCGGGGTCACAATTTCAGGAAAAATCTGACTTTCGCCAATTCACTCAAAAATGGTGCCAAACGGTTGTAAATGCTCCCCTGAAATGTTTGGCGATCGAAACAGAAGGCTTTTTATCACAGGACAAGAAATCAGCCCTCAACAACATAACCGTAAGAAAAATATTTTTTTAAAAAAATCCCAATACCCGGGGTCAGAAATTCATCAAAAATCTGACTTTCGCCACTTCATTCAAAAATGGTGCCAAACGGTGGCAAATGCTCCCCTGAGAGGTTTGGCGGTCGAAACAGAAGGGTTTTTATCACAGGACAAGAAATCAGCCCTCAACAACTTAACCGTAAGAAAAAGATTTTTTTGAAAAAATCCCAATACCCGGGGTCACAATTTCAGGAAAAATCTGACTTTCGCCAATTCACTCAAAAATGGTGCCAAACGGTTGCAAAAGCTCCCCTGAGAGGTTTCGCGGTCGAAACAGAAGGCTTTTTATCACAGGACAAGAAATCAGCCCTCGACAACTTAACCGGAGGAAAAAGATTTTTTTAAAAAAAATCCCAATACCCGGGGTCACAATTTCAGGAAAAATCTGACTTTAGGCAATTCGCTCAAAAATGGTGCCAAACGGTTGTAAATGCTCCCCTGAGATGTTTGGCGGTCGAAACAGAAGGCTTTTTATCACACGACAAGAAATCAGCCCTCGACAACTTAACCGGCAGAAAAAGATTTTTTTGAAAAAATAATAATACCCGGGGTCACAATTTCAGGAAAAATCTGAGTTTCGCCAATTCACTCAAAAATGGTGCCAAACGGTTGCAAAACCTCCCCTGAGAGGTTTGGCGGTCGAAACAGAAGGCTTTTTATCACAGGACAAGAAATCAGCCCTCAACAACTTAACCGGAGGAAAAAGATTTTTTTAAAAAAATCCCAATACCCGGGGTCAGAAATTCATCAAAAATCTGACTTTCGCCACTTCACTCAAAAATGGTGCCAAACAGTGGCAAATGCTCCCCTGAGAGGTTTGGCGGTCGAAACAGAAGGCTTTTTATCACAGGAGAAGAAATCAGCCCTCGACAACTGACCGGCGGAAAAAGATTTTTTTGAAAAAATCCCAATACCCGGGGTCACAATTTCAGGAAAAATCTGACTTTCGCCAATTCACTCAAAAATGGTGCCAAACGGTTGCAAAAGCTCCCCTGAGAGGTTTGGCGGTCGAAACAGAAGGCTTTTTATCACAGGACAAGAAATCAGCCCTCGACAACTTAACCGGAGGAAAAAGATTTTTTTTAAAAAATCCCAATACCCGGGGTCACAATTTCAGGAAAAATCTGACTTTAGGCAATTCGCTCAAAAATGGTGCCAAACGGTTGTAAATGCTCCCCTGAGATGTTTGGCGGTCGAAACAGAAGGCTTTTTATCACACGACAAGAAATCAGCCCTCGACAACTTAACCGGCAGAAAAAGATTTTTTTTAAAAAATCCCAATACCCGGGGTCAGAAATTCATCAAAAATCTGACTTTCGCCACTTCTCTCAAAAATGGTGCCAAACGGTGGCAAATGCTCCTTTGAGAGGTTTGGCGGTCGAAACAGAAGGGTTTTTATCACAGGACAAGAAATCAGCCCTCAACAACTTAACCGTAAGAAAAAGATTTTTTTAAAAAAATCCCAATACCCGGGGTCACAATTTCAGGAAAAATCTGACTTTCGCCAATTCACTCAAAAATGGTGCCAAACGGTTGCAAAAGCTCCCCTGAGAGGTTTGGCGGTCGAAATAGAAGGCTTTTTATCACAGGACAAGAAATCAGCCCTCGACAACTTAACCGGAGGAAAAAGATTTTTTTTAAAAAATCCCAATACCCGGGGTCAGAAATTCATCAAAAATCTGACTTTCGCCACTTCACTCAAAAATGGTGCCAAACAGTGGCAAATGCTCCCCTGAGAGGTTTGGCGGTCGAAACAGAAGGCTTTTTATCACAGGAGAAGAAATCAGCCCTCGACAACTGACCGGCGGAAAAAGATTTTTTTGAAAAAATCCCAAAACCCGGGGTCACAATTTCAGGAAAAATCTGACTTTCGCCAATTCACTCAAAAATGGTGCCAAACGGTTGTAAATGCTCCCCTGAAATGTTTGGCGATCGAAATAGAAGGCTTTTTATCACAGGACAAGAAATCAGCCCTCAACAACTTAACCGTAAGAAAAATATTTTTTTAAAAAAATCCCAATACCCGGGGTCAGAAATTCATCAAAAATCTGACTTTCGCCACTTCATTCAAAAATGGTGCCAAACGGTGGCAAATGCTCCCCTGAGAGGTTTGGCGGTCGAAACAGAAGGGTTTTTATCACAGGACAAGAAATCAGCCCTCAACAACTTAACCGTAAGAAAAAGATTTTTTTGAAAAAATCCCAATACCCGGGGTCACAATTTCAGCAAATATCTGAGTTTCGCCAATTCACTCAAAAATGGTGCCAAACGGTGGCAAATGCTCCTTTGAGAGGTTTGGCGATCGAAACAGAAGGCTTTTTGTCACAGGACAAGAAATCAGCCCTCAACAACTTAACCGTAAGAAAAAGATTTTTTTTAAAAAATCCCAATACCCGGGGTCAGAAATTCATCAAAAATCTGACTTTCGCCACTTCACTCAAAAATGGTGCCAAACAGTGGCAAATGCTCCCCTGAGAGGTTTGGCGGTCGAAACAGAAGGCTTTTTATCACAGGAGAAGAAATCAGCCCTCGACAACTGACCTGCGGAAAAAGATTTTTTTG
Organism: Podarcis cretensis; assembly: GCF_951804945.1. Lineage (NCBI taxonomy): Eukaryota > Metazoa > Chordata > Lepidosauria > Squamata > Lacertidae > Podarcis > Podarcis cretensis. Next base: position 95,854,635 of record NC_137173.1, on the reverse strand, counting down.
AAAAAATCCCAATACCCGGTGTCACAATTTCAGGAAAAATCTGACTTTCGCCAATTCACTCAAAAATGGTGCCAAACGGTTGCAAAAGCTCCCCTGAGAGGTTTGGCGGTCGAAACAGAAGGCTTTTTATCACAGGACAAGAAATCAGCCCTCGACAACTTAACCGGAGGAAAAAGATTTTTTTTAAAAAATCCCAATACCCGGGGTCACAATTTCAGGAAAAATCTGACTTTAGGCAATTCGCTCAAAAATGGTGCCAAACGGTTGTAAATGCTCCCCTGAGATGTTTGGCGGTCGAAACAGAAGGCTTTTTATCACACGACAAGAAATCAGCCCTCGACAACTTAACCGGCAGAAAAAGATTTTTTTAAAAAAATCCCAATACCCGGGGTCAGAAATTCATCAAAAATCTGACTTTCGCCACTTCACTCAAAAATGGTGCCAAACGGTGGCAAATGCTCCTTTGAGAGGTTTGGCGGTCGAAACAGAAGGGTTTTTATCACAGGACAAGAAATCAGCCCTCAACAACTTAACCGTAAGAAAAAGATTTTTTAAAAAAAATCCCAATACCCGGGGTCACAATTTCAGGAAAAATCTGACTTTCGCCAATTCACTCAAAAATGGTGCCAAACGGTTGCAAAAGCTCCCCTGAGAGGTTTGGCGGTCGAAATAGAAGGCTTTTTATCACAGGACAAGAAATCAGCCCTCGACAACTTAACCGGAGGAAAAAGATTTTTTTTAAAAAATTCCAATACCCGGGGTCACAATTTCAGGAAAAATCTGACTTTCGCCAATTCACTCAAAAATGGTGCCAAACGGTTGCAAAAGCTCCCCTGAGAGGTTTGGCGGTCGAAATAGAAGGCTTTTTATCACAGGACAAGAAATCAGCCCTCGACAACTTAACCGGAGGAAAAAGATTTTTTTTAAAAAATTCCAATACCCGGGGTCACAATTTCAGGAAAAATCTGACTTTCGCCAATTCACTCAAAAATGGTGCCAAACAGTGGCAAATGCTCCCCTGAGAGGTTTGGCGGTCGAAACAGAAGGCTTTTTATCACAGGAGAAGAAATCAGCCCTCGACAACTGACCGGCGGAAAAAGATTTTTTTGAAAAAATCCCAAAACCCGGGGTCACAATTTCAGGAAAAATCTGACTTTCGCCAATTCACTCAAAAATGGTGCCAAACGGTTGTAAATGCTCCCCTGAAATGTTTGGCGATCGAAACAGAAGGCTTTTTATCACAGGACAAGAAATCAGCCCTCAACAACTTAACCGTAAGAAAAAGATTTTTTTAAAAAAATCCCAATACCCGGGGTCAGAAATTCATCAAAAATCTGACTTTCGCCACTTCATTCAAAAATGGTGCCAAACGGTGGCAAATGCTCCCCTGAGAGGTTTGGCGGTCGAAACAGAAGGGTTTTTATCACAGGACAAGAAATCAGCCCTCAACAACTTAACCGTAAGAAAAAGATTTTTTTAAAAAAATCGCAATACCCGGGGTCAGAAATTCATCAAAAATCTGACTTTCCCCAATTCACTCAAAAATGGTGCCAAACGGTTGCAAAAGCTCCCCTGAGAGGTTTGGCGGTCGAAACAGAAGGCTTTTTATCACACGACAAGAAATCAGCCCTCGACAACTTAACCGGCAGAAAAAGATTTTTTTGAAAAAATCCCAATACCCGGGGTCACAATTTCAGCAAATATCTGAGTTTCGCCAATTCACTCAAAAATGGTGCCAAACGGTTGTAAATGCTCCCCTGAAATGTTTGGCGGTCAAAACAGAAGGCTTTTTATCACAGGACAAGAAATCAGCCCTCAACAACTTAACCGTAAGAAAAAGATTTTTTTAAAAAAATCCCAATACCCGGGGTCAGAAATTCATCAAAAATCTGACTTTCGCCACTTCACTCAAAAATGGTGCCAAACAGTGGCAAATGCTCCCCTGAGAGGTTTGGCGGTCGAAACAGAAGGCTTTTTATCACAGGAGAAGAAATCAGCCCTCGACAACTGACCGGCGGAAAAAGATTTTTTTGAAAAAATCCCAAAACCCGGGGTCACAATTTCAGGAAAAATCTGACTTTCGCCAATTCACTCAAAAATGGTGCCAAACGGTTGTAAATGCTCCCCTGAAATGTTTGGCGATCGAAATAGAAGGCTTTTTATCACAGGACAAGAAATCAGCCCTCAACAACTTAACCGTAAGAAAAATATTTTTTTAAAAAAATCCCAATACCCGGGGTCAGAAATTCATCAAAAATCTGACTTTCGCCACTTCATTCAAAAATGGTGCCAAACGGTGGCAAATGCTCCCCTGAGAGGTTTGGCGGTCGAAACAGAAGGGTTTTTATCACAGGACAAGAAATCAGCCCTCAACAACTTAACCGTAAGAAAAAGATTTTTTTGAAAAAATCCCAATACCCGGGGTCACAATTTCAGCAAATATCTGAGTTTCGCCAATTCACTCAAAAATGGTGCCAAACGGTGGCAAATGCTCCTTTGAGAGGTTTGGCGATCGAAACAGAAGGCTTTTTGTCACAGGACAAGAAATCAGCCCTCAACAACTTAACCGTAAGAAAAAGATTTTTTTTAAAAAATCCCAATACCCGGGGTCAGAAATTCATCAAAAATCTGACTTTCGCCACTTCACTCAAAAATGGTGCCAAACAGTGGCAAATGCTCCCCTGAGAGGTTTGGCGGTCGAAACAGAAGGCTTTTTATCACAGGAGAAGAAATCAGCCCTCGACAACTGACCTGCGGAAAAACATTTTTTTGAAAAAATCCCAAAACCCGGGGTCACAATTTCAGGAAAAATCTGACTTTCGCCAATTCACTCAAAAATGGTGCCAAACGGTTGTAAATGCTCCCCTGAAATGTTTGGCGATCGAAATAGAAGGCTTTTTATCACAGGACAAGAAATCAGCCCTCAACAACTTAACCGTAAGAAAAATATTTTTTTAAAAAAATCCCAATACCCGGGGTCAGAAATTCATCAAAAATCTGACTTTCGCCACTTCATTCAAAAATGGTGCCAAACGGTGGCAAATGCTCCCCTGAGAGGTTTGGCGGTCGAAACAGAAGGCTTTTTATCACAGGAGAAGAAATCAGCCCTCGACAACTTAACCGGCAGAAAAAGATTTTTTTAAAAAAATCCCAATACCCGGGGTCAGAAATTCATCAAAAATCTGACTTTCGCCACTTCACTCAAAAATGGTGCCAAACGGTGGCAAATGCTCCTTTGAGAGGTTTGGCGGTCGAAACAGAAGGGTTTTTATCACAGGACAAGAAATCAGCCCTCAACAACTTAACCGTAAGAAAAAGATTTTTTAAAAAAAATCCCAATACCCGGGGTCACAATTTCAGGAAAAATCTGACTTTCGCCAATTCACTCAAAAATGGTGCCAAACGGTTGCAAAAGCTCCCCTGAGAGGTTTGGCGGTCGAAATAGAAGGCTTTTTATCACAGGACAAGAAATCAGCCCTCGACAACTTAACCGGAGGAAAAAGATTTTTTTTTAAAAATTCCAATACCCGGGGTCACAATTTCAGGAAAAATCTGACTTTCGCCAATTCACTCAAAAATGGTGCCAAACAGTGGCAAATGCTCCCCTGAGAGGTTTGGCGGTCGAAACAGAAGGCTTTTTATCACAGGAGAAGAAATCAGCCCTCGACAACTGACCGGCGGAAAAAGATTTTTTTGAAAAAATCCCAAAACCCGGGGTCACAATTTCAGGAAAAATCTGACTTTCGCCAATTCACTCAAAAATGGTGCCAAACGGTTGTAAATGCTCCCCTGAAATGTTTGGCGATCGAAACAGAAGGCTTTTTATCACAGGACAAGAAATCAGCCCTCAACAACTTAACCGTAAGAAAAATATTTTTTTAAAAAAATCCCAATACCCGGGGTCAGAAATTCATCAAAAATCTGACTTTCGCCACTTCATTCAAAAATGGTGCCAAACGGTGGCAAATGCTCCCCTGAGAGGTTTGGCGGTCGAAACAGAAGGGTTTTTATCACAGGACAAGAAATCAGCCCTCAACAACTTAACCGTAAGAAAAAGATTTTTTTAAAAAAATCCCAATACCCGGGGTCAGAAATTCATCAAAAATCTGACTTTCGCCAATTCACTCAAAAATGGTGCCAAACGGTTGCAAAAGCTCCCCTGAGAGGTTTGGCGGTCGAAACAGAAGGCTTTTTATCACACGACAAGAAATCAGCCCTCGACAACTTAACCGGCAGAAAAAGATTTTTTTGAAAAAATCCCAATACCCGGGGTCACAATTTCAGCAAATATCTGAGTTTCGCCAATTCACTCAAAAATGGTGCCAAACGGTGGCAAATGCTCCTTTGAGAGGTTTGGCGATCGAAACAGAAGGCTTTTTATCACAGGACAAGAAATCAGCCCTCAACAACTTAACCGTAAGAAAAAGATTTTTTTTAAAAAATCCCAATACCCGGGGTCAGAAATTCATCAAAAATCTGACTTTCGCCACTTCACTCAAAAATGGTGCCAAACGGTGGCAAATGCTCCTTTGAGATGTTTGGCGGTCGAAACAGAAGGGTTTTTATCACAGGACAAGAAATCAGCCCTCAACAACTTAACCGTAAGAAAAAGATTTTTTTAAAAAAGTCCCAATACCCGGGGTGACTATTTCAGGAAAAATCTGACTTTCGCCAATTCACTCAAAAATGGTGCCAAACGGTTGCAAAAGCTCCCCTGAGAGGTTTGGCGGTCGAAATAGAAGGCTTTTTATCACAGGACAAGAAATCAGCCCTCGACAACTTAACCGGAGGAAAAAGATTTTTTTAAAAAAATCCCAATACCCGGGGTCAGAAATTCATCAAAAATCTGACTTTCGCCACTTCACTCAAAAATGGTGCCAAACGGTGGCAAATGCTCCCCTGAGAGGTTTGGCGGTCGAAACAGAAGGCTTTTTATCACAGGAGAAGAAATCAGCCCTCGACAACTGACCGGCGGAAAAAGATTTTTTTGAAAAAATCCCAATACCCGGGCTCATAATTTCAGGAAAAATCTGACTTTCGCCAATTCACTCAAAAATGGTGACAAACGGTTGTAAATGCTCCCCTGAAATGTTTGGCGATCGAAACAGAAGGCTTTTTATCACAGGACAAGAAATCAGCCCTCTACAACTTAACCGTAAGAAAAAGATTTTTTTGAAAAAATCCCAATACCCGGGGTCACAATTTCAGCAAATATCTGAGTTTCGCCAATTCACTCAATGCTCCCCTGAAATGTTTGGCGGTCGAAACAGAAGGCTTTTTATCACAGGACAAGAAATCAGCCCTCGACAACTTAACCGGAGGAAAAAGATTTTTTTGAAAAAATCCCAATACCCGGGGTCAGAAATTCATCAAAAATCTGACTTTCGCCACTTCACTCAAAAATGGTGCCAAACGGTGGCAAATGCTCCCCTGAGAGGTTTGGTGGTTGAAACAGAAGGCTTTTTATCACAGGAGAAGAAATCAGCCCTCGACAACAGAACGGCGGAAAAAGATTTTTTTGAAAAAATCCCAAAACCCGGGGTCATAATTTCAGGAAAAATCTGACTTTCGCCAATTCACTCAAAAATGGTGCCAAACGGTTGTAAATGCTCCCCTGAAATGTTTGGCGATCGAAACAGAAGGCTTTTTATCACAGGACAAGAAATCAGCCCTCTACAACTTAACCGTAAGAAAAAGATTTTTTTTAAAAAATCCCAATACCCGGGGTCAGAAATTCATCAAAAATCTGACTTTCGCCACTTCACTCAAAAATGGTGCCAAACGGTGGCAAATGCTCCCCTGAGAGGTTTGGCGGTCGAAACAGAAGGCTTTTTATCACAGGACAAGAAATCAGCCCTCGACAACTTAACCGGAGGAAAAAGATTTTTTTTAAAAAATCCCAATACCCGGGGTCACAATTTCAGGAAAAATCTGACTTTAGGCAATTCGCTCAAAAATGGTGCCAAACGGTTGTAAATGCTCCCCTGAGATGTTTGGCAGTCGAAACAGAAGGCTTTTTATCACACGACAAGAAATCAGCCCTCGACAACTTAACCGGCAGAAAAAGATTTTTTTGAAAAAATCCCAATACCCGGGGTCACAATTTCAGCAAATATCTGAGTTTCGCCAATTGACTCAAAAATGGTGCCAAACGGTGGCAAATGCTCCCCTGAGAGGTTTGGCGGTCGAAACAGAAGGCTTTTTATCATAGGAGAAGAAATCAGCCCTCGACAACTGACCGGCGGAAAAAGATTTTTTTGAAAAAATCCCAATACCCGGGTCACAATTTCAGGAAAAACCGTACTTTAGGCAATTCGCTCAAAAATGGTGCCAAACGGTTGTAAATGCTCCCCTGAGATGTTTGGCGGTCGAAACAGAAGGCTTTTTATCACACGACAAGAAATCAGCCCTCGACAACTTAACCGGAGGAAAAAGATTTTTTTGAAAAAATCCCAATACCCGGGGTCACAATTTCAGGAAAAATCTGACTTTAGGCAATTCACTCAAAAATGGTGCCAAACGGTTGTAAATGCTCCCCTGAAATGTTTGGCGGTCGAAACAGAAGGCTTTTTATCACAGGACAAGAAATCAGCCCTCGACAACTTAACCGGAGGAAAAAGATTTTTTTGAAAAAATCCCAATACCCGGGGTCACAATTTCAGCAAATATCTGAGTTTCGCCAATTCACTCAAAAATGGTGCCAAACGGTTGTAAATGCTCCCCTGAAATGTTTGGCGGTCGAAACAGAAGGCTTTTTATCACAGGACAAGAAATCAGCCCTCGACAACTTAACCGGAGGAAAAAGATTTTTTTAAAAAAATCCCAATACCCGGGGTCACAATTTCAGGAAAAATCTGACTTTCGCCACTTCACTCAAAAATGGTGCCAAACGGTTGCAAAAGCTCCCCTGAGAGGTTTGGCGGTCGAAACAGAAGGCTTTTTATCACAGGAGAAGAAATCAGCCCTCGACAACTGACCGGCGGAAAAAGATTTTTTTGAAAATATCCCAATACCCGGGGTCACAATTTCAGGAAAAATCTGACTTTCGCCAATTCACTCAAAAATGGTGCCAAACGGTTGCAAAAGCTCCCCTGAGAGGTTTGGCGGTCGAAACAGAAGGCTTTTTATCACAGGACAAGAAATCAGCCCTCGACAACTTAACCGGAGGAAAAAGATTTTTTTAAAAAAATCCCAATACCCGGGGTCACAATTTCAGGAAAAATCTGACTTTAGGCAATTCGCTCAAAAATGGTGACAAACGGTTGTAAATGCTCCCCTGAGATGTTTGGCAGTCGAAACAGAAGGCTTTTTATCACACGACAAGAAATCAGCCCTCGACAACTTAACCGGCAGAAAAAGATTTTTTTGAAAAAATCCCAATACCCGGGGTCACAATTTCAGCAAATATCTGAGTTTCGCCAATTGACTCAAAAATGGTGCCAAACGGTGGCAAATGCTCCCCTGAGAGGTTTGGCGGTCGAAACAGAAGGCTTTTTATCATAGGAGAAGAAATCAGCCCTCGACAACTGACCGGCGGAAAAAGATTTTTTTGAAAAAATCCCAATACCCGGGTCACAATTTCAGGAAAAATCGTACTTTAGGCAATTCGCTCAAAAATGGTGCCAAACGGTTGTAAATGCTCCCCTGAGATGTTTGGCGGTCGAAACAGAAGGCTTTTTATCACACGACAAGAAATCAGCCCTCGACAACTTAACCGGAGGAAAAAGATTTTTTTGAAAAAATCCCAATACCCGGGGTCACAATTTCAGCAAATATCTGAGTTTCGCCAATTCACTCAAAAATGGTGCCAAACGGTTGTAAATGCGCCCCTGAAATGTTTGGCGGTCGAAACAGAAGGCTTTTTATCACAGGACAAGAAATCAGCCCTCGACAACTTAACCGGAGGAAAAAGATTTTTTTGAAAAAATCCCAATACCCGGGGTCACAATTTCAGGAAAAATCTGACTTTCGCCACTTCACTCAAAAATGGTGCCAAACGGTTGCAAAAGCTCCCCTGAGAGGTTTGGCGGTCGAAACAGAAGGCTTTTTATCACACGACAAGAAATCAGCCCTCGACAACTTAACCGGAGGAAAAAGATTTTTTTAAAAAAATCCCAATACCCGGTGTCAGAAATTCATCAAAAATCTGACTTTCGCCACTTCATTCAAAAATGGTGCCAAACAGTGGCAAATGCTCCCCTGAGAGGTTTGGCGGTCGAAACAGAAGGCTTTTTATCACAGGAGAAGAAATCAGCCCTCGACAACTGACCGGCGGAAAAAGATTTTTTTGAAAAAATCCCAATACCCGGGGTCACAATTTAAGGAAAAATCTGACTTTCGCCAATTCACTCAAAAATGGTGCCAAACGGTTGCAAAAGCTCCCCTGGGAGGTTTGGCGGTCGAAACAGAAGGCTTTTTATCACAGGACAAGAAATCAGCCCTCGACAACTTAACCGGAGGAAAAAGATTTTTTTAAAAAAATCCCAATACCCGGGGTCACAATTTCAGGAAAAATCTGACTTTAGGCAATTCGCTCAAAAATGGTGCCAAACGCTTGTAAATGCTCCCCTGAGATGTTTGGCAGTCGAAACAGAAGGCTTTGTATCACACGACAAGAAATCAGCCCTCGACAACTTAACCGGCAGAAAAAGATTTTTTTGAAAAAATCCCAATACCCGGGGTCACAATTTAAGCAAATATCTGAGTTTCGCAAATTGACTCAAAAATGGTGCCAAACGGTGGCAAATGCTCCCCTGAGAGGTTTGGCGGTCGAAACAGAAGGCTTTTTATCACAGGAGAAGAAATCAGCCCTCGACAACTGACCGGCGGAAAAAGATTTTTTTGAAAAAATCCCAATACCCGGGTCACAATTTCAGGAAAAATCGTACTTTAGGCAATTCGCTCAAAAATGGTGCCAAACGGTTGTAAATGCTCCCCTGAGATGTTTGGCGGTCGGAACAGAAGGCTTTTTATCACACGACAAGAAATCAGCCCTCGACAACTTAACCGGAGGAAAAAGATTTTTTTGAAAAAATCCCAATACCCGGGGTCACAATTTCAGGAAAAATCTGACTTTAGGCAATTCACTCAAAAATGGTGCCAAACGGTTGTAAATGCTCCCCTGAAATGTTTGGCGGTCGAAACAGAAGGCTTTTTATCACAGGACAAGAAATCAGCCCTCGACAACTTAACCGGAGGAAAAAGATTTTTTTAAAAAAATCCCAATACCCGGGGTCAGAAATTCATCAAAAATCTGACTTTCGCCACTTCACTCAAAAATGTTGCCAAACGGTGGCAAATGCTCCCCTGAGAGGTTTGGCGGTCGAAACAGAAGGCTTTTTATCACAGGACAAGAAATCAGCCCTCGACAACTTAACCGGAGAAAAAAGATTTTTTTAAAAAAATCCCAATACCCGGGGTCAGAAATTCATCAAAAATCTGACTTTCGCCACTTCACTCAAAAATGGTGCCAAACAGTGGCAAATGCTCCCCTGAGAGGTTTGGCGGTCGAAACAGAAGGCTTTTTATCACAGGAGAAGAAATCAGCCCTCGACAACTGACCAGCAGAAAAAGATTTTTTTAAAAAAATCCCAATACCCGGGGTCACAATTTCAGGAAAAATCTGACTTTCGCTAATTCACTCAAAAATGGTGCCAAACGGTTGCAAAAGCTCCCCTGAGAGGTTTGGCAGTCGAAACAGAAGGCTTTTTATCACAGGACAAGAAATCAGCCCTCGACAACTTAACCGGAGGAAAAAGATTTTTTTAAAAAAATCCCAATACCCGGGGTCACAATTTCAGGAAAAATCTGACTTTAGGCAATTCGCTCAAAAATGGTGCCAAACGGTTGTAAATGCTCCCCTGAGATGTTTGGCGGTCGAAACAGAAGGCTTTTTATCACACGACAAGAAATCAGCCCTCGACAACTTAACCGGCAGAAAAAGATTTTTTTGAAAAAATCCCAATACCCGGGGTCACAATTTCAGCAAATATCTGAGTTTCGCCAATTCACTCAAAAATGGTGCCAAACGGTTGTAAATGCTCCCCTGAAATGTTTGGCGGTCGAAACAGAAGGCTTTTTATCACAGGACAAGAAATCAGCCCTCGACAACTTAACCGGAGGAAAAAGATTTTTTTTAAAAAATCCCAATACCCGGGGTCAGAAATTCATCAAAAATCTGACTTTCGCCACTTCACTCAAAAATGGTGCCAAACGGTGGCAAATGCTCCCCTGATAGGTTTGGCGGTCGAAACAGAAGGCTTTTTATCACAGGAGAAGAAATCAGCCCTCGACAACTGACCGGCGGAAAAATATTTTTTTGAAAAAATCCCAATACCCGGGGTCACAATTTCAGCAAATATCTGAGTTTCGCCAATTCACTCAAAAATGGTGCCAAACGGTTGTAAATGCTCCCCTGAAATGTTTGGCGGTCGAAACAGAAGGCTTTTTATCACAGGACAAGAAATCAGCCCTCGACAACTTAACCGGAGGAAAAAGATTTTTTTTAAAAAAATCCCAATACCCGGGGTCAAAATTTCAGCAAATATCTGAGTTTCGCCAATTCACTCAAAAATGGTGCCAAACGGTTGTAAATGCTCCCCTGAAATGTTTGGCGGTCGAAACAGAAGGCTTTTTATCACAGGACAAGAAATCAGCCCTCGACAACTGACCGGCGGAAAAAGATTTGTTTGAAAAAATCCCAATACCCGGGGTCACAATTTCAGGAAAAATCTGACTTTCGCCAATTCACTCAAAAATGGTGCCAAACGGTTGCAAAAGCTCCCCTGAGAGGTTTGGCGGTCGAAACAGAAGGCTTTTTATCACAGGAGAAGAAATCAGCCCTCGACAACTTAACCGGAGGAAAAAGATTTTTTTTAAAAAAATCCCAATACCCGGGGTCACAATTTCAGGAAAAATCTGACTTTAGGCAATTCGCTCTAAAATGGTGCCAAACGGTTACAAAAGCTCCCCTGAGATGTTTGGTGGTCGAAATCAGCCCTCGACAACTGACCGGCGGAAAAAGATTTTTTTTGAAAAAATCCCAATACCCGGGGTCACAATTTCAGGAAAAATCTGACTTTCGCCAATTCACTCAAAATTGGTGCCAAATGGTTGCAAAAGCTCCCCTGAGATGTTTGGCGGTCGAAACAGAAGGCTTTTTATCACAGGACAAGAAATCAGCCCTCGACAACTTAACCGGAGGAAAAAGATTTTTTTGAAAAAATCCCAATACCCGGGGTCAGAAATTCATCAAAAATCTGACTTTCGCCACTTCACTCAAAAATGGTGCCAAACAGTTGCGAAAGCTCCCCTGAGAGGTTTGGCGGTCGAAACAGAAGGCTTTTTATCACAGGACAAGAAATCAGCCCTCGACAACTTAACCGGAGGAAAAAGATTTTTTTTAAAAAATCCCAATACCCGGGGTCACAATTTCAGGAAAAATCTGACATTAGGCAATTGGCTCAAATATGGTGCCAAACACTTGTAAATGCTCCCCTGAGATGTTTGGCGGTCGAAACAGAAGGCTTTTTATCACAGGACAAGAAATCAGCCCTCGACAACTTAACCGGAGGAAAAAGATTTTTTTGAAAAAATCCCAATACCCGGGGTCACAATTTCAGGAAAAATCTGACTTTAGGCAATTCGCTCTAAAATGGTGCCAAACAGTTGTAAATGCTCCCCTGAGAGGTTTGGCGGTCGAAACAGAAGGCTTTTTATCACAGGACAAGAAATCAGCCCTCGACAACTTAACCGGAGGAAAAAGATTTTTTTGAAAAAATCCCAATACCCGGGGTCACAATTTCAGGAAAAATCTGACTTTCGCCAATTCACTCAAAAATGGTGCCAAACGGTTGCAAAAGCTCCCCTGAGAGGTTTGGCGGTCGAAACAGAAGGCTTTTTATCGCAGGACAAGAAATCAGCCCTTGACAACTTAACCGGAGAAAAAAGATTTTTTTAAAAAAATCCCAATACCCAGGGTCTGAAATTCATCAAAAATCTGACTTTCGCCACTTCACTCAAAAATGGTGCCAAACGGTGGCAAATGCTCCCCTGAGAGGTTTGGCGGTCGAAACAGAAGGCTTTTTATCACAGGAGAAGAAATCAGCCCTCGACAACTGACCGGCGGAAAAAGATTTTTTTGAAAAAATCCCAAAACCCGGGGTCACAATTTCAGGAAAAATCTGACTTTCGCCAATTCACTCAAAAATGGTGCCAAACGGTTGTAAATGCTCCCCTGAAATGTTTGGCGATCGAAACAGAAGGCTTTTTATCACAGGACAAGAAATCAGCCCTCAACAACTTAACCGTAAGAAAAATATTTTTTTAAAAAAATCCCAATACCCGGGGTCAGAAATTCATCAAAAATCTGACTTTCGCCACTTCATTCAAAAATGGTGCCAAACGGTGGCAAATGCTCCCCTGAGAGGTTTGGCGGTCGAAACAGAAGGGTTTTTATCACAGGACAAGAAATCAGCCCTCAACAACTTAACCGTAAGAAAAAGATTTTTTTAAAAAAATCCCAATACCCGGGGTCAGAAATTCATCAAAAATCTGACTTTCGCCAATTCACTCAAAAATGGTGCCAAACGGTTGCAAAAGCTCCCCTGAGAGGTTTGGCGGTCGAAACAGAAGGCTTTTTATCACACGACAAGAAATCAGCCCTCGACAACTTAACCGGCAGAAAAAGATTTTTTTGAAAAAATCCCAATACCCGGGGTCACAATTTCAGCAAATATCTGAGTTTCGCCAATTCACTCAAAAATGGTGCCAAACGGTGGCAAATGCTCCTTTGAGAGGTTTGGCGATCGAAACAGAAGGCTTTTTATCACAGGACAAGAAATCAGCCCTCAACAACTTAACCGTAAGAAAAAGATTTTTTTTAAAAAATCCCAATACCCGGGGTCAGAAATTCATCAAAAATCTGACTTTCGCCACTTCACTCAAAAATGGTGCCAAACGGTGGCAAATGCTCCTTTGAGATGTTTGGCGGTCGAAACAGAAGGGTTTTTATCACAGGACAAGAAATCAGCCCTCAACAACTTAACCGTAAGAAAAAGATTTTTTTAAAAAAGTCCCAATACCCGGGGTGACTATTTCAGGAAAAATCTGACTTTCGCCAATTCACTCAAAAATGGTGCCAAACGGTTGCAAAAGCTCCCCTGAGAGGTTTGGCGGTCGAAATAGAAGGCTTTTTATCACAGGACAAGAAATCAGCCCTCGACAACTTAACCGGAGGAAAAAGATTTTTTTAAAAAAATCCCAATACCCGGGGTCAGAAATTCATCAAAAATCTGACTTTCGCCACTTCACTCAAAAATGGTGCCAAACGGTGGCAAATGCTCCCCTGAGAGGTTTGGCGGTCGAAACAGAAGGCTTTTTATCACAGGAGAAGAAATCAGCCCTCGACAACTGACCGGCGGAAAAAGATTTTTTTGAAAAAATCCCAATACCCGGGCTCATAATTTCAGGAAAAATCTGACTTTCGCCAATTCACTCAAAAATGGTGACAAACGGTTGTAAATGCTCCCCTGAAATGTTTGGCGATCGAAACAGAAGGCTTTTTATCACAGGACAAGAAATCAGCCCTCGACAACTTAACCGTAAGAAAAAGATTTTTTTGAAAAAATCCCAATACCCGGGGTCACAATTTCAGCAAATATCTGAGTTTCGCCAATTCACTCAATGCTCCCCTGAAATGTTTGGCGGTCGAAACAGAAGGCTTTTTATCACAGGACAAGAAATCAGCCCTCGACAACTTAACCGGAGGAAAAAGATTTTTTTGAAAAAATCCCAATACCCGGGGTCAGAAATTCATCAAAAATCTGACTTTCGCCACTTCACTCAAAAATGGTGCCAAACGGTGGCAAATGCTCCCCTGAGAGGTTTGGTGGTTGAAACAGAAGGCTTTTTATCACAGGAGAAGAAATCAGCCCTCGACAACAGAACGGCGGAAAAAGATTTTTTTGAAAAAATCCCAAAACCCGGGGTCATAATTTCAGGAAAAATCTGACTTTCGCCAATTCACTCAAAAATGGTGCCAAACGGTTGTAAATGCTCCCCTGAAATGTTTGGCGATCGAAACAGAAGGCTTTTTATCACAGGACAAGAAATCAGCCCTCTACAACTTAACCGTAAGAAAAAGATTTTTTTTAAAAAATCCCAATACCCGGGGTCAGAAATTCATCAAAAATCTGACTTTCGCCACTTCACTCAAAAATGGTGCCAAACGGTGGCAAATGCTCCCCTGAGAGGTTTGGCGGTCGAAACAGAAGGCTTTTTATCACAGGACAAGAAATCAGCCCTCGACAACTTAACCGGAGGAAAAAGATTTTTTTTAAAAAATCCCAATACCCGGGGTCACAATTTCAGGAAAAATCTGACTTTAGGCAATTCGCTCAAAAATGGTGCCAAACGGTTGTAAATGCTCCCCTGAGATGTTTGGCAGTCGAAACAGAAGGCTTTTTATCACACGACAAGAAATCAGCCCTCGACAACTTAACCGGCAGAAAAAGATTTTTTTGAAAAAATCCCAATACCCGGGGTCACAATTTCAGCAAATATCTGAGTTTCGCCAATTGACTCAAAAATGGTGCCAAACGGTGGCAAATGCTCCCCTGAGAGGTTTGGCGGTCGAAACAGAAGGCTTTTTATCATAGGAGAAGAAATCAGCCCTCGACAACTGACCGGCGGAAAAAGATTTTTTTGAAAAAATCCCAATACCCGGGTCACAATTTCAGGAAAAACCGTACTTTAGGCAATTCGCTCAAAAATGGTGCCAAACGGTTGTAAATGCTCCCCTGAGATGTTTGGCGGTCGAAACAGAAGGCTTTTTATCACACGACAAGAAATCAGCCCTCGACAACTTAACCGGAGGAAAAAGATTTTTTTGAAAAAATCCCAATACCCGGGGTCACAATTTCAGGAAAAATCTGACTTTAGGCAATTCACTCAAAAATGGTGCCAAACGGTTGTAAATGCTCCCCTGAAATGTTTGGCGGTCGAAACAGAAGGCTTTTTATCACAGGACAAGAAATCAGCCCTCGACAACTTAACCGGAGGAAAAAGATTTTTTTGAAAAAATCCCAATACCCGGGGTCACAATTTCAGCAAATATCTGAGTTTCGCCAATTCACTCAAAAATGGTGCCAAACGGTTGTAAATGCTCCCCTGAAATGTTTGGCGGTCGAAACAGAAGGCTTTTTATCACAGGACAAGAAATCAGCCCTCGACAACTTAACCGGCAGAAAAAGATTTTTTTGAAAAAATCCCAATACCCGGGGTCACAATTTAAGCAAAAATCTGACTTTCGCCAATTCACTCAAAAATGGTGCCAAACGGTTGTAAATGCTCCCCTGAAATGTTTGGCGATCGAAACAGAAGGCTTTTTATCACAGGACAAGAAATCAGCCCTCTACAACTTAACCGTAAGAAAAAGATTTTTTTTAAAAAATCCCAATACCCGGGGTCAGAAATTCATCAAAAATCTGACTTTCGCCACTTCACTCAAAAATGGTGCCAAACGGTGGCAAATGCTCCCCTGAGAGGTTTGGCGGTCGAAACAGAAGGCTTTTTATCACAGGACAAGAAATCAGCCCTCGACAACTTAACCGGAGGAAAAAGATTTTTTTTAAAAAATCCCAATACCCGGGGTCACAATTTCAGGAAAAATCTGACTTTAGGCAATTCGCTCAAAAATGGTGCCAAACGGTTGTAAATGCTCCCCTGAGATGTTTGGCAGTCGAAACAGAAGGCTTTTTATCACACGACAAGAAATCAGCCCTCGACAACTTAACCGGCAGAAAAAGATTTTTTTGAAAAAATCCCAATACCCGGGGTCACAATTTCAGCAAATATCTGAGTTTCGCCAATTGACTCAAAAATGGTGCCAAACGGTGGCAAATGCTCCCCTGAGAGGTTTGGCGGTCGAAACAGAAGGCTTTTTATCATAGGAGAAGAAATCAGCCCTCGACAACTGACCGGCGGAAAAAGATTTTTTTGAAAAAATCCCAATACCCGGGTCACAATTTCAGGAAAAACCGTACTTTAGGCAATTCGCTCAAAAATGGTGCCAAACGGTTGTAAATGCTCCCCTGAGATGTTTGGCGGTCGAAACAGAAGGCTTTTTATCACACGACAAGAAATCAGCCCTCGACAACTTAACCGGAGGAAAAAGATTTTTTTGAAAAAATCCCAATACCCGGGGTCACAATTTCAGGAAAAATCTGACTTTAGGCAATTCACTCAAAAATGGTGCCAAACGGTTGTAAATGCTCCCCTGAAATGTTTGGCGGTCGAAACAGAAGGCTTTTTATCACAGGACAAGAAATCAGCCCTCGACAACTTAACCGGAGGAAAAAGATTTTTTTGAAAAAATCCCAATACCCGGGGTCACAATTTCAGCAAATATCTGAGTTTCGCCAATTCACTCAAAAATGGTGCCAAACGGTTGTAAATGCTCCCCTGAAATGTTTGGCGGTCGAAACAGAAGGCTTTTTATCACAGGACAAGAAATCAGCCCTCGACAACTTAACCGGAGGAAAAAGATTTTTTTAAAAAAATCCCAATACCCGGGGTCACAATTTCAGGAAAAATCTGACTTTCGCCACTTCACTCAAAAATGGTGCCAAACGGTTGCAAAAGCTCCCCTGAGAGGTTTGGCGGTCGAAACAGAAGGCTTTTTATCACAGGAGAAGAAATCAGCCCTCGACAACTGACCGGCGGAAAAAGATTTTTTTGAAAATATCCCAATACCCGGGGTCACAATTTCAGGAAAAATCTGACTTTCGCCAATTCACTCAAAAATGGTGCCAAACGGTTGCAAAAGCTCCCCTGAGAGGTTTGGCGGTCGAAACAGAAGGCTTTTTATCACAGGACAAGAAATCAGCCCTCGACAACTTAACCGGAGGAAAAAGATTTTTTTAAAAAAATCCCAATACCCGGGGTCACAATTTCAGGAAAAATCTGACTTTAGGCAATTCGCTCAAAAATGGTGACAAACGGTTGTAAATGCTCCCCTGAGATGTTTGGCAGTCGAAACAGAAGGCTTTTTATCACACGACAAGAAATCAGCCCTCGACAACTTAACCGGCAGAAAAAGATTTTTTTGAAAAAATCCCAATACCCGGGGTCACAATTTCAGCAAATATCTGAGTTTCGCCAATTGACTCAAAAATGGTGCCAAACGGTGGCAAATGCTCCCCTGAGAGGTTTGGCGGTCGAAACAGAAGGCTTTTTATCATAGGAGAAGAAATCAGCCCTCGACAACTGACCGGCGGAAAAAGATTTTTTTGAAAAAATCCCAATACCCGGGTCACAATTTCAGGAAAAATCGTACTTTAGGCAATTCGCTCAAAAATGGTGCCAAACGGTTGTAAATGCTCCCCTGAGATGTTTGGCGGTCGAAACAGAAGGCTTTTTATCACACGACAAGAAATCAGCCCTCGACAACTTAACCGGAGGAAAAAGATTTTTTTGAAAAAATCCCAATACCCGGGGTCACAATTTCAGCAAATATCTGAGTTTCGCCAATTCACTCAAAAATGGTGCCAAACGGTTGTAAATGCGCCCCTGAAATGTTTGGCGGTCGAAACAGAAGGCTTTTTATCACAGGACAAGAAATCAGCCCTCGACAACTTAACCGGAGGAAAAAGATTTTTTTGAAAAAATCCCAATACCCGGGGTCACAATTTCAGGAAAAATCTGACTTTCGCCACTTCACTCAAAAATGGTGCCAAACGGTTGCAAAAGCTCCCCTGAGAGGTTTGGCGGTCGAAACAGAAGGCTTTTTATCACACGACAAGAAATCAGCCCTCGACAACTTAACCGGAGGAAAAAGATTTTTTTAAAAAAATCCCAATACCCGGTGTCAGAAATTCATCAAAAATCTGACTTTCGCCACTTCATTCAAAAATGGTGCCAAACAGTGGCAAATGCTCCCCTGAGAGGTTTGGCGGTCGAAACAGAAGGCTTTTTATCACAGGAGAAGAAATCAGCCCTCGACAACTGACCGGCGGAAAAAGATTTTTTTGAAAAAATCCCAATACCCGGGGTCACAATTTAAGGAAAAATCTGACTTTCGCCAATTCACTCAAAAATGGTGCCAAACGGTTGCAAAAGCTCCCCTGGGAGGTTTGGCGGTCGAAACAGAAGGCTTTTTATCACAGGACAAGAAATCAGCCCTCGACAACTTAACCGGAGGAAAAAGATTTTTTTAAAAAAATCCCAATACCCGGGGTCACAATTTCAGGAAAAATCTGACTTTAGGCAATTCGCTCAAAAATGGTGCCAAACGCTTGTAAATGCTCCCCTGAGATGTTTGGCAGTCGAAACAGAAGGCTTTGTATCACACGACAAGAAATCAGCCCTCGACAACTTAACCGGCAGAAAAAGATTTTTTTGAAAAAATCCCAATACCCGGGGTCACAATTTAAGCAAATATCTGAGTTTCGCAAATTGACTCAAAAATGGTGCCAAACGGTGGCAAATGCTCCCCTGAGAGGTTTGGCGGTCGAAACAGAAGGCTTTTTATCACAGGAGAAGAAATCAGCCCTCGACAACTGACCGGCGGAAAAAGATTTTTTTGAAAAAATCCCAATACCCGGGTCACAATTTCAGGAAAAATCGTACTTTAGGCAATTCGCTCAAAAATGGTGCCAAACGGTTGTAAATGCTCCCCTGAGATGTTTGGCGGTCGGAACAGAAGGCTTTTTATCACACGACAAGAAATCAGCCCTCGACAACTTAACCGGAGGAAAAAGATTTTTTTGAAAAAATCCCAATACCCGGGGTCACAATTTCAGGAAAAATCTGACTTTAGGCAATTCACTCAAAAATGGTGCCAAACGGTTGTAAATGCTCCCCTGAAATGTTTGGCGGTCGAAACAGAAGGCTTTTTATCACAGGACAAGAAATCAGCCCTCGACAACTTAACCGGAGGAAAAAGATTTTTTTAAAAAAATCCCAATACCCGGGGTCAGAAATTCATCAAAAATCTGACTTTCGCCACTTCACTCAAAAATGTTGCCAAACGGTGGCAAATGCTCCCCTGAGAGGTTTGGCGGTCGAAACAGAAGGCTTTTTATCACAGGACAAGAAATCAGCCCTCGACAACTTAACCGGAGAAAAAAGATTTTTTTAAAAAAATCCCAATACCCGGGGTCAGAAATTCATCAAAAATCTGACTTTCGCCACTTCACTCAAAAATGGTGCCAAACAGTGGCAAATGCTCCCCTGAGAGGTTTGGCGGTCGAAACAGAAGGCTTTTTATCACAGGAGAAGAAATCAGCCCTCGACAACTGACCAGCAGAAAAAGATTTTTTTAAAAAAATCCCAATACCCGGGGTCACAATTTCAGGAAAAATCTGACTTTCGCTAATTCACTCAAAAATGGTGCCAAACGGTTGCAAAAGCTCCCCTGAGAGGTTTGGCAGTCGAAACAGAAGGCTTTTTATCACAGGACAAGAAATCAGCCCTCGACAACTTAACCGGAGGAAAAAGATTTTTTTAAAAAAATCCCAATACCCGGGGTCACAATTTCAGGAAAAATCTGACTTTAGGCAATTCGCTCAAAAATGGTGCCAAACGGTTGTAAATGCTCCCCTGAGATGTTTGGCGGTCGAAACAGAAGGCTTTTTATCACACGACAAGAAATCAGCCCTCGACAACTTAACCGGCAGAAAAAGATTTTTTTGAAAAAATCCCAATACCCGGGGTCACAATTTCAGCAAATATCTGAGTTTCGCCAATTCACTCAAAAATGGTGCCAAACGGTTGTAAATGCTCCCCTGAAATGTTTGGCGGTCGAAACAGAAGGCTTTTTATCACAGGACAAGAAATCAGCCCTCGACAACTTAACCGGAGGAAAAAGATTTTTTTTAAAAAATCCCAATACCCGGGGTCAGAAATTCATCAAAAATCTGACTTTCGCCACTTCACTCAAAAATGGTGCCAAACGGTGGCAAATGCTCCCCTGATAGGTTTGGCGGTCGAAACAGAAGGCTTTTTATCACAGGAGAAGAAATCAGCCCTCGACAACTGACCGGCGGAAAAATATTTTTTTGAAAAAATCCCAATACCCGGGGTCACAATTTCAGCAAATATCTGAGTTTCGCCAATTCACTCAAAAATGGTGCCAAACGGTTGTAAATGCTCCCCTGAAATGTTTGGCGGTCGAAACAGAAGGCTTTTTATCACAGGACAAGAAATCAGCCCTCGACAACTTAACCGGAGGAAAAAGATTTTTTTTAAAAAAATCCCAATACCCGGGGTCAAAATTTCAGCAAATATCTGAGTTTCGCCAATTCACTCAAAAATGGTGCCAAACGGTTGTAAATGCTCCCCTGAAATGTTTGGCGGTCGAAACAGAAGGCTTTTTATCACAGGACAAGAAATCAGCCCTCGACAACTGACCGGCGGAAAAAGATTTGTTTGAAAAAATCCCAATACCCGGGGTCACAATTTCAGGAAAAATCTGACTTTCGCCAATTCACTCAAAAATGGTGCCAAACGGTTGCAAAAGCTCCCCTGAGAGGTTTGGCGGTCGAAACAGAAGGCTTTTTATCACAGGAGAAGAAATCAGCCCTCGACAACTTAACCGGAGGAAAAAGATTTTTTTTAAAAAAATCCCAATACCCGGGGTCACAATTTCAGGAAAAATCTGACTTTAGGCAATTCGCTCTAAAATGGTGCCAAACGGTTACAAAAGCTCCCCTGAGATGTTTGGTGGTCGAAATCAGCCCTCGACAACTGACCGGCGGAAAAAGATTTTTTTTGAAAAAATCCCAATACCCGGGGTCACAATTTCAGGAAAAATCTGACTTTCGCCAATTCACTCAAAATTGGTGCCAAATGGTTGCAAAAGCTCCCCTGAGATGTTTGGCGGTCGAAACAGAAGGCTTTTTATCACAGGACAAGAAATCAGCCCTCGACAACTTAACCGGAGGAAAAAGATTTTTTTGAAAAAATCCCAATACCCGGGGTCAGAAATTCATCAAAAATCTGACTTTCGCCACTTCACTCAAAAATGGTGCCAAACAGTTGCGAAAGCTCCCCTGAGAGGTTTGGCGGTCGAAACAGAAGGCTTTTTATCACAGGACAAGAAATCAGCCCTCGACAACTTAACCGGAGGAAAAAGATTTTTTTTAAAAAATCCCAATACCCGGGGTCACAATTTCAGGAAAAATCTGACATTAGGCAATTGGCTCAAATATGGTGCCAAACACTTGTAAATGCTCCCCTGAGATGTTTGGCGGTCGAAACAGAAGGCTTTTTATCACAGGACAAGAAATCAGCCCTCGACAACTTAACCGGAGGAAAAAGATTTTTTTGAAAAAATCCCAATACCCGGGGTCACAATTTCAGGAAAAATCTGACTTTAGGCAATTCGCTCTAAAATGGTGCCAAACAGTTGTAAATGCTCCCCTGAGAGGTTTGGCGGTCGAAACAGAAGGCTTTTTATCACAGGACAAGAAATCAGCCCTCGACAACTTAACCGGAGGAAAAAGATTTTTTTGAAAAAATCCCAATACCCGGGGTCACAATTTCAGGAAAAATCTGACTTTCGCCAATTCACTCAAAAATGGTGCCAAACGGTTGCAAAAGCTCCCCTGAGAGGTTTGGCGGTCGAAACAGAAGGCTTTTTATCGCAGGACAAGAAATCAGCCCTTGACAACTTAACCGGAGAAAAAAGATTTTTTTAAAAAAATCCCAATACCCAGGGTCTGAAATTCATCAAAAATCTGACTTTCGCCACTTCACTCAAAAATGGTGCCAAACGGTGGCAAATGCTCCCCTGAGAGGTTTGGCGGTCGAAACAGAAGGCTTTTTATCACAGGAGAAGAAATCAGCCCTCGACAACTGACCGGCGGAAAAAGATTTTTTTGAAAAAATCCCAATACCCGGTGTCACAATTTCAGGAAAAATCTGACTTTCGCCAATTCACTCAAAAATGGTGCCAAACGGTTGCAAAAGCTCCCCTGAGAGGTTTGGCGGTCGAAACAGAAGGCTTTTTATCACAGGACAAGAAATCAGCCCTCGACAACTTAACCGGAGGAAAAAGATTTTTTTAAAAAAATCCCAATACCCGGGGTCACAATTTCAGGAAAAATCTGACTTTGGGCAATTCGCTCAAAAATGGTGCCAAACAGTTGTAAATGCTCCCCTGAGATGTTTGGCGGTCGAAACAGAAGGCTTTTTATCACAGGACAAGAAATCAGCCCTCGACAACTTAACCGGCAGAAAAAGATTTTTTTGAAAAAATCCCAATACCCGGGGTCACAATTTCAGCAAATATCTGAGTTTCGCCAATTCACTCAAAAATGGTGCCAAACGGTTGTAAATGCTCCCCTGAAATGTTTGGCGGGCGAAACAGAAGGCTTTTTATCACAGGACAAGAAATCAGCCCTCGACAATTTAACCGGAGGAAAAAGATTTTTTTTAAAAAAATCCCAATACCCGGGGTCAGAAATTAATCAAAAATCTGACTTTCGCCACTTCACTCAAAAATGGTGCCAAACGGTGGCAAATGCTCCCCTGAGAGGTTTGGCGGTCGAAACAGAAGGCTTTTTATCACAGGAGAAGAAAACAGCCCTCGACAACTGACCGGCGGAAAAAGATTTTTTTGAAAAAATCCCAATACCCGGGGTCACAATTTCAGGAAAAATCTGACTTTCGCCACTTCACTCAAAAATGGTGCCAAACGGTTGCAAAAGCTCCCCTGAGAGGTTTGGCGGTCGAAACAGAAGGCTTTTTATCACAGGACAAGAAATCAGCCCTCGACAACTTAACCGGAGGAAAAAGATTTTTTTTAAAAAATCCCAATACCCGGGGTCACAATTTCAGGAAAAATCTGACTTTAGGCAATTCGCTCAAAAATGGTGCCAAACAGTTGTAAATGCTCCCCTGAGATGTTTGGCGGTCGAAACAGAAGGCTTTTTATCACAGGACAAGAAATCAGCCCTCGACAACTTAACCGGAGGAAAAAGATTTTTTTAAAAAAATCCCAATACCCGGGGTCACAATTTCAGGAAAAATCTGACTTTCGCCACTTCACTCAAAAATGGTGCCAAACAGTGGCAAATGCTCCCCTGAGAGGTTTGGCGGTCGAAACAGAAGGCTTTTTATCACAGGAGAAGAAAACAGCCCTCGACAACTGACCGGCGGAAAAAGATTTTTTTGAAAAAATCCCAATACCCGGGGTCACAATTTCAGGAAAAATCTGACTTTCGCCAATTCACTCAAAAATGGTGCCAAACGGTTGCAAAAGCTCCCCTGAGAGGTTTGGCGGTCGAAACAGAAGGCTTTTTATCACAGGACAAGAAATCAGCCCTCGACAACTTAACCGGAGGAAAAAGATTTTTTTAAAAAAATCCCAATACCCGGGGTCACAATTTCAGGAAAAATCTGACTTTAGGCAATTCGCTCAAAAATGGTGCCAAACAGTTGTAAATGCTCCCCTGAGATGTTTGGCGGTCGAAACAGAAGGCTTTTTATCACAGGACAAGAAATCAGCCCTCGACAACTTAACCGGAGGAAAAAGATTTTTTTAAAAAAATCCCAATACCCGGGGTCAGAAATTCATCAAAAATCTGACTTTCGCCACTTCACTCAAAAATGGTGCCAAACGGTGGCAAATGCTCCCCTGAGAGGTTTGGCGGTCGAAACAGAAGGCTTTTTATCACAGGAGAAGAAATCAGCCCTCGACAACTGACCGGCGGAAAAAGATTTTTTTGAAAAAATCCCAATACCCGGGGTCACAATTTCAGGAAAAATCTGACTTTAGGCAATTCACTCAAAAATGTTGCCAAACGGTTGTAAAAGCTCCCCTGAGAGGTTTGGCGGTCGAAACAGAAGGCTTTTTATCACAGGACAAGAAATCAGCCCTCGACAACTTAACCGGAGGAAAAAGATTTTTTTTAAAAAATCCCAATACCCGGGGTCACAATTTCAGGAAAAATCTCACTTTAGGCAATTCGCTCAAAAATGGTGCCAAACAGTTGTAAATCCTCCCCTGAGATGTTTGGCGGTCGAAACAGAAGGCTTTTTATCACACGACAAGAAATCAGCCCTCGACAACTTAACCGGCAGAAAAAGATTTTTTTAAAAAAATCCCAATACCCGGGGTCAGAAATTCATCAAAAATCTGACTTTCGCCACTTCACTCAAAAATGGTGCCAAACGGTGGCAAATGCTCCCCTGAGAGGTTTGGCGGTCGAAACAGAAGGCTTTTTATCACAGGAGAAGAAATCAGCCCTCGACAACTGACCGGCGGAAAAAGATTTTTTTGAAAAAATCACAATACCCGGGGTCACAATTTCAGGAAAAATCTGACTTTCGCCAATTCACTCAAAATTGGTGCCAAACGGTTGCAAAAGCTCCCCTGAGATGTTTGGTGGTCGAAATCAGCCCTCGACAACTGACCGGCGGAAAAAGATTTTTTTTGAAAAAATCCCAATACCCGGGGTCACAATTTCAGGAAAAATCTGACTTTCGCCAATTCACTCAAAATTGGTGCCAAACAGTGGCAAATGCTCCCCTGAGATGTTTGGCGGTCGAAACAGAAGGCTTTTTATCACAGGACAAGAAATCAGCCCTCGACAACTTAACCGGAGGAAAAAGATTTTTTTGAAAAAATCCCAATACCCGGGGTCACAATTTCAGGAAAAATCTGACTTTAGGCAATTCGCTCTAAAATGGTGCCAAACAGTTGTAAATGCTCCCCTGAGAGGTTTGGCGGTCGAAACAGAAGGCTTTTTATCACAGGACAAGAAATCAGCCCTCGACAACTTAACCGGAGGAAAAAGATTTTTTTGAAAAAATCCCAATACCCGGGGTCACAATTTCAGGAAAAATCTGACTTTCGCCAATTCACTCAAAAATGGTGCCAAACGGTTGCAAAAGCTCCCCTGAGAGGTTTGGCGGTCGAAACAGAAGGCTTTTTATCACAGGACAAGAAATCAGCCCTTGACAACTTAACCGGAGAAAAAAGATTTTTTTAAAAAAATCCCAATACCCAGGGTCTGAAATTCATCAAAAATCTGACTTTCGCCACTTCACTCAAAAATGGTGCCAAACGGTGGCAAATGCTCCCCTGAGAGGTTTGGCGGTCGAAACAGAAGGCTTTTTATCACAGGAGAAGAAATCAGCCCTCGACAACTGACCGGCGGAAAAAGATTTTTTTGAAAAAATCCCAATACCCGGTGTCACAATTTCAGGAAAAATCTGACTTTCGCCAATTCACTCAAAAATGGTGCCAAACGGTTGCAAAAGCTCCCCTGAGAGGTTTGGCGGTCGAAACAGAAGGCTTTTTATCACAGGACAAGAAATCAGCCCTCGACAACTTAACCGGAGGAAAAAGATTTTTTTAAAAAAATCCCAATACCCGGGGTCACAATTTCAGGAAAAATCTGACTTTGGGCAATTCGCTCAAAAATGGTGCCAAACAGTTGTAAATGCTCCCCTGAGATGTTTGGCGGTCGAAACAGAAGGCTTTTTATCACAGGACAAGAAATCAGCCCTCGACAACTTAACCGGCAGAAAAAGATTTTTTTGAAAAAATCCCAATACCCGGGGTCACAATTTCAGCAAATATCTGAGTTTCGCCAATTCACTCAAAAATGGTGCCAAACGGTTGTAAATGCTCCCCTGAAATGTTTGGCGGTCGAAACAGAAGGCTTTTTATCACAGGAGAAGAAAACAGCCCTCGACAACTGACCGGCGGAAAAAGATTTTTTTGAAAAAATCCCAATACCCGGGGTCACAATTTCAGGAAAAATCTGACTTTAGGCAATTCACTCAAAAATGGTGCCAAACGGTTGCAAAAGCTCCCCTGAGAGGTTTGGCGGTCGAAACAGAAGGCTTTTTATCACAGGACAAGAAATCAGCCCTCGACAACTTAACCGGAGGAAAAAGATTTTTTTAAAAAAATCCCAATACCCGGGGTCACAATTTCAGGAAAAATCTGACTTTAGGCAATTCGCTCAAAAATGGTGCCAAACGGTTGTAAATGCTCCCCTGAGATGTTTGGCGGTCGAAACAGAAGGCTTTTTATCACAGGACAAGAAATCAGCCCTCGACAACTTAACCGGCAGAAAAAGATTTTTTTGAAAAAATCCCAATACCCGGGGTCACAATTTCAGCAAATATCTGATTTTCGCCAATTCACTCAAAAATGGTGCCAAACGGTTTTAAATGCTCCCCTGAAATGTTTGGCGGTCGAAACAGAAGGCTTTTTATCACAGGACAAGAAATCAGCCCTCGACAACTTAACCGGAGGAAAAAGATTTTTTTAAAAAAATCCCAATACCCGGGGTCAGAAATTCATCAAAAATCTGACTTTCGCCACTTCACTCAAAAATGGTGCCAAACGGTGGCAAATGCTCCCCTGAGAGGTTTGGCAGTCGAAACAGAAGGCTTTTTATCACAGGACAAGAAATCAGCCCTCGACAACTGACCGGCGGAAAAAGATTTTTTTGAAAAAATCCCAATACCCGGGGTCACAATTTCAGGAAAAATCTGACTTTCGCCAATTCACTCAAAAATGGTGCCAAACGGTTGCAAAAGCTCCCCTGAGAGGTTTGGCGGTCGAAACAGAAGGCTTTTTAGCACAGGACAAGAAATCAGCCCTCGACAACTTAACCGGAGGAAAAAGATTTTTTTAAAAAAATCCCAATACCCGGGGTCACAATTTCAGGAAAAATCTGACTTTAGGCAATTCACTCAAAAATGGTGCCAAACGGTTGTAAATGCTCCCCTGAAATGTTTGGCGGTCGAAACAGAAGGCTTTTTATCACAGGACAAGAAATCAGCCCTCGACAACTTAACCGGAGGAAAAAGATTTTTTTAAAAAAATCCCAATACCCGGGGTCAGAAATTCATCAAAAATCTGACTTTCGCCACTTCACTCAAAAATGTTGCCAAACGGTGGCAAATGCTCCCCTGAGAGGTTTGGCGGTCGAAACAGAAGGCTTTTTATCACAGGACAAGAAATCAGCCCTCGACAACTTAACCGGAGGAAAAAGATTTTTTTAAAAAAGTCCCAATACCCGGGGTCAGAAATTCATCAAAAATCTGACTTTCGCCAATTCACTCAAAAATGGTGCCAAACGGTTGCAAAAGCTCCCCTGAGAGGTTTGGCAGTCGAAACAGAAGGCTTTTTATCACAGGACAAGAAATCAGCCCTCGACAACTTAACCGGAGGAAAAAGATTTTTTTAAAAAAATCCCAATACCCGGGGTCACAATTTCAGGAAAAATCTGACTTTAGGCAATTCGCTCGAAAATGGTGCCAAACGGTTGTAAATGCTCCCCTGAGATGTTTGGCGGTCGAAACAGAAGGCTTTTTATCACACGACAAGAAATCAGCCCTTGACAACTTAACCGGAGGAAAAAGATTTTTTAAAAAAAATCCCAATACCCGGGGTCAGAAATTCATCAAAAATCTGACTTTCGCCACTTCACTCAAAAATGGTGCCAAAAGGTGGCAAATGCTCCCCTGAGAGGTTTGGCGGTCGAAACAGAAGGCTTTTTATCACAGGACAAGAAATCAGCCCTCGACAACTTAACCGGAGGAAAAAGATTTTTTTTAAAAAAATCCCAATACCCGGGGTCACAATTTCAGGAAAAATCTGACTTTCGCCAATTCACTCAAAATTGGTGCCAAACGGTTGCAAAAGCTCCCCTGAGATGTTTGGCGGTCGAAATCAGCCCTCGACAACAGACCGGCGGAAAAAGATTTTTTTTGAAAAAATCCCAATACCCGGGGTCACAATTTCAGGAAAAATCTGACTTTCGCCAATTCACTCAAAATTGGTGCCAAATGGTTGCAAAAGCTCCCCTGAGATGTTTGGCGGTCGAAACAGAAGGCTTTTTATCACAGGACAAGAAATCAGCCCTCGACAACTTAACCGGAGGAAAAAGATTTTTTTGAAAAAATCCCAATACCCGGGGTCAGAAATTCATCAAAAATCTGACTTTCGCCACTTCACTCAAAAATGGTGCCAAACGGTTGCGAAAGCTCCCCTGAGAGGTTTGGCGGTCGAAACAGAAGGCTTTTTATCACAGGACAAGAAATCAGCCCTCGACAACTTAACTGGAGGAAAAAGATTTTTTTAAAAAAATCCCAATACCCGGGGTCACAATTTCAGCAAAAATCTGACTTTAGGCAATTGGCTCACATATGGTGCCAAACAGTTGTAAATGCTCCCCTGAGATGTTTGGCGGTCGAAACAGAAGGCTTTTTATCACAGGACAAGAAATCAGCCCTCGACAACTTAACCGGAGGAAAAAGATTTTCTTGAAAAAATCCCAATACCCGGGGTCACAATTTCAGGAAAAATCTGACTTTAGGCAATTGGCTCAAAAATGGTGCCAAACAGTTGTAAATGCTCCCCTGAGAGGTTTGGCGGTCGAAACAGAAGGCTTTTTATCACAGGAGAAGAAATCAGCCATCGACAATTTAACCGGAGGAAAAAGATTTTTTTGAAAATATCCCAATACCCGGGGTCACAATTTCAGGAAAAATCTGACTTTAGGCAATTGGCTCAAAAATGGTGCCAAACGGTTGTAAATGCTCCCCTGAGATGTTTGGCGGTCGAAACAGAAGGCTTTTTATCACAGGACAAGAAATCAGCCCTCGACAAATTAACCGGAGGAAAAAGATTTTTTTAAAAAAATCCCAATACCCGGGGTCACAATTTCAGGAAAAATCTGACTTTAGGCAATTCGCTCAAAAATGGTGCCAAACGGTTGTAAATGCTCCCCTGAAATGTTTGGCGGTCAAAACAGAAGGCTTTTTATCACACGACAAGAAATCAGCCCTCGACAACTTAACCGGCAGAAAAAGATTTTTTTGAAAAAATCCCAATACCCGGGGTCACAATTTCAGCAAATATCTGATTTTCGCCAATTCACTCAAAAATGGTGCCAAACGGTTTTAAATGCTCCCCTGAAATGTTTGGCGGTCGAAACAGAAGGCTTTTTATCACAGGACAAGAAATCAGCCCTCGACAACTTAACCGGAGGAAAAAGATCTTTTTAAAAAAATCCCAATACCCGGGGTCAGAAATTCATCAAAAATCTGACTTTCGCCACTTCACTCAAAAATGGTGCCAAACGGTGGCAAATGCTCCCCTGAGAGGTTTGGCGGTCGAAACAGAAGGCTTTTTATCACAGGACAAGAAATCAGCCCTCGACAACTGACCGGCGGAAAAAGATTTTTTTGAAAAAATCCCAATACCCGGGGTCACAATTTCAGGAAAAATCTGACTTTCGCCAATTCACTCAAAAATGTTGCCAAACGGTTGTAAAAGCTCCCCTGAGAGGTTTGGCGGTCGAAACAGAAGGCTTTTTATCACAGGACAAGAAATCAGCCCTCGACAACTTAACCGGAGGAAAAAGATTTTTTTAAAAAAATCCCAATACCCGGGGTCACAATTTCAGGAAAAATCTCACTTTAGGCAATTCGCTCAAAAATGGTGCCAAACAGTTGTAAATCCTCCCCTGAGATGTTTGGCGGTCGAAACAGAAGGCTTTTTATCACACGACAAGAAATCAGCCCTCGACAACTTAACCGGCAGAAAAAGATTTTTTTAAAAAAATCCCAATACCCGGGGTCAGAAATTCATCAAAAATCTGACTTTCGCCACTTCACTCAAAAATGGTGCCAAACGGTGGCAAATGCTCCCCTGAGAGGTTTGGCGGTCGAAACAGAAGGCTTTTTATCACAGGAGAAGAAATCAGCCCTCGACAACTGACCGGCGGAAAAAGATTTTTTTGAAAAAATCCCAATACCCGGGGTCACAATTTCAGGAAAAATCTGACTTTCGCCAATTCACTCAAAAATGGTGCCAAACGGTTGCAAAAGCTCCCCTTAGAGGTTTGACGGTCGAAACAGAAGGCTTTTTATCACAGGACAAGAAATCAGCCCTCGACAACTTAACCGGAGGAAAAAGATTTTTTTAAAAAAAATCCCAATACCCGGGGTCAGAAATTCATCAAAAATCTGACTTTCGCCACTTCACTCAAAAATGGTGCCAAACGGTGGCAAATGCTCCCCTGAGAGGCTTGGCGGTCGAAACAGAAGGCTTTTTATCACAGGACAAGAATTCAGCCCTCGACAACTTAACCGGAGGAAAAAGATTTTTTTGAAAAAATCCCAATACCCGGGGTCACAATTTCAAGAAAAATCTGACTTTCGCCAATTCACTCAAAAATGCTGCCAAACGGTAGCAAAAGCTCCCCTGAGAGGTTTGGCAGTCGAAACAGAAGGCTTTTTATCACAGGACAAGAAATCAGCCCTCGACAACTTAACCGGAGGAAAAAGATTTTTTTTAAAAAATCCCAATACCCGGGGTCAGAAATTCATCAAAAATCTGACTTTCGCCACTTCACTCAAAAATGGTGCCAAACGGTGGCAAATGCTCCCCTGAGAGGTTTGGCGGTCGAAACAGAAGGCTTTTTATCACAGGAGAAGAAATCAGCCATCGACAACTGACCGGCGGAAAAAGATTTTTTTGAAAAAATCCCAATACCCGGGGGTCACAATTTCAGGAAAAATCTGACTTTAGGCAATTGGCTCAAAAATGGTGCCAAACGGTTGTAAATGCTCCCCTGAGATGTTTGGCGGTCGAAACAGAAGGCTTTTTATCACAGGACAAGAAATCAGCCCTCGACAACTTAACCGGCAGAAAAAGATTTTTTTGAAAAAATCCCAATACCCGGGGTCACAATTTCAGCAAATATCTGAGTTTCGCCAATTCACTCAAAAATGGTGCCAAACGGTTGTAAATGCTCCCCTGAAATGTTTGGCGGTCGAAACAGAAGGCTTTTTATCACAGGACAAGAAATCAGCCCTCGACAACTTAACCGGCAGAAAAAGATTTTTTTGAAAAAATCCCAATACCCGGGTCACAATTTCAGGAAAAATCTGACTTTAGGCAATTCGCTCAAAAATGGTGCCAAATGGTTGTAAATGCTCCCCTGAGATGTTTGGCGGTCGAAACAGAAGGCTTTTTATCACACGACAAGAAATCAGCCCTCGACAACTTAACCGGAGGAAAAAGATTTTTTTGAAAAAATCCCAATACCCGGGGTCACAATTTCAGCAAATATCTGAGTTTCGCCAATTCACTCAAAAATGGTGCCAAACGGTTGTAAATGCTCCCCTGAAATGTTTGGCGGTCGAAACAGAAGGCTTTTTATCACAGGACAAGAAATCAGCCCTCGACAACTTAACCGGAGGAAAAAGATCTTTTTAAAAAAATCCCAATACCCGGGGTCAGAAATTCATCAAAAATCTGACTTTCGCCACTTCACTCAAAAATGGTGCCAAACGGTGGCAAATGCTCCCCTGAGAGGTTTGGCGGTCGAAACAGAAGGCTTTTTATCACAGGACAAGAAATCAGCCCTCGACAACTGACCGGCGGAAAAAGATTTTTTTGAAAAAATCCCAATACCCGGGGTCACAATTTCAGGAAAAATCTGACTTTCGCCAATTCACTCAAAAATGTTGCCAAACGGTTGTAAAAGCTCCCCTGAGAGGTTTGGCGGTCGAAACAGAAGGCTTTTTATCACAGGACAAGAAATCAGCCCTCGACAACTTAACCGGAGGAAAAAGATTTTTTTTAAAAAATCCCAATACCCGGGGTCACAATTTCAGGAAAAATCTCACTTTAGGCAATTCGCTCAAAAATGGTGCCAAACAGTTGTAAATCCTCCCCTGAGATGTTTGGCGGTCGAAACAGAAGGCTTTTTATCACACGACAAGAAATCAGCCCTCGACAACTTAACCGGCAGAAAAAGATTTTTTTAAAAAAATCCCAATACCCGGGGTCAGAAATTCATCAAAAATCTGACTTTCGCCACTTCACTCAAAAATGGTGCCAAACGGTGGCAAATGCTCCCCTGAGAGGTTTGGCGGTCGAAACAGAAGGCTTTTTATCACAGGAGAAGAAATCAGCCCTCGACAACTGACCGGCGGAAAAAGATTTTTTTGAAAAAATCCCAATACCCGGGGTCACAATTTCAGGAAAAATCTGACTTTCGCCAATTCACTCAAAAATGGTGCCAAACGGTTGCAAAAGCTCCCCTTAGAGGTTTGACGGTCGAAACAGAAGGCTTTTTATCACAGGACAAGAAATCAGCCCTCGACAACTTAACCGGAGGAAAAAGATTTTTTTAAAAAAAATCCCAATACCCGGGGTCAGAAATTCATCAAAAATCTGACTTTCGCCACTTCACTCAAAAATGGTGCCAAACGGTGGCAAATGCTCCCCTGAGAGGCTTGGCGGTCGAAACAGAAGGCTTTTTATCACAGGACAAGAATTCAGCCCTCGACAACTTAACCGGAGGAAAAAGATTTTTTTGAAAAAATCCCAATACCCGGGGTCACAATTTCAAGAAAAATCTGACTTTCGCCAATTCACTCAAAAATGCTGCCAAACGGTAGCAAAAGCTCCCCTGAGAGGTTTGGCAGTCGAAACAGAAGGCTTTTTATCACAGGACAAGAAATCAGCCCTCGACAACTTAACCGGAGGAAAAAGATTTTTTTTAAAAAATCCCAATACCCGGGGTCAGAAATTCATCAAAAATCTGACTTTCGCCACTTCACTCAAAAATGGTGCCAAACGGTGGCAAATGCTCCCCTGAGAGGTTTGGCGGTCGAAACAGAAGGCTTTTTATCACAGGAGAAGAAATCAGCCATCGACAACTGACCGGCGGAAAAAGATTTTTTTGAAAAAATCCCAATACCCGGGGGTCACAATTTCAGGAAAAATCTGACTTTAGGCAATTGGCTCAAAAATGGTGCCAAACGGTTGTAAATGCTCCCCTGAGATGTTTGGCGGTCGAAACAGAAGGCTTTTTATCACAGGACAAGAAATCAGCCCTCGACAACTTAACCGGCAGAAAAAGATTTTTTTGAAAAAATCCCAATACCCGGGGTCACAATTTCAGCAAATATCTGAGTTTCGCCAATTCACTCAAAAATGGTGCCAAACGGTTGTAAATGCTCCCCTGAAATGTTTGGCGGTCGAAACAGAAGGCTTTTTATCACAGGACAAGAAATCAGCCCTCGACAACTTAACCGGCAGAAAAAGATTTTTTTGAAAAAATCCCAATACCCGGGTCACAATTTCAGGAAAAATCTGACTTTAGGCAATTCGCTCAAAAATGGTGCCAAATGGTTGTAAATGCTCCCCTGAGAGGTTTGGCGGTCGAAACAGAAGGCTTTTTATCACACGACAAGAAATCAGCCCTCGACAACTTAACCGGAGGAAAAAGATTTTTTTGAAAAAATCCCAATACCCGGGGTCACAATTTCAGCAAATATCTGAGTTTCGCCAATTCACTCAAAAATGGTGCCAAACGGTTGTAAATGCTCCCCTGAAATGTTTGGCGGTCGAAACAGAAGGCTTTTTATCACAGGACAAGAAATCAGCCCTCGACAACTTAACCGGAGGAAAAAGATTTTTTTTAAAAAATCCCAATACCCGGGGTCAGAAATTCATCAAAAATCTGACTTTCGCCACTTCACTCAAAAATGGTGCCAAACGGTGGCAAATGCTCCCCTGAGAGGTTTGGCGGTCGAAACAGAAGGCTTTTTATCATAGGACAAGAAATCAGCCCTCGACAACTTAACCGGCAGAAAAAGATTTTTTTGAAAAAATCCCAATACCCGGGGTCACAATTTCAGGAAAAATCTGACTTTAGGCAATTCGCTCAAAAATGGTGCCAAACGGTTGTAAATGCTCCCCTGAAATGTTTGGCGGTCGAAACAGAAGGCTTTTTATCACAGGACAAGAAATCAGTCCTCGACAACTTAACCGGAGGAAAAAGATTTTTTTAAAAAAATTCCAATACCCGGGGTCAGAAATTCATCAAAAATCTGACTTTCGCCACTTCACTCAAAAATGGTGCCAAACGGTGGCAAATGCTCCCCTGAGAGGTTTGGCGGTCGAAACAGAAGGCTTTTTATCACAGGAGAAGAAATCAGCCCTCGACAACTGACCGGTGGAAAAAGATTTTTTTGAAAAAATCCCAATACCCGGGGTCACAATTTCAGCAAATATCTGAGTTTCGCCAATTCACTCAAAAATGGTGCCAAACGGTTGTAAATGCTCCCCTGAAATGTTTGGCGGTCGAAACAGAAGGCTTTTTATCACAGGACAAGAAATCAGTCCTCGACAACTTAACCGGAGGAAAAAGATTTTTTTAAAAAAATTCCAATACCCGGGGTCAGAAATTCATCAAAAATCTGACTTTCGCCACTTCACTCAAAAATGGTGCCAAACGGTGGCAAATGCTCCCCTGAGAGGTTTGGCGGTCGAAACAGAAGGCTTTTTATCACAGGAGAAGAAATCAGCCCTCGACAACTGACCGGTGGAAAAAGATTTTTTTGAAAAAATCCCAATACCCGGGGTCACAATTTCAGGAAAAATCTGACTTTCGCCAATTCACTCAAAAATGGTGCCAAACGGTTGCAAAAGCTCCCCTGAGAGGTTTGGCGGTCGAAACAGAAGGCTTTTTATCACAGGACAAGAAATCAGCCCTCGACAACTTAACCGGAGGAAAAAGATTTTTTTAAAAAAATCCCAATACCCGGGGTCACAATTTCAGGAAAAATCTGACTTTAGGCAATTCGCTCAAAAATGGTGCCAAACGGTTGTAAATGCTCCCCTGAGATGTTTGGCGGTCGAAACAGAAGTCTTTTTATCACAGGACAAGAAATCAGCCCTCGACAACTTAACCGGAGGAAAAAGATTTTTTTGAAAAAATCCCAATACCCGGGGTCACAATTTCAGCAAATATCTGAGTTTCGCCAATTCACTCAAAAATGGTGCCAAACGGTTGTAAATGCTCCCCTGAAATGTTTGGCGGTCGAAACAGAAGGCTTTTTATCACAGGACAAGAAATCAGTCCTCGACAACTTAACCGGAGGAAAAAGATTTTTTTAAAAAAATTCCAATACCCGGGGTCAGAAATTCATCAAAAATCTGACTTTCGCCACTTCACTCAAAAATGGTGCCAAACGGTGGCAAATGCTCCCCTGAGAGGTTTGGCGGTCGAAACAGAAGGCTTTTTATCACAGGAGAAGAAATCAGCCCTCGACAACTGACCGGTGGAAAAAGATTTTTTTGAAAAAATCCCAATACCCGGGGTCACAATTTCAGGAAAAATCTGACTTTCGCCAATTCACTCAAAAATGGTGCCAAACGGTTGCAAAAGCTCCCCTGAGAGGTTTGGCGGTCGAAACAGAAGGCTTTTTATCACAGGACAAGAAATCAGCCCTCGACAACTTAACCGGAGGAAAAAGATTTTTTTAAAAAAATCCCAATACCCGGGGTCACAATTTCAGGAAAAATCTGACTTTAGGCAATTCGCTCAAAAATGGTGCCAAACGGTTGTAAATGCTCCCCTGAGATGTTTGGCGGTCGAAACAGAAGTCTTTTTATCACAGGACAAGAAATCAGCCCTCGACAACTTAACCGGAGGAAAAAGATTTTTTTTAAAAAATCCCAATACCCGGGGTCAGAAATTCATCAAAAATCTGACTTTCGCCACTTCACTCAAAAATGTTGCCAAACGGTGGCAAATGCTCCCCTGAGAGGTTTGGCGGTCGAAACAGAAGGCTTTTTATCACAGGAGAAGAAATCAGCCCTCGACAACTTAACCGGCAGAAAAAGATTTTTTTGAAAAAATCCCAATACCCGGGGTCACAATTTCAGGAAAAATCTGACTTTAGGCAATTCGCTCAAAAATGGTGCCAAAAAGTTGTAAATGCTCCCCTGAGATGTTTGGCGGTCGAAACAGAAGGCTTTTTATCACACGACAAGAAATCAGCCCTCGACAACTTAACCGGAGGAAAAAGATTTTTTTAAAAAAATCCCAATACCCGGGCTCAGAAATTCATCAAAAATCTGACTTTCGCCACTTCACTCAAAAATGGTGCCAAAAAGTGGCAAATGCTCCCCTGAGAGGTTTGGCGGTCGAAACAGAAGGCTTTTTATCACAGGAGAAGAAATCAGCCCTCGACAACTGACCGGCGGAAAAAGATTTTTTTGAAAATATCCCAATAACCGGGTCACAATTTCAGGAAAAATCTGACTTTAGGCAATTCGCTCAAAAATGGTGCCAAACGGTTGTAAATGCACCCCTGAGATGTTTGGCGGTCGAAACAGAAGTCTTTTTATCACAGGACAAGAAATCAGCCCTCGAGAACTTAACCGGAGGAAAAAGATTTTTTTGAAAAAATCCCAATACCCGGGGTCACAATTTCAGGAAAAATCTGACTTTCGACAATTCACTCAAAAATGGTGCCAAACGGTTGCAAAAGCTCCCCTGAGAGGTTTGGCAGTCGAAACAGAAGGCTTTTTATCACAGGATAAGAAATCAGCCCTCGACAACTTAACCGGAGGAAAAAGATTTTTTTTAAAAAATCCCAATACCCAGGGTCACAATTTCAGGAAAAATCTGACTTTAGGCAATTCACTCAAAAATGGTGCCAAACGGCTGTAAATGCTCCCCTGAGATGTTTGGCGGTCGAAACAGAAGGCTTTTTATTACAGGACAAGAAATCAGCCCTCGACAACTTAACCGGAGGAAAAAGATTTTTTTGAAAAAATCCCAATACCCGGGGTCACAATTTCAGCAAATATCGGAGTTTCGACAATTCACTCAAAAATGGTGCCAAACGGTTGTAAATGCTCCCCTGAGATCTTTGGCGGTCGAAACAGAAGGCTTTTTATCACAGGACAAGAAATCAGCCCTCGACAACTTAACCGGAGGAAAAAGATTTTTTTAAAAAAATCCCAATACCCGGGGTCACAATTTCAGGAAAAATCTGACTTTAGGCAATTCGCTCAAAAATGGTGCCAAACGGTTGTAAATGCTCCCCTGAGATCTTTGGCGGTCGAAACAGAAGGCTTTTTATCACAGGACAAGAAATCAGCCCTCGACAACTTAACCGGCAGAAAAAGTTTTTTTTGAAAAAATCCCAATACCCGGGGTCACAATTTCAGGAAATATCTCAGTTTCGCCAATTCACTCAAAAATGTTGCCAAACGGTTGTAAATGCTCCCCTGAAATGTTTGGCGGTCGAAACAGAAGGCTTTTTATCACAGGACAAGAAATCAGCCCTCGACAACTTAACCGGCGGAAAAAGATTTTTTTAAAAAAATCCCAATACCCGGGGTCAGAAATTCATCAAAAATCTGACTTTCGCCACTTCACTCAAAAATAGTGCCAAACGGTGGCAAATGCTCCCCTGAGAGGTTTGGCGGTCGAAACAGAAGGCTTTTTATCACAGGAGAAGAAATCAGCCCTTGACAACTAACTGGCGGAAAAAGATTTTTTTGAAAAAATCCCAATACCCGGGGTCACAATTTCAGGAAAAATCTGAGTTTCGCCAGTTCACTCAAAAATGGTGCCAAACAGTTGCAAAAGCTCCCCTGAGAGGTTTGGCAGTCGAAACAGAAGGCTTTTTATCACAGGACAAGAAATCAGCCCTCGACAACTTAACCGGAGGAAAAAGATTTTTTTAAAAAAATCCCAATACCCGGGGTCACAATTTCAGGAAAAATCTGACTTTAGGCAATTCGCTCAAAAATGGTGCCAAACGGTTGTAAATGCTCCCCTGAGATATTTGGCGCTCGAAACAGAAGGCTTTTTATCACAGGACAAGAAATCAGCCCTCGACAACTTAACCGGCAGAAAAAGATTCTTTTTGAAAAAATCCCAATACCCGGGGTCACAATTTCAGGAAATATCTCAGTTTCGCCAATTCACTCAAAAATGGTGCCAAACGGTTGTAAATGCTCCCCTGAAATGTTTGGCGGTCGAAACAGAAGGCTTTTTATCACAGGACAAGAAATCAGCCCTCGACAACTTAACCGGAGGAAAAAGATTTTTTTAAAAAAATCCCAATACCCGGGGTCAGAAATTCATCAAAATCTGACTTTCGCCACTTCACTCAAAAATGGTGCCAAACGGTGGCAAATGCTCCCCTGAGAGGTTTGGTGGTCGAAACAGAAGGCTTTTTAATCACAGGAGAAGAAATCAGCCCTCGACAACTGAACGGCGGAAAAAGATTTTTTTGAAAAAATCCCAATACCCGGGGTCACAATTTCAGGAAAAATCTGACTTTAGGCAATTCGCTCAAAAATGGTGCCAAACGGTTGTAAATGCTCCCCTGAGATGTTTGGCGGTCGAAACAGAAGGCTTTTTATTACAGGACAAGAAATCAGCCCTCGACAACTTAACCGGAGGAAAAAGATTTTTTTTAAAAAAATCCCAATACCCGGGGTCAGAAATTCATCAAAAATCTGACTTTCGCCACTTCACTCAAAAATGTTGCCAAACGGTGGCAAATGCTCCCCTGAGAGGTTTGGCGGTCGAAACAGAAGGCTTTTTATCACAGGAGAAGAAATCAGCCCTCGACAACTTAACCGGCAGAAAAAGATTTTTTTGAAAAAATCCCAATACCCGGGGTCACAATTTCAGGAAAAATCTGACTTTAGGCAATTCGCTCAAAAATGGTGCCAAACAGTTGTAAATGCACCCCTGAGATGTTTGGCGGTCGAAACAGAAGTCTTTTTATCACAGGACAAGAAATCAGCCCTCGACAACTTAACCGGAGGAAAAAGATTTTTTTGAAAAAATCCCTATACCCGGGGTCACAATTTCAGGAAAAATCTGACTTTCGACAATTCACTCAAAAATGGTGCCAAACGGTTGCAAAAGCTCCCCTGAGAGGTTTGGCAGTCGAAACAGAAGGCTTTTTATCACAGGATAAGAAATCAGCCCTCGACAACTTAACCGGAGGAAAAAGTTTTTTTTAAAAAAATCCCAATACCCGGGGTCAGAAATTCATCAAAAATCTGACTTTCGCCACTTGACTCAAAAATGGTGCCAAACGGTTGTAAATGCTCCCCTGAGATCTTTGGCGGTCGAAACAGAAGGCTTTTTATCACAGGACAAGAAATCAGCCCTCGACAACTTAACCGGAGGAAAAAGATTTTTTTAAAAAAATCCCAATACCCGGGGTCACAATTTCAGGAAAAATCTGACTTTAGGCAATTCGCTCAAAAATGGTGCCAAACGGTTCTAAATGCTCCCCTGAGATATTTGCCGCTCGAAACAGAAGGCTTTTTATCACAGGACAAGAAATCAGCCCTCGACAACTTAACCGGCAGAAAAAGATTTTTTTTGAAAAAATCCCAATACCCGGGGTCACAATTTCAGGAAATATCTCAGTTTCGCCAATTCACTCAAAAATGGTGCCAAACGGTTGTAAATGCTCCCCTGAAATGTTTGGCGGTCGAAACAGAAGGCTTTTTATCACAGGACAAGAAATCAGCCCTCGACAACTTAACCGGAGGAAAAAGATTTTTTTAAAAAAATCCCAATACCCAGGGTCAGAAATTCATCAAAATCTGACTTTCGCCACTTCACTCAAAAATGGTGCCAAACGGTGGCAAATGCTCCCCTGAGAGGTTTGGTGGTCGAAACAGAAGGCTTTTTAATCACAGGAGAAGAAATCAGCCCTCGACAACTGAACGGCGGAAAAAGATTTTTTTGAAAAAATCCCAATACCCGGGGTCACAATTTCAGGAAAAATCTGACTTTCGCCAATTCACTCAAAAATGGTGCCAAACGGTGGCAAAAGCTCCCCTGAGAGGTTTGGCAGTCGAAACAGAAGGCTTTTTATGACAGGACAAGAAATCAGCCCTCGACAACTTAACCGGAGGAAAAAGATTTTTTTAAAAAAATCCCAATACCCAGGGTCATAATTTCAGGAAAAATCTGACTTTAGGCAATTCGCTCAAAAATGGTGCCAAACGGTTGTAAATGCTCCCCTGAGATGTTTGGCGGTCGAAACAGAAGGCTTTTTATTACAGGACAAGAAATCAGCCCTCGACAACTTAACCGGAGGAAAAAGGTTTTTTTGAAAAAATCCCAATACCCGGGGTCACAATTTCAACAAATATCGGAGTTTCGCCAATTCACTCAAAAATGGTGCCAAACGGTTGTAAATGCTCCCCTGAAATGTTTGGCGGTCGAAACAGAAGGCTTTTTATCACAGGACAAGAAATCAGCCCTCGACAACTTAACCGGAGGAAAAAGATTTTTTTAAAAAAAATCCCAATACCCGGGGTCAGAAATTCATCAAAAATCTGACTTTCGCCACTTCACTCAAAAATGTTGCCAAACGGTGGCAAATGCTCCCCTGAGAGGTTTGGCGGTCGAAACAGAAGGCTTTTTATCACAGGAGAAGAAATCAGCCCTCGACAACTTAACCGGCAGAAAAAGATTTTTTTGAAAAAATCCCAATACCCGGGGTCACAATTTCAGGAAAAATCTGACTTTAGGCAATTCGCTCAAAAATGGTGCCAAACAGTTGTAAATGCACCCCTGAGATGTTTGGCGGTCGAAACAGAAGTCTTTTTATCACAGGACAAGAAATCAGCCCTCGACAACTTAACCGGAGGAAAAAGATTTTTTTGAAAAAATCCCTATACCCGGGGTCACAATTTCAGGAAAAATCTGACTTTCGACAATTCACTCAAAAATGGTGCCAAACGGTTGCAAAAGCTCCCCTGAGAGGTTTGGCAGTCGAAACAGAAGGCTTTTTATCACAGGATAAGAAATCAGCCCTCGACAACTTAACCGGAGGAAAAAGTTTTTTTTTTAAAAATCCCAATACCCGGGGTCAGAAATTCATCAAAAATCTGACTTTCGCCACTTGACTCAAAAATGGTGCCAAACGGTTGTAAATGCTCCCCTGAGATCTTTGGCGGTCGAAACAGAAGGCTTTTTATCACAGGACAAGAAATCAGCCCTCGACAACTTAACCGGAGGAAAAAGATTTTCTTAAAAAAATCCCAATACCCGGGGTCACAATTTCAGGAAAAATCTGAATTTAGGCAATTCGCTCAAAAATGGTGCCAAACGGTTGTAAATGCTCCCCTGAGATCTTTGGCGGTCGAAACAGAAGGCTTTTTATCACAGAACAAGAAATCAGC
This sequence comes from Podarcis cretensis, assembly GCF_951804945.1. Taxonomy (NCBI): domain Eukaryota; kingdom Metazoa; phylum Chordata; class Lepidosauria; order Squamata; family Lacertidae; genus Podarcis; species Podarcis cretensis. The sequence continues at coordinate 95,813,621 of NC_137173.1, read as the reverse complement.
CCTCGACAACTTAACCGGCAGAAAAAGTTTTTTTTGAAAAAATCCCAATACCCGGGGTCACAATTTCAGGAAATATCTCAGTTTCGCCAATTCACTCAAAAATAGTGCCAAACGGTTGTAAATGCTCCCCTGAAATGTTTGGCGGTCGAAACAGAAGGCTTTTTATCACAGGAGAAGAAATCAGCCCTCGACAACTGAACGGCGGAAAAAGATTTTTTTGAAAAAATCCCAATACCCGGGGTCACAATTTCAGGAAAAATCTGAGTTTCGCCAGTTCACTCAAAAATGGTGCCAAACAGTTGCAAAAGCTCCCCTGAGAGGTTTGGCAGTCGAAACAGAAGGCTTTTTATCACAGGACAAGAAATCAGCCCTCGACAACTTAACCGGAGGAAAAAGATTTTTTTAAAAAAATCCCAATACCCGGGGTCACAATTTCAGGAAAAATCTGACTTTAGGCAATTCGCTCAAAAATGGTGCCAAACGGTTGTAAATGCTCCCCTGAGATATTTGGCGCTCGAAACAGAAGGCTTTTTATCACAGGACAAGAAATCAGCCCTCGACAACTTAACCGGCAGAAAAAGATTTTTTTTGAAAAAATCCCAATACCCGGGGTCACAATTTCAGGAAATATCTCAGTTTCGCCAATTCACTCAAAAATGGTGCCAAACGGTTGTAAATGCTCCCCTGAAATGTTTGGCGGTCGAAACAGAAGGCTTTTTATCACAGGACAAGAAATCAGCCCTCGACAACTTAACCGGAGGAAAAAGATTTTTTAAAAAAAATCCCAATACCCGGGGTCAGAAATTCATCAAAATCTGACTTTCGCCACTTCACTCAAAAATGGTGCCAAACGGTGGCAAATGCTCCCCTGAGAGGTTTGGTGGTCGAAACAGAAGGCTTTTTATCACAGGAGAAGAAATCAGCCCTCGACAACTGAACGGCGGAAAAAGATTTTTTTGAAAAAATCCCAATACCCGGGGTCACAATTTCAGGAAAAATCTGACTTTCGCCAATTCACTCAAAAATGGTGCCAAACGGTGGCAAAAGCTCCCCTGAGAGGTTTGGCAGTCGAAACAGAAGGCTTTTTATGACAGGACAAGAAATCAGCCCTCGACAACTTAACCGGAGGAAAAAGATTTTTTTAAAAAAATCCCAATACCCAGGGTCATAATTTCAGGAAAAATCTGACTTTAGGCAATTCGCTCAAAAATGGTGCCAAACGGTTGTAAATGCTCCCCTGAGATGTTTGGCGGTCGAAACAGAAGGCTTTTTATTACAGGACAAGAAATCAGCCCTCGACAACTTAACCGGAGGAAAAAGGTTTTTTCGAAAAAATCCCAATACCCGGGGTCACAATTTCAGCAAATATCGGAGTTTCGCCAATTCACTCAAAAATGGTGCCAAACGGTTGCAAAAGCTCCCCTGAGAGGTTTGGTAGTCGAAACAGAAGGCTTTTTATCACAGGACAAGAAATCAGCCCTCGACAACTTAACCGGAGGAAAAAGATTTTTTTAAAAAAATCCCAATACCCGGGGTCACAATTTCAGGAAAAATCTGACTTTAGGCAATTCGCTCAAAAATGGTGCCAAACGGTTGTAAATGCTCCCCTGAAATGTTTGGCGGTCGAAACAGAAGGCTTTTTATCACAGGACAAGAAATCAGCCCTCGACAACTTAACCGGCGGAAAAAGATTTTTTTAAAAAAATCCCAATACCCGGGGTCAGAAATTCATCAAAAATCTGACTTTCGCCACTTCACTCAAAAATAGTGCCAAACGGTGGCAAATGCTCCCCTGAGAGGTTTGGCGGTCGAAACAGAAGGCTTTTTATCACAGGACAAGAAATCAGCCCTCGACAACTAACTGGCGGAAAAAGATTTTTTTAAAAAAATCCCAATACCCGGGGTCACAATTTCAGGAAAAATCTGAGTTTCGCCAGTTCACTCAAAAATGGTGCCAAACGGTTGCAAAAGCTCCCCTGAGAGGTTTGGCAGTTGAAACAGAAGGCTTTTTATCACAGGAGCAGAAATCAGCCCTCGACAACTTATCCGGAGGAAAAAGATTTTTTTAAAAAAATCCCAATACCCAGGGTCACAATTTCAGGAAAAATCTGACTTTAGGCAATTCGCTCAAAAATGGTGCCAAACGGTTGTAAATGCTCCCCTGAGATGTTTGGCGGTCGAAACAGAAGGCTTTTTATCACAGGACAAGAAATCAGCCCTCGACAACTTAACCGGCAGAAAAAGATTTTTTTGAAAAAATCCCAATACCCGGGGTCACAATTTCAGCAAATATCGGAGTTTCGCCAATTCACTCAAAAATGGTGCCAAACGGTTGTAAATGCTCCCCTGAAATGTTTGGCGGTCGAAACAGAAGGCTTTTTATCACAGGACAAGAAATCAGCCCTCGACAACTTAACCGGCGGAAAAAGATTTTTTTAAAAAAATCCCAATACCCGGGGTCACAGTTTCAGGAAAAATCTGACTTTCGCCAATTCACTCAAAAATGGTGCCAAACGGTTGCAAAAGCTCCCCTGAGAGGTTTGGTATTCGAAACAGAAGGCTTTTTATCACAGGACAAGAAATCAGCCCTCGACAACTTAACCGGAGGAAAAAGATTTTTTTAAAAAAATCCCAATACCCGGGGTCACAATTTCAGGAAAAATCTGACTTTAGGCAATTCGCTCAAAAATGGTGCCAAACGGTTGTAAATGCTCCCCTGAGATCTTTGGCGGTCGAAACAGAAGGCTTTTTATCACAGGACAAGAAATCAGCCCTCGACAACTTAACCGGCAGAAAAAGATTTTTTTGAAAAAATCCCAATACCCGGGGTCACAATTTCAGCAAATATCGGAGTTTCGCCAATTCACTCAAAAATGGTGCCAAACGGTTGTAAATGCTCCCCTGAAATGTTTGGCGGTCGAAACAGAAGGCTTTTTATCACAGGACAAGAAATCAGCCCTCGACAACTTAACCGGCGGAAAAAGATTTTTTTAAAAAAATCCCAATACCCGGGGTCAGAAATTCATCAAAAATCTGACTTTCGCCACTTCACTCAAAAATAGTGCCAAACGGTGGCAAATGCTCCCCTGAGAGGTTTGGCGGTCGTAACAGAAGGCTTTTTATCACAGGAGAAGAAATCAGCCCTCGACAACTAACCGGAGGAAAAAGATTTTTTTTAAAAAATCCCAATACCCAGGGTCACAATTTCAGGAAAAATCTGACTTTAGGCAATTCGCTCAAAAATAGTGCCAAACGGTGGCAAATGCTCCCCTGATAGGTTTGGCGGTCGAAACAGAAGGCTTTTTATCACAGGAGAAGAAATCAGCCCTCGACAACTAACCGGCGGAAAAAGATTTTTTTGAAAAAATCCCAATACCCGGGGTCACAATTTCAGGAAAAATCTGACTTTCGCCAATTCACTCAAAAATGGTGCCAAATGGTTGCAAAAGCTCCCCTGAGAGGTTTGGCGGTCGAAACAGAAGGCTTTTTATCACAGGACAAGAAATCAGCCCTCGACAACTTAACCGGAGGAAAAAGATTTTTTTGAAAAAATCCCAATACCCGGGGTCAGAAATTCATCAAAAATCTGACTTTCGCCACTTCACTCAAAAATAGTGCCAAACGGTGGCAAAAGCTCCCCTGAGAGGTTTGGCGGTCCAAACAGAAGGCTTTTTATCACAGGAGAAGAAATCAGCCCTCGACAACTAACCGGCGGAAAAAGATTTTTTTGAAAAAATCCAAATACCCGGGGTCACAATTTCAGGAAAAATCTGAGTTTCGCCAGTTCAATCAAAAATGGTGCCAAACGGTTGCAAAAGCTCCCCTGAGAGGTTTGGCAGTCGAAACAGAAGGCTTTTTATCACAGGAGAAGAAATCAGCCCTCGACAACTGACCGGTGGAAAAAGATTTTTTTGAAAAAATCCCAATACCCGGGGTCACAATTTCAGGAAAAATCTGACTTTCGCCAATTCACTCAAAAATGGTGCCAAACGGTTGCAAAAGCTCCCCTGAGAGGTTTGGCGGTCGAAACAGAAGGCTTTTTATCACAGGACAAGAAATCAGCCCTCGACAACTTAACCGGAGGAAAAAGATTTTTTAAAAAAAATCCCAATACCCGGGGTCACAATTTCAGGAAAAATCTGACTTTAGGCAATTCGCTCAAAAATGGTGCCAAACGGTTGTAAATGCTCCCCTGAGATGTTTGGCGGTCGAAACAGAAGTCTTTTTATCACAGGACAAGAAATCAGCCCTCGACAACTTAACCGGAGGAAAAAGATTTTTTTGAAAAAATCCCAATACCCGGGGTCACAATTTCAGCAAATATCTGAGTTTCGCCAATTCACTCAAAAATGGTGCCAAACGGTTGTAAATGCTCCCCTGAAATGTTTGGCAGTCGAAACAGAAGGCTTTTTATCACAGGACAAGAAATCAGCCCTCGACAACTTAACCGGAGGAAAAAGATTTTTTTTTAAAAATCCCAATACCCGGGGTCAGAAATTCATCAAAAATCTGACTTTCGCCACTTCACTCAAAAATGTTGCCAAACGGTGGCAAATGCTCCCCTGAGAGGTTTGGCGGTCGAAACAGAAGGCTTTTTATCACAGGAGAAGAAATCAGCCCTCGACAACTTAACCGGCAGAAAAAGATTTTTTTGAAAAAATCCCAATACCCGGGGTCACAATTTCAGGAAAAATCTGACTTTAGGCAATTCGCTCAAAAATGGTGCCAAAAAGTTGTAAATGCTCCCCTGAGATGTTTGGCGGTCGAAACAGAAGGCTTTTTATCACACGACAAGAAATCAGCCCTCGACAACTTAACCGGAGGAAAAAGATTTTTTTAAAAAAATCCCAATACCCGGGCTCAGAAATTCATCAAAAATCTGACTTTCGCCACTTCACTCAAAAATGGTGCCAAAAAGTGGCAAATGCTCCCCTGAGAGGTTTGGCGGTCGAAACAGAAGGCTTTTTATCACAGGAGAAGAAATCAGCCCTCGACAACTGACCGGCGGAAAAAGATTTTTTTGAAAATATCCCAATAACCGGGTCACAATTTCAGGAAAAATCTGACTTTAGGCAATTCGCTCAAAAATGGTGCCAAACGGTTGTAAATGCACCCCTGAGATGTTTGGCGGTCGAAACAGAAGTCTTTTTATCACAGGACAAGAAATCAGCCCTCGAGAACTTAACCGGAGGAAAAAGATTTTTTTGAAAAAATCCCAATACCCGGGGTCACAATTTCAGGAAAAATCTGACTTTCGACAATTCACTCAAAAATGGTGCCAAACGGTTGCAAAAGCTCCCCTGAGAGGTTTGGCAGTCGAAACAGAAGGCTTTTTATGACAGGACAAGAAATCAGCCCTCGACAACTTAACCGGAGGAAAAAGATTTTTTTAAAAAAATCCCAATACCCGGGGTCATAATTTCAGGAAAAATCTGACTTTAGGCAATTCGCTCAAAAATGGTGCCAAACGGTTGTAAATGCTCCCCTGAGATGTTTGGCGGTCGAAACAGAAGGCTTTTTATTACAGGACAAGAAATCAGCCCTCGACAACTTAACCGGAGGAAAAAGGTTTTTTTGAAAAAATCCCAATACCCGGGGTCACAATTTCAACAAATATCGGAGTTTCGCCAATTCACTCAAAAATGGTGCCAAACGGTTGTAAATGCTCCCCTGAAATGTTTGGCGGTCGAAACAGAAGGCTTTTTATCACAGGACAAGAAATCAGCCCTCGACAACTTAACCGGAGGAAAAAGATTTTTTTAAAAAAAATCCCAATACCCGGGGTCAGAAATTCATCAAAAATCTGACTTTCGCCACTTCACTCAAAAATGTTGCCAAACGGTGGCAAATGCTCCCCTGAGAGGTTTGGCGGTCGAAACAGAAGGCTTTTTATCACAGGAGAAGAAATCAGCCCTCGACAACTTAACCGGCAGAAAAAGATTTTTTTGAAAAAATCCCAATACCCGGGGTCACAATTTCAGGAAAAATCTGACTTTAGGCAATTCGCTCAAAAATGGTGCCAAACAGTTGTAAATGCACCCCTGAGATGTTTGGCGGTCGAAACAGAAGTCTTTTTATCACAGGACAAGAAATCAGCCCTCGACAACTTAACCGGAGGAAAAAGATTTTTTTGAAAAAATCCCTATACCCGGGGTCACAATTTCAGGAAAAATCTGACTTTCGACAATTCACTCAAAAATGGTGCCAAACGGTTGCAAAAGCTCCCCTGAGAGGTTTGGCAGTCGAAACAGAAGGCTTTTTATCACAGGATAAGAAATCAGCCCTCGACAACTTAACCGGAGGAAAAAGTTTTTTTTTTAAAAATCCCAATACCCGGGGTCAGAAATTCATCAAAAATCTGACTTTCGCCACTTGACTCAAAAATGGTGCCAAACGGTTGTAAATGCTCCCCTGAGATCTTTGGCGGTCGAAACAGAAGGCTTTTTATCACAGGACAAGAAATCAGCCCTCGACAACTTAACCGGAGGAAAAAGATTTTTTTAAAAAAATCCCAATACCCGGGGTCACAATTTCAGGAAAAATCTGAATTTAGGCAATTCGCTCAAAAATGGTGCCAAACGGTTGTAAATGCTCCCCTGAGATCTTTGGCGGTCGAAACAGAAGGCTTTTTATCACAGAACAAGAAATCAGCCCTCGACAACTTAACCGGCAGAAAAAGTTTTTTTTGAAAAAATCCCAATACCCGGGGTCACAATTTCAGGAAATATCTCAGTTTCGCCAATTCACTCAAAAATGTTGCCAAACGGTTGTAAATGCTCCCCTGAAATGTTTGGCGGTCGAAACAGAAGGCTTTTTATCACAGGACAAGAAATCAGCCCTCGACAACTTAACCGGCGGAAAAAGATTTTTTTAAAAAAAATCCCAATACCCGGGGTCAGAAATTCATCAAAAATCTGACTTTCGCCACTTCACTCAAAAATAGTGCCAAACGGTGGCAAATGCTCCCCTGAGAGGTTTGGCGGTCGAAACAGAAGGCTTTTTATCACAGGAGAAGAAATCAGCCCTCGACAACTGAACGGCGGAAAAAGATTTTTTTGAAAAAATCCCAATACCCGGGGTCACAATTTCAGGAAAAATCTGAGTTTCGCCAGTTCACTCAAAAATGGTGCCAAACAGTTGCAAAAGCTCCCCTGAGAGGTTTGGCAGTCGAAACAGAAGGCTTTTTATCACAGGACAAGAAATCAGCCCTCGACAACTTAACCGGAGGAAAAAGATTTTTTTAAAAAAATCCCAATACCCGGGGTCACAATTTCAGGAAAAATCTGACTTTAGGCAATTCGCTCAAAAATGGTGCCAAACGGTTGTAAATGCTCCCCTGAGATATTTGGCGCTCGAAACAGAAGGCTTTTTATCACAGGACAAGAAATCAGCCCTCGACAACTTAACCGGCAGAAAAAGATTTTTTTTGAAAAAATCCCAATACCCGGGGTCACAATTTCAGGAAATATCTCAGTTTCGCCAATTCACTCAAAAATGGTGCCAAACGGTTGTAAATGCTCCCCTGAAATGTTTGGCGGTCGAAACAGAAGGCTTTTTATCACAGGACAAGAAATCAGCCCTCGACAACTTAACCGGAGGAAAAAGATTTTTTAAAAAAAATCCCAATACCCGGGGTCAGAAATTCATCAAAATCTGACTTTCGCCACTTCACTCAAAAATGGTGCCAAACGGTGGCAAATGCTCCCCTGAGAGGTTTGGTGGTCGAAACAGAAGGCTTTTTATCACAGGAGAAGAAATCAGCCCTCGACAACTGAACGGCGGAAAAAGATTTTTTTGAAAAAATCCCAATACCCGGGGTCACAATTTCAGGAAAAATCTGACTTTCGCCAATTCACTCAAAAATGGTGCCAAACGGTGGCAAAAGCTCCCCTGAGAGGTTTGGCAGTCGAAACAGAAGGCTTTTTATGACAGGACAAGAAATCAGCCCTCGACAACTTAACCGGAGGAAAAAGATTTTTTTAAAAAAATCCCAATACCCAGGGTCATAATTTCAGGAAAAATCTGACTTTAGGCAATTCGCTCAAAAATGGTGCCAAACGGTTGTAAATGCTCCCCTGAGATGTTTGGCGGTCGAAACAGAAGGCTTTTTATTACAGGACAAGAAATCAGCCCTCGACAACTTAACCGGAGGAAAAAGGTTTTTTCGAAAAAATCCCAATACCCGGGGTCACAATTTCAGCAAATATCGGAGTTTCGCCAATTCACTCAAAAATGGTGCCAAACGGTTGCAAAAGCTCCCCTGAGAGGTTTGGTAGTCGAAACAGAAGGCTTTTTATCACAGGACAAGAAATCAGCCCTCGACAACTTAACCGGAGGAAAAAGATTTTTTTAAAAAAATCCCAATACCCGGGGTCACAATTTCAGGAAAAATCTGACTTTAGGCAATTCGCTCAAAAATGGTGCCAAACGGTTGTAAATGCTCCCCTGAAATGTTTGGCGGTCGAAACAGAAGGCTTTTTATCACAGGACAAGAAATCAGCCCTCGACAACTTAACCGGCGGAAAAAGATTTTTTTAAAAAAATCCCAATACCCGGGGTCAGAAATTCATCAAAAATCTGACTTTCGCCACTTCACTCAAAAATAGTGCCAAACGGTGGCAAATGCTCCCCTGAGAGGTTTGGCGGTCGAAACAGAAGGCTTTTTATCACAGGACAAGAAATCAGCCCTCGACAACTAACTGGCGGAAAAAGATTTTTTTAAAAAAATCCCAATACCCGGGGTCACAATTTCAGGAAAAATCTGAGTTTCGCCAGTTCACTCAAAAATGGTGCCAAACGGTTGCAAAAGCTCCCCTGAGAGGTTTGGCAGTTGAAACAGAAGGCTTTTTATCACAGGAGAAGAAATCAGCCCTCGACAACTTATCCGGAGGAAAAAGATTTTTTTAAAAAAATCCCAATACCCAGGGTCACAATTTCAGGAAAAATCTGACTTTAGGCAATTCGCTCAAAAATGGTGCCAAACGGTTGTAAATGCTCCCCTGAGATGTTTGGCGGTCGAAACAGAAGGCTTTTTATCACAGGACAAGAAATCAGCCCTCGACAACTTAACCGGCAGAAAAAGATTTTTTTGAAAAAATCCCAATACCCGGGGTCACAATTTCAGCAAATATCGGAGTTTCGCCAATTCACTCAAAAATGGTGCCAAACGGTTGTAAATGCTCCCCTGAAATGTTTGGCGGTCGAAACAGAAGGCTTTTTATCACAGGACAAGAAATCAGCCCTCGACAACTTAACCGGCGGAAAAAGATTTTTTTAAAAAAATCCCAATACCCGGGGTCACAGTTTCAGGAAAAATCTGACTTTCGCCAATTCACTCAAAAATGGTGCCAAACGGTTGCAAAAGCTCCCCTGAGAGGTTTGGTATTCGAAACAGAAGGCTTTTTATCACAGGACAAGAAATCAGCCCTCGACAACTTAACCGGAGGAAAAAGATTTTTTTAAAAAAATCCCAATACCCGGGGTCACAATTTCAGGAAAAATCTGACTTTAGGCAATTCGCTCAAAAATGGTGCCAAACGGTTGTAAATGCTCCCCTGAGATCTTTGGCGGTCGAAACAGAAGGCTTTTTATCACAGGACAAGAAATCAGCCCTCGACAACTTAACCGGCAGAAAAAGATTTTTTTGAAAAAATCCCAATACCCGGGGTCACAATTTCAGGAAATATCTCAGTTTCGCCAATTCACTCAAAAATGGTGCCAAACGGTTGTAAATGCTCCCCTGAAATGTTTGGCGGTCGAAACAGAAGGCTTTTTATCACAGGACAAGAAATCAGCCCTCGACAACTTAACCGGCGGAAAAAGATTTTTTTAAAAAAATCCCAATACCCGGGGTCAGAAATTCATCAAAAATCTGACTTTCGCCACTTCACTCAAAAATAGTGCCAAACGGTGGCAAATGCTCCCCTGAGAGGTTTGGCGGTCGTAACAGAAGGCTTTTTATCACAGGAGAAGAAATCAGCCCTCGACAACTAACCGGAGGAAAAAGATTTTTTTTAAAAAATCCCAATACCCAGGGTCACAATTTCAGGAAAAATCTGACTTTAGGCAATTCGCTCAAAAATAGTGCCAAACGGTGGCAAATGCTCCCCTGATAGGTTTGGCGGTCGAAACAGAAGGCTTTTTATCACAGGAGAAGAAATCAGCCCTCGACAACTAACCGGCGGAAAAAGATTTTTTTGCAAAAATCCCAATACCCGGGGTCACAATTTCAGGAAAAATCTGACTTTCGCCAATTCACTCAAAAATGGTGCCAAATGGTTGCAAAAGCTCCCCTGAGAGGTTTGGCGGTCGAAACAGAAGGCTTTTTATCACAGGACAAGAAATCAGCCCTCGACAACTTAACCGGAGGAAAAAGATTTTTTTGAAAAAATCCCAATACCCGGGGTCAGAAATTCATCAAAAATCTGACTTTCGCCACTTCACTCAAAAATAGTGCCAAACGGTGGCAAAAGCTCCCCTGAGAGGTTTGGCGGTCCAAACAGAAGGCTTTTTATCACAGGAGAAGAAATCAGCCCTCGACAACTAACCGGCGGAAAAAGATTTTTTTGAAAAAATCCAAATACCCGGGGTCACAATTTCAGGAAAAATCTGAGTTTCGCCAGTTCAATCAAAAATGGTGCCAAACGGTTGCAAAAGCTCCCCTGAGAGGTTTGGCAGTCGAAACAGAAGGCTTTTTATCACAGGAGAAGAAATCAGCCCTCGACAACTGACCGGTGGAAAAAGATTTTTTTGAAAAAATCCCAATACCCGGGGTCACAATTTCAGGAAAAATCTGACTTTCGCCAATTCACTCAAAAATGGTGCCAAACGGTTGCAAAAGCTCCCCTGAGAGGTTTGGCGGTCGAAACAGAAGGCTTTTTATCACAGGACAAGAAATCAGCCCTCGACAACTTAACCGGAGGAAAAAGATTTTTTAAAAAAAATCCCAATACCCGGGGTCACAATTTCAGGAAAAATCTGACTTTAGGCAATTCGCTCAAAAATGGTGCCAAACGGTTGTAAATGCTCCCCTGAGATGTTTGGCGGTCGAAACAGAAGTCTTTTTATCACAGGACAAGAAATCAGCCCTCGACAACTTAACCGGAGGAAAAAGATTTTTTTGAAAAAATCCCAATACCCGGGGTCACAATTTCAGCAAATATCTGAGTTTCGCCAATTCACTCAAAAATGGTGCCAAACGGTTGTAAATGCTCCCCTGAAATGTTTGGCAGTCGAAACAGAAGGCTTTTTATCACAGGACAAGAAATCAGCCCTCGACAACTTAACCGGAGGAAAAAGATTTTTTTTTAAAAATCCCAATACCCGGGGTCAGAAATTCATCAAAAATCTGACTTTCGCCACTTCACTCAAAAATGTTGCCAAACGGTGGCAAATGCTCCCCTGAGAGGTTTGGCGGTCGAAACAGAAGGCTTTTTATCACAGGAGAAGAAATCAGCCCTCGACAACTTAACCGGCAGAAAAAGATTTTTTTGAAAAAATCCCAATACCCGGGGTCACAATTTCAGGAAAAATCTGACTTTAGGCAATTCGCTCAAAAATGGTGCCAAAAAGTTGTAAATGCTCCCCTGAGATGTTTGGCGGTCGAAACAGAAGGCTTTTTATCACACGACAAGAAATCAGCCCTCGACAACTTAACCGGAGGAAAAAGATTTTTTTAAAAAAATCCCAATACCCGGGCTCAGAAATTCATCAAAAATCTGACTTTCGCCACTTCACTCAAAAATGGTGCCAAAAAGTGGCAAATGCTCCCCTGAGAGGTTTGGCGGTCGAAACAGAAGGCTTTTTATCACAGGAGAAGAAATCAGCCCTCGACAACTGACCGGCGGAAAAAGATTTTTTTGAAAATATCCCAATAACCGGGTCACAATTTCAGGAAAAATCTGACTTTAGGCAATTCGCTCAAAAATGGTGCCAAACGGTTGTAAATGCACCCCTGAGATGTTTGGCGGTCGAAACAGAAGTCTTTTTATCACAGGACAAGAAATCAGCCCTCGAGAACTTAACCGGAGGAAAAAGATTTTTTTGAAAAAATCCCAATACCCGGGGTCACAATTTCAGGAAAAATCTGACTTTCGACAATTCACTCAAAAATGGTGCCAAACGGTTGCAAAAGCTCCCCTGAGAGGTTTGGCAGTCGAAACAGAAGGCTTTTTATCACAGGATAAGAAATCAGCCCTCGACAACTTAACCGGAGGAAAAAGATTTTTTTTAAAAAATCCCAATACCCGGGGTCACAATTTCAGGAAAAATCTGACTTTAGGCAATTCACTCAAAAATGGTGCCAAACAGCTGTAAATGCTCCCCTGAGATGTTTGGCGGTCGAAACAGAAGGCTTTTTATTACAGGACAAGAAATCAGCCCTCGACAACTTAACCGGAGGAAAAAGATTTTTTTGAAAAAATCCCAATACCCGGGGTCACAATTTCAGCAAATATCGGAGTTTCGACAATTCACTCAAAAATGGTGCCAAACGGTTGTAAATGCTCCCCTGAGATCTTTGGCGGTCGAAACAGAAGGCTTTTTATCACAGGACAAGAAATCAGCCCTCGACAACTTAACCGGCGGAAAAAGATTTTTTTAAAAAAATCCCAATACCCGAGGTCACAATTTCAGCAAATATCTCAGTTTCGCCAATTCACTCAAAAATGTTGCCAAACGGTTGTAAATGCTCCCCTGAAATGTTTGGCGGTCGAAACAGAAGGCTTTTTATCACAGGACAAGAAATCAGCCCTCGACAACTTAATCGGCGGAAAAAGATTTTTTTAAAAAAATCCCAATACCCGGGGTCAGAAATTCATCAAAAATCTGACTTTCGCCACTTCACTCAAAAATAGTGCCAAACGGTGGCAAATGCTCCCCTGAGAGGTTTGGCGGTCGAAACAGAAGGCTTTTTATCACAGGAGAAGAAATCAGCCCTCGACAACTAACTGGCGGAAAAAGATTTTTTTGAAAAAATCCCAATACCCGGGGTCACAATTTCAGGAAAAATCTGAGTTTCGCCAGTTCACTCAAAAATGGTGCCAAACAGTTGCAAAAGCTCCCCTGAGAGGTTTGGCAGTCGAAACAGAAGGCTTTTTATCACAGGACAAGAAATCAGCCCTCGACAACTTAACCGGAGGAAAAAGATTTTTTTTAAAAAATCCCAATACCTGGGGTCACAATTTCAGGAAAAATCTGACTTTAGGCAATTCGCTCAAAAATGGTGCCAAACGGTTGTAAATGCTCCCCTGAGATATTTGGCGCTCGAAACAGAAGGCTTTTTATCACAGGACAAGAAATCAGCCCTCGACAACTTAACCGGCAGAAAAAGATTTTTTTTGAAAAAATCCCAATACCCGGGGTCACAATTTCAGGAAATATCTCAGTTTCGCCAATTCACTCAAAAATGGTGCCAAACGGTTGTAAATGCTCCCCTGAAATGTTTGGCGGTCGAAACAGAAGGCTTTTTATCACAGGACAAGAAATCAGCCCTCGACAACTTAACCGGAGGAAAAAGATTTTTTTAAAAAAATCCCAATACCCGGGGTCAGAAATTCATCAAAATCTGACTTTCGCCACTTCACTCAAAAATGGTGCCAAACGGTGGCAAATGCTCCCCTGAGAGGTTTGGTGGTCGAAACAGAAGGCTTTTTATCACAGGAGAAGAAATCAGCCCTCGACAACTGAACGGCGGAAAAAGATTTTTTTGAAAAAATCCCAATACCCGGGGTCACAATTTCAGGAAAAATCTGACTTTCGCCAATTCACTCAAAAATGGTGCCAAACGTTGGCAAAAGCTCCCCTGAGAGGTTTGGCAGTCGAAACAGAAGGCTTTTTATGACAGGACAAGAAATCAGGCCTCGACAACTTAACCGGAGGAAAAAGCTTTTTTTAAAAAAATCCCAATACCCAGGGTCATAATTTCAGGAAAAATCTGACTTTAGGCAATTCGCTCAAAAATGGTGCCAAACGGTTGTAAATGCTCCCCTGAGATGTTTGGCGGTCGAAACAGAAGGCTTTTTATTACAGGACAAGAAATCAGCCCTCGACAACTTAACCGGAGGAAAAAGGTTTTTTTGAAAAAATCCCAATACCCGGGGTCACAATTTCAACAAATATCGGAGTTTCGCCAATTCACTCAAAAATGGTGCCAAACGGTTGTAAATGCTCCCCTGAAATGTTTGGCTGTCGAAACAGAAGGCTTTTTATCACAGGACAAGAAATCAGCCCTTGACAACTTAACCGGAGGAAAAAGATTTTTTTAAAAAAATCCCAATACCCGGGGTCAGAAATTCATCAAAAATCTGACTTTCGCCACTTCACTCAAAAATGTTGCCAAACGGTGGCAAATGCTCCCCTGAGAGGTTTGGCGGTCGAAACAGAAGGCTTTTTATCACAGGAGAAGAAATCAGCCCTCGACAACTTAACCGGCAGAAAAAGATTTTTTTGAAAAAATCCCAATACCCGGGGTCACAATTTCAGGAAAAATCTGACTTTAGGCAATTCGCTCAAAAATGGTGCCAAACAGTTGTAAATGCACCCCTGAGATGTTTGGCGGTCGAAACAGAAGTCTTTTTATCACAGGACAAGAAATCAGCCCTCGACAACTTAACCGGAGGAAAAAGATTTTTTTGAAAATTCCCTATACCCGGGGTCACAATTTCAGGAAAAATCTGACTTTCGACAATTCACTCAAAAATGGTGCCAAACGGTTGCAAAAGCTCCCCTGAGAGGTTTGGCAGTCGAAACAGAAGGCTTTTTATCACAGGATAAGAAATCAGCCCTCGACAACTTAACCGGAGGAAAAAGTTTTTTTTTAAAAAATCCCAATACCCGGGGTCAGAAATTCATCAAAAATCTGACTTTCGCCACTTCACTCAAAAATGGTGCCAAACGGTTGTAAATGCTCCCCTGAGATCTTTGGCGGTCGAAACAGAAGGCTTTTTATCACAGGACAAGAAATCAGCCCTCGACAACTTAACCGGAGGAAAAAGATTTTTTTAAAAAAATCCCAATACCCGGGGTCACAATTTCAGGAAAAATCTGACTTTAGGCAATTCGCTCAAAAATGGTGCCAAACGGTTGTAAATGCTCCCCTGAGATCTTTGGCGGTCGAAACAGAAGGCTTTTTATCACAGAACAAGAAATCAGCCCTCGACAACTTAACCGGCAGAAAAAGTTTTTTTTGAAAAAATCCCAATACCCGGGGTCACAATTTCAGGAAATATCTCAGTTTCGCCAATTCACTCAAAAATGTTGCCAAACGGTTGTAAATGCTCCCCCGAAATGTTTGGCGGTCGAAACAGAAGGCTTTTTATCACAGGACAAGAAATCAGCCCTCGACAACTTAACCGGCGGAAAAAGATTTTTTTAAAAAAAATCCCAATACCCGGGGTCAGAAATTCATCAAAAATCTGACTTTCGCCACTTCACTCAAAAATAGTGCCAAACGGTGGCAAATGCTCCCCTGAGAGGTTTGGCGGTCGAAACAGAAGGCTTTTTATCACAGGAGAAGAAATCAGCCCTCGACAACTGAACGGCGGAAAAAGATTTTTTTGAAAAAATCCCAATACCCGGGGTCACAATTTCAGGAAAAATCTGAGTTTCGCCAGTTCACTCAAAAATGGTGCCAAACAGTTGCAAAAGCTCCCCTGAGAGGTTTGGCAGTCGAAACAGAAGGCTTTTTATCACAGGACAAGAAATCAGCCCTCGACAACTTAACCGGAGGAAAAAGATTTTTTTAAAAAAATCCCAATACCCGGGGTCACAATTTCAGGAAAAATCTGACTTTAGGCAATTCGCTCAAAAATGGTGCCAAACGGTTGTAAATGCTCCCCTGAGATATTTGGCGCTCGAAACAGAAGGCTTTTTATCACAGGACAAGAAATCAGCCCTCGACAACTTAACCGGAGGAAAAAGATTTTTTTTGAAAAAATCCCAATACCCGGGGTCACAATTTCAGGAAATATCTCAGTTTCGCCAATTCACTCAAAAATGGTGCCAAACGGTTGTAAATGCTCCCCTGAAATGTTTGGCGGTCGAAACAGAAGGCTTTTTATCACAGGACAAGAAATCAGCCCTCGACAACTTAACCGGAGGAAAAAG
The DNA here is from genome assembly GCF_951804945.1 of Podarcis cretensis. Taxonomy (NCBI): domain Eukaryota; kingdom Metazoa; phylum Chordata; class Lepidosauria; order Squamata; family Lacertidae; genus Podarcis; species Podarcis cretensis. Next base: position 95,797,517 of record NC_137173.1, on the reverse strand, counting down.
ATTTTTTTAAAAAAATCCCAATACCCGGGGTCAGAAATTCATCAAAATCTGACTTTCGCCACTTCACTCAAAAATGGTGCCAAACGGTGGCAAATGCTCCCCTGAGAGGTTTGGTGGTCGAAACAGAAGGCTTTTTATCACAGGAGAAGAAATCAGCCCTCGACAACTGAACGGCGGAAAAAGATTTTTTTGAAAAAATCCCAATACCCGGGGTCACAATTTCAGGAAAAATCTGACTTTCGCCAATTCACTCAAAAATGGTGCCAAACGGTGGCAAAAGCTCCCCTGAGAGGTTTGGCAGTCGAAACAGAAGGCTTTTTATGACAGGACAAGAAATCAGCCCTCGACAACTTAACCGGAGGAAAAAGCTTTTTTTAAAAAAATCCCAATACCCAGGGTCATAATTTCAGGAAAAATCTGACTTTAGGCAATTCGCTCAAAAATGGTGCCAAACGGTTGTAAATGCTCCCCTGAGATGTTTGGCGGTCGAAACAGAAGGCTTTTTATTACAGGACAAGAAATCAGCCCTCGACAACTTAACCGGAGGAAAAAGGTTTTTTTGAAAAAATCCCAATACCCGGGGTCACAATTTCAACAAATATCGGAGTTTCGCCAATTCACTCAAAAATGGTGCCAAACGGTTGTAAATGCTCCCCTGAAATGTTTGGCGGTCGAAACAGAAGGCTTTTTATCACAGGACAAGAAATCAGCCCTCGACAACTTAACCGGAGGAAAAAGATTTTTTTAAAAAAAATCCCAATACCCGGGGTCAGAAATTCATCAAAAATCTGACTTTCGCCACTTCACTCAAAAATGTTGCCAAACGGTGGCAAATGCTCCCCTGAGAGGTTTGGCGGTCGAAACAGAAGGCTTTTTATCACAGGAGAAGAAATCAGCCCTCGACAACTTAACCGGCAGAAAAAGATTTTTTTGAAAAAATCCCAATACCCGGGGTCACAATTTCAGGAAAAATCTGACTTTAGGCAATTCGCTCAAAAATGGTGCCAAACAGTTGTAAATGCACCCCTGAGATGTTTGGCGGTCGAAACAGAAGTCTTTTTATCACAGGACAAGAAATCAGCCCTCGACAACTTAACCGGAGGAAAAAGATTTTTTTGAAAAAATCCCTATACCCGGGGTCACAATTTCAGGAAAAATCTGACTTTCGACAATTCACTCAAAAATGGTGCCAAACGGTTGCAAAAGCTCCCCTGAGAGGTTTGGCAGTCGAAACAGAAGGCTTTTTATCACAGGATAAGAAATCAGCCCTCGACAACTTAACCGGAGGAAAAAGTTTTTTTTTTAAAAATCCCAATACCCGGGGTCAGAAATTCATCAAAAATCTGACTTTCGCCACTTGACTCAAAAATGGTGCCAAACGGTTGTAAATGCTCCCCTGAGATCTTTGGCGGTCGAAACAGAAGGCTTTTTATCACAGGACAAGAAATCAGCCCTCGACAACTTAACCGGAGGAAAAAGATTTTCTTAAAAAAATCCCAATACCCGGGGTCACAATTTCAGGAAAAATCTGAATTTAGGCAATTCGCTCAAAAATGGTGCCAAACGGTTGTAAATGCTCCCCTGAGATCTTTGGCGGTCGAAACAGAAGGCTTTTTATCACAGAACAAGAAATCAGCCCTCGACAACTTAACCGGCAGAAAAAGTTTTTTTTGAAAAAATCCCAATACCCGGGGTCACAATTTCAGGAAATATCTCAGTTTCGCCAATTCACTCAAAAATAGTGCCAAACGGTTGTAAATGCTCCCCTGAAATGTTTGGCGGTCGAAACAGAAGGCTTTTTATCACAGGAGAAGAAATCAGCCCTCGACAACTGAACGGCGGAAAAAGATTTTTTTGAAAAAATCCCAATACCCGGGGTCACAATTTCAGGAAAAATCTGAGTTTCGCCAGTTCACTCAAAAATGGTGCCAAACAGTTGCAAAAGCTCCCCTGAGAGGTTTGGCAGTCGAAACAGAAGGCTTTTTATCACAGGACAAGAAATCAGCCCTCGACAACTTAACCGGAGGAAAAAGATTTTTTTAAAAAAATCCCAATACCCGGGGTCACAATTTCAGGAAAAATCTGACTTTAGGCAATTCGCTCAAAAATGGTGCCAAACGGTTGTAAATGCTCCCCTGAGATATTTGGCGCTCGAAACAGAAGGCTTTTTATCACAGGACAAGAAATCAGCCCTCGACAACTTAACCGGCAGAAAAAGATTTTTTTTGAAAAAATCCCAATACCCGGGGTCACAATTTCAGGAAATATCTCAGTTTCGCCAATTCACTCAAAAATGGTGCCAAACGGTTGTAAATGCTCCCCTGAAATGTTTGGCGGTCGAAACAGAAGGCTTTTTATCACAGGACAAGAAATCAGCCCTCGACAACTTAACCGGAGGAAAAAGATTTTTTAAAAAAAATCCCAATACCCGGGGTCAGAAATTCATCAAAATCTGACTTTCGCCACTTCACTCAAAAATGGTGCCAAACGGTGGCAAATGCTCCCCTGAGAGGTTTGGTGGTCGAAACAGAAGGCTTTTTATCACAGGAGAAGAAATCAGCCCTCGACAACTGAACGGCGGAAAAAGATTTTTTTGAAAAAATCCCAATACCCGGGGTCACAATTTCAGGAAAAATCTGACTTTCGCCAATTCACTCAAAAATGGTGCCAAACGGTGGCAAAAGCTCCCCTGAGAGGTTTGGCAGTCGAAACAGAAGGCTTTTTATGACAGGACAAGAAATCAGCCCTCGACAACTTAACCGGAGGAAAAAGATTTTTTTAAAAAAATCCCAATACCCAGGGTCATAATTTCAGGAAAAATCTGACTTTAGGCAATTCGCTCAAAAATGGTGCCAAACGGTTGTAAATGCTCCCCTGAGATGTTTGGCGGTCGAAACAGAAGGCTTTTTATTACAGGACAAGAAATCAGCCCTCGACAACTTAACCGGAGGAAAAAGGTTTTTTCGAAAAAATCCCAATACCCGGGGTCACAATTTCAGCAAATATCGGAGTTTCGCCAATTCACTCAAAAATGGTGCCAAACGGTTGCAAAAGCTCCCCTGAGAGGTTTGGTAGTCGAAACAGAAGGCTTTTTATCACAGGACAAGAAATCAGCCCTCGACAACTTAACCGGAGGAAAAAGATTTTTTTAAAAAAATCCCAATACCCGGGGTCACAATTTCAGGAAAAATCTGACTTTAGGCAATTCGCTCAAAAATGGTGCCAAACGGTTGTAAATGCTCCCCTGAAATGTTTGGCGGTCGAAACAGAAGGCTTTTTATCACAGGACAAGAAATCAGCCCTCGACAACTTAACCGGCGGAAAAAGATTTTTTTAAAAAAATCCCAATACCCGGGGTCAGAAATTCATCAAAAATCTGACTTTCGCCACTTCACTCAAAAATAGTGCCAAACGGTGGCAAATGCTCCCCTGAGAGGTTTGGCGGTCGAAACAGAAGGCTTTTTATCACAGGACAAGAAATCAGCCCTCGACAACTAACTGGCGGAAAAAGATTTTTTTAAAAAAATCCCAATACCCGGGGTCACAATTTCAGGAAAAATCTGAGTTTCGCCAGTTCACTCAAAAATGGTGCCAAACGGTTGCAAAAGCTCCCCTGAGAGGTTTGGCAGTTGAAACAGAAGGCTTTTTATCACAGGAGAAGAAATCAGCCCTCGACAACTTATCCGGAGGAAAAAGATTTTTTTAAAAAAATCCCAATACCCAGGGTCACAATTTCAGGAAAAATCTGACTTTAGGCAATTCGCTCAAAAATGGTGCCAAACGGTTGTAAATGCTCCCCTGAGATGTTTGGCGGTCGAAACAGAAGGCTTTTTATCACAGGACAAGAAATCAGCCCTCGACAACTTAACCGGCAGAAAAAGATTTTTTTGAAAAAATCCCAATACCCGGGGTCACAATTTCAGCAAATATCGGAGTTTCGCCAATTCACTCAAAAATGGTGCCAAACGGTTGTAAATGCTCCCCTGAAATGTTTGGCGGTCGAAACAGAAGGCTTTTTATCACAGGACAAGAAATCAGCCCTCGACAACTTAACCGGCGGAAAAAGATTTTTTTAAAAAAATCCCAATACCCGGGGTCACAGTTTCAGGAAAAATCTGACTTTCGCCAATTCACTCAAAAATGGTGCCAAACGGTTGCAAAAGCTCCCCTGAGAGGTTTGGTATTCGAAACAGAAGGCTTTTTATCACAGGACAAGAAATCAGCCCTCGACAACTTAACCGGAGGAAAAAGATTTTTTTAAAAAAATCCCAATACCCGGGGTCACAATTTCAGGAAAAATCTGACTTTAGGCAATTCGCTCAAAAATGGTGCCAAACGGTTGTAAATGCTCCCCTGAGATCTTTGGCGGTCGAAACAGAAGGCTTTTTATCACAGGACAAGAAATCAGCCCTCGACAACTTAACCGGCAGAAAAAGATTTTTTTGAAAAAATCCCAATACCCGGGGTCACAATTTCAGCAAATATCGGAGTTTCGCCAATTCACTCAAAAATGGTGCCAAACGGTTGTAAATGCTCCCCTGAAATGTTTGGCGGTCGAAACAGAAGGCTTTTTATCACAGGACAAGAAATCAGCCCTCGACAACTTAACCGGCGGAAAAAGATTTTTTTAAAAAAATCCCAATACCCGGGGTCAGAAATTCATCAAAAATCTGACTTTCGCCACTTCACTCAAAAATAGTGCCAAACGGTGGCAAATGCTCCCCTGAGAGGTTTGGCGGTCGTAACAGAAGGCTTTTTATCACAGGAGAAGAAATCAGCCCTCGACAACTAACCGGAGGAAAAAGATTTTTTTTAAAAAATCCCAATACCCAGGGTCACAATTTCAGGAAAAATCTGACTTTAGGCAATTCGCTCAAAAATAGTGCCAAACGGTGGCAAATGCTCCCCTGATAGGTTTGGCGGTCGAAACAGAAGGCTTTTTATCACAGGAGAAGAAATCAGCCCTCGACAACTAACCGGCGGAAAAAGATTTTTTTGAAAAAATCCCAATACCCGGGGTCACAATTTCAGGAAAAATCTGACTTTCGCCAATTCACTCAAAAATGGTGCCAAATGGTTGCAAAAGCTCCCCTGAGAGGTTTGGCGGTCGAAACAGAAGGCTTTTTATCACAGGACAAGAAATCAGCCCTCGACAACTTAACCGGAGGAAAAAGATTTTTTTGAAAAAATCCCAATACCCGGGGTCAGAAATTCATCAAAAATCTGACTTTCGCCACTTCACTCAAAAATAGTGCCAAACGGTGGCAAAAGCTCCCCTGAGAGGTTTGGCGGTCCAAACAGAAGGCTTTTTATCACAGGAGAAGAAATCAGCCCTCGACAACTAACCGGCGGAAAAAGATTTTTTTGAAAAAATCCAAATACCCGGGGTCACAATTTCAGGAAAAATCTGAGTTTCGCCAGTTCAATCAAAAATGGTGCCAAACGGTTGCAAAAGCTCCCCTGAGAGGTTTGGCAGTCGAAACAGAAGGCTTTTTATCACAGGAGAAGAAATCAGCCCTCGACAACTGACCGGTGGAAAAAGATTTTTTTGAAAAAATCCCAATACCCGGGGTCACAATTTCAGGAAAAATCTGACTTTCGCCAATTCACTCAAAAATGGTGCCAAACGGTTGCAAAAGCTCCCCTGAGAGGTTTGGCGGTCGAAACAGAAGGCTTTTTATCACAGGACAAGAAATCAGCCCTCGACAACTTAACCGGAGGAAAAAGATTTTTTAAAAAAAATCCCAATACCCGGGGTCACAATTTCAGGAAAAATCTGACTTTAGGCAATTCGCTCAAAAATGGTGCCAAACGGTTGTAAATGCTCCCCTGAGATGTTTGGCGGTCGAAACAGAAGTCTTTTTATCACAGGACAAGAAATCAGCCCTCGACAACTTAACCGGAGGAAAAAGATTTTTTTGAAAAAATCCCAATACCCGGGGTCACAATTTCAGCAAATATCTGAGTTTCGCCAATTCACTCAAAAATGGTGCCAAACGGTTGTAAATGCTCCCCTGAAATGTTTGGCAGTCGAAACAGAAGGCTTTTTATCACAGGACAAGAAATCAGCCCTCGACAACTTAACCGGAGGAAAAAGATTTTTTTTTAAAAATCCCAATACCCGGGGTCAGAAATTCATCAAAAATCTGACTTTCGCCACTTCACTCAAAAATGTTGCCAAACGGTGGCAAATGCTCCCCTGAGAGGTTTGGCGGTCGAAACAGAAGGCTTTTTATCACAGGAGAAGAAATCAGCCCTCGACAACTTAACCGGCAGAAAAAGATTTTTTTGAAAAAATCCCAATACCCGGGGTCACAATTTCAGGAAAAATCTGACTTTAGGCAATTCGCTCAAAAATGGTGCCAAAAAGTTGTAAATGCTCCCCTGAGATGTTTGGCGGTCGAAACAGAAGGCTTTTTATCACACGACAAGAAATCAGCCCTCGACAACTTAACCGGAGGAAAAAGATTTTTTTAAAAAAATCCCAATACCCGGGCTCAGAAATTCATCAAAAATCTGACTTTCGCCACTTCACTCAAAAATGGTGCCAAAAAGTGGCAAATGCTCCCCTGAGAGGTTTGGCGGTCGAAACAGAAGGCTTTTTATCACAGGAGAAGAAATCAGCCCTCGACAACTGACCGGCGGAAAAAGATTTTTTTGAAAATATCCCAATAACCGGGTCACAATTTCAGGAAAAATCTGACTTTAGGCAATTCGCTCAAAAATGGTGCCAAACGGTTGTAAATGCACCCCTGAGATGTTTGGCGGTCGAAACAGAAGTCTTTTTATCACAGGACAAGAAATCAGCCCTCGAGAACTTAACCGGAGGAAAAAGATTTTTTTGAAAAAATCCCAATACCCGGGGTCACAATTTCAGGAAAAATCTGACTTTCGACAATTCACTCAAAAATGGTGCCAAACGGTTGCAAAAGCTCCCCTGAGAGGTTTGGCAGTCGAAACAGAAGGCTTTTTATGACAGGACAAGAAATCAGCCCTCGACAACTTAACCGGAGGAAAAAGATTTTTTTAAAAAAATCCCAATACCCGGGGTCATAATTTCAGGAAAAATCTGACTTTAGGCAATTCGCTCAAAAATGGTGCCAAACGGTTGTAAATGCTCCCCTGAGATGTTTGGCGGTCGAAACAGAAGGCTTTTTATTACAGGACAAGAAATCAGCCCTCGACAACTTAACCGGAGGAAAAAGGTTTTTTTGAAAAAATCCCAATACCCGGGGTCACAATTTCAACAAATATCGGAGTTTCGCCAATTCACTCAAAAATGGTGCCAAACGGTTGTAAATGCTCCCCTGAAATGTTTGGCGGTCGAAACAGAAGGCTTTTTATCACAGGACAAGAAATCAGCCCTCGACAACTTAACCGGAGGAAAAAGATTTTTTTAAAAAAAATCCCAATACCCGGGGTCAGAAATTCATCAAAAATCTGACTTTCGCCACTTCACTCAAAAATGTTGCCAAACGGTGGCAAATGCTCCCCTGAGAGGTTTGGCGGTCGAAACAGAAGGCTTTTTATCACAGGAGAAGAAATCAGCCCTCGACAACTTAACCGGCAGAAAAAGATTTTTTTGAAAAAATCCCAATACCCGGGGTCACAATTTCAGGAAAAATCTGACTTTAGGCAATTCGCTCAAAAATGGTGCCAAACAGTTGTAAATGCACCCCTGAGATGTTTGGCGGTCGAAACAGAAGTCTTTTTATCACAGGACAAGAAATCAGCCCTCGACAACTTAACCGGAGGAAAAAGATTTTTTTGAAAAAATCCCTATACCCGGGGTCACAATTTCAGGAAAAATCTGACTTTCGACAATTCACTCAAAAATGGTGCCAAACGGTTGCAAAAGCTCCCCTGAGAGGTTTGGCAGTCGAAACAGAAGGCTTTTTATCACAGGATAAGAAATCAGCCCTCGACAACTTAACCGGAGGAAAAAGTTTTTTTTTTAAAAATCCCAATACCCGGGGTCAGAAATTCATCAAAAATCTGACTTTCGCCACTTGACTCAAAAATGGTGCCAAACGGTTGTAAATGCTCCCCTGAGATCTTTGGCGGTCGAAACAGAAGGCTTTTTATCACAGGACAAGAAATCAGCCCTCGACAACTTAACCGGAGGAAAAAGATTTTTTTAAAAAAATCCCAATACCCGGGGTCACAATTTCAGGAAAAATCTGAATTTAGGCAATTCGCTCAAAAATGGTGCCAAACGGTTGTAAATGCTCCCCTGAGATCTTTGGCGGTCGAAACAGAAGGCTTTTTATCACAGAACAAGAAATCAGCCCTCGACAACTTAACCGGCAGAAAAAGTTTTTTTTGAAAAAATCCCAATACCCGGGGTCACAATTTCAGGAAATATCTCAGTTTCGCCAATTCACTCAAAAATGTTGCCAAACGGTTGTAAATGCTCCCCTGAAATGTTTGGCGGTCGAAACAGAAGGCTTTTTATCACAGGACAAGAAATCAGCCCTCGACAACTTAACCGGCGGAAAAAGATTTTTTTAAAAAAAATCCCAATACCCGGGGTCAGAAATTCATCAAAAATCTGACTTTCGCCACTTCACTCAAAAATAGTGCCAAACGGTGGCAAATGCTCCCCTGAGAGGTTTGGCAGTTGAAACAGAAGGCTTTTTATCACAGGAGAAGAAATCAGCCCTCGACAACTTATCCGGAGGAAAAAGATTTTTTTAAAAAAATCCCAATACCCAGGGTCACAATTTCAGGAAAAATCTGACTTTAGGCAATTCGCTCAAAAATGGTGCCAAACGGTTGTAAATGCTCCCCTGAGATGTTTGGCGGTCGAAACAGAAGGCTTTTTATCACAGGACAAGAAATCAGCCCTCGACAACTTAACCGGCAGAAAAAGATTTTTTTGAAAAAATCCCAATACCCGGGGTCACAATTTCAGCAAATATCGGAGTTTCGCCAATTCACTCAAAAATGGTGCCAAACGGTTGTAAATGCTCCCCTGAAATGTTTGGCGGTCGAAACAGAAGGCTTTTTATCACAGGACAAGAAATCAGCCCTCGACAACTAACCGGCGGAAAAAGATTTTTTTGCAAAAATCCCAATACCCGGGGTCACAATTTCAGGAAAAATCTGACTTTCGCCAATTCACTCAAAAATGGTGCCAAATGGTTGCAAAAGCTCCCCTGAGAGGTTTGGCGGTCGAAACAGAAGGCTTTTTATCACAGGACAAGAAATCAGCCCTCGACAACTTAACCGGAGGAAAAAGATTTTTTTAAAAAAATCCCAATACCCAGGGTCATAATTTCAGGAAAAATCTGACTTTAGGCAATTCGCTCAAAAATGGTGCCAAACGGTTGTAAATGCTCCCCTGAGATGTTTGGCGGTCGAAACAGAAGGCTTTTTATTACAGGACAAGAAATCAGCCCTCGACAACTTAACCGGAGGAAAAAGGTTTTTTCGAAAAAATCCCAATACCCGGGGTCACAATTTCAGCAAATATCGGAGTTTCGCCAATTCACTCAAAAATGGTGCCAAACGGTTGCAAAAGCTCCCCTGAGAGGTTTGGTAGTCGAAACAGAAGGCTTTTTATCACAGGACAAGAAATCAGCCCTCGACAACTTAACCGGAGGAAAAAGATTTTTTTAAAAAAATCCCAATACCCGGGGTCACAATTTCAGGAAAAATCTGACTTTAGGCAATTCGCTCAAAAATGGTGCCAAACGGTTGTAAATGCTCCCCTGAAATGTTTGGCGGTCGAAACAGAAGGCTTTTTATCACAGGACAAGAAATCAGCCCTCGACAACTTAACCGGCGGAAAAAGATTTTTTTAAAAAAATCCCAATACCCGGGGTCAGAAATTCATCAAAAATCTGACTTTCGCCACTTCACTCAAAAATAGTGCCAAACGGTGGCAAATGCTCCCCTGAGAGGTTTGGCGGTCGAAACAGAAGGCTTTTTATCACAGGACAAGAAATCAGCCCTCGACAACTAACTGGCGGAAAAAGATTTTTTTAAAAAAATCCCAATACCCGGGGTCACAATTTCAGGAAAAATCTGAGTTTCGCCAGTTCACTCAAAAATGGTGCCAAACGGTTGCAAAAGCTCCCCTGAGAGGTTTGGCAGTTGAAACAGAAGGCTTTTTATCACAGGAGAAGAAATCAGCCCTCGACAACTTATCCGGAGGAAAAAGATTTTTTTAAAAAAATCCCAATACCCAGGGTCACAATTTCAGGAAAAATCTGACTTTAGGCAATTCGCTCAAAAATGGTGCCAAACGGTTGTAAATGCTCCCCTGAGATGTTTGGCGGTCGAAACAGAAGGCTTTTTATCACAGGACAAGAAATCAGCCCTCGACAACTTAACCGGCAGAAAAAGATTTTTTTGAAAAAATCCCAATACCCGGGGTCACAATTTCAGCAAATATCGGAGTTTCGCCAATTCACTCAAAAATGGTGCCAAACGGTTGTAAATGCTCCCCTGAAATGTTTGGCGGTCGAAACAGAAGGCTTTTTATCACAGGACAAGAAATCAGCCCTCGACAACTTAACCGGCGGAAAAAGATTTTTTTAAAAAAATCCCAATACCCGGGGTCACAGTTTCAGGAAAAATCTGACTTTCGCCAATTCACTCAAAAATGGTGCCAAACGGTTGCAAAAGCTCCCCTGAGAGGTTTGGTATTCGAAACAGAAGGCTTTTTATCACAGGACAAGAAATCAGCCCTCGACAACTTAACCGGAGGAAAAAGATTTTTTTAAAAAAATCCCAATACCCGGGGTCACAATTTCAGGAAAAATCTGACTTTAGGCAATTCGCTCAAAAATGGTGCCAAACGGTTGTAAATGCTCCCCTGAGATCTTTGGCGGTCGAAACAGAAGGCTTTTTATCACAGGACAAGAAATCAGCCCTCGACAACTTAACCGGCAGAAAAAGATTTTTTTGAAAAAATCCCAATACCCGGGGTCACAATTTCAGGAAATATCTCAGTTTCGCCAATTCACTCAAAAATGGTGCCAAACGGTTGTAAATGCTCCCCTGAAATGTTTGGCGGTCGAAACAGAAGGCTTTTTATCACAGGACAAGAAATCAGCCCTCGACAACTTAACCGGCGGAAAAAGATTTTTTTAAAAAAATCCCAATACCCGGGGTCAGAAATTCATCAAAAATCTGACTTTCGCCACTTCACTCAAAAATAGTGCCAAACGGTGGCAAATGCTCCCCTGAGAGGTTTGGCGGTCGTAACAGAAGGCTTTTTATCACAGGAGAAGAAATCAGCCCTCGACAACTAACCGGAGGAAAAAGATTTTTTTTAAAAAATCCCAATACCCAGGGTCACAATTTCAGGAAAAATCTGACTTTAGGCAATTCGCTCAAAAATAGTGCCAAACGGTGGCAAATGCTCCCCTGATAGGTTTGGCGGTCGAAACAGAAGGCTTTTTATCACAGGAGAAGAAATCAGCCCTCGACAACTAACCGGCGGAAAAAGATTTTTTTGCAAAAATCCCAATACCCGGGGTCACAATTTCAGGAAAAATCTGACTTTCGCCAATTCACTCAAAAATGGTGCCAAATGGTTGCAAAAGCTCCCCTGAGAGGTTTGGCGGTCGAAACAGAAGGCTTTTTATCACAGGACAAGAAATCAGCCCTCGACAACTTAACCGGAGGAAAAAGATTTTTTTAAAAAAATCCCAATACCCAGGGTCATAATTTCAGGAAAAATCTGACTTTAGGCAATTCGCTCAAAAATGGTGCCAAACGGTTGTAAATGCTCCCCTGAGATGTTTGGCGGTCGAAACAGAAGGCTTTTTATTACAGGACAAGAAATCAGCCCTCGACAACTTAACCGGAGGAAAAAGGTTTTTTCGAAAAAATCCCAATACCCGGGGTCACAATTTCAGCAAATATCGGAGTTTCGCCAATTCACTCAAAAATGGTGCCAAACGGTTGCAAAAGCTCCCCTGAGAGGTTTGGTAGTCGAAACAGAAGGCTTTTTATCACAGGACAAGAAATCAGCCCTCGACAACTTAACCGGAGGAAAAAGATTTTTTTAAAAAAATCCCAATACCCGGGGTCACAATTTCAGGAAAAATCTGACTTTAGGCAATTCGCTCAAAAATGGTGCCAAACGGTTGTAAATGCTCCCCTGAAATGTTTGGCGGTCGAAACAGAAGGCTTTTTATCACAGGACAAGAAATCAGCCCTCGACAACTTAACCGGCGGAAAAAGATTTTTTTAAAAAAATCCCAATACCCGGGGTCAGAAATTCATCAAAAATCTGACTTTCGCCACTTCACTCAAAAATAGTGCCAAACGGTGGCAAATGCTCCCCTGAGAGGTTTGGCGGTCGAAACAGAAGGCTTTTTATCACAGGACAAGAAATCAGCCCTCGACAACTAACTGGCGGAAAAAGATTTTTTTAAAAAAATCCCAATACCCGGGGTCACAATTTCAGGAAAAATCTGAGTTTCGCCAGTTCACTCAAAAATGGTGCCAAACGGTTGCAAAAGCTCCCCTGAGAGGTTTGGCAGTTGAAACAGAAGGCTTTTTATCACAGGAGAAGAAATCAGCCCTCGACAACTTATCCGGAGGAAAAAGATTTTTTTAAAAAAATCCCAATACCCAGGGTCACAATTTCAGGAAAAATCTGACTTTAGGCAATTCGCTCAAAAATGGTGCCAAACGGTTGTAAATGCTCCCCTGAGATGTTTGGCGGTCGAAACAGAAGGCTTTTTATCACAGGACAAGAAATCAGCCCTCGACAACTTAACCGGCAGAAAAAGATTTTTTTGAAAAAATCCCAATACCCGGGGTCACAATTTCAGCAAATATCGGAGTTTCGCCAATTCACTCAAAAATGGTGCCAAACGGTTGTAAATGCTCCCCTGAAATGTTTGGCGGTCGAAACAGAAGGCTTTTTATCACAGGACAAGAAATCAGCCCTCGACAACTTAACCGGCGGAAAAAGATTTTTTTAAAAAAATCCCAATACCCGGGGTCACAGTTTCAGGAAAAATCTGACTTTCGCCAATTCACTCAAAAATGGTGCCAAACGGTTGCAAAAGCTCCCCTGAGAGGTTTGGTATTCGAAACAGAAGGCTTTTTATCACAGGACAAGAAATCAGCCCTCGACAACTTAACCGGAGGAAAAAGATTTTTTTAAAAAAATCCCAATACCCGGGGTCACAATTTCAGGAAAAATCTGACTTTAGGCAATTCGCTCAAAAATGGTGCCAAACGGTTGTAAATGCTCCCCTGAGATCTTTGGCGGTCGAAACAGAAGGCTTTTTATCACAGGACAAGAAATCAGCCCTCGACAACTTAACCGGCAGAAAAAGATTTTTTTGAAAAAATCCCAATACCCGGGGTCACAATTTCAGGAAATATCTCAGTTTCGCCAATTCACTCAAAAATGGTGCCAAACGGTTGTAAATGCTCCCCTGAAATGTTTGGCGGTCGAAACAGAAGGCTTTTTATCACAGGACAAGAAATCAGCCCTCGACAACTTAACCGGCGGAAAAAGATTTTTTTAAAAAAATCCCAATACCCGGGGTCAGAAATTCATCAAAAATCTGACTTTCGCCACTTCACTCAAAAATAGTGCCAAACGGTGGCAAATGCTCCCCTGAGAGGTTTGGCGGTCGTAACAGAAGGCTTTTTATCACAGGAGAAGAAATCAGCCCTCGACAACTAACCGGAGGAAAAAGATTTTTTTTAAAAAATCCCAATACCCAGGGTCACAATTTCAGGAAAAATCTGACTTTAGGCAATTCGCTCAAAAATAGTGCCAAACGGTGGCAAATGCTCCCCTGATAGGTTTGGCGGTCGAAACAGAAGGCTTTTTATCACAGGAGAAGAAATCAGCCCTCGACAACTAACCGGCGGAAAAAGATTTTTTTGCAAAAATCCCAATACCCGGGGTCACAATTTCAGGAAAAATCTGACTTTCGCCAATTCACTCAAAAATGGTGCCAAATGGTTGCAAAAGCTCCCCTGAGAGGTTTGGCGGTCGAAACAGAAGGCTTTTTATCACAGGACAAGAAATCAGCCCTCGACAACTTAACCGGAGGAAAAAGATTTTTTTGAAAAAATCCCAATACCCGGGGTCAGAAATTCATCAAAAATCTGACTTTCGCCACTTCACTCAAAAATAGTGCCAAACGGTGGCAAAAGCTCCCCTGAGAGGTTTGGCGGTCCAAACAGAAGGCTTTTTATCACAGGAGAAGAAATCAGCCCTCGACAACTAACCGGCGGAAAAAGATTTTTTTGAAAAAATCCAAATACCCGGGGTCACAATTTCAGGAAAAATCTGAGTTTCGCCAGTTCAATCAAAAATGGTGCCAAACGGTTGCAAAAGCTCCCCTGAGAGGTTTGGCAGTCGAAACAGAAGGCTTTTTATCACAGGAGAAGAAATCAGCCCTCGACAACTGACCGGTGGAAAAAGATTTTTTTGAAAAAATCCCAATACCCGGGGTCACAATTTCAGGAAAAATCTGACTTTCGCCAATTCACTCAAAAATGGTGCCAAACGGTTGCAAAAGCTCCCCTGAGAGGTTTGGCGGTCGAAACAGAAGGCTTTTTATCACAGGACAAGAAATCAGCCCTCGACAACTTAACCGGAGGAAAAAGATTTTTTAAAAAAAATCCCAATACCCGGGGTCACAATTTCAGGAAAAATCTGACTTTAGGCAATTCGCTCAAAAATGGTGCCAAACGGTTGTAAATGCTCCCCTGAGATGTTTGGCGGTCGAAACAGAAGTCTTTTTATCACAGGACAAGAAATCAGCCCTCGACAACTTAACCGGAGGAAAAAGATTTTTTTGAAAAAATCCCAATACCCGGGGTCACAATTTCAGCAAATATCTGAGTTTCGCCAATTCACTCAAAAATGGTGCCAAACGGTTGTAAATGCTCCCCTGAAATGTTTGGCAGTCGAAACAGAAGGCTTTTTATCACAGGACAAGAAATCAGCCCTCGACAACTTAACCGGAGGAAAAAGATTTTTTTTTAAAAATCCCAATACCCGGGGTCAGAAATTCATCAAAAATCTGACTTTCGCCACTTCACTCAAAAATGTTGCCAAACGGTGGCAAATGCTCCCCTGAGAGGTTTGGCGGTCGAAACAGAAGGCTTTTTATCACAGGAGAAGAAATCAGCCCTCGACAACTTAACCGGCAGAAAAAGATTTTTTTGAAAAAATCCCAATACCCGGGGTCACAATTTCAGGAAAAATCTGACTTTAGGCAATTCGCTCAAAAATGGTGCCAAAAAGTTGTAAATGCTCCCCTGAGATGTTTGGCGGTCGAAACAGAAGGCTTTTTATCACACGACAAGAAATCAGCCCTCGACAACTTAACCGGAGGAAAAAGATTTTTTTAAAAAAATCCCAATACCCGGGCTCAGAAATTCATCAAAAATCTGACTTTCGCCACTTCACTCAAAAATGGTGCCAAAAAGTGGCAAATGCTCCCCTGAGAGGTTTGGCGGTCGAAACAGAAGGCTTTTTATCACAGGAGAAGAAATCAGCCCTCGACAACTGACCGGCGGAAAAAGATTTTTTTGAAAATATCCCAATAACCGGGTCACAATTTCAGGAAAAATCTGACTTTAGGCAATTCGCTCAAAAATGGTGCCAAACGGTTGTAAATGCACCCCTGAGATGTTTGGCGGTCGAAACAGAAGTCTTTTTATCACAGGACAAGAAATCAGCCCTCGAGAACTTAACCGGAGGAAAAAGATTTTTTTGAAAAAATCCCAATACCCGGGGTCACAATTTCAGGAAAAATCTGACTTTCGACAATTCACTCAAAAATGGTGCCAAACGGTTGCAAAAGCTCCCCTGAGAGGTTTGGCAGTCGAAACAGAAGGCTTTTTATCACAGGATAAGAAATCAGCCCTCGACAACTTAACCGGAGGAAAAAGATTTTTTTTAAAAAATCCCAATACCCGGGGTCACAATTTCAGGAAAAATCTGACTTTAGGCAATTCACTCAAAAATGGTGCCAAACGGCTGTAAATGCTCCCCTGAGATGTTTGGCGGTCGAAACAGAAGGCTTTTTATTACAGGACAAGAAATCAGCCCTCGACAACTTAACCGGAGGAAAAAGATTTTTTTGAAAAAATCCCAATACCCGGGGTCACAATTTCAGCAAATATCGGAGTTTCGACAATTCACTCAAAAATGGTGCCAAACGGTTGTAAATGCTCCCCTGAGATCTTTGGCGGTCGAAACAGAAGGCTTTTTATCACAGGACAAGAAATCAGCCCTCGACAACTTAACCGGCGGAAAAAGATTTTTTTAAAAAAATCCCAATACCCGAGGTCACAATTTCAGCAAATATCTCAGTTTCGCCAATTCACTCAAAAATGTTGCCAAACGGTTGTAAATGCTCCCCTGAAATGTTTGGCGGTCGAAACAGAAGGCTTTTTATCACAGGACAAGAAATCAGCCCTCGACAACTTAATCGGCGGAAAAAGATTTTTTTAAAAAAATCCCAATACCCGGGGTCAGAAATTCATCAAAAATCTGACTTTCGCCACTTCACTCAAAAATAGTGCCAAACGGTGGCAAATGCTCCCCTGAGAGGTTTGGCGGTCGAAACAGAAGGCTTTTTATCACAGGAGAAGAAATCAGCCCTCGACAACTAACTGGCGGAAAAAGATTTTTTTGAAAAAATCCCAATACCCGGGGTCACAATTTCAGGAAAAATCTGAGTTTCGCCAGTTCACTCAAAAATGGTGCCAAACAGTTGCAAAAGCTCCCCTGAGAGGTTTGGCAGTCGAAACAGAAGGCTTTTTATCACAGGACAAGAAATCAGCCCTCGACAACTTAACCGGAGGAAAAAGATTTTTTTTAAAAAATCCCAATACCTGGGGTCACAATTTCAGGAAAAATCTGACTTTAGGCAATTCGCTCAAAAATGGTGCCAAACGGTTGTAAATGCTCCCCTGAGATATTTGGCGCTCGAAACAGAAGGCTTTTTATCACAGGACAAGAAATCAGCCCTCGACAACTTAACCGGCAGAAAAAGATTTTTTTTGAAAAAATCCCAATACCCGGGGTCACAATTTCAGGAAATATCTCAGTTTCGCCAATTCACTCAAAAATGGTGCCAAACGGTTGTAAATGCTCCCCTGAAATGTTTGGCGGTCGAAACAGAAGGCTTTTTATCACAGGACAAGAAATCAGCCCTCGACAACTTAACCGGAGGAAAAAGATTTTTTTAAAAAAATCCCAATACCCGGGGTCAGAAATTCATCAAAATCTGACTTTCGCCACTTCACTCAAAAATGGTGCCAAACGGTGGCAAATGCTCCCCTGAGAGGTTTGGTGGTCGAAACAGAAGGCTTTTTATCACAGGAGAAGAAATCAGCCCTCGACAACTGAACGGCGGAAAAAGATTTTTTTGAAAAAATCCCAATACCCGGGGTCACAATTTCAGGAAAAATCTGACTTTCGCCAATTCACTCAAAAATGGTGCCAAACGTTGGCAAAAGCTCCCCTGAGAGGTTTGGCAGTCGAAACAGAAGGCTTTTTATGACAGGACAAGAAATCAGGCCTCGACAACTTAACCGGAGGAAAAAGCTTTTTTTAAAAAAATCCCAATACCCAGGGTCATAATTTCAGGAAAAATCTGACTTTAGGCAATTCGCTCAAAAATGGTGCCAAACGGTTGTAAATGCTCCCCTGAGATGTTTGGCGGTCGAAACAGAAGGCTTTTTATTACAGGACAAGAAATCAGCCCTCGACAACTTAACCGGAGGAAAAAGGTTTTTTTGAAAAAATCCCAATACCCGGGGTCACAATTTCAACAAATATCGGAGTTTCGCCAATTCACTCAAAAATGGTGCCAAACGGTTGTAAATGCTCCCCTGAAATGTTTGGCTGTCGAAACAGAAGGCTTTTTATCACAGGACAAGAAATCAGCCCTTGACAACTTAACCGGAGGAAAAAGATTTTTTTAAAAAAATCCCAATACCCGGGGTCAGAAATTCATCAAAAATCTGACTTTCGCCACTTCACTCAAAAATGTTGCCAAACGGTGGCAAATGCTCCCCTGAGAGGTTTGGCGGTCGAAACAGAAGGCTTTTTATCACAGGAGAAGAAATCAGCCCTCGACAACTTAACCGGCAGAAAAAGATTTTTTTGAAAAAATCCCAATACCCGGGGTCACAATTTCAGGAAAAATCTGACTTTAGGCAATTCGCTCAAAAATGGTGCCAAACAGTTGTAAATGCACCCCTGAGATGTTTGGCGGTCGAAACAGAAGTCTTTTTATCACAGGACAAGAAATCAGCCCTCGACAACTTAACCGGAGGAAAAAGATTTTTTTGAAAATTCCCTATACCCGGGGTCACAATTTCAGGAAAAATCTGACTTTCGACAATTCACTCAAAAATGGTGCCAAACGGTTGCAAAAGCTCCCCTGAGAGGTTTGGCAGTCGAAACAGAAGGCTTTTTATCACAGGATAAGAAATCAGCCCTCGACAACTTAACCGGAGGAAAAAGTTTTTTTTTAAAAAATCCCAATACCCGGGGTCAGAAATTCATCAAAAATCTGACTTTCGCCACTTCACTCAAAAATGGTGCCAAACGGTTGTAAATGCTCCCCTGAGATCTTTGGCGGTCGAAACAGAAGGCTTTTTATCACAGGACAAGAAATCAGCCCTCGACAACTTAACCGGAGGAAAAAGATTTTTTTAAAAAAATCCCAATACCCGGGGTCACAATTTCAGGAAAAATCTGACTTTAGGCAATTCGCTCAAAAATGGTGCCAAACGGTTGTAAATGCTCCCCTGAGATCTTTGGCGGTCGAAACAGAAGGCTTTTTATCACAGAACAAGAAATCAGCCCTCGACAACTTAACCGGCAGAAAAAGTTTTTTTTGAAAAAATCCCAATACCCGGGGTCACAATTTCAGGAAATATCTCAGTTTCGCCAATTCACTCAAAAATGTTGCCAAACGGTTGTAAATGCTCCCCCGAAATGTTTGGCGGTCGAAACAGAAGGCTTTTTATCACAGGACAAGAAATCAGCCCTCGACAACTTAACCGGCGGAAAAAGATTTTTTTAAAAAAAATCCCAATACCCGGGGTCAGAAATTCATCAAAAATCTGACTTTCGCCACTTCACTCAAAAATAGTGCCAAACGGTGGCAAATGCTCCCCTGAGAGGTTTGGCGGTCGAAACAGAAGGCTTTTTATCACAGGAGAAGAAATCAGCCCTCGACAACTGAACGGCGGAAAAAGATTTTTTTGAAAAAATCCCAATACCCGGGGTCACAATTTCAGGAAAAATCTGAGTTTCGCCAGTTCACTCAAAAATGGTGCCAAACAGTTGCAAAAGCTCCCCTGAGAGGTTTGGCAGTCGAAACAGAAGGCTTTTTATCACAGGACAAGAAATCAGCCCTCGACAACTTAACCGGAGGAAAAAGATTTTTTTAAAAAAATCCCAATACCCGGGGTCACAATTTCAGGAAAAATCTGACTTTAGGCAATTCGCTCAAAAATGGTGCCAAACGGTTGTAAATGCTCCCCTGAGATATTTGGCGCTCGAAACAGAAGGCTTTTTATCACAGGACAAGAAATCAGCCCTCGACAACTTAACCGGAGGAAAAAGATTTTTTTTGAAAAAATCCCAATACCCGGGGTCACAATTTCAGGAAATATCTCAGTTTCGCCAATTCACTCAAAAATGGTGCCAAACGGTTGTAAATGCTCCCCTGAAATGTTTGGCGGTCGAAACAGAAGGCTTTTTATCACAGGACAAGAAATCAGCCCTCGACAACTTAACCGGAGGAAAAAGATTTTTTTAAAAAAATCCCAATACCCGGGGTCAGAAATTCATCAAAATCTGACTTTCGCCACTTCACTCAAAAATGGTGCCAAACGGTGGCAAATGCTCCCCTGAGAGGTTTGGTGGTCGAAACAGAAGGCTTTTTATCACAGGAGAAGAAATCAGCCCTCGACAACTGAACGGCGGAAAAAGATTTTTTTGAAAAAATCCCAATACCCGGGGTCACAATTTCAGGAAAAATCTGACTTTCGCCAATTCACTCAAAAATGGTGCCAAACGGTGGCAAAAGCTCCCCTGAGAGGTTTGGCAGTCGAAACAGAAGGCTTTTTATGACAGGACAAGAAATCAGCCCTCGACAACTTAACCGGAGGAAAAAGCTTTTTTTAAAAAAATCCCAATACCCAGGGTCATAATTTCAGGAAAAATCTGACTTTAGGCAATTCGCTCAAAAATGGTGCCAAACGGTTGTAAATGCTCCCCTGAGATGTTTGGCGGTCGAAACAGAAGGCTTTTTATTACAGGACAAGAAATCAGCCCTCGACAACTTAACCGGAGGAAAAAGGTTTTTTTGAAAAAATCCCAATACCCGGGGTCACAATTTCAACAAATATCGGAGTTTCGCCAATTCACTCAAAAATGGTGCCAAACGGTTGTAAATGCTCCCCTGAAATGTTTGGCTGTCGAAACAGAAGGCTTTTTATCACAGGACAAGAAATCAGCCCTTGACAACTTAACCGGAGGAAAAAGATTTTTTTAAAAAAATCCCAATACCCGGGGTCAGAAATTCATCAAAAATCTGACTTTCGCCACTTCACTCAAAAATGTTGCCAAACGGTGGCAAATGCTCCCCTGAGAGGTTTGGCGGTCGAAACAGAAGGCTTTTTATCACAGGAGAAGAAATCAGCCCTCGACAACTGAACGGCGGAAAAAGATTTTTTTGAAAAAATCCCAATACCCGGGGTCACAATTTCAGGAAAAATCTGAGTTTCGCCAGTTCACTCAAAAATGGTGCCAAACAGTTGCAAAAGCTCCCCTGAGAGGTTTGGCAGTCGAAACAGAAGGCTTTTTATCACAGGACAAGAAATCAGCCCTCGACAACTTAACCGGAGGAAAAAGATTTTTTTAAAAAAATCCCAATACCCGGGGTCACAATTTCAGGAAAAATCTGACTTTAGGCAATTCGCTCAAAAATGGTGCCAAACGGTTGTAAATGCTCCCCTGAGATATTTGGCGCTCGAAACAGAAGGCTTTTTATCACAGGACAAGAAATCAGCCCTCGACAACTTAACCGGAGGAAAAAGATTTTTTTTGAAAAAATCCCAATACCCGGGGTCACAATTTCAGGAAATATCTCAGTTTCGCCAATTCACTCAAAAATGGTGCCAAACGGTTGTAAATGCTCCCCTGAAATGTTTGGCGGTCGAAACAGAAGGCTTTTTATCACAGGACAAGAAATCAGCCCTCGACAACTTAACCGGAGGAAAAAGATTTTTTTAAAAAAATCCCAATACCCGGGGTCAGAAATTCATCAAAATCTGACTTTCGCCACTTCACTCAAAAATGGTGCCAAACGGTGGCAAATGCTCCCCTGAGAGGTTTGGTGGTCGAAACAGAAGGCTTTTTATCACAGGAGAAGAAATCAGCCCTCGACAACTGAACGGCGGAAAAAGATTTTTTTGAAAAAATCCCAATACCCGGGGTCACAATTTCAGGAAAAATCTGACTTTCGCCAATTCACTCAAAAATGGTGCCAAACGGTGGCAAAAGCTCCCCTGAGAGGTTTGGCAGTCGAAACAGAAGGCTTTTTATGACAGGACAAGAAATCAGCCCTCGACAACTTAACCGGAGGAAAAAGCTTTTTTTAAAAAAATCCCAATACCCAGGGTCATAATTTCAGGAAAAATCTGACTTTAGGCAATTCGCTCAAAAATGGTGCCAAACGGTTGTAAATGCTCCCCTGAGATGTTTGGCGGTCGAAACAGAAGGCTTTTTATTACAGGACAAGAAATCAGCCCTCGACAACTTAACCGGAGGAAAAAGGTTTTTTTGAAAAAATCCCAATACCCGGGGTCACAATTTCAACAAATATCGGAGTTTCGCCAATTCACTCAAAAATGGTGCCAAACGGTTGTAAATGCTCCCCTGAAATGTTTGGCTGTCGAAACAGAAGGCTTTTTATCACAGGACAAGAAATCAGCCCTTGACAACTTAACCGGAGGAAAAAGATTTTTTTAAAAAAATCCCAATACCCGGGGTCAGAAATTCATCAAAAATCTGACTTTCGCCACTTCACTCAAAAATGTTGCCAAACGGTGGCAAATGCTCCCCTGAGAGGTTTGGCGGTCGAAACAGAAGGCTTTTTATCACAGGAGAAGAAATCAGCCCTCGACAACTGAACGGCGGAAAAAGATTTTTTTGAAAAAATCCCAATACCCGGGGTCACAATTTCAGGAAAAATCTGAGTTTCGCCAGTTCACTCAAAAATGGTGCCAAACAGTTGCAAAAGCTCCCCTGAGAGGTTTGGCAGTCGAAACAGAAGGCTTTTTATCACAGGACAAGAAATCAGCCCTCGACAACTTAACCGGAGGAAAAAGATTTTTTTAAAAAAATCCCAATACCCGGGGTCACAATTTCAGGAAAAATCTGACTTTAGGCAATTCGCTCAAAAATGGTGCCAAACGGTTGTAAATGCTCCCCTGAGATATTTGGCGCTCGAAACAGAAGGCTTTTTATCACAGGACAAGAAATCAGCCCTCGACAACTTAACCGGAGGAAAAAGATTTTTTTTGAAAAAATCCCAATACCCGGGGTCACAATTTCAGGAAATATCTCAGTTTCGCCAATTCACTCAAAAATGGTGCCAAACGGTTGTAAATGCTCCCCTGAAATGTTTGGCGGTCGAAACAGAAGGCTTTTTATCACAGGACAAGAAATCAGCCCTCGACAACTTAACCGGAGGAAAAAGATTTTTTTAAAAAAATCCCAATACCCGGGGTCAGAAATTCATCAAAATCTGACTTTCGCCACTTCACTCAAAAATGGTGCCAAACGGTGGCAAATGCTCCCCTGAGAGGTTTGGTGGTCGAAACAGAAGGCTTTTTATCACAGGAGAAGAAATCAGCCCTCGACAACTGAACGGCGGAAAAAGATTTTTTTGAAAAAATCCCAATACCCGGGGTCACAATTTCAGGAAAAATCTGACTTTCGCCAATTCACTCAAAAATGGTGCCAAACGGTGGCAAAAGCTCCCCTGAGAGGTTTGGCAGTCGAAACAGAAGGCTTTTTATGACAGGACAAGAAATCAGCCCTCGACAACTTAACCGGAGGAAAAAGCTTTTTTTAAAAAAATCCCAATACCCAGGGTCATAATTTCAGGAAAAATCTGACTTTAGGCAATTCGCTCAAAAATGGTGCCAAACGGTTGTAAATGCTCCCCTGAGATGTTTGGCGGTCGAAACAGAAGGCTTTTTATTAGAGGACAAGAAATCAGCCCTCGACAACTTAACCGGAGGAAAAAGGTTTTTTTGAAAAAATCCCAATACCCGGGGTCACAATTTCAACAAATATCGGAGTTTCGCCAATTCACTCAAAAATGGTGCCAAACGGTTGTAAATGCTCCCCTGAAATGTTTGGCTGTCGAAACAGAAGGCTTTTTATCACAGGACAAGAAATCAGCCCTTGACAACTTAACCGGAGGAAAAAGATTTTTTTAAAAAAATCCCAATACCCGGGGTCAGAAATTCATCAAAAATCTGACTTTCGCCACTTCACTCAAAAATGTTGCCAAACGGTGGCAAATGCTCCCCTGAGAGGTTTGGCGGTCGAAACAGAAGGCTTTTTATCACAGGAGAAGAAATCAGCCCTCGACAACTTAACCGGCAGAAAAAGATTTTTTTGAAAAAATCCCAATACCCGGGGTCACAATTTCAGGAAAAATCTGACTTTAGGCAATTCGCTCAAAAATGGTGCCAAACAGTTGTAAATGCACCCCTGAGATGTTTGGCGGTCGAAACAGAAGTCTTTTTATCACAGGACAAGAAATCAGCCCTCGACAACTTAACCGGAGGAAAAAGATTTTTTTGAAAATTCCCTATACCCGGGGTCACAATTTCAGGAAAAATCTGACTTTCGACAATTCACTCAAAAATGGTGCCAAACGGTTGCAAAAGCTCCCCTGAGAGGTTTGGCAGTCGAAACAGAAGGCTTTTTATCACAGGATAAGAAATCAGCCCTCGACAACTTAACCGGAGGAAAAAGTTTTTTTTTAAAAAATCCCAATACCCGGGGTCAGAAATTCATCAAAAATCTGACTTTCGCCACTTCACTCAAAAATGGTGCCAAACGGTTGTAAATGCTCCCCTGAGATCTTTGGCGGTCGAAACAGAAGGCTTTTTATCACAGGACAAGAAATCAGCCCTCGACAACTTAACCGGAGGAAAAAGATTTTTTTAAAAAAATCCCAATACCCGGGGTCACAATTTCAGGAAAAATCTGACTTTAGGCAATTCGCTCAAAAATGGTGCCAAACGGTTGTAAATGCTCCCCTGAGATCTTTGGCGGTCGAAACAGAAGGCTTTTTATCACAGAACAAGAAATCAGCCCTCGACAACTTAACCGGCAGAAAAAGTTTTTTTTGAAAAAATCCCAATACCCGGGGTCACAATTTCAGGAAATATCTCAGTTTCGCCAATTCACTCAAAAATGTTGCCAAACGGTTGTAAATGCTCCCCTGAAATGTTTGGCGGTCGAAACAGAAGGCTTTTTATCACAGGACAAGAAATCAGCCCTCGACAACTTAACCGGCGGAAAAAGATTTTTTTTAAAAAAATCCCAATACCCGGGGTCAGAAATTCATCAAAAATCTGACTTTCGCCACTTCACTCAAAAATAGTGCCAAACGGTGGCAAATGCTCCCCTGAGAGGTTTGGCGGTCGAAACAGAAGGCTTTTTATCACAGGAGAAGAAATCAGCCCTCGACAACTGAACGGCGGAAAAAGATTTTTTTGAAAAAATCCCAATACCCGGGGTCACAATTTCAGGAAAAATCTGAGTTTCGCCAGTTCACTCAAAAATGGTGCCAAACAGTTGCAAAAGCTCCCCTGAGAGGTTTGGCAGTCGAAACAGAAGGCTTTTTATCACAGGACAAGAAATCAGCCCTCGACAACTTAACCGGAGGAAAAAGATTTTTTTAAAAAAATCCCAATACCCGGGGTCACAATTTCAGGAAAAATCTGACTTTAGGCAATTCGCTCAAAAATGGTGCCAAACGGTTGTAAATGCTCCCCTGAGATATTTGGCGCTCGAAACAGAAGGCTTTTTATCACAGGACAAGAAATCAGCCCTCGACAACTTAACCGGAGGAAAAAGATTTTTTTTGAAAAAATCCCAATACCCGGGGTCACAATTTCAGGAAATATCTCAGTTTCGCCAATTCACTCAAAAATGGTGCCAAACGGTTGTAAATGCTCCCCTGAAATGTTTGGCGGTCGAAACAGAAGGCTTTTTATCACAGGACAAGAAATCAGCCCTCGACAACTTAACCGGAGGAAAAAGATTTTTTTAAAAAAATCCCAATACCCGGGGTCAGAAATTCATCAAAATCTGACTTTCGCCACTTCACTCAAAAATAGTGCCAAACGGTGGCAAATGCTCCCCTGAGAGGTTTGGTGGTCGAAACAGAAGGCTTTTTATCACAGGAGAAGAAATCAGCCCTCGACAACTGAACGGCGGAAAAAGATTTTTTTGAAAAAATCCCAATACCCGGGGTCACAATTTCAGGAAAAATCTGACTTTCGCCAATTCACTCAAAAATGGTGCCAAACGGTGGCAAAAGCTCCCCTGAGAGGTTTGGCAGTCGAAACAGAAGGCTTTTTATGACAGGACAAGAAATCAGCCCTCGACAACTTAACCGGAGGAAAAAGATTTTTTTAAAAAAATCCCAATACCCAGGGTCATAATTTCAGGAAAAATCTGACTTTAGGCAATTCGCTCAAAAATGGTGCCAAACGGTTGTAAATGCTCCCCTGAGATGTTTGGCGGTCGAAACAGAAGGCTTTTTATTACAGGACAAGAAATCAGCCCTCGACAACTTAACCGGAGGAAAAAGGTTTTTTCGAAAAAATCCCAATACCCGGGGTCACAATTTCAGCAAATATCGGAGTTTCGCCAATTCACTCAAAAATGGTGCCAAACGGTTGCAAAAGCTCCCCTGAGAGGTTTGGTAGTCGAAACAGAAGGCTTTTTATCACAGGACAAGAAATCAGCCCTCGACAACTTAACCGGAGGAAAAAGATTTTTTTAAAAAAATCCCAATACCCGGGGTCACAATTTCAGGAAAAATCTGACTTTAGGCAATTCGCTCAAAAATGGTGCCAAACGGTTGTAAATGCTCCCCTGAAATGTTTGGCGGTCGAAACAGAAGGCTTTTTATCACAGGACAAGAAATCAGCCCTCGACAACTTAACCGGCGGAAAAAGATTTTTTTTAAAAAATCCCAATACCCGGGGTCAGAAATTCATCAAAAATCTGACTTTCGCCACTTCACTCAAAAATAGTGCCAAACGGTGGCAAATGCTCCCCTGAGAGGTTTGGCGGTCGAAACAGAAGGCTTTTTATCACAGGACAAGAAATCAGCCCTCGACAACTAACTGGCGGAAAAAGATTTTTTTAAAAAAATCCCAATACCCGGGGTCACAATTTCAGGAAAAATCTGACTTTCGCCAATTCACTCAAAAATGGTGCCAAACGGTTGCAAAAGCTCCCCTGAGAGGTTTGGTAGTCGAAACAGAAGGCTTTTTATCACAGGACAAGAAATCAGCCCTCGACAACTTAACCGGAGGAAAAAGATTTTTTTAAAAAAATCCCAATACCCGGGGTCACAATTTCAGGAAAAATCTGACTTTAGGCAATTCGCTCAAAAATGGTGCCAAACGGTTGTAAATGCTCCCCTGAGATCTTTGGCGGTCGAAACAGAAGGCTTTTTATCACAGGACAAGAAATCAGCCCTCGACAACTTAACCGGCAGAAAAAGATTTTTTTGAAAAAATCCCAATACCCGGGGTCACAATTTCAGGAAATATCTCAGTTTCGCCAATTCACTCAAAAATGGTGCCAAACGGTTGTAAATGCTCCCCTGAAATGTTTGGCGGTCGAAACAGAAGGCTTTTTATCACAGGACAAGAAATCAGCCCTCGACAACTTAACCGGCGGAAAAAGATTTTTTTAAAAAAATCACAATACCCGGGGTCAGAAATTCATCAAAAATCTGACTTTCGCCACTTCACTCAAAAATAGTGCCAAACGGTGGCAAATGCTCCCCTGAGAGGTTTGGCGGTCGTAACAGAAGGCTTTTTATCACAGGAGAAGAAATCAGCCCTCGACAACTAACCGGAGGAAAAAGATTTTTTTAAAAAAATCCCAATACCCGGGGTCACAATTTCAGGAAAAATCTGACTTTAGGCAATTCGCTCAAAAATAGTGCCAAACGGTGGCAAATGCTCCCCTGATAGGTTTGGCGGTCGAAACAGAAGGCTTTTTATCACAGGAGAAGAAATCAGCCCTCGACAACTAACCGGCGGAAAAAGATTTTTTTGAAAAAATCCCAATACCCGGGGTCACAATTTCAGGAAAAATCTGACTTTCGCCAATTCACTCAAAAATGGTGCCAAATGGTTGCAAAAGCTCCCCTGAGAGGTTTGGCGGTCGAAACAGAAGGCTTTTTATCACAGGACAAGAAATCAGCCCTCGACAACTTAACCGGAGGAAAAAGATTTTTTTAAAAAAATCCCAATACCCGGGGTCAGAAATTCATCAAAAATCTGACTTTCGCCACTTCACTCAAAAATAGTGCCAAACGGTGGCAAAAGCTCCCCTGAGAGGTTTGGCGGTCCAAACAGAAGGCTTTTTATCACAGGAGAAGAAATCAGCCCTCGACAACTAACCGGCGGAAAAAGATTTTTTTGAAAAAATCCAAATACCCGGGGTCACAATTTCAGGAAAAATCTGAGTTTCGCCAGTTCAATCAAAAATGGTGCCAAACGGTTGCAAAAGCTCCCCTGAGAGGTTTGGCAGTCGAAACAGAAGGTTTTTTATCACAGGACAAGAAATCAGCCCTCGACAACTTAACCGGAGGAAAAAGATTTTTTTAAAAAAATCCCAATACCCGGGGTCACAATTTCAGCAAATATCTGAGTTTCGCCAATTCACTCAAAAATGGTGCCAAACGGTTGTAAATGCTCCCCTGAAATGTTTGGCGGTCGAAACAGAAGGCTTTTTATCACAGGACAAGAAATCAGCCCTCGACAACTTAAGCGGAGGGAAAAGATTTTTTTAAAAATATCCCAATACCCGGGGTCACAGTTTCAAGAAAAATCTGACTTTCGCCAATTCACTCAAAAATGGTGCCAAACGGTTGCAAAAGCTCCCCTGAGAGGTTTGGCAGTCGAAACAGAAGGCTTTTTATCACAGGACAAGAAATCAGCCCTCGACAACTTAACCGGAGGAAAAAGATTTTTTTTAAAAAGTCCCAATACCCGGGGTCACAATTTCAGGAAAAATCTGAGTTTCGCCAATTCACTCAAAAATGGTGCCAAACGGTTGTAAATGCTCCCCTGAGATCTTTGGCGGTCGAAACAGAAGGCTTTTTATCACAGGACAAGAAATCAGCCCTCGACAACTTAACCGGAGGAAAAAGATTTTTTTAAAAAAATCCCAATACCCGGGGTCAGAAATTCATCAAAAATCTGACTTTCGCCACTTCACTCAAAAATAGTGCCAAACGGTGGCAAATGCTCCCCTGAGAGGTTTGGCGGTCGAAACAGGAGGGTTTTTATCACAGGACAAGAAATCAGCCCTCGACAACTTAGCCGGAGGAAAAAGAATTTTTTGCAAAAATCCCAATACCCGGGGGTCACAAATTCATCAAAAATCTGACTTTCGCCACTTCACTCAAAAATGGTGCCAAACGGTTGTAAATGCTCCCCTGAGAGGTTTGGCGGTCGAAACAGAAGGCTTTTTATCACAGGAGAAGAAATCAGCCCTCGACAACTAACTGGCGGAAAAAGATTTTTTTGAAAAAATCCCAATACCCGGGGTCACAATTTCAGGAAAAATCTGAGTTTCGCCAGTTCACTCAAAAATGGTGCCAAACAGTTGCAAAAGCTCCCCTGAGAGGTTTGGCAGTCGAAACAGAAGGCTTTTTATCACAGGACAAGAAATCAGCCCTCGACAACTTAACCGGAGGAAAAAGATTTTTTTTAAAAAATCCCAATACCTGGGGTCACAATTTCAGGAAAAATCTGACTTTAGGCAATTCGCTCAAAAATGGTGCCAAACGGTTGTAAATGCTCCCCTGAGATATTTGGCGCTCGAAACAGAAGGCTTTTTATCACAGGACAAGAAATCAGCCCTCGACAACTTAACCGGCAGAAAAAGATTTTTTTTGAAAAAATCCCAATACCCGGGGTCACAATTTCAACAAATATCTCAGTTTCGCCAATTCACTCAAAAATGGTGCCAAACGGTTGTAAATGCTCCCCTGAAATGTTTGGCGGTCGAAACAGAAGGCTTTTTATCACAGGACAAGAAATCAGCCCTCGACAACTTAACCGGAGGAAAAAGATTTTTTTAAAAAAATCCCAATACCCGGGGTCAGAAATTCATCAAAATCTGACTTTCGCCACTTCACTCAAAAATGGTGCCAAACGGTGGCAAATGCTCCCCTGAGAGGTTTGGTGGTCGAAACAGAAGGCTTTTTATCACAGGAGAAGAAATCAGCCCTCGACAACTGAACGGCGGAAAAAGATTTTTTTGAAAAAATCCCAATACCCGGGGTCACAATTTCAGGAAAAATCTGACTTTCGCCAATTCACTCAAAAATGGTGCCAAACGGTGGCAAAAGCTCCCCTGAGAGGTTTGGCAGTCGAAACAGAAGGCTTTTTATGACAGGACAAGAAATCAGCCCTCGACAACTTAACCGGAGGAAAAAGCTTTTTTTAAAAAAATCCCAATACCCAGGGTCATAATTTCAGGAAAAATCTGACTTTAGGCAATTCGCTCAAAAATGGTGCCAAACGGTTGTAAATGCTCCCCTGAGATGTTTGGCGGTCGAAACAGAAGGCTTTTTATTACAGGACAAGAAATCAGCCCTCGACAACTTAACCGGAGGAAAAAGGTTTTTTTGAAAAAATCCCAATACCCGGGGTCACAATTTCAACAAATATCGGAGTTTCGCCAATTCACTCAAAAATGGTGCCAAACGGTTGTAAATGCTCCCCTGAAATGTTTGGCTGTCGAAACAGAAGGCTTTTTATCACAGGACAAGAAATCAGCCCTTGACAACTTAACCGGAGGAAAAAGATTTTTTTAAAAAAATCCCAATACCCGGGGTCAGAAATTCATCAAAAATCTGACTTTCGCCACTTCACTCAAAAATGTTGCCAAACGGTGGCAAATGCTCCCCTGAGAGGTTTGGCGGTCGAAACAGAAGGCTTTTTATCACAGGAGAAGAAATCAGCCCTCGACAACTTAACCGGCAGAAAAAGATTTTTTTGAAAAAATCCCAATACCCGGGGTCACAATTTCAGGAAAAATCTGACTTTAGGCAATTCGCTCAAAAATGGTGCCAAACAGTTGTAAATGCACCCCTGAGATGTTTGGCGGTCGAAACAGAAGTCTTTTTATCACAGGACAAGAAATCAGCCCTCGACAACTTAACCGGAGGAAAAAGATTTTTTTGAAAAAATCCCTATACCCGGGGTCACAATTTCAGGAAAAATCTGACTTTCGACAATTCACTCAAAAATGGTGCCAAACGGTTGCAAAAGCTCCCCTGAGAGGTTTGGCAGTCGAAACAGAAGGCTTTTTATCACAGGATAAGAAATCAGCCCTCGACAACTTAACCGGAGGAAAAAGTTTTTTTTTAAAAAATCCCAATACCCGGGGTCAGAAATTCATCAAAAATCTGACTTTCGCCACTTCACTCAAAAATGGTGCCAAACGGTTGTAAATGCTCCCCTGAGATGTTTGGCGGTCGAAACAGAAGGCTTTTTATCACAGGACAAGAAATCAGCCCTCGACAACTTAACCGGAGGAAAAAGATTTTTTTAAAAAAATCCCAATACCCGGGGTCACAATTTCAGGAAAAATCTGACTTTAGGCAATTCGCTCAAAAATGGTGCCAAACGGTTGTAAATGCTCCCCTGAGATCTTTGGCGGTCGAAACAGAAGGCTTTTTATCACAGAACAAGAAATCAGCCCTCGACAACTTAACCGGCAGAAAAAGTTTTTTTTGAAAAAATCCCAATACCCGGGGTCACAATTTCAGGAAATATCTCAGTTTCGCCAATTCACTCAAAAATGTTGCCAAACGGTTGTAAATGCTCCCCTGAAATGTTTGGCGGTCGAAACAGAAGGCTTTTTATCACAGGACAAGAAATCAGCCCTCGACAACTTAACCGGCGGAAAAAGATTTTTTTAAAAAAAATCCCAATACCCGGGGTCAGAAATTCATCAAAAATCTGACTTTCGCCACTTCACTCAAAAATAGTGCCAAACGGTGGCAAATGCTCCCCTGAGAGGTTTGGCGGTCGAAACAGAAGGCTTTTTATCACAGGAGAAGAAATCAGCCCTCGACAACTGAACGGCGGAAAAAGATTTTTTTGAAAAAATCCCAATACCCGGGGTCACAATTTCAGGAAAAATCTGAGTTTCGCCAGTTCACTCAAAAATGGTGCCAAACAGTTGCAAAAGCTCCCCTGAGAGGTTTGGCAGTCGAAACAGAAGGCTTTTTATCACAGGACAAGAAATCAGCCCTCGACAACTTAACCGGAGGAAAAAGATTTTTTTAAAAAAATCCCAATACCCGGGGTCACAATTTCAGGAAAAATCTGACTTTAGGCAATTCGCTCAAAAATGGTGCCAAACGGTTGTAAATGCTCCCCTGAGATATTTGGCGCTCGAAACAGAAGGCTTTTTATCACAGGACAAGAAATCAGCCCTCGACAACTTAACCGGAGGAAAAAGATTTTTTTTGAAAAAATCCCAATACCCGGGGTCACAATTTCAGGAAATATCTCAGTTTCGCCAATTCACTCAAAAATGGTGCCAAACGGTTGTAAATGCTCCCCTGAAATGTTTGGCGGTCGAAACAGAAGGCTTTTTATCACAGGACAAGAAATCAGCCCTCGACAACTTAACCGGAGGAAAAAGATTTTTTTAAAAAAATCCCAATACCCGGGGTCAGAAATTCATCAAAATCTGACTTTCGCCACTTCACTCAAAAATAGTGCCAAACGGTGGCAAATGCTCCCCTGAGAGGTTTGGTGGTCGAAACAGAAGGCTTTTTATCACAGGAGAAGAAATCAGCCCTCGACAACTGAACGGCGGAAAAAGATTTTTTTGAAAAAATCCCAATACCCGGGGTCACAATTTCAGGAAAAATCTGACTTTCGCCAATTCACTCAAAAATGGTGCCAAACGGTGGCAAAAGCTCCCCTGAGAGGTTTGGCAGTCGAAACAGAAGGCTTTTTATGACAGGACAAGAAATCAGCCCTCGACAACTTAACCGGAGGAAAAAGATTTTTTTAAAAAAATCCCAATACCCAGGGTCATAATTTCAGGAAAAATCTGACTTTAGGCAATTCGCTCAAAAAT
Organism: Podarcis cretensis; assembly: GCF_951804945.1. Lineage (NCBI taxonomy): Eukaryota > Metazoa > Chordata > Lepidosauria > Squamata > Lacertidae > Podarcis > Podarcis cretensis. The sequence continues at coordinate 95,765,101 of NC_137173.1, read as the reverse complement.
GGTGCCAAACGGTTGTAAATGCTCCCCTGAGATGTTTGGCGGTCGAAACAGAAGGCTTTTTATTACAGGACAAGAAATCAGCCCTCGACAACTTAACCGGAGGAAAAAGGTTTTTTCGAAAAAATCCCAATACCCGGGGTCACAATTTCAGCAAATATCGGAGTTTCGCCAATTCACTCAAAAATGGTGCCAAACGGTTGCAAAAGCTCCCCTGAGAGGTTTGGTAGTCGAAACAGAAGGCTTTTTATCACAGGACAAGAAATCAGCCCTCGACAACTTAACCGGAGGAAAAAGATTTTTTTAAAAAAATCCCAATACCCGGGGTCACAATTTCAGGAAAAATCTGACTTTAGGCAATTCGCTCAAAAATGGTGCCAAACGGTTGTAAATGCTCCCCTGAAAGGTTTGGCGGTCGAAACAGAAGGCTTTTTATCACAGGACAAGAAATCAGCCCTCGACAACTTAACCGGCGGAAAAAGATTTTTTTAAAAAAATCCCAATACCCGGGGTCAGAAATTCATCAAAAATCTGACTTTCGCCACTTCACTCAAAAATAGTGCCAAACGGTGGCAAATGCTCCCCTGAGAGGTTTGGCGGTCGAAACAGAAGGCTTTTTATCACAGGACAAGAAATCAGCCCTCGACAACTAACTGGCGGAAAAAGATTTTTTTAAAAAAATCCCAATACCCGGGGTCACAATTTCAGGAAAAATCTGACTTTCGCCAATTCACTCAAAAATGGTGCCAAACGGTTGCAAAAGCTCCCCTGAGAGGTTTGGTAGTCGAAACAGAAGGCTTTTTATCACAGGACAAGAAATCAGCCCTCGACAACTTAACCGGAGGAAAAAGATTTTTTTAAAAAAATCCCAATACCCGGGGTCACAATTTCAGGAAAAATCTGACTTTAGGCAATTCGCTCAGAAATGGTGCCAAACGGTTGTAAATGCTCCCCTGAGATCTTTGGCGGTCGAAACAGAAGGCTTTTTATCACAGGACAAGAAATCAGCCCTCGACAACTTAACCGGCAGAAAAAGATTTTTTTGAAAAAATCCCAATACCCGGGGTCACAATTTCAGGAAATATCTCAGTTTCGCCAATTCACTCAAAAATGGTGCCAAACGGTTGTAAATGCTCCCCTGAAATGTTTGGCGGTCGAAACAGAAGGCTTTTTATCACAGGACAAGAAATCAGCCCTCGACAACTTAACCGGCGGAAAAAGATTTTTTTAAAAAAATCAAAATACCCGGGGTCAGAAATTCATCAAAAATCTGACTTTCGCCACTTCACTCAAAAATAGTGCCAAACGGTGGCAAATGCTCCCCTGAGAGGTTTGGCGGTCGTAACAGAAGGCTTTTTATCACAGGAGAAGAAATCAGCCCTCGACAACTAACCGGAGGAAAAAGATTTTTTTTAAAAAATCCCAATACCCGGGGTCACAATTTCAGGAAAAATCTGACTTTAGGCAATTCGCTCAAAAATAGTGCCAAACGGTGGCAAATGCTCCCCTGATAGGTTTGGCGGTCGAAACAGAAGGCTTTTTATCACAGGAGAAGAAATCAGCCCTCGACAACTAACCGGCGGAAAAAGATTTTTTTGAAAAAATCCCAATACCCGGGGTCACAATTTCAGGAAAAATCTGACTTTCGCCAATTCACTCAAAAATGGTGCCAAATGGTTGCAAAAGCTCCCCTGAGAGGTTTGGCGGTCGAAACAGAAGGCTTTTTATCACAGGACAAGAAATCAGCCCTCGACAACTTAACCGGAGGAAAAAGATTTTTTTTAAAAAATCCCAATACCCGGGGTCAGAAATTCATCAAAAATCTGACTTTCGCCACTTCACTCAAAAATAGTGCCAAACGGTGGCAAATGCTCCCCTGACAGGTTTGGCGGTCGAAACAGAAGGCTTTTTATCACAGGACAAGAAATCAGCCCTCGACAACTTAACCGGAGGAAAAAGATTTTTTTGAAAAAATCCCAATACCCGGGGTCAGAAATTCATCAAAAATCTGACTTTCGCCACTTCACTCAAAAATAGTGCCAAACGGTGGCAAAAGCTCCCCTGAGAGGTTTGGCGGTCCAAACAGAAGGCTTTTTATCACAGGAGAAGAAATCAGCCCTCGACAACTAACCGGCGGAAAAAGATTTTTTTGAAAAAATCCAAATACCCGGGGTCACAATTTCAGGAAAAATCTGAGTTTCGCCAGTTCAATCAAAAATGGTGCCAAACGGTTGCAAAAGCTCCCCTGAGAGGTTTGGCAGTCGAAACAGAAGGTTTTTTATCACAGGACAAGAAATCAGCCCTCGACAACTTAACCGGAGGAAAAAGATTTTTTTAAAAAAATCCCAATACCCGGGGTCACAATTTCAGCAAATATCTGAGTTTCGCCAATTCACTCAAAAATGGTGCCAAACGGTTGTAAATGCTCCCCTGAAATGTTTGGCGGTCGAAACAGAAGGCTTTTTATCACAGGACAAGAAATCAGCCCTCGACAACTTAAGCGGAGGGAAAAGATTTTTTTAAAAATATCCCAATACCCGGGGTCACAGTTTCAAGAAAAATCTGACTTTCGCCAATTCACTCAAAAATGGTGCCAAACGGTTGCAAAAGCTCCCCTGAGAGGTTTGGTAGTCGAAACAGAAGGCTTTTTATCACAGGACAAGAAATCAGCCCTCGACAACTTAACCGGAGGAAAAAGATTTTTTTAAAAAAATCCCAATACCCGGGGTCACAATTTCAGGAAAAATCTGACTTTAGGCAATTCGCTCAAAAATGGTGCCAAACGGTTGTAAATGCTCCCCTGAAAGGTTTGGCGGTCGAAACAGAAGGCTTTTTATCACAGGACAAGAAATCAGCCCTCGACAACTTAACCGGCGGAAAAAGATTTTTTTAAAAAAATCCCAATACCCGGGGTCAGAAATTCATCAAAAATCTGACTTTCGCCACTTCACTCAAAAATAGTGCCAAACGGTGGCAAATGCTCCCCTGAGAGGTTTGGCGGTCGAAACAGAAGGCTTTTTATCACAGGACAAGAAATCAGCCCTCGACAACTAACTGGCGGAAAAAGATTTTTTTAAAAAAATCCCAATACCCGGGGTCACAATTTCAGGAAAAATCTGACTTTCGCCAATTCACTCAAAAATGGTGCCAAACGGTTGCAAAAGCTCCCCTGAGAGGTTTGGTAGTCGAAACAGAAGGCTTTTTATCACAGGACAAGAAATCAGCCCTCGACAACTTAACCGGAGGAAAAAGATTTTTTTAAAAAAATCCCAATACCCGGGGTCACAGTTTCAAGAAAAATCTGACTTTCGCCAATTCACTCAAAAATGGTGCCAAACGGTTGCAAAAGCTCCCCTGAGAGGTTTGGCAGTCGAAACAGAAGGCTTTTTATCACAGGACAAGAAATCAGCCCTCGACAACTTAACCGGAGGAAAAAGATTTTTTTTAAAAAGTCCCAATACCCGGGGTCACAATTTCAGGAAAAATCTGAGTTTCGCCAATTCACTCAAAAATGGTGCCAAACGGTTGTAAATGCTCCCCTGAGATCTTTGGCGGTCGAAACAGAAGGCTTTTTATCACAGGACAAGAAATCAGCCCTCGACAACTTAACCGGCAGAAAAAGATTTTTTTGAAAAAATCCCAATACCCGGGATCACAATTTCAGGAAATATCTCAGTTTCACCAATTCACTCAAAAATGGTGCCAAACGGTTGTAAATGCTCCCCTGAAATGTTTGGCGGTCGAAACAGAAGGCTTTTTATCACAGGACAAGAAATCAGCCCTCGACAACTTAACCGGAGGAAAAAGATTTTTTTAAAAAAATCCCAATACCCGGGGTCAGAAATTCATCAAAAATCTGACTTTCGCCACTTCACTCAAAAATAGTGCCAAACGGTGGCAAATGCTCCCCTGAGAGGTTTGGCGGTCGAAACAGGAGGGTTTTTATCACAGGACAAGAAATCAGCCCTCGACAACTTAGCCGGAGGAAAAAGAATTTTTTGCAAAAATCCCAATACCCGGGGGTCACAAATTCATCAAAAATCTGACTTTCGCCACTTCACTCAAAAATGGTGCCAAACGGTTGTAAATGCTCCCCTGAGATGTTTGGCGGTCGAAACAGAAGGCTTTTTATTAGAGGACAAGAAATCAGCCCTCGACAACTTAACCGGAGGAAAAAGGTTTTTTTGAAAAAATCCCAATACCCGGGGTCACAATTTCAACAAATATCGGAGTTTCGCCAATTCACTCAAAAATGGTGCCAAACGGTTGTAAATGCTCCCCTGAAATGTTTGGCTGTCGAAACAGAAGGCTTTTTATCACAGGACAAGAAATCAGCCCTTGACAACTTAACCGGAGGAAAAAGATTTTTTTAAAAAAATCCCAATACCCGGGGTCAGAAATTCATCAAAAATCTGACTTTCGCCACTTCACTCAAAAATGTTGCCAAACGGTGGCAAATGCTCCCCTGAGAGGTTTGGCGGTCGAAACAGAAGGCTTTTTATCACAGGAGAAGAAATCAGCCCTCGACAACTTAACCGGCGGAAAAAGACTTTTTTAAAAAAACCCGGGGTCACAATTTCATCAAAAATCTGACATTCGCCACTTCACTCAAAAATGGTGCCAAACGGTGGCAAATGCTCCCCTGAGAGGTTTGGTGGTCGAAACAGAAGGCTTTTTATCACAGGACAAGAAATCAGCCCTCGACAACTTAACCGGCGGAAAACGATTTTTTTCAAAAAATCCCAAGCCCCGGGGTTACAATTTCAGGAAAAATCTGACTTTCGCCAATTCACTCAAAAATGGTGAGAAACGGATGCAAATGCTCCCCTGAGAGGTTTGGCTGTCGAAACGAACGGCTTTTTATCACACGACAAGAAATCAGCCCTCGACAACTTAACCGGAGGAAAAATATTTTTTTGGCGAAAGGCAAATCCCAATACCCGGGGTCACAACTTAAGGAAAAGTCTGACTTTAGGCAATTCACTCAAAAATGGTGCCAAACCGTTGCAAATGCTCCCCTGAGATGTTGGCCATCGAAACAGAAGGCTTTTTATCACAGGAGAAGAAATCAGCCCTCGACAACTTAACCGGAGGAAACATATTTTTTTGGCGAAAGGCAAATCCCAATACCCGGGGTCACAATTTTAGGAAAAATCTGACTTTAAGCAATTCACTCAAAAATGGTGCCAAACGGTTGCAAATGCTCCCCTGAGATGTTTGGCGGTGAAACAGAAGGCTTTTTATCACAGGAGAAGAAATCAGCCCTCGTCAACTTAACTGGCGGAAAAAGATTTTTTTGAAGAAATCCCTAAGCGCCGGGGTCACAATGTCAGGAAAAATCTGACTTTCGCCAATTCACTCAAAAATGGTGCCAAACGGTGGCAAAAGCTCCCCTGAGAGGTTTGGCAGTCGAAACAGAAGGCTTTTTATGACAGGACAAGAAATCAGCCCTCGACAACTTAACCGGAGGAAAAAGATTTTTTTAAAAAAATCCCAATACCCAGGGTCATAATTTCAGGAAAAATCTGACTTTAGGCAATTCGCTCAAAAATGGTGCCAAACGGTTGTAAATGCTCCCCTGAGATGTTTGGCGGTCGAAACAGAAGGCTTTTTATTACAGGACAAGAAATCAGCCCTCGACAACTTAACCGGAGGAAAAAGGTTTTTTCGAAAAAATCCCAATACCCGGGGTCACAATTTCAGCAAATATCGGAGTTTCGCCAATTCACTCAAAAATGGTGCCAAACGGTTGCAAAAGCTCCCCTGAGAGGTTTGGTAGTCGAAACAGAAGGCTTTTTATCACAGGACAAGAAATGAGCCCTCGACAACTTAACCGGAGGAAAAAGATTTTTTTAAAAAAATCCCAATACCCGGGGTCACAATTTCAGGAAAAATCTGACTTTAGGCAATTCGCTCAAAAATGGTGCCAAACGGTTGTAAATGCTCCCCTGAAATGTTTGGCGGTCGAAACAGAAGGCTTTTTATCACAGGACAAGAAATCAGCCCTCGACAACTTAACCGGCGGAAAAAGATTTTTTTAAAAAAATCCCAATACCCGGGGTCAGAAATTCATCAAAAATCTGACTTTCGCCACTTCACTCAAAAATAGTGCCAAACGGTTGTAAATGCTCCCCTGAGAGGTTTGGCGGTCGAAACAGAAGGCTTTTTATCACAGGACAAGAAATCAGCCCTCGACAACTAACTGGCGGAAAAAGATTTTTTTAAAAAAATCCCAATACCCGGGGTCACAATTTCAGGAAAAATCTGACTTTCGCCAATTCACTCAAAAATGGTGCCAAACGGTTGCAAAAGCTCCCCTGAGAGGTTTGGTAGTCGAAACAGAAGGCTTTTTATCACAGGACAAGAAATCAGCCCTCGACAACTTAACCGGAGGAAAAAGATTTTTTTAAAAAAATCCCAATACCCGGGGTCACAATTTCAGGAAAAATCTGACTTTAGGCAATTCGCTCAAAAATGGTGCCAAACGGTTGTAAATGCTCCCCTGAGATCTTTGGCGGTCGAAACAGAAGGCTTTTTATCACAGGACAAGAAATCAGCCCTCGACAACTTAACCGGCAGAAAAAGATTTTTTTGAAAAAATCCCAATACCCGGGGTCACAATTTCAGGAAATATCTCAGTTTCGCCAATTCACTCAAAAATGGTGCCAAACGGTTGTAAATGCTCCCCTGAAATGTTTGGCGGTCGAAACAGAAGGCTTTTTATCACAGGACAAGAAATCAGCCCTCGACAACTTAACCGGCGGAAAAAGATTTTTTTAAAAAAATCAAAATACCCGGGGTCAGAAATTCATCAAAAATCTGACTTTCGCCACTTCACTCAAAAATAGTGCCAAACGGTGGCAAATGCTCCCCTGAGAGGTTTGGCGGTCGTAACAGAAGGCTTTTTATCACAGGAGAAGAAATCAGCCCTCGACAACTAACCGGAGGAAAAAGATTTTTTTTAAAAAATCCCAATACCCGGGGTCACAATTTCAGGAAAAATCTGACTTTAGGCAATTCGCTCAAAAATAGTGCCAAACGGTGGCAAATGCTCCCCTGATAGGTTTGGCGGTCGAAACAGAAGGCTTTTTATCACAGGAGAAGAAATCAGCCCTCGACAACTAACCGGCGGAAAAAGATTTTTTTGAAAAAATCCCAATACCCGGGGTCACAATTTCAGGAAAAATCTGACTTTCGCCAATTCACTCAAAAATGGTGCCAAATGGTTGCAAAAGCTCCCCTGAGAGGTTTGGCGGTCGAAACAGAAGGCTTTTTATCACAGGACAAGAAATCAGCCCTCGACAACTTAACCGGAGGAAAAAGATTTTTTTAAAAAAATCCCAATACCCGGGGTCAGAAATTCATCAAAAATCTGACTTTCGCCACTTCACTCAAAAATAGTGCCAAACGGTGGCAAATGCTCCCCTGACAGGTTTGGCGGTCGAAACAGAAGGCTTTTTATCACAGGACAAGAAATCAGCCCTCGACAACTTAACCGGAGGAAAAAGATTTTTTTGAAAAAATCCCAATACCCGGGGTCAGAAATTCATCAAAAATCTGACTTTCGCCACTTCACTCAAAAATAGTGCCAAACGGTGGCAAAAGCTCCCCTGAGAGGTTTGGCGGTCCAAACAGAAGGCTTTTTATCACAGGAGAAGAAATCAGCCCTCGACAACTAACCGGCGGAAAAAGATTTTTTTGAAAAAATCCAAATACCCGGGGTCACAATTTCAGGAAAAATCTGAGTTTCGCCAGTTCAATCAAAAATGGTGCCAAACGGTTGCAAAAGCTCCCCTGAGAGGTTTGGCAGTCGAAACAGAAGGTTTTTTATCACAGGACAAGAAATCAGCCCTCGACAACTTAACCGGAGGAAAAAGATTTTTTTAAAAAAATCCCAATACCCGGGGTCACAATTTCAGCAAATATCTGAGTTTCGCCAATTCACTCAAAAATGGTGCCAAACGGTTGTAAATGCTCCCCTGAAATGTTTGGCGGTCGAAACAGAAGGCTTTTTATCACAGGACAAGAAATCAGCCCTCGACAACTTAAGCGGAGGGAAAAGATTTTTTTAAAAATATCCCAATACCCGGGGTCACAGTTTCAAGAAAAATCTGACTTTCGCCAATTCACTCAAAAATGGTGCCAAACGGTTGCAAAAGCTCCCCTGAGAGGTTTGGCAGTCGAAACAGAAGGCTTTTTATCACAGGACAAGAAATCAGCCCTCGACAACTTAACCGGAGGAAAAAGATTTTTTTTAAAAAGTCCCAATACCCGGGGTCACAATTTCAGGAAAAATCTGAGTTTCGCCAATTCACTCAAAAATGGTGCCAAACGGTTGTAAATGCTCCCCTGAGATCTTTGGCGGTCGAAACAGAAGGCTTTTTATCACAGGACAAGAAATCAGCCCTCGACAACTTAACCGGCAGAAAAAGATTTTTTTGAAAAAATCCCAATACCCGGGATCACAATTTCAGGAAATATCTCAGTTTCACCAATTCACTCAAAAATGGTGCCAAACGGTTGTAAATGCTCCCCTGAAATGTTTGGCGGTCGAAACAGAAGGCTTTTTATCACAGGACAAGAAATCAGCCCTCGACAACTTAACCGGAGGAAAAAGATTTTTTTAAAAAAATCCCAATACCCGGGGTCAGAAATTCATCAAAAATCTGACTTTCGCCACTTCACTCAAAAATAGTGCCAAACGGTGGCAAATGCTCCCCTGAGAGGTTTGGCGGTCGAAACAGGAGGGTTTTTATCACAGGACAAGAAATCAGCCCTCGACAACTTAGCCGGAGGAAAAAGAATTTTTTGCAAAAATCCCAATACCCGGGGGTCACAAATTCATCAAAAATCTGACTTTCGCCACTTCACTCAAAAATGGTGCCAAACGGTTGTAAATGCTCCCCTGAGAGGTTTGGCGGTCGAAACAGAAGGCTTTTTATCACAGGAGAAGAAATCAGCCCTCGACAACTTAACCGGAGGAAAAAGATTTTTTTGAAAAAATCCCAATACCCGGGGTCACAATTTCAGGAAATATCTGAGTTTCGCCAATTCACTCAAAAATGGTGCCAAACGGTTGTAAATGCTCTCCTGAAATGTTTGGCGGTCGAAACAGAAGGCTTTTTATCACAGGACAAGAAATCAGCCCTCGACAACTTAAGCGGAGGAAAAAGATTTTTTTAAAAAAATCCCAATACCCGGGGTCACAATTTCATCAAAAATCTGACTTTCGCCACTTCACTCAAAAATAGTGCCAAACGGTTGCAAATGCTCCCCTGAGAGGTTTGGCTGTCGAAACAGAAGGCTTTTTATCACAGGAGAAGAAATCAGCCCTCGACAACTTAACCGGCGGAAAAAGACTTTTTTAAAAAAACCCGGGGTCACAATTTCATCAAAAATCTGACATTCGCCACTTCACTCAAAAATGGTGCCAAACGGTGGCAAATGCTCCCCTGAGAGGTTTGGTGGTCGAAACAGAAGGCTTTTTATCACAGGACAAGAAATCAGCCCTCGACAACTTAACCGGCGGAAAACGTTTTTTTTCAAAAAATCCCAAGCCCCGGGGTTACAATTTCAGGAAAAATCTGACTTTAAGCAATTCACTCAAAAATGGTGCCAAACCGTTGCAAATGCTCCCCTGAGATGTTGGCCATCGAAACAGAAGGCTTTTTATCACAGGAGAAGAAATCAGCCCTCGACAACTTAACCGGAGGAAAAATATTTTTTTGGCGAAAGGCAAATCCCAATACCCGGGGTCACAATTTCAGGAAAAATCTGACTTTAAGCAATTCACTCAAAAATGGTGCCAAACGGTTGCAAATGCTCCCCTGAGATGTTTGGCGGTGAAACAGAAGGCTTTTTATCACAGGAGAAGAAATCAGCCCTCGTCAACTTAACTGGCGGAAAAAGATTTTTTTGAAGAAATCCCTAAGCGCCGGGGTCACAATGTCAGGAAAAATCTGACTTTCGCCAATTCACTCAAAAATGATGCCAAATGGTGGCAAATGCTCCCCTGAGAGGTTTGGCGGTCGAAACAGAAGGCTTTTTATCACAGGACAAGAAATCAGCCCTCGACAACTTAACCAGCGGGAAAAGATTTTTTTGAAAAAATTCCAATACCCGGGATCACAATTTCAGGAAAAATCTGACTTTCGCCAATTCACTCAAAAATGGTGCCAAATGGTTGCAAATGCTCCCCTGAGATGTTTGGCAGTCGAAACAGAAGGCTTTTTATCACAGGACAAGAAATCAGCCCTCGACAACTTAACCGGCGGGAAAAGATTTTTTTGAAAAAATTCCAATACCCAGGGTCACAATTTCAGGAAAAATCTGACTTTAGGAAATTCACTCAAAAATGGGCCCAAAAGGTTGCAAATGCTCCCCTGAGATGTTTGGCAGTCGAAACAGAAGGCTTTTTATCACAGGACAAGAAATCAGCCCTCGACAACTTAAGCGGCAGAAAAAGATTTTTTTGAAAAAATTCCAGTACCCCGGGTCACGGTTTCATCAAAAATATGACTTTCGCCACTTCACTCAAAAATGGTGCCAAACGGTGGCAAATGCTCCCTTGAGATGTTTGGCGGTCGAAACAGAAGGCTTTTTATCACAGGACAAGAAATCAGCCCTCGACAACTTAACCGGTGGAAAAAGATTTTTTTCAAAAAATCCCTAGCCCCGGGGTCATAATTTCACGAAAAATCTGACTTTCGCCAATTCACTCAAAAATGGTGCGAAACGGTTGCAAATGCTCCCCTGAGAGGTTTGGCTGTCGAAACAGAAGGCTTTTTATCACAGGACAAGAAATTAGCCCTCAACAACTTAACCGGCGCAAAAAGATTTTTTTGAAAAAATCCCTAAGCCCCGGGGTCACAATTTCATCAAAAATCTGACTTTCGCCAATTCACTCAAAAATGGTTCAAATCGGTTGCAAATGCTCCCCTGAGAGGTTTGGCAGTTCAAACAGAAGGCTTTTTATCACAGGACAAGAAATCAGCCCTCGACAACTTAACCTGCGGAAAAATATTTATTTGAAAGAATCCCAAGCCCCGGGGTCATAATTTCACGAAAAATCTGACTTTCGCCAATTCACTCAAAAATGGTGCAAAACGGATGCAAATGCTCCCCTGAGAGGTTTGGCTGTCGAAACAGAAGGCTTTTTATCACACGACAAGAAATCAGCCCTTGACAACTTGACCGGCAGAAAAAGCATTTTTTGAAAAAATCCCTAAGCCCCGGGGTCACAATTTCATCAAAAATATAACTTTCGCCAATTCACTCAGAAATGGTGCCAAACGGTTGCAAATGCTCCCCTGAGAGGTTTGGCGGTCGAAACAGAAGGCTTTTTATCACAGGACAAGAATTCAGACCTCGACAACTTAACAGCGGAAAAATATTTTTTTGAAAAAATCCCAATATCCGGTGTCACAATTTCAGGATTAATCTGACTTTAGGCAATTCACTCAAAAATGGTGCCAAACGGTTGCAAATGCTCCCCTGAGATGTTTGGCGGTCGAAACAGAAGGCTTTTTATCACAGGACAAGAAATCAGCCCTCGACAACTTAACCGGCAGAAAAAGAATTTTTTGAAAAATTCCCTAAGCCCCGGGGTCACAATTTCATCAAAAATCTGACTTTCGCCAATTCACTCAAAAATGGTGCAAATCGGTTGCAAATGCTCCCCTGAGAGGTTTGGCAGTTCAAACAGAAGGCTTTTTATCACAGGACAAGAAATCAGCCCTCGACAACTTAACCTGCGGAAAAATATTTATTTGAAAGAATCCCAAGCCCCGGGGTCATAATTTCACAAAAAATCTGACTTTCGCCAATTCACTCAAAAATGGTGCAAAACGGATGCAAATGCTCCCCTGAGAGGTTTGGCTGTCGAAACAGAAGGCTTTTTATCACACGACAAGAAATCAGCCCTCGACAACTTAACCGGTGGAAAAATATTTTTTTGGCGAAAGGCAAATCCCAATACCCGGGGTCACACCCTAAGGAAAAGTCTGACTTTCGCCAATTCACTCAAAAATGGTGCCAAACCGTTGCAAATGCTCCCCTGAGAGGTTTGGCGGTCGAAACAGAAGGCTTTTTATCACAGGACAAGAAATCAGCCCTCGACAACTTAACAGCGGAAAAAGATTTTTTTGAAAAAATCCCAATATCCGGGGTCACAATTTCAGGATTAATCTGACTTTAGGCAATTCACTCAAAAATGGTGCCAAACGGTTGCAAATGCTCCCCTGAGATGTTTGGCGGTCGAAACAGAAGGGTTTTTATCACAGGACAAGAGATCAGCCCTCGACAACTTAACCGGCAGAAAAAGAATTTTTTGAAAAATTCCCTAAGCCCCGGGGTCACAATTTCATCAAAAATCTGACTTTCACCAATTCACTCAAAAATGGTGCCAAACTGTTGAAAATGCTCCCCTGAGATGTTTGGCGGTCGAAACAGAAGGCTTTTTATCACAGGACAAGAAATCAGCCCTCGACAACTTAAGCGGAGGAAAAAGATTTTTTTGGCGAAAGGCAAATCCCAATACCCGGAGTCACACCTTAAGGAAAAGTCTGACTTTAGGCAATTCACTCAAAAATGGTGCCAAACAGTTGCAAATGCTCCCCTGAGATGTTTCGCCATCGAAACAGAAGGCTTTTTATCACAGGATAAGAAATCAGCCCTCGACAACTTGACCGGCGGAAAAAGATTTTTTTGAAAAAATCCCAAAACCCGGGGTCACAATTTCAGGATTAATCTGACTTTAGGCAATTCACTCAAAAATGGTGCCAAACAGTTGCAAATGCTCCCCTGAGATGTTTGGCCATCGAAACAGAAGGCTTTTTATCACAGGACAAGAAATCAGCCCTCGACAACTTAACTGGCGGAAAACGATTTTTTTCAAAAAATCCCAAGCCCCGGGGTCATAATTTCACGAAAAATCTGACTTTCACCAATTCACTCAAAAATGGTGCGAAACGGTTGCAAATGCTCCCCTGAGAGGTTTGGCAGTTCAAACAGAAGGCTTTTTATCACAGGACAAGAAATCAGCCCTCGACAACTTAACAGCGGAATAATATTTATTTGAAAGAATCCCAAGCCCCGGGGTCATAATTTCACGAAAAATCTGACTTTCACCAATTCACTCAAAAATGGTGCGAAACGGTTGCAAATGCTCCCCTGAGAGGTTTGGCAGTTCAAACAGAAGGCTTTTAATCACAGGACAAGAAATCAGCCCTCGACAACTTAACAGCGGAATAATATTTATTTGAAAGAATCCCAAGCCCCGGGGTCATAATTTCACGAAAAATCTGACTTTCGCCAATTCACTCAAAAATGGTGCGAAACGGATGCAAATGCTCCCCTGAGACGTTTGGCGGTCGAAACAGAAGGCTTTTTATCATAGGACAAGAAATCAGCCCTCGACAACTTAACAGCGGAAAAATATTTTTTTGAAAAAATCCCAATATCCGGGGTCACAATTTCAGGATTAATCTGACTTTAGGCAATTCACTCAAAAATGGAGCCAAACGGTTGTAAATGCTCCCCTGAGATGTTTGGCAGTTGAAACAGAAGGCTTTTTATCACAGGACAAGAAATCAGCCCTCGACAACTTGACCGGCAGAAAAAGCATTTTTTGAAAAAATCCCAATACCTGGGGTCACAATTTCAGGATTAATCTGACTTTAGGCAATTCACTCAAAAATGGTGCCAAACGGTTGCAAATGCTCCCCTGAGATGTTTGGCGGTCGAAACAGAAGGCTTTTTATCACAGGACAAGAAATCAGAGCTCGACAACTTAACCGGCGGAAAAAGATTTTTTTGAAAAAATCCCAATACCTGGGGTCACAATTTCAGGATTAATCTGACTTTCGCCAATTCACTCAAAAATGGTGCCAAACGGTTGCAAATGCTCCCCTGAGAGGTTTGGCTGTCGAAACAAACGGCTTTTTATCACACGACAAGAAATCAGCCCTCGACAACTTAACCGGTGGAAAAATATTTTTTTGGCGAAAGGCAAATCCCAATACCCGGGGTCACACCTTAAGGAAAAGTCTGACTTTAGGCAATTCACTCAAAAATGGTACCTGCGGAAAAATATTTATTTGAAAGAATCCCAAGCACCGGGGTCATAATTTCACGAAAAATCTGACTTTCACCAATTCACTCAAAAATGGTGCCAAACGGTTGCAAATGCTCCCCTGAGAGGTTTGGCGGTCGAAACAGAAGGCTTTTTATCACAGGACAAGAAATCAGCCCTCGACAACTTAACCGGCCGAAAAATATTTTTTGAAAAAATCCCAAGCCGGTGCCTGCGCTCTCTCCACTAGTTTCGGGTGAAGAATCTTGGAGACCCCTCTCCCAATCCTCCATCTCCCTCCCTTCTCTGCTGGTGTTGCGCTGAATTCCTTCCCCTCTGCTGGTCCCCTCTCCTGCATCGCTCGGGAGCCTTGCCTCCACCTCTCTCTCCGATGTCAGTTCCCTGACATCCACCTCCCTCCCAGGACCCTCTCCATCCCCAGCCCGAGTCTGTGACGTAACTTCGTCTCCCTCTTCAGCCGACGATGCAGGGAATCCCCGGAAGGAGCTGCCGTCGTCCTCCGAGGACTCAAACCCCGCTTCCCACCCGCTCCGATTTCTTTGTGTGGGACAGGCTTCCCAGTCCGATTCCTCCTCCTCTGACACTTCTCCTCCTTCCTCTTCGTAAGCGGGAAAACCCACAAAATCCTCTTCCTCGTCTGTGGTCCCAAATTGCTCCTCCCAGAATCTCTCTATTGGTTTGGGCTTACCCGGATACCTGTCGTGGAACTCCTCCACAAGATATCCATCATCTATTCTCCCCCTCGGGAACCCACGTGTTTTCTGACTCGGGTTCTCCCTCCCAAGTTACCAGGTACTCCACTTGCCGCCCCCGCCACCGTGAATCTAGGATTTCCATAGCTTGGTTGTGGTGTTCCCTCTCCTCTACCTGCAGGTGTCTGATGCCTTCTCCCTCTCCCCCCCCGGAACTCCCGTTCCCCTCTGTACGGTGACAGTAGGGACCTATGAAACACCGGGTGGATTTTCATGCTGTCTGGCAACTTGAGCCTGAATGCCACAGGGTTTACTTGCTACGTTAACTCAAAGGGTCCCAGCCGTTTTGGCCTTAGCTTCTTGCACCCTCCCTTAAAGGGTAGCCCTTGGGTGGACAACCACACCCGGTTCCCCACCCTTATAGTCCTCCCTTCCCGGCGGCGCTTGTCTGCTTGCCTCTTGTAAACTTCCTTGGCCCTTTCCAAGTTCATCTTAAGTTGCTGGTGCAGGGCCTCCATTTCTTCCACAAACTGTTCTGACGCAGGCACGCTCCACCCTTCCTCCCCCCCTCCCGGGAAAGACCCTGGGGTGACACCCATAATTGGCCATAAACGGGCTCATTCCCGTGGACATATGCTCAGCGTTATTGTACGCAAATTCAGCCAGCGCTAGTCTCTCTACCCAATCGTTCTGTCTCTCGTTGACGTAGCAGCGTAGGTATTGCTGCAAAATACTGTTCGCTCTCTCTGCTTGCCCGTTGGTTTCCGGGTGTCTCGCCGTTGAGAATCCCACCTCCACCTACAATAAGTTCATGAGCCTCCTCCAGAACCGCGAGGTAAATTGTTTCCCGTGATCCGAGATGACCCTCGAAGGATCCCCATGCAGCCTGAAGATGTGATCTACAAACAACTTGGCCGTTTCCTCTGCCGTTACTGCATGTGAGCAAGCTATGAAGTGGCACATTTTGGTTAGCAGATCCACTACTACCATGACTGCTGTCTTCCCTCTAGACTTGGGCAAATCTGTCATAAAATCGATAGATACCACCTCCCAGGGTCTTCCCGGTGTGGGTAAGGGTTCCAGCAACCCTGCGGGGGCAGCCCTCTCCCCTTTAGCCCGTTGGCAGCGGTCGCACCCACGTGCATACTCTCGTACATCTTCCCTCACCCTTGGCCACCAGAACTGCCTGGTAACCAGCAACATGGTTTTGTGTTGAGCAAAATGCCCTGCCGTTGGGTTGTCGTGAAGCTGTTTGAGCACCCTTTCCCTCAAGGTCTCCCCCGGTACGTACATCGCCCCCTTGTAGTACGGCAGCCCTTCCCTTTCCTCAAAGCCTCCCTGGTTTTCCCTTGCTTCCCGGAGTTCCCTGATTCTTGGTTGAGCGAATTCGTCGTGGCGAATCAGCTCGGTTAGTTCTCGTTTCCCAACCAACGCTCCCCCCCACACCCATCGTTCCTCTGGGAACACGTGTCTGACTTCCGGCGGTCCCTCTCCTTCCGTGTACTCCGGCTTCCTGGACAGCGCGTCTGCCCTTACGTTCTCTTCTCCCGGCACATACCGGATCTCGAAGAAGAACTTGGAGAACTCCTGTGCCCATCGAATCTGTCTCTGGTTGAGAACTCGAGCCGTTCTCCAGTATTCCAAGTTCTTGTGGTCCGTGCACACCTGGATCTTGTGCTGGGCCCCTATTAGCAGATGTCTCCATTGCCGAAAGGCTGCGTAAATTGTAAGCAGTTCGCGATCATACACCGTGTAGTTTGTTCCGACTTGCTCAGCTTCCGCGAAAAAAAAGCGCACGGTCTGCAGCTTTGCTGCCCCCCCGGCTGCAACAACACCGCTCCGACGGCCCGATCTGATGCGTCAGTCTCCAGCCTCATTGGCTTCTGCAGATCCACGTGCAGAAGTTGCTCCTCCGAAGCGAACGCCTTCTTGAGTCTTTCGAAGGACTGTTGGGCACTTTCTGTCCAGACGAACTTCCTTTTGCTACTGAGACAATCCGTGATGGGTGCGGTCAGGTGGGCGAAGTTTTTGATGAACTTCCAGTAGAAGTTGCTGAACCCGAGGAACTCTGCACATCCTTCTGTGTTTTGGGGGTGTTCCAGTCCAGCACCGCCTGCACCTTGCTGGGGTCCATAGCTAGGCCCCTGTCCGACAACTTGTACCCCAGAAATTCAACTTCCCTGGCGTGAAATTGGCACTTCTCCAGCTTGACCCACAACTGGTGCTTCTGCAGTCTCTTTAGCAATTCCCTGACGTCCTTGACATGCTGTTTCTCATTGTCCGAATAGATTAGGACGTCGTCCAGAAATGCTATGCAGTTCTTGTACAGCAGGGAACCCAACACGTGGTGCATGAAGGCTTGAAAACAGGCGGAGCCTGACTGTAATCCAAATGGCATGACTAAGTACTCAAAGGCCCCCAGGGGGGTGAACATGGTTTTCCATTCGTCCCCTTCCCTCATCCTAATCAAATTGTACGCCCCCCTGAGTTCCAGCTTGGTGAAGATTTTCCCCTTCCTCACCTGTGTTAAAATGTCATCAATTCTGGGCATCGGGAAGGTCACAGGTTCCGATACAAGGTTTAACGCCCTATAATCCACGATCAATCTGGGCTGATTAGTGTTCTTTTTGTCCACAAAGAACACCGGACTGTCCCCCACTGCCTTAGATTCCCTTATGAAACCTCTTTTCAGGTTCTGGTCAATAAAGTCTCGCAACTCCTGCATCTCCCTGTCAGACATGGCATACAGCTTACCCACCGGCAGCTGAGCCCCTGGGAGCAAGTTGATTTGGCAGTCAAAAGGCCTATGTGGTGGTAGCCTGTCCGCCTCCTTTTCGCTGAAGACCTCCTGCAGGTCAGCGTACTGTGGCGGCACCTCTCCTCTCGGCTCCACCGTCATTCCAGCCACCCTGGCCACCCTCAACCTTGGCTCCCCCCCCCCCAGACAGTGTTCCAAACAGTGAGCTGACCTGAAGGTGCCAAACGGTTGCAAATGCTCCGCTGAGAGGTTTGGCAGTCGAAACAGAAGGCTTTTTATCACAGGACAAGAAATCAGCCATCGACAACTTAACCGGCGGAAAAAGATTTTTTTGAAAAAATCCCAATACCCGGGGTCACAATTTCAGCAAATATCTGACTTTAGGCAATTCACTCAAAAATGGTGCCATACGGTTGCAAATGTTCGCCTGAGATGTTTGGCGGTCGAAACAGAAGGCTTTTTATCACAGGACAAGAAATCAGCCCTTGACAACTTAACCGGCGGAAAAAGATTTTAATGAAAAAATCCCAATACCCGGGGTCACAATCTCAGGAAAAATCTGACTTTCGCCAATTCACTCAAAAATGGTGCCAAACGGTTGCAAATGCTCCCCTGAGGTGTGGCGGCCAAAATAGAAGGCTTTTTACCACAGGACAAGAAATCAGCCCTCGACAACTTAACTGGCAGAAAAAGATTTTTTTGAAAAAATCCCTAAGCCCCAGGGTCACAAATTCATCAAAAATCTGACTTTAGGCAATTCACTCAAAAATGGTGCCAAACGGTTGCAAATGCTCCCCTGAGAGGTTTGGCGGTCGAAACAGAAGGTTTTTTATCACAGATCAAGAAATCAGCCCTCGACAACTTAACCGGTGGAAAAATATTTTTTTGAAAAGATCCCTAAGGACAAGAAATCAGAGAAGAAATCAGACAGGAAATCAGGACAAGAATG
This sequence comes from Podarcis cretensis, assembly GCF_951804945.1. NCBI lineage: Eukaryota > Metazoa > Chordata > Lepidosauria > Squamata > Lacertidae > Podarcis > Podarcis cretensis. Next base: position 95,746,613 of record NC_137173.1, on the reverse strand, counting down.
GTATAAAGAGATGTAGGATATAGCTATTAATAATAAATTAACATGTGCCATTAAGGAAAGATGGGGAATATGCAGGAGAAATGATTTTGAGGAGATATGGAAGGCGTTTGTAGAAAAGTTGTACTGTTAAAACTGAAAGGGGTCAAACCATCATAAGGCGTGTTAAAATTTTGGGTGGTTGAATAGTTACAGTGGAATAGTCTCAGGGGTGGGGTGCACATTTTTATTCTTACTTATTATTACTTTGTCAAAATAAAATAATAATAAAAAGAAAACAAATACGAAAAGTAACACATTAAGTATACTGTTAAAGGTAGAATTAAGAATAATGTGAAATGTGAAAAATATAAAATAATTATTTCAAAATTGTAAAAACAACGTAAGGTGTTAATAATTTTAAAATTAAGGAAGGATCCTGTGAACCCAGAGATTTACATCCCCCATTTCTTCCCAACCTTATACTGCATATAACACCGATGTCTCACAACAAATGTAACTGAAGAATCGGAAGTAAGAGATCATGCATGTGCTTTTGAAAATGAGGGAATTTTTTTTTTTTACAGAAGAAAAGGAGTGTGTGGCAGCCCCCACTATTTAAAAAGCCCCCACCCCTATTATATCATTAGACCCAGATCTTAACATATGAAACTAGATAAGAGCAAAAAATATCAATGTTTGGTCCAGATCCTGGGTACTGCACCCTCACTAAAGGAGGCTGTATGGAGGATTCACTAAACGACGTGTGTACCTGAGCTTAAGGCCTCAAATTCTCTTTATCTTAAATGCTGCTTTATTACAAAAATGACGACTAGACTGCTGATCCTAAACTGAATAGTTGCCCAACCACCCCTTCCAGAACCCACTGCTCTCAACTGCCTCGCATTCAAACTCCCTTTCAAATCCTCATCCAATCATCACCCACCACCAGAGCTCCACAATCTCTCTTTCCCCCTCCTTCCCTCCTTGACATTCCTTTAATAATTTTGATACAGGTACAGTGGTACCTCGGGTTAAGAACTTAATTTGTTCCGGAGGTCCGTTCTTAACCTGAAACTGTTCTTAACCTGAAGCACCACTTTAGCTAATGGGGCCTCCTGCTGCCACTGCGCCACCAGAGCACGATTTCTGTTCTCATCCTGAAGCAAAGTTCTTAGCCCGAGGTACTATTTCTGGGTTAGCGGAGTCTGTAACCTGAAGCGTATGTAACCTGAAGCATCTGTAACCCGAGGTACCACTGTACATTCAATATTTTATACATGCTCCTCCCTGTAACCATACGGTTAGAAGCATTTGAGCTTCCCATTCCTGGTTCCTAGGAAATGGAGGTGAGCAAACTGCAGGTTCTCCATCTCTGTTCCAAAAACCAGTTGTCTTCCCCCAAAATGATCCTGAGAATTGTAGTTTGTTAGGGGTTCTGGTGACTGTAGGTCTGTGAGAGGGAAGCCACAATAGTAATAGTAATTTATTATTTGTACGCCGCCCACCCGGCTGGGTTTCCATCTGGCACAAATCATTTTGGGGGAAGTGATGTGCTTTAAAGGTGCATTGGATGCTCTTTGAAACATAGCATCATAGAATTGTAGAGTTGGGACCCCAAGGGTCATCTAGCCCAACCCCCTGCAGTGCAGGAATCTCAACTAGATGATCCACGGCCGATGGCCACCCAAGCGCTGCTTAAAAACCTCCAATGAAGGAGAGTCACTGCATGAGGCTCTCATGGCCTCTGGGGCAGGAGAAAACAAGCTTGCTCAATCCTCCATGTGACAGCCCTTTAGAATTTACTTATTGAAAGGGCTGCATGGTGTGGATTTCATATCAGTGTTACGAGAGTGTAAGCATCACATTTCTCTCTCCCCTTTCTCCACACCATGCAGAATTGCAGTGGTAACCAGAAGGCTGGAGTCTGGAGCCCAGCCAGGGCTGGCTGTGGGCAGGATGCTTGCATTGCCGGGGCTTGCACTAGATGACCCTTGGGATCCCTTCCAACCCTGCCATGCTACGATTATATCAAGCAGCTAAAGGAACGAAAAGATGCTTCTGAAACATTTGGGAATCACAGGAACACTCTCCCCAGCAGTGACTTCCATCAGCAAGAGCTTGCATCTTCCTTAGGAGAGAGGCAGACCAGAACAAGGGGGGAAAGGCTCAGAGTTCAGGTAGGTGGAAATGCCAAGTGAGTGCACTATTCTATCGGAATGCTTACTTCCTGTGTCCCCCATCCTCATGCGCCAGACTGGTACTAACATGGCTGGGAGCCAGGCGCCTGCTGATCACTCCGTTTTCTTTTCAGGGAGTGAGCTTTTCCCCAACATAAACTCGTTTATCCAGCCCACGGCGACCCCTGCCGCCCGCTCTTAGCGGCGCTGCGTGGCTGCCCACTTCTGGGTCAGAGGAACACTGGAAATAGCTTGTGTGCATGTGTTATTTGCACATGCACAAGCATTATTTCTGGTGCACAGCTGAGTCAGAGGAGGCTCATGCACATAAGTTATTTCCAGTGCCCCTCCGACCCGGAAGTGCGCCTGAAATAGCGTGCACACACATATGGGCATGTGCTCCCCCGCCCTCTGGTCCGCTGCGCGATCAGTGCTGGAGACACTGGCTGACCCCTGATATACAGTCGTACCTCAAGTTGCGTTTGCTACATGTTGCGTTTTTTTCAGGTTATGAACACGTCAAACCTAGAAGTGTTTACTTCCGGGTTCACCGCTTCGCACATGCGCAGGAGCACTCTATCATGTCACATGCACGTGGAGAAGCGGCACTCTACTTACAGACATTTTGGGGTGCGAGCGGTACCCTGGAACAGATGTCCGTAAGTAGAGGTACCTCTGGTTAAGTACTTAATTCGTTCCGGAGGTCCGTTCTTAACCTGAAACTGTTCTTAACCTGAAGCACCACTTTAGCTAATGGGGCCTCCCGCTTCTGCCACGCCACCGGAGCACAATTTCTGTTCTCATCTTGAAGCAAAGTTCTTAACCCGAGGTACTATTTCAGGGTTAGCGGAGTCTGTAACCTGAATTGTATGTAACCTGAAGCGTATGTAACCCGATGTACCACTGTACTTTGTTCTGGCCAAATCCCTGGAGAGCCATGACGACCCTCAGGTACTGGGTCAGATGGAAGGAAGGGGCCCTTGTGAAACACGTTGCGGGAGTCTGTGGCTTCCAGCAAGTGCTTCTGAGCATAGCCATCACGGCTAGTTGCCTTTGGTAGGCCTCTCCTCCATGCAATTGTCTAGCCCTCTTTGAAAGCCATCCCATCCAAAATGCTCTTGTGGTGCATCTGATTCTCCTGTGCTTCTTTGCTCCTGCAAAGAGATGACTATGGTGAGATCCTTTGGTTAACATCTATCTGGGCTGGAAAATATTAGAGAATCAGAGGACTGGTGCGCTTCCCTTCAAGCACAACTGATCAAAGGCAGGCAGATCTGTTAGCATCTTGATAAAGATGCTCAAACGACAAAGGGTGCTATCATACCCCGCAAGCGTCCCAGAAAAAGCTCCCGAGCCGATGGAGAAGAGAGCAGTAAAGTGGTCAGTGGGGTATTGTCTAGAGTAGAGTTTTAATCTCTATCTTAAGGTAAAGGTAAAGGTACCCCTGCCCGTACGGGCCAGTCTTGACAGACTCTGGGGTTGTGCGCCCATCTCACTCAAGAGGCCAGGGGCCAGCGCTGTCCGGAGACACTTCCGGGTCACGTGGCCAGCGTGACATCGCTGCTCTGGCGAGCCAGAGCCGCACACGGAAACGCCGTTTACCTTCCCGCTGGTAAGCGGTCCCTATTTATCTACTTGCACCCGGAGGTGCTTTCGAACTGCTAGGTTGGCAGGCGCTGGGACCGAGCAGCGGGAGCGCACCCCGCCGCAGGGATGCGAACCGCCGACCTTTCGATCGGCAAGCCCTAGGCGCTGAGGCTTTAACCCACAGCGCCACCTGCATCCCTACATCTCTATCTTAAATATATATTAAATCTATTATTTGATTATGGATGTAAACCCCCAAAGGTATTGTCTGTAGCTGAGTTTTTACCCCTATCTTCCGTACATTTCATTTCATTTCATTGCTACGGCTAGGGGCTGGTGCAAAGGAAGACGCTTTTGATTCTGATCCCAGGAGCGGGATTCCCTGCGAGCGATGAGCGGACCGGAAAGGAGACCGATTCGATCTTGGAGAGCGCGCGCGCGCGCGCGCCTGCCTGTCTCTTCCCTTCCCCTCCTTTCGGATCGCTGCGCGGCTGCAGCTCCCTCTAGGGCCCTGCGGGCCGCTTGCAGCTCGAGGGTGTCGGGTTTCCCGGAAGCGGCGGCGGCGGCTGTCCTGCCCTGCCCTGCCGGGGGAGGCTCTTTCCCGGCAAAGCAGCGGCTGCCGGGCCATTGGGCTGCCGGGTCCCGGCCGATCGGCGTCGCCTGCGGCTGCTGCGGCGCCTTGCGCTCCTTCCCCGGCGCGCGATGGAGGCGCTGCCTTCCCGGGACGAGAAGCGCAACCCTTTGCGCGGTGCCAACTTCTGCTCGCGGCTTTTCTTCTGGTAGGTCGGCGGCGGGATCCCTTTCGTGTTGTGTTTTCTTATTTTTTTTTTACCCCTTTTGCTTTTCCTTCTCATTCCAGCAAATTAATTGGTGGTGGGTTTTTTTTTTTTTGCATCCTCCCCCGCTTCAGTTGCGGAAGATGAGAACCAACGCCAATGGTACCCCTGGACACGTGCAGAGCGCCGAAATGAAAAGCCATGCGTTGTTAAGATGCGGGGTGTTTAGAGCGCCATTCTGCCTGCATGCCATGCCGCCCTGGGATCCTCGGGCGGAGGGCGGGATATAAGTTAGATAAATAGACAAATGAATCTGCCATCGGGCCGCAAATCTTGGGAAAGATTTTTCTTTTTTCTTTCTTGCTTCCCCTTCTCATTCCAGCAAATGATCGAGTTGCTCCTCTGCCTTAATTAATTGTTGATTTATTTTTATTTTTGCATCCTCCCCCCCCCTCCGCTTCAGTTGCGGAAGATGAGAACCAGCGCCAATGGTACCCCTGGGCATGTGCAGAGTGCCGTAATAAGAACCCACGCGCTGTTAAGATGTGGGGTGTTTAGAACGCCGTTCCGCCTGTATACCGTCCCGGGATCCTCTGGATTAGATAAATATTAGAGAATTAGAGAATTAGATAAATAGACAAATGGATCTGCCATGAGGCCGCAAATCTTGGGAAGGATTTGCTTTCTAGAGTGTCTCCTCATCGACATGAAGCAGTACTTGGGGACACGAGGTGACCAGGGAATTGTGTTCTCCCCATTGACTTAATCTCCCCTCCCTCCCCTCCCAATCTGTGTTTATTCTAGAGTAGCTTGCATTTCAGTATCATAATTCTGGAGCAAAAGGTATTGTGTGTTCAGTAGTAGTATTTGTTTTTCTACAGTGTTTGAAAACCAGTAAGTAGACTGTAGGATTTGTCAAGCTTCTTGAACACTGAAAAATGATGCGGGCGTTAGAATTGTTCTCTAAATTAAGACTGAATTCTTAACACCAACTAACTGGAAGTAAACCCCACTGGCTTAAATTGGACTTATTTCTGAGTAGACATGGTTAGGATTGTGCAGTCATTTATTTGTCGAAGTGAACTAGGGTGCTTAAATAGTGCTTAAATAGTGCTTAAATAGTGCTTAAATGGAAGAGCTCTCTCTCTGTGTGTAGAAGTCTGTGATAATTCAGCCGGTGAAAGAAAATATAAAAGATACGAAAATGGAATACATCAAATCTAACTGAAAATAATATCCCACAATCATGGCATACAGCTTATTCTTATACATGCCTACTCAGAAAGCAAGTTCCATTTATCTAGAAGCAAACTTTACTAAACTCAACAGGGCTTAGTTCTGGGGAGACCTGATTAGGATTGGGCTAGAAGTTTAACTTTCTGTCTAAAAGAAAAGGGCTAGGTTTATATTGTTGTACCGCAGCACCAGAGTGGATTTATTTAGAATAAGGATGATTTAGGCAAGAATATCACTTTACATGAAGAAAAAGGGCCACAATCCTGCTTGAAGTTAGGTGTGCTGGAATGTGGGCTAAGTGCCCAGAAATTTCCATAAACAGAGCTGGTAATTACTGGGCAACAGCAGATCTTTTGTGAGATGGAAAGTAAACCTTTCTGATGTTTGGTTGCTGGAGTCACAAATATCCATCACTTGCATTAATTTCTGTAACGTGACATGTCATGTTAAATTTATCGTCCTTGTTAAATTTTATCATCCTTGACTTTAGGTCACATATTTTTTTCCTCACTGTTCCTTACCCTTTTATAATATAAAATGAATTCATGCATCTCTTTTAAGCACCCGGGTTAAAGTAAAAGCAGGCTTTAATCAGAGTGCTTAAAAGAGGTGAGAAGTATTGATTTTAAACATCTCAGGTAACCTTTCATCCCTTATCTTAGAATAAAAAGGTAAAGGGACCCCTGACCATTACGTCCAGTCACGGATGACTCTGGGGTTGTGGCGCTCATCTCGCTCTATAGGCCGAGGGAGCCGGCGTTTGTTAGCAGACAGCTTCCAGGTCATGTGGCCAGCATGACTAAGCTGCTTCTGGCGAACCAGAGCAGCGCACGGAAACGCTGTTTACCTTTCCGCTGGAATGGTACCTATTTATCTACTTGCACTTTGACGTGCTTTCGAACTGCTAGGTTGACAGGAGCAGGGATCGAACAATGGGAGCTCACCCCATCGTGGGGATTCGAACCTGCAACCTTCCGATTGGCAAGTCCTAGGCTTTGTGGTTCAACCCTCTTCTCACTTTAACAAAAATTCCAGCTGCTGTTCGCTCAATTTCTGCCAGGCTTAGCTGACTTTTGAGACACACACAGTGGAGGAACAATAACTTATATTTTCCCGTAACTATGCAGTCCTCTATTCTTCTGGATCCTGTTTTTGTTGCTAGACTCCACTCCATCCTTGTAGAGGCAAAGAGAATTGGGGTCCTTGGTTCAAATGTTGCCCCTGCCAACAAACTCACTAGGTGACTTTAGACAAGCTGCCTTGTCTTTCTCAGCTTCAGTCCACACCCCACCCCACCCCACTCCTCTGCAATTATCCTGGGGACAATAACCCTGACCTACCTTAAGGAGCAAGATTTCAGCCAGGCCAGACTGAATGTGATTAGGATCCCCCACAGCTAATTTTGTACTTAAAGTTTCATCAGGCCAGCCACAGTGAGAAGAAGGTTGCAGGGCTACATGGGCCAATGGGGTGGTTTGAATGGAAGATTTGGGAAGTGGTGCTTTGGGTGAGGGTGTTTAACTGAGGCAAATCATTTCCACACCCCCCCCCCAAAAAAAACCCACGCTATATTCTGCAGGGTGGAAAGGCAGGTGCAGTAATGCCTCAGGTTACAGATGCTTCAAGTTGCGCGTTTTTGGGTTACAGATGAGCCGAAACCCGGAAGTACCGGAACAGGTTACTTCTGGGTTTCTGCACATGCGCAGTAGCACTAAATCACGCTTTGCGCATGCGCAGAAGGGCTGAATCGCAACCCGTGTGTGCGCAGACACGGCGCTGTTTTTGTGGACACTGTGGGTTGCGAACGTGCCTCCTGCACGGATCACGTTCGCAACCTGAGCAACCACTGTACATTTATTTTTCCTGTCTTCCTCTCTGCCCAGCAGATAGTAATTAGTTGTGTGTGTGTGTGTGTGTGTGTGAGAGAGAGAGAGAGAGAGAGAGAGAGAGATATGGTGTTAGAAACTTGGACAAGCTAGGTGCCAAATGACTCCTTAAACCAGGGTTACAGTCACCGAAACAGAATGCCTAGTTGCCATTTTGGGGCCTGATGGCTCAAAAGTCATATTTTTTAAGACGACTTTTGGGTTCCTGAGATCCGTTCTGATCGTGCAGATAAAATATCACAGGCAGAATTCTATAGGATGTGTTGTTGGTGCGTGAAAACAGTCAAGATCCAAGGCTCCCCAGTCACCATCTCCAGATGGTGGAGATGTCAGCACCAACCATCCTGGCACCGAGGCATCATCAGTTGGTCGCAAGTGGCCGATAGCCAGTTGCAAAATGAGCCTGGTGCCTGGCAAATTTTGAATGCTGGGGGGGGGGGGGGGCGCTGTTAGAGAAAGCAGCCTTCTGGGGCTGCTAATAACCATTGCAGATCTCCCACCTTGGCACTCAAACCCATATACAAGATGGGTATTGCTGTACAGTGGTACCTCGGATTACATACACTTCAGGTTACATACGCTTCAGGTTACAGACTCCGCTAAGCCAGAATTAGTGCTTCAGGTTAAGAACTTTGCTTCAGGATGAGAACAGAAAGTGTGCCCTGGTGGCAGAGCAGCAGCAGGAGGCCCCATTAGCTAAAGCGATGCTTCAGGTTAAGAACAGTTTCAGGTTAAGAACGGACCTCCAGAACGAATTAAGTACTTAACCTGAGGTACCACTGTACTGCCGTATGAGAGTCACCCAGTCGCTGGCCAGAGATGTTTTGTGGTCTTTAGGTTCAGAATATGAAGACTTCAATCGTTTTGACTAAGAATGGAAACATTTACTGCTTCCCGTAAGCTAAGGAGAAGTGTGATTGTTGCTCACTCCGAACCATCCTCGTCCATGTAAATATGCAGATACTATTTCTCTAAATGCTTGCTGATGTCTGTTCTGGCAGGCATGTTATCTGGGGAAAGATTGTGCAGGAATAGTTTGTTCACAAGGTACCTTTGATGTATTAACAGCTAGGGGAAGGTCACAAGGTGGTTTAGGTTCAGACACGGCAGGTCTCCATAGAGTTAACAGCTGAAAGCTGAAACAAATTGTTCCTGTAAGTGCATTCATCTGAATTTCTCTCTTCCATGCCTCTTGCCTTTTTGTATGTACCTTATTTATCCAATCTTGTGTCTGGGTATCTTCTACAAATGTGGTTGTACTGATGTCTTAGAATAATAGAATTGTATAGTTAGCAGGGACCGCATGGGTCATTTAGTTCAATCCCCTGTATTGTAGGAATCTTTTGCCCAATGTGGGATTCAAACCCATGATTTTGAGATTAAGAGTCTCATGCTCTACCATCTGAGCTTTCCCATTGTCCTCCTTTTTCAGCTTATTGCACAGTTTGGGACGTTGTCACAGGGATCAGCTTCCGGAAATGTGCACAGTCTTATGTCTGTTTGCATGTATGAGGGAAGGGACACCACCTGTCTGCAGCGAAATTGGTCTGGAAAGTAACCAACACAATGTGAATGGTCTGGGCTAGTGGTACCTAAACTTTTTTGCCATGGACGAGTTGGAAATTGCTGATGATATTGGTGGACCTCCTTATGATTTGTCTGCCTGATGTAACAATTGTAATGTGTGGTATTAGGTGCTGTATGGTTTTTAACTGTATTTCTATTGCTTCTTTTATTTCTTATATTGGATTTTATACTGTTAGAATTTGCATTCCATAGAATTATTAGAATATTTGATCCACAAACAAGCCATAAGGAATTGATATGGAATTTAAGAGTAGCTGCTTGCTTGTTGGTTGCAGAAAAACAGAAATAAATAAATAACATAACATAAATGTAGATGAATAGAATGATTTTTCTATGTGGTAAAATATTAATACAGTAAGCCCACAACTTACATACTTGGCAAAAAATTAAAAAACGGAAAGTAGCGGGTGTCTGGGGAAAAAAGACATTGGCAATCCCACCCGCCGTTGAACCCAATATGTTTTGACTATACGTAATTTTGGCTTATGTACTATTTCTAATGGGACATGGGTGGCGCTGTGGGTTAAACCACAGAGCCTAGGTCTTGCCGATGAGAAGGTTGGTGGTTTGAATCCCCGCGACGGGGTGAGCTCCCGTTGCTCGGTCCCTGCTCCTGCCAACCTAGCAGTTTGAAAGCACGTCAAAATGCAAGTAGATAAATAGGTACCGCTCTGGCGGGAAGGTAAACGGCGTTTCCGTGCGCTGCTCTGGTTCACCAGAAGCGGCTTAGTCATACTGGCCACATGTACGCCGGCTCCCTCGCCCAATAAAGAGAGATGAGCGCCGCAACCCCAGAGTCGGCCACAACTGCACCTAATGGTCAGGGGTCCCTTTACCTTTTACTATTACTAATAATACAGTTTAAAATTGGTAGGAATATTGAATGAAGACATGCCACGAACCACCTGAATGATTCTTGTGGACTGCTGGTGGTCCATGGACCACAGTTTCGGACTCCCTGGTCTACAGGAACTTTTAAGTTCTTGTTTAATGAGAACTTTTAATTTCTTGTATGCAGCATCACAAAAATCCAAGGACCACTGTTAAACCAACCTATAGACAGGAAGCACCATGGAGCCTGGCGGGGCTTACTTCTAAGTAAACATACGGGACTGTGCTCTAGATATGCTGCATTTTGACTTTTTATTTCTCATTAGTGAGAGAGGAAAGGCAAGACCTTTGAAAATCCTTTGTAGTTCATGGATAATGTTGTGCTGGATCAGCCAAGTCACCCTGCTTCTGAAATGATGCAATCTGGTTGAAATCTTTGTATTTCCTTTAGTTATTTTACCCGCATAAGTAGCTTAAATACTTTCCAATGGCTTTTCTAGCGCAAGGCCCAGGGCTGGTGTACGTACCATGAGCTCTGAGTGACTAACTGCCTGTAAACATTTTGCAGCATATAATAAACAGGTTCTCTGAGGAATCTGCCAAGGGGGAAGATTCAGGGTTCAGAGTTGTGTATACTTTGTATGGAAGCTACTTCAGAATCCCAGATTCTGCGCTTCAGATGGATGTGTGTTTGCTTTCAGAATTTATTCTTCTTTTAAGAAGAATTTGTTCTTTTAAGAAGAAGAGCTTAGAAATGTTTGGCCTGGATTGGAATTCATGCTTAAGATTTAAGTTGGTCGTGACCTTGAAGATGAGATGGCAAAAGTTGCTGTATGAGTCATATACTTTGCACCTCTATAGCATTTTTGACTGTTCAAATGTGTTTGACACATAGGATCTTCAGTTTTTAATATTTTGTCTATATGAACAAAATGAACAAAATATGTTGGCTAATGGCTGTTGATACACCTGTTTTCTATTATATTTTAGGGGTGGAGATCTTAAAGCATGCCACATCTTGTGGAAATGCAAGAAAAGAACAACTTAATCTTAGACAATCAGGAGGTCCCAGACTGCAGTCCATGGACTGCCAGGGATCCAAAAGATTCATTCAGGTGGTTCCAAGAGGAAGTATACAGAAGTACAAGGAGAACCACTTACTAGAACAGCAGTGGATAGGGGTATTGCTTGGCTCAAGGTCATGACGTAAATTAATTTATATCCATGCTGATTTAGGCTGGCTTTCAGAGAGAGATAAACTAAACTCTAGCTTTGGTTGTCAAGGCATTTATCTGAGCTACAGGATTTCCTGGGTCCAGTACACTTTATGTACACTCTGTTCCCCACATCTAATCCATTGGCAAGAACTGTTGCTTATGACAACTGAAAACATACGTTGTCCAATATGTCTAACATGACTTCTCTCTTTTGCACACACATAAATGGGTTTCCTTCCCTACCTGATCTAGCTGTTGCATGTGCTTTCAAGCCCGCTTTCACCAGACAGTACCAACCACAGTGGCCTCAGCCCAGTATACTTGAAGGAGCGTCTCCACCCCCATCGTTTTCCCTGGACGCTGAGGTCCAGCTCCGAGGGCCTTCTGGCGGTTCCCTCATTGCGAGAAGCAAAGTTACAGGGAACCAGGCAGAGGGCCTTCTCGGTAGTGGCGCCCGCCCTGTGGAACGCCCTCCCATCAGATGTCAAAGCGATAAACAACTACCACAACTACCAGACATTCAGAAGACATCTTAAGGCAGCCCTGTTCAGGGAAGTTTTTAATGTATGACATTTTAGTGTATTTTTGGTCTCTGTGGAAGCCGCCCACAGTGGCTGGGGAAACCCATCCAGATGGGCGGGGTACAAATAATAAATTATTATTATTATTATTGCTACTACTACAGGATATCCAGCAACCACAGGTCAGCACAATCTGAGCCCCAAGTGGAAAGGTGAAAAATGCCCCATGTGCAGAGCAGCAGATAAGTCAAGAAAGTTAATCGAGCCCCTGTGCACTATATTGTCGAGGAATGAAGCAGGAGGAAGACTTTCCAGAAAATACCCTCCCAGTTTAGAAATAAGAACATTGCACTTAAGCTTGAGAGGTGTAAAAAGAGTGCTGTAATATTATTATTATTATTATTATTATTATTATTAATATTTATACTCCGCTCATCCGACTGGGTTGCCCCAGCCACTCTGGGCAGCTTCCAACACATATAAAAACATAATAAAACATCAAACATTAAAAGCTTCCCGATTCAGGGCTGCCTTCAGATATCTTCTAAAAGTTGTGTAGTTATTTATCTCCTTGACATCTGATGGGAGGCTGTTCCACAGGGAGGGTGCCACTGCCGAGAAGGCCCTCCGTACATCTATATAAAACAAACCCCTATAACAGAAACACATATCCACCCAGCTCTCTTTCTGAATTTCATATAGTGGGTACTTGTCCTACTAGTAAACTTATAAAGAGATATTTTATTTATTGTATTTTTATCTTGTACTGTAAGTCTCAAGGACCGTGTTCACTGGGGTTCCCTGTGCCTGTTTTACCAACATCACAGCTCCTTGTGTGGTGATGGGCCTCAGCATCATCTTGCTTCCTCCAGCAATTCTACGTGTGGGAAGGGCTCTCCCGCTATTGCTATGGTTTTACCTTCCCTCTGGACCAGTTAAGCTGGGGATTGACTGGTGTCTCCCTGGCAGCAGGATGTCCAGAGCTTGAGGTCCCTGTACCACCCTCTAGCATCTCTCCTGGTGATGGGAAACCTGTGGCCCTCCAGATGTTGTGGGACTCCAGTTCCCATCATCCACAGCCAGTGGCCAGGGATGATGGGACTTGTAGTCCATCAACATCTGGAAGGCCACAGTTTTCCTCTCTCTGTACTAGAGAATAAAACGACCCTTGAGAAAAAAAGCATTTTTTTTTTATATGTGGTGGACTTGTAAAAGGGTAAAAGAGTATTGGGAAATGATCCATAATGAACGGGAAAAAAATGTTTACAAGTACTTTCCCCCCAAACCCCAAAGTCCTTTCTGTTGGGGATAATTCAGACTGAAATCCCCAGGTGTCAAAAAAGGTTATTTATGTATGCTACTACTGTGGCCTGTGTTTTGTTAGCCCAAAAATGGAAAACAAGTGAGGTCCCAACTAAAGAGTGGCAACTTAAGTTGACAGAATATGCGCAGATTGCAGACTTAACATATAGAATAAGAGAACAAGAAGAACATATGTTTAGAGAAGATTGGAAAACATTTATTGAATATATGGGAAATAACTGTGTACAGCTGAAAAAGCTGACAGCGTTAAGATAAATTCAACAGTGTAAATAAGTTATGATGGTTGTAATAATGGAATACTAAACGATGTCGTTTCTGTAAAATATGCAGGGATTTATGATATTTAAAATGAACCATGGAAAGAGAAGGGAAGTCATTGATATCTTAAGGATGTATAAATGAGAAAAATTAATAAAAATTATGTAAAATAAATAAATAAAATGACCCTTGAGAACAGAGAAGCTGGCCACCCACGATGAAGTGGAGTACAATGTTAGATAGTCTTTCCTCGTTTTGTTTTATAAACCAGACATTTGTTTAGAAGTTTGGAAGTGGATGTTACTGTAAAGTCATCATGTTTATAGGTAGAAGTTTGGATAGTAAAACGTTGAAACAGCCCTATGTTTCCACAATCTCTCCCTTCACCCTGACCCTGTTGAATTGTTTGTTCAAACTCAAGGGAGTTACAGTGTCTGAAAAACAGCTCTCAAGGCTGAACAGTTCTCTGGGTGCCCAGGCAATCTTAATACCCTTTCACAACTGTGCAGCTTATTTTGTATTTCCATCAACCAAGAGTCAAATCCCAAATGATGTCTTTAATTTCTTCATACAAAGTATTTCTTTACTGCCCTGCTTTGAAAGATTACTAGGGCAGTGTTCAAAAGCGTGAACGAAATATTGTGCAGAACTTAAAATAAATACAGGCCCCATTTACACTAAACATTTAAAGCAGTATTATTCTACTTTAAACAGTCATGGCTTCCACCACAGAATCATGGGAACTTCTAGCAACTCTCAGTACAACTAACTAAAGTTCCCAGGCTTCTTTGGGTGGAAAGCTGCAACTGTTTTAAAGCTGTATAACGCTGCTTTAAATGTAATAGCGCAGATAGGGCCACAATTTTAAATCAGCAAGCATTTTAAAAAGGCAACACAGACACAAATGCCAATAAACCAGAGGAGAATTTTAAAAAACCCTCAAAAATTATCTAGTATCTAAAATCTGTAGGTCTTCACTTGTTGCAGAAAATCTTGCAAAGTTGATGCCACATTCACCTCGTTGGGGAGGTGATTCCAGAGTCATGGGGCCACTTTAGAAAAGACCCTGCCCTTCGTGTAAGCGTTCTTGGAGCTGATCTTCTCCAGGGGAGTTTAAGGCACAGACAAGCTAGTATGGGAAGAGGTGCTCATTTAGCCATTTGGTTCCTAAGCTGTTTAGGACTTTAAAGGTAAGCCCTAGCACCTTCAATGGGTTAGCTTTGGAGCAAATAGGGAGCTAATGTAGAGCTTTCAAGATACTTGTGATATGAACTATATTGTAAGCTGGTTTTTATAGAAAAAAATTAATCCCCAAGGATTGATTTGGAAAGTTGGCTGTGATCTGGTGGTGGTTGGGGCAACAGGCGCAAGTTTGCTTTGTGAAGTTCGCCCTTTATTCGGAGCTAAGGAATGGAGTTGGTTTTGTTGTTGCTGCTGCAGTTATGTGTTCTGTTGCTTTGTCTATCGGAGGCTGGCACAACTTCTGACCCACCAAGATGAATATGGTCTGCCTGCCAGATGTTTGACAGCACTTGCCTCTTCCCACCCAGCCCTTCAGGACTTGGCATGCGGTAAAAACAAGAGGTTTATTAAACACTCAGTAAATGCTTTTGCATCACTGGTGGACTGTGTTTGGCTTGGTAGATCACACGTTTTGCAGGTCTGGTCTAGAAACTCCTCGCCATTTTTTGAAATGTTTCTGGGCTTACTTACCGATCCTAAACATGCTTCCTTCGAAGGAAGTCCCAGTGAATGAAGCGTGCCTTTACTTCTTGATAGCGTGTTTAGGATTACAGCCACCTTATACCTGTCCTTACAGTTAGTTGCGTTAGCATCCCTTGGTTACACTGAGACAGGCATGAAGTTAGATCTGAAAAAGCATTTCTGTGCATCTTGACCAATGTTTTCCTATTGTGTTGAGCCGCTTTGATGACTTGCTGAAATCTGGCTCCTTGAAAGATGCACTGGGCAGACTTTTCTTATTTGAGGGCTGCTCTCAAAAGAGCTTTGTTCCCACTTGTGACACAACAGGGCTGAAACATGATTTCCGTCGGGCGGTTGGACTTATTCTGGCAATGTGCAGGTGTCATCTGCCTAGATCTTTACCCAGTCTTTGTCAAAGTATTCTGTGAATTTGTAAACTGGGGCAATACATAGAGATAGTAATCTCTCCTTATCTCCCTGATGTAGCACTCAAAATGCCTCGTAATGTGAAGGGAGGGAAGAAAAGAAGGTGGAGCTGTCTTTCTAGACAACCCATTGTGTACAACATCAGTTGTTGCCGAGTTGTACAGTGGTACTTCAGGTTAAGTACTTAATTTGTTCCAGAGGTCTGTACTTAACCTGAAACTGAGGTACCACTTTAGCTAATGGGGCCTCCTGCTGCCGCCGCGCCGCCGGAACACGATTTCTGTTCTCATCCTGAAGCAAAGTTCTTAACCTGAAGCACTGTTTCTGGGTTAGCGGAGTCAGTAACCTGAAGCGTATGTAACCTGAAGCATATGTAACCTGAGTTACCACTATTTCCCATCATTTCTGGCCTCTGGCTGTGGCTAAAAGAGGACCACCAGGTCCCCACCACTGGTGTTACTGGCTACCCTGCTCCTTTTGGAAGAGACTTGCAAGGGAAAATCACAAGTTCTTGAAAATCTCTTGGAGTGACCTATACGTTGTGCTGCTAGAGGATTCATTTGAATGAAAAGCGGCACAGAAACCCAGTGGTACCTCGGTTTTCGAACGTCTCCGTTGACAAACATTTCAGTTTTTGAACGCCGTAAACCCGGAAGTAAATGCTTCGGTTTTCAAACGCGCCTCAGAAGTCGAATATGCCACATGGCTTCAGCTGAGTACAAGATCCTGAGGCCTAGCTGTCGGCTATTGAGTTTTCAGCTTTTGAACGTTTCAGAACAGTCTTCCGGAATGGATTATGTTCGAAAACCGAGGTACCACTCAATCCAAACCAAACTTTTGGCCTGCTAGGCCTCCCTGTTTGGCCTGCAAGGTTGTTTCAGCCAAGGCATGTGCACCTAACATATCTGTGGGGGACAGACATGATGTCAGGTGTGGAACAGGTAGTGGTGGGCCTTGGACAAATGAAGCTTTGCAGGATTGCCTGTGCTAGTAGGGAACTGCTTCAGGCAAAGTTTCAGTAAGTGTTTGGGAAGCCTTGCATACTCTTTTTTGACCAGGCGGTTTGATTTCAAACCATATGGGCAAGCCAGGGCACCTGATGTATTTGTGGCATCGGGTGATTGACAGGTGGGTGACCCTGCCCACCTGTCAAGCTTGAACCGCAGGGGTGCTTGGAGATAAGGATCTGACCTGTCCGCCAGATCCAGATTCCCCACCTCTGATTTTTAACATCACATATAAAATTCTGCTCTTTGGCGTATTTTCAAGCTGCACGGAGCAATCCTTTGCATGGTTACTCTGAAATAGTACTTTGTTCTCCAGTGCTGTAGACTGGCTACCTAAAAACCTTCATAACTAAGGTTTAACTAAGCAGTGACCTTGTCTTAAACATCTCTCATTTGAAAAGAAAAGAATATTTTTTCCACTCCCCTCTCCCTTCTGGGGCCCTCACATCTCTCTCTCCAGGTGAATGAGGCTGTAGGAAACCTTCTTTTAGTGTAAATATCAACCTGCTTTGTTTCCTTTAGTGTTTTGTGATAAGCACACACAGCTCTGTACAAAGAGCTCCACGTGCCCAACCAGCAGATGTTTGATTCTGGCTTGGGGAAGTCCCCCAAGTTTGTGTTTAGCAGGACGAGCCAGCTGAAAAAAGCCTGGGGGAGCATTTCTGTTTAAGAGTGAACTCTGTGGCCTGCCTATTTCCCTTTTTAAAAAATGGTACGTGCATATGATGTGGCCAGTCTTGAGGAGGGGAAATCATTTTTGCCATTGGGAAAACGACATCCTTCTTGAAGGGCTTGGCTACATTGGGGAGCAAGGGCTTAAAAACCTCATTTTTCTCAGCCTTGAATAGGAGAAAGCATTAAAGCACTGCTAATTAATGAACGACAAAGGACTTCCGTGGTGGTTAAGTCATTTGAAAAGCAATTGAAAGTCCAAAGGGCGCTGAGGCAGAGGGGCTTTAGACGACAAAGAGTTTCACAGAACCGAAAAACCATTTTTGCAGCGGGAACATTAACGCTCCGCCTTCACCCCCAGCTTGTCTTGCCCTCAGGGTCGATGTGGGTTGGGAGAACAAAAGCAAAGTTGCCTAGAAATACTATCCTTAAGAAACCTGCTTGTGACATCAAAGCTCTCCCCTTTTTTGTCTTTTGTTTGCTTCATGTGTTAGGCAGTGTAGACACCATACCATTAAAGTGCTGCCCCCCTCCCCCGATCCTGGGAAATATAACTTACCCTG
The DNA here is from genome assembly GCF_951804945.1 of Podarcis cretensis. Classification (NCBI taxonomy): domain Eukaryota; kingdom Metazoa; phylum Chordata; class Lepidosauria; order Squamata; family Lacertidae; genus Podarcis; species Podarcis cretensis. The sequence continues at coordinate 95,728,863 of NC_137173.1, read as the reverse complement.
CACCCTCAACAAACCACAGTTCCCATAATTCTGTGTTTTTTTTGGGGGGGGGGTTGGTGGGGATGTGTTTTAAAGGTATGGAGCTGTGTTTGAAATTAGCCAGGCACCAAGTGCATTTGGCACCTGGCTTTCGACCACTTTTGCAACCAAGTGAAGATGGCTGAGGGTCATGTTAGAAACGCAGGAATAATAATAATAATAATAATAATAATAATAATAATAATAATTTATACCCCGCCCATCTGGCTGGGTTTCCCCAGCCACTCTGGGTATATAAGCTGGATGTCAAATGGCTCCTTAAAACCAAGGTTACAGTCGCCAAAACAGAATGCCGTTTTGGAACAAGATGGCTCTAAAGTCATACAGTCAAACCTCCGTCCCCAAATGCCTCCGTTTTGAAACGTTTTGGCTCTTGAACGTCGAAAACCCAGAATTAAATGCTCCAGTTTTTGAACGTTTTTTGGAAGCTGAACATCCGACACGGAGTGCAGGAAGCTCCTGCAACCAATTGGAAGCTGCGCCTCAGTTGTCGAACATTTCGGAAGCCGAACGGGCTTCCGGAACGGATTGTGTTTGACAACCGAGGTTTGACTGTATTTTTCAAATGATGGGCCGACTGTGATTGATTCTTTGTTAAACATCTGGGTAGTTCAGATGAGCATCTTGAACAAGCTGAAGAACTTTGAGAGCTTAAAGAAGAAAAGTCACTTGATCCAGAACATTTGGAGCAATAATTGGCCCTGAGACTTTGAAAAGCTGGTGTCTCTGGATCACGTTTGTCAGTTTTGTTGAATTAATTAAGCTAAATGGTTTTAATTGGATTTTGAATAAATGTGCAGTTAATTGTCACTGTTTTGAATTTTATTGTGCTATTATCTTCCTTAGTATAATGCTTCCTTCCATATAATGCTCTGTATACTGAATTCCTGCTTTTATAATCATGTAAGCCTTAGTCCCTTAACAGGGTGTGTGTGTGTGTGTGTGTGTGTGTGTGTGTCAGAGAGTGAGGGAAATTGATGTGTAAAGCAATATTTTATCATTCAAACAGGTGGCTGAATCCTTTATTTGTTACCGGTCATAAAAGGAAACTAGAAGAGGATGATATGTTTCAGGTACTCACCGAAGATTCCTCTAAGGTGCTTGGGGAGGGGTTGCAGTGGTAAGTAGATAACAGAATATCAGTGATTGTATTTGGATTTTTTTTATTCTTCCACAGCATGCACCAATCTGTCTCTTCCTCAGGTCAAGGATTGTTGAAATGTATGAGAGGAGAAACCCTATAGTACCAGCTTTCTGCTCTGTCTCTGCTTGGTGTGCTTGTATATTGGAGTTCTTGTGAGGCAAGACAGGTTTTTCAATGGCTCAAGTATCAGAATTGCCTTGGATTGCATTTAAACTGATTTCCAGCTTTCTCTGTGTTGCGGAAAGTACCGTAACCATTTTGATAGATCTCTCAATAACTTTGTAAGTGCGGCCTTATTCTGACCTGTGCCTGTTTATAGGGCCAACTTGTCCTTGCGGGAAAAGCAAACAACTGACGCTTGACTGCTCTCATAAGCTCAGGAGAAGGCCTCTCTCTTTTCCAGCAAATTATCACAGTTCATCTTATGTTTCTGTACAGTTGATACATGAAAGCGATCATTTTGTGGACTGATACTTGTCTTTTCCTTTCTTTCATTTTCTTTCTCTTTCTCTGCCCCCATCTCCTTCAGCATCCTTCACTCATGTTTTATTTTATAGGTACTGGGACAGAGAAGTGCAAAAGGCAAAAAAGGAAGCGAGGGTGCCACATTTAACAAAGGCGATTATACTTTGCTACTGGAAATCTTATCTGCTTCTGGGATTTTTCACGCTGATTGAGGTAACGCAATGAAAGAGATGCGCGGTAAGATCATAGAAATCATAGAATCATGTAGAGTTGGAAGGGACTATGAGGATCATTGAGTGCAACCCCCTATAATGCAGGAATAACAGGGATCGAACCTGCAACCTGGGCATGATCAGCACCACGCTCTGACCAGCTGAGCTGTTTTGCAAGGCAGAATTCGGTGTGGTGGTCCTGCTCTCTTCCTCTCCCTTTCCCTCAAGCCTCTATGTGCTGAAATCCCACCTCCCCTTTCCGAGCGTCGATACCCTTGCAGCTTTCTCTTTAAATGTGGAAGACAACAAATGGGCTAGAGACACTAGCCGCAAGCAGTACTCCTCTGTGTATTTTGGGTTTAGCGCCACTAATTAAAGCTGTTTTTCTGCCTTCAGGCGAAGCTGCAGGCTCAGCTGACTTCAGTTTGGCTCCTCAGTTTGATTGCTTTTTCTCTAGGAAGTGCCACATTCACGCAATACCTTTAAAGTGTTATGATCCCACTTTAAACCTTCGTGGCTTCGGGTTCCTATAGTTTGTCAAGGATGCTGAGAGTTGTTAGGAGACCCCATTTCCCTTCCAGAGCAGAGTGGCTTTAGGAACCAGTCCTTCTTAGGAAACTCTGGGATTTGTAGCTGTGTGAGGAGAATAAGGGGTCCCCTAACAATTCTCAGGGATGCAGGTGGTGCTGTGGGTTAAACCACAGAGCCTAGGACTTGCCGATCAGAAGGTCGGTGGTTCGAATCCCCACAATAGGGTGAGCTCCCGTTGCTCGGTCCCTGCTCCTGCCAACCTAGCCGTTCGAAAGCACGTTAAAGTGCAAGTAGATAAATAGGTACCGCTCCAGTGGGAAGGTAAACAGCGTTTCCGTGCGCTGCTCTGATTTGCCAGAAGTGGCTTAGTCATGCTGGCCACATGACCCGGAAGCTGTACGCCGGCTCCCTCGGCCAATAAAGCGAGATGAGGGCCGCAACCCCAGAGTCGGCCACGACTGGACCTAATGGTCAGGGGTCCCTTTACCTTTAACAATTCTCTGAGCCTGTAATAAGCAACAATTCCCAGAATTATTTTGGGGGCAGCCATAGTTGTTCAAAGTGGTATCCTATTGCTTTCAACCTATAGTGTGCATGTGCCCGGTGACTTCAAATGCAGCAGTCATAGTGCTGAGAGTATGCCGATGTTGTCCCACATTTAGCCACAGCACCCAGGTAGGTCCTATATTCCCTTTATAGCCTGTAGTCTCCAAGAGGCAACTGATCGTGTCATTTTTGGTAGGGTGTGGACAGATGAGGGCTCCTAGACAGATTATTTTCAGAGAGCTAGTGTGGCACCACAGCAAAAAGATTGCACTATGAACCTGAAAGTTCCAGGTTCAAATCCTGGCATTGCTTTGAATTTTGCAGGTAAGCATCTATCCCCCACAGTCTGACTCGTGCTCTTCAACTACACCATTGTGTCTAAGCACGTAGCAAAGCTTAGATGCAACCGACCGGCGTAGGAAGGTAAAAAATAGTCCCCATAATGTGCAGGAACATGTTCTATTATCTACGAAACAGTGGACTAAGATGGTTTGATGTTTGCTGGTTAAGATGATTCTACTTTTGAAGCACTATTATGATTCTGCTGTGTTTTTTAAAAGCCTCTCCCCCACCCTCGCTTTTCTCCCCACTCTTTAGGAAACGCTCAAATTAATCCAGCCAATATTTCTGGGAATGATTATTGCTTATTTTGAAAACAGTGGCTCGGATGTTGCCTTGAAATACGCCTATGCCTCCGCAGCTGCCTTGTCCGTGTGTACGCTGGTTTTGGCCATCTCTCACCACTTGTATTTTTATCACGTACAACGTGCCGGCATGAAGCTTAGAGTGGCCATGTGCCACATGATTTATCGCAAGGTGGGTAATATATTTCCTTTATCTCAATAAACAGGGCGCTTAAATATGTGGGGTCTTGCCTGGCTTTGCATATGCTGAAGCAACTCCCTTTTAAAACATATGCTTGAAGTTGATAGCATTAGGAACAGGGAGGGGGGAAAAATCCATGGATAATATTTGGATTGTGATTAGGTTTTGTTTTATTTGACTTATTCTGCACTGGATCTTTGTTCAGAGATGAGGCTGTGAGGGCTGACTTTTTGAAGCAAAACACTGCAAGCTGGAGAGGCCTTGGCAGCCATTATCCACACTCCTAGACCTTTACAGGAACATACCAAAAGAGGCTAAGAAGAAAGATTTAACTGTCAAGGTCCAGGAATGTGGGCTGATGCTGGGAGGGTGAAATACAAACCCGGGGTAGTAGTAAATCAGTTTCCAGCGGCTTCTTGTTCGTTACATGGCGGGCCTAAATTTTGTTTTCATTCTTGCCCTTGAACTCAGGAACTTGAACCTTCACTCCCCACCCCAAATGTCTCTGACAAAAAAAATTCCTCCTGTATTTGCAATATAAGACATGGGTAGGGCTGGGTGATATATCGTCCAAAACCAATTTGAAGTCCATATTGTGATAACTGTTTCATAATTTTTGACTTGGCAATATATCATGAATCATGATGTGTGTTTTTGTACTATGCAAAAATAAGAATGGGGGGAAATCGGCGAAACCAGCCAATGCCTCTCCATAATTCCATCCTTATTTCAGACATTATGATATATCAATATATTTCAATGTTTAGGTGATGGTATATTGGTGTTGAAAACCAAATATTGCCCAGCCCACATGGGTGGAATACATTTTCTTTTCCCTGTTAATGGCTGCATTCCTTGGGGTTCTTTTGGTGGGGTCAAATGTTGATGGTTAAACCAGCAATGGCCAGGACCAGAAGGGGCTGGGGCCATTCTTTTTCTCTTTCATGCCCCACCTAGCAAGTTGCTGACAGACGGACCGATTGCTGTTGTCTGAACTGGTCCCTTGCAGATCTTAGAAGGTTGTCCCAAGGGAAAGAGATATTGCTAAAGATCTAGGACTGAATTAAAATAGCATGCTTTTTTTTGGCAAAGAGATTGGAAAATTGGGATGGAACACACTTATGAATGAAAACATGGGAAATTGGCATGGATTGGAACTGGACCCACCCATTTTCTAGTAGTTTTGCTAACTAGTCTTGAAGGGGGCCAGGACTTTGGTCCTTTTTATGAACCCTGCAGCAGGGTAAAATTCAGTTGTTTGCCTAGGCATTGCTGTGATCTATGGTGGGAGATGCTCTCCCCATGGAACCAGTTTATAATGATCCATCTAAGGTGCAGCTAGCTAGCAATTTAGGCCCCCCCCCCCGTCTTTTGTGTGTGTGTGTCTGTGCTGGGTTGGAACTATAGTGTATGCATATATATGTGTGTGTGAGCTATGTCTCTAAGTTGTCTTGGTAAAGCTGCATTTGTTTTTAGTGCATTTGCTGATACCTGGGAAATCATCCCTTAGGAGTTATCTTGTAGTGGAGTAAGCACTTGGCTTTCTTGTACATAAACATATCTCTGAGGTATTAATTTGCCGTTCCAGATGAGATAATTCAAGTCTGTTATGGGATTTAATAAAATAATAAAATAGCCTTTATATTGAACGCTGCTTGTGGAGAGTAAAAACCAGTTTGGTGGGGAAAAGACAAATGGGCTTGTGTTGTTCTCTTATCGCTTTATTTTTAGTAATGCAATTATTTTTTTCTGTTTGCTCTTCCCACATTGCAGAAGTCCTGGAACACACTGAGCATAGGTCTTTGTCAAACTGTGTATTGGGTGGGTGTGTGTTTGTGGGGAGTAAAGTGGTTGCAATTTTCTCCACTTCCACCGGCACACTGTGCTCACCATTAAACCATGGTTAATCTTGACCATGGTTTAAAGTAACGTGTGAGAGGCATTGTTATGTGCCGTTTGAGGTTGGAACTTTTGGATAATGATGAGATCAGGGTAGTTTACGGTGCGTCATTTGAAAGATATATGTTTGTCCTTGTGAGTCATGTTGCCTCACTTTCAGATTGTTTGGAAAAAGTAATGTTGATAGGGTGTGTTGGAGGAATGATGCTGATTTATAAAGCACATCACTGTTTGGTGGTGGTGTTTTGCTTAGAAACCTCAAAAGACCAGGATCTGGACACAGTGAATTGTGTACACAGATTGGCCTCGAAGTCAAGGACTATTGAGTACAAGGTGTTCCTCAGTAGAAGATCCCGACAATGCGCTACAGTATAGATATGCACAATAAGAAGCTCTGTACTTAAAATGTTGCCAGTATTGTCATGTGAGAGGTGCAGGAAGAAAAGCTGGCTTCATTCCCAGTCCTCTACTTTCTCTAAAACAAATCCCACAGAAATCCTTTCATAACAGTAGAAACCTTAACAGTTACGTTCTTCTAATGCAGGAACTTATCACCCATGTATGTTTTGAAGATACACCTGTTTACCCAGGCATTCTCTTAATCTTTCAACCTGCGTCTCATGTTTTAATGGGATTGTTTTGTGGCTTATTTAAATTATGGATGTTTATAATGCCTGTGCAATTGGTCTTTAAACTTGTCAACCACTGGGGAGCCTATTTTGGTGGCTTATAAGGACAAAAGAGCTTGCTTGATAAGCCAGAGCCTCATCTAGTTCAGTATTCTCAGGGGTACCAACCAGATATCTGTGGGGAGCCTTCAAGCAGAAACTGAGTGCAACAGCGCGCACTTCACCTGTACGATGTCCAGCAAGTGATATTGACAGTGGGCTATCATGGCTGATAGCCATTGATAGAGTGTTAGCTTTCATGAATTTGGCAAAACGCCCTTGAAAGCCATCCCAAGTTGGTGGTCATCACTATCTCTTGTGGGACTGAGTTCCGTAGTTCAACTGTGTGAAGTAGTTTCTTTTGCCAGTACTGAATCTTCCATCTTTACTGGAGTTCTAGTATTATGGGTTATGTGAGACATTTCTCTGTCCACTTTTTCCCCACCAGATAGAATTTTTGGCACCTCTACCATATCCCCTCTCCTTCCTCACCTTTTCTCTAACCCAAGGTGGATAAAAATCAATGCTTTAAAATAAATAAATAAATCAGATTTTTTAAAAGTTTGAATCTGATTTTTAAAATAAAATGCTTTTGGAGTAAAAATCTTTCTAAAGTTTTCTATTTAAGTTACATTATAAGCGAAAGGATATTCATCAGGAAATAAGGCTTTGCTTTAAGTTTTTCATGTGTGCTGAAACTCAGTCTATGTTTTTTTTTTAATTGTTTAACCACATCAGTTAACAAACATGGATACATTTGATTTAATTTGATTTAAATCAAATCCACCCTGCTCTAAACTAAGAAGTCTCAAATGTTGTAACCTTTCCTCACAGGAGACTTGGTCCATCCCCTCGATCATCTTGGTTGCTCTTTCTGGACCCTTTCTAACACTATAATTTCCTCTTTTTCTTTTTAGATGAAGTGACCAGAGCTGTACATAAGTGTGGTTTACACCATAGATTTGTATAACGGTAGCAAAATATTAGGGACGCGGTTGGCTCTGTGGTCTAAACCACAGAGCCTAGGGCTTGCCAATCGGAAGGTCGGCGGTTTAAATCTCCATGACGGGGTTAGCTCTCATTGCTCGGTCCCTGCTCCTGCCAACCTAGCAGTTCGAAAGCACGTCAAAGTGCAAGTAGATAAATAGGTACCACTCTGGTGGGAAGGTAAACGGCGTTTCCGTGCGCTGCTCTGGTTCGCCAGAAGCGGCTTAGTCATGCTGGGCACATGACCCGGAAAAACTGTCTGCGGACAAACGTTGGCTCCCTCGGCCTGTAAAGTGAGATGAGCGCCACAACCCCAGAGACGTTCGCAACTAGACTTAACTTTCAGGGGTCCTTTACCTTTACCTTTACCACAATATTGGCAGCTCCCCCCCCCCCCCGGTACTTTTCCTAAGATGGAGCTTTGGAAAAGATGGATTCTAAAACATTTGCTTCAAGCTATCTATCCACTACGACCCCCCAATGATTTTGTTCCTGGTCAGTCACTGCCATTTCAGAGCCCATGATGAATTAGTGTGATTACATTACTTAATTACCGATACAGTTGTGCCTTGGTTTTCAAACGCCTTGTGACTCGAACGTTTAGGCTCCCAAATGCCGCAAACCCGGAAGTGAGTGTTCCGGTTTGTGAACTTTTTTGGGAAGCCAAATGTCCGACGTGGCTTCCGCGGCTTCCAGTGCCGGAAGCTCCTGCAGCCAATCGGAAGTGGCACCTTGGTTTTCGAACGTTTTTGGAAGTTGAACGGAATGAATTCCATTTGAGAACCAAGGTACGACTGCACTAATATAGTGTGGTTGCTTAGAATGCGGGAAATAACTACAGTGGTGATGTTGCGGTTTCACGTATTATGTCATTGCAGTGTTGGGAAGAACTTATCTTAAGAGCTTAAGCAGAACTGAGCCAAAGTTGAAGGCTGAGGCTCAACCAAACCATGTCCCCACAACCATGGAGATCGGGAGCCAATGGGATTCAGCTGGTTCGGATCACCCATGTGACAGGTGGAGAAAGCATCGTCTTTCTTCTCAGCTGTCTTTGTCCTCAGTTATCACGTACCCAAATCTGAATCGTGTTTTTGGTCCAAAATGACATATTTTTTGGGTGGGGTGGAGGATATGAGCCTTTGGTGTAACCTTGGTTTCTTACACGGCCACAGCAGGGACGCGGGTGGCACTGTGGTCTAAACCACTGAGCCTCTTCTGCTTGCCGATCAGAAGGTCAGCGGTTCGAATCCCCGTGAGGGCGTGAGCTCCTATTCTGTCCCTGCTCCTGCCAACCTAGCAGTTCAAAAGCACGCCAGTGCAAGTAGATAAATAGGTACCGCTGTGGCAGAAAGGTCAACGACGTTTCTGTGTGCTCTGACTTCTGTCACGGTGTTCCGTTGCACCAGAAGAGGTTTAGTCATGCTGGCCACATGACCTGGAAAGCTGTCTGTGGACAAACGCCGGCTCCCTTGGCCTGAAAGCGAGATGAGCGCCACAACTCCATAGTCACCTTTGACTGGACTTAACTGTCTAGGGATCCTTTACCTTTACCTTTTTTCACACAGCCACAGAAGAAGATACTTGATTCATACAGCTCTAAAATCAAACATCTTCTGGAATAGTAACATACTAAGTCTGGAAAATACAGTGGTGCCTCGCAAGACGAAATTAATTCGTTCCGCGAGTCTCTTCGTCTTGCGTTTTTTTCGTCTTGCGAAGCACGGCTATTAGCGGCTTAGCGCTATTAGTGGCTTAGCGGCTATTAGCGGCTATTAGCGGCTTAGCGGCTTAGAAAAAGGGGGGGAAGGGAAAAAACTCGCAAGAACTCGCAAGACGTTTTCGTCTTGCAAAGCAAGCCCATAGGGAAATTCGTCTTGCGAAGCACCTCAAAAACGGAAAACTCTTTCGTCTAGCGAGTTTTTCGTCTTGCGAGGCATTCGTCTTGCAGGGCACCACTGTATTGTGAACAAAATACCCTACAATGCAACTAGAGAAATTAGACTTTCTCTCTCTCTCTTTTTCTTTCTTTCTCTCTTTCTCTTCCTCTCTAGGCACTTCGTCTGAGCAATACAGCCATGACAAAGACTACAACGGGCCAGATTGTAAATCTTCTATCAAATGATGTGAATAAATTTGATCAGGTAAGGCCCAGTATTGATAGCGTGGAATTCAGATAGTGGTTTGCTTCGGGGGAAACAAGACACAATCAGGTTTATTTCTTCCATACTCTAGGAGGCATTAGTGAATCGGGAGTCATTGGCGTGTTCACAGTAAACCACCCATCACGATTTAACCTGAAGCACCCAGTGTCATGACAGTATTGAGCACCCAACTCTAGGGGTGCTTTTAGCACCTTGTTCTTTCATATGGTGAACTCTCTTCTGAAGAATGGCTCACAGTGAGGGCTTCTCCACACTTCTGTTTGCGCCATGCCTAGAAAGCATGGGTCCATATTTAAATATGCTCTCTGTTCCTGTTTTTGAAAATGATGATGATGATGATGATGATAATAATAATAATAATAGAAAGCATGGGTCCAAAAGGTTTCCTCCTTGTCCTGTTCGTTACCCATGGTGCTGAATCAGAGCAAACATCAATCTGGAGGAAGCACTCTTTTCCCCCTTTCAGTTATTATTATTATTTATTCTTTATTGAATTTATATATCTCCTGGGGGGGGGGGGTCTCAAGGCGGTTCACAGAATAAAATCAAGATATAAAACCACAAAATACATTAAAAATTTTGAATTTATAATGAATTTGAAAGACATAGATATGTTCCTGTCACATTGAATTGTTTGGGGAAAGTAATGTTTTTCTCTTCTGACTTAAAATTCTATATACAAAATTCAAATATGGAAAGACTCTTTGCAGTGGATTTTGTTTTGTAATGTTCTGTAATGGGAATTTTATCTGTAAATTGTCAAGGCTAGTACAATAAAGCTGTTGTTGAAGATGATTGAAATAATTGTTTGCCTGCAGGCTCTTTTGCATACAGACACACAAACTGCTGCCGCCAGAATTTCTTCCATGTAGTCATCTTTGGTTCAGCGGTTCCTGCAAATATCCGCATGCGAACTAGAAGTGGCTTTGTTTTCTTTCAGCCCCATCTACATGTTTATTTCTCGTTCGTGTAGAAATTTCTCCATGAGTCACACAGGCAGTGCTTTTTCCCTAAAAAAAAAAATGTTTAGGGGTACTTTCATTTTGACTCAAGAACATCACCATTTTATAGTTCAAATCGGGAAAAATAAATGCAGTAAATGGACAAAAGTACAAAGTTTCACAAAATGTTTAGGGGTATGCATACCCCTGCGCCCCCCCCCGAAAAAAAGCACTGGTCACAGGCATCTCTGAACCCAGATATGATTGTGTAAGGTAATTTGACATATGTGAAGTACACCTGCGACTGTCACACTCTCGGTTCTAATCTTTGCTATCAGTAAATTTGTGTGTTTCTGTTTCTGCAGGTGACTATTTTTTTGCACTTCTTATGGGCCGGACCCCTTCAAGCGATAGCAGTAACGGCGCTTCTTTGGCTTGAAATTGGCCCCTCATGTCTTGCGGGAATGGCTGTTTTAATTATTCTGCTTCCTCTGCAAAGCTGCATTGGGAGGCTGTTCTCATCGCTGAGGTAAAAGCATTTGGCATCTCGTGATTTTTGTTTCAGAATGTTTAAAAGATCCCTGGAAAGAAACCTGCCAACTTCATTTTTGTTTTGGTTTGTATTTTGTTATGTGCACATTTTTACATAAAGTATTGGAAAAAAAGGAGCGTGTTCATTCAGTAGAAAGAACAGAAAGCACTGGAAGTCCTTGCTTGTATGATACAGGTTTTTGTTTTTTGTTTTAATCTTTATGACATCTTGTTTTTGGACTATTTGCTCGGGCGATCAAGAGTAAGGAACCTATTGCATTAGGGAGGGTTGCAGTTTTTAACTTTTAAATTCAAAAAATGAGGGGTGCGAAAAGGTTATAACATGACTTGGGAATTCAAAAGATAGTTTGGTTAAATTAATATAATTTAGTTTTACTCGGTAAGTAAACTGTTTGTAAAATTGCACAGAAATCAGTCATTGCCCAAGTACTTGCAGTTATATTCTACATTATTTATTTGTTTGTTTGTTTGTTTATTTATTTATTTAGCATTACCCAGCATTTTCAAAAGGTAAACTAAACATTCTCTGGTTTTTCCAAGAGCAGCATATGTGCTTTTAAAATCAAACATAGATTTACCAAACTAAATACTGTCCGATCACAAAAATGATAGCAGGTTTGAATTCCCTCACACCCAAAACCAGATTTTTAAGACCGCTTACAGAAGAAATTTGCAAACTTTCACCGCCTAACATGACATGCTCTGCCATTGCATATTCTTTTGGTTGACGTGTCTGCTTTAAAAGGTAGTAAAGAAAAAATGGGGTAAATTCTCAGTTACTGCATTTGTGGAGGTTTTGAAAAGACAAATTTCTTAGTGGTAAGGCCAACTATTATTATTATTATTATTATTATTATTATTATTTATACCCCACTCACCTGGCTGGATGTCCCCAGCCACTCTTGGTGGCTCCCAATAGAATGTTGTTATTATTATTATTATTATTATTATTATTATTATTTAATGTGATAAAACATCAAACATTAAAAACTTCCCTAAACAGGGCTGCCTTCAGATGTCATCTAAAAGTCAGGTAGTTGTTTATCTCCTTGATATCTGATGGGAGGGCGTTCCACAGGGTGCCACTACTGAGAAGGCCCTCTGCCTGGTTCCCTGTCACCTCACTTCTCGCAGTGAGGGAACCGCCAAAAGGCCCTTGCCACTGGACCTCGGTGTCCAGGCTGAATGATGGGTGGAGACGTTCCTTCAATTCAACAAAACTAGTGACTTCCCACTCACCCAACAGCAACATTTATAACCCAAATTGCATACAATTGCGTTTTAAGGTTTGGGCAGTATGTATTTAGATTCTCAATTTTATCCCTCCAACAGTTCCATGAGGTAGGCATGGAACTTCGCCACGGCAACTTCAGTGAACATTATGACTGAGTGAGGGATTTTTCTTGGGTCCAGCATTTTTTCAGCCAAATGTCAGTCTACCAAAAAAAAAGTGATTTTTTTTTTTTTTTGCCGGGCTTCTTAAAACCTTGTGAGGTTTCCTTGTTGCAGAGGGAATTCCAGAGTTGTGTAATATTAAGTTTTTTAGGTATATAAAGGTTACTCTAAACTTCAGAAAGGAGCAGGGCTGACTCAAAATGGTTTTGAGGAAATAAATTTGGGCCCTGCCCGCATGGTGTCCCTGAGGGTATCTTTTACTTTTACTTCCTTTTACAAATGCAGCCAGCATATTCATGCCAATAGGGGAAAGTGAAGTTCTGTACAGTGGTGCCCCGCAAGACGATTGCCTCGCAAGACCAAAAACCCGCTAGACGAAAGGGTTTTCCGTTTTTCGAGGCGCTTCGCAAGACAAATTTCCCTATGGGCTTGCTTCGCAAGACGAAAATGTCTTGCGAGTTTTTTCCCTTCCCCCCCCCTTTTTCTAAGCTGCTAATAGCCGCTAATAGCGCTAATCCGCTAAGCCACTAATAGGGATGCTTTGCAAGACGAAAAAACCGCTAGACGAAGAGACTCGCGGAACGGATTATTTTCGTCTTGCGAGGCACCACTGTACTTTGAGAGGAAGTGTCAGAAGGGGAGAGGACTATGGAGGCAAGGACCAGGAAAATATTTGAGAAGAAAGAATGGTAGCTCCTGGTGGACCTTCTTGTCCACCTTCTTGTCTTTGTTTCTCGGGCAAGATTCCCTCAGTATGGATCCACAACCCACTGTTTGCTACCAACTTCCCCATGGGGAGTTTTCCGGAAGAATGAGGATGGCAGACAGTGATAATGCCAGGTACCTGACCCGGTTTTAGCTGCCTTGTCCTGCCTCTTCTCAAAGCCATCTGCCACCAACTGCACCGTGGGGAGATTCTTGAAGAATTAATGTTTTTTATTTTTATTTTTAGTATACCACCCTATACCCGCAGTTCTCAGGGTGCTTCACAGGACAAAATCACAATATAAAATCACTGATAATACACAATCAAAACAAAAACAATTCAATTCAAAAATCCTCATGAAAATTCATCAGCCTTGCAGTATGAATTTCTCCTGATATGCAACTTTTTATATTCAGCTTTGAATAATGTATACATTTTTCTGCGAGCAATTTCCCCTAATCAAATGGATTTTTAATGTTATTTCACTAAGATATGTTCATCTTTATGCACGCTGCCTCCTAATATATACATTTTTATAAACGTCTTTGGGTTGGAGGACTGCATCACACAATTCAGATTTTTAAAAAAATTCCAAGGGCATGGTATTATTTGTGTATTTTGCTGCCAACCTTTAAGCTGCTTCAGAAAGGATGGCAGTGGCGCCCACCTGAGAGGTGCCAGAACTGAGTTCTGACTGAAAAAAAAAAGCCCTGGATAGCTGAAAAAACTTTCCCTCATTCATTCATTCATTCATTCAATGTATATAATTTATAGCCCACCTTTCCCTCCATCGAGCTCATAGTGGCTTTTGTGGTTATCTCCGTTGCTATTTTTCCAGAAAAAGAGGTACCAGAACTTACTATGAATACATTCTCTTATCATGGCAGTGGCGCACACTTGAGACATGCCAGAACAAAGTTCCTGCAAGTTCTGGCTTAAAAAAGCCCAGGTTCTTTTCCATCCTAATTTAATTCCCACAACGACCTTGTGCTATAGGTTGGTCTGAGTGACTGGCTCAAGGTCACCCATAGGTGTATTGGAACAGCGTCAAAAGCTTAAATGATTCTCTAATCTTAGGTAAACAGTTCACTAAACAGTTATTCATTAGCGTTTGTACATTCTTTCCGCTTGGAAATAACCTATGGATGTCTGCGGAATAACCATTAACCATTTTGGGGCCTATATATATATATATATATCTCCTAGAGGATGTTTTTTTAAAAAGACAAAAACCAAAAGCTACAAATGGTTTGATTGCAACTTTAATAGCTTCCTCTTGAAATTGCAGGAGCAGAACAGCAGCCTTCACAGATATAAGGATCAGGACCATGAATGAAGTCATCAGTGGAATGCGGATAATTAAGATGTATGCTTGGGAAAAGTCATTCGCTGATCTTGTGAACAACATGAGAAGGTAATGTTGAACGCTTATCCAATGTTATGGACAAGCAACCTTGCCACCTTCTAGTTTGCTTAGTTTTTTTGTTTTTTTAAAAAAACAGCTATATAGGAGTTTAATGATATGTCTTCTTTAATGATATGTCTCAAGAAAAGATTCCAAGAATTTTTTTTGGAGGACATAAAACAATTATCTCAATGTGCCTGAATAGCCTGTTTCTTATGCAATGGTAACATATATTTCTGTAAGTAGTGGTGATGTAATAATAATTACGGTTGCCGTATGCGGTAACTTAAACATATCGCCGTCTTTAAAACCTGAGAAAAGTACAAAGCGGGACCCAGCATATTTTCAATTTGTTATACCCTGAGACCTCAAAAATGTGCTCCAAAAGAGTAATCCTATATATTGTGTAAGCTATCAGGTATTTTCATAGAATTGTAGGGATCCTGAGGCTCCAGTCCTTCTTTTTTAACCTTTTTTGTTTTTGTTTTTAAAATTAGAGATATATATAAATCCAACCACAGGAAATGAAATCTTGCTCCTGCTATGATCTTTCTCCTCTCTTGTTTATTACTAAATGTGATTAGAAGAACAAAAGGACTTCTAATGCACTTCTCTCTAGATTGATTTATCGTGGTGTGTGTTTAAAATACATACGTTTCAGAAGATCTCTTTGTGCATTGAATGTATTGTTATGTGCCATGAAAATAAATACTTATTAATCAACACTGTGTTATTATTACTATTATTATTTTCAGGAAGGAGATCTCCAAGGTTCTCAAGAGTTCTTACCTTCGGGGAATGAACCTGGCATCTTTCTTCGTTGCCAGCAAAATCACCGTGTTTATGACCTTCATGACTTATGTGTTGCTGGGCAATCAGATCTCCGCAAGTCGGGTGTTCGTTGCGGTGTCTCTCTATGGTGCCGTGAGACTGACTGTTACTCTCTTCTTCCCAGCGGCTGTTGAGAGAGCATCGGAAGCAATGGTCAGCATTCGACGAATCAAGGTATTGTGTAACGCGGCAGCTAAAAAAGCCAATGCAATTCTGGGCTTCATCAATAGGAGTATAGCATCTAGATCAAGGGAAGTAATAGTGCCACTGTATTCTGCTCTGGTCAGACCTCACCTGGAGTACTGTGTCCAGTTCTGGGCACTACAGTTCAAGAAGGACACTGACAAACTGGAACGTGTCCAGAGGAGGGCAACCGAAATGGTCAAAGGCCTGGAAACGATGCCTTATGAGGAACGGCTAAGGGAGCTGGGCATGTTTAGCCTGGAGAAGAGGAGGTTAAGGGGTGATATGATAGCCATGTTCAAATATATAAAAGGATGTCACATAGAGGAGGGAGAAAGGTTGTTTCCTGCTGCTCCAGAGAAGCGGACACGGAGCAATGGTTCCAAACTACAAGAAAGAAGATTCCACCTAAACATTAGGAAGAACTTCCTGACAGTAAGAGCTGTTCGACAGTGGAATTTGCTGCCAAGGAATGTGGTGGAGTCTCCTTCTTTGGAGGTCTTTAAGCAGAGGCTTGACAACCATATGTCAGGAGTGCTCTGATGGTGTTTCCTGCTTGGCAGGGGGTTGGACTCGATGGCCCTTGTGGTCTCTTTCAACTCTATGATTCTATGATTCTAAACAAAAGCGGATGTTCTCTGGATATGTTTAATTGCAGCGTTACAAATCCACAAAACTGCCAGACCACTTTTTTTTTTTTGCAAGTCTCCCTCCTGTATCTATGTTAGCCCTTTGTGGCCTCTTAAAGAGAGCAACTACTCTATTCCAAACTTTAAAATGGGAAGAGTACTGCTGGTGGTCAACAAAAGAGGTTCAAAGACTCTCTCAAGGCAAATCTAAAAAAATGTAGTATAATCTCCGACAACTGGGAAACACTGGCCTGGGAGTGCTCCAATTGGAGAACAGTCTTTACCAAAGGTGTCGTGGGTTTGAAGATGCTCAAACTCAAGACAAAAGGGAGAAACGTGCTAAGAGGAAGGCACGCTTGGCAAACCCTCACCACGACCAACTTCTGCCCGGAAACCTGTGTCCCCACTGTGGAAGGGTGTGTGGATCCAGAATTGGCCTCCACAGTCACTTATGGACTCACTGTTAAAATCGTATTGATGGAAGACAACCTTCCTTGGCTACAAGTGGTCGCCAGAGAAGATGTTAGTCCTTTGTGGCCTCTTAGAGAGAGGAAGCACACAAACATTTTGTCAGCATTTCTTGCCAATTTATTTGTCAGGATCAGTCTACCAGTCCACCAAATTCGATAGGGCCATGCACCTGCCAATCTCACAATATTGCTGTGGCAACAAGCAATTGCGATGTGCTGCTTGCCGGTCAAGTCCCAGCCAGCCGGCTGGCTGTCAGGCACTTGGGAACTACAGCACAA
Source organism: Podarcis cretensis (assembly GCF_951804945.1). Taxonomy (NCBI): domain Eukaryota; kingdom Metazoa; phylum Chordata; class Lepidosauria; order Squamata; family Lacertidae; genus Podarcis; species Podarcis cretensis. The sequence continues at coordinate 95,711,994 of NC_137173.1, read as the reverse complement.
GGATGCTTTGGGAAGTGCTAGGCGCAGGGCTCACATAGCACTTATTTCTCCCCTTCCTATGGTGGCAGGGAGAGAAGAAAAAGAAGTCTGCATTTTCCAAACTTGGAGGAAAAAGGAGCTTGCTTTGGCTGTTCATTGGTATGTGGCAGCCAAACCAAGCAAGATTTAACCTCTGTTAAATCCGCCATTTAAATTTGACCAAACTGCGGGAGGCAGTGGAAGACAGGAGTGCCTGGCGTGCTCTGGTCCATGGGGTCATGAAGAGTCGGACATGACTAAACAACAACAAAATCAGCCACTGAGCAAGGGTTAAATTCTGTCTTCTGGCTGGGGGTACCTGTTCCTCGCTAGGAGCAGGCATCCACAAGCAATGTAGACTTGAACCGTGTCCTCCACATCAGCTGACTTCACAAGTAAAGTCAGCTGACTTGTGGTTTGACCTCATGGGTCAGGTTATATGGTTTGTGGATCAAAAGTTTCCCATCCATTCAGTTGGTGGGCAACACTGGGGGAAGCAATGCTTACCTGGCTGTCAGACCTCTGAGTCTCTGCTATGTTCTGCTTCATTTTAAAATTTGCCTTTGAAGCAGCCTTGGGTCAGCTATTGATCTAGTTCTCATTATTAATTTTTTTGTGGGGGAGGGCACCCCTACTTTGCAAGATTTGTAGAATGAAAGTGTAGTTTTCCAGGGTGCATTTAGAATTCAATATGCTAACTTTAAGCTTTAATTTCTTAGACAGTGATTTAACTTTTCAGGTGTATTTGGAGGCTGCTCTTCCTATATATTCACAAGGAGGTGGTGGGTTATCAGTTTTCCTGACTTGAAGTTGTTTACCAGTTAGCGCCATTTATAGTTTCTGAATGTGGCTATGTAACCTTGTGATTCACAAGGAAATTCTGGGTTATTTTCCCTATGCGGTTCTGCTTTGTGCTCGAAGAAGTCTTTGTGCTTTCTCCCCCGTTGGTGCAGAACTTTTTGATCCTTGATGAGATTTCTGAGGTCAGTCCGCAACTCAAAAGTGGCAGTGAAAATACACTCCTTCATGTGCAGGATTTGACCTGTTACTGGGACAAGGTAATGTCATTCCCCACCCCCACCCCCCACTTTGAAACAGCAAAATAGGAAGGAGTTTGATTTCATCCCAGAAGTACACTTCTTCTACAGCTGAATGTTGCTGAATTCTCTTTTTATCATTGATTTAAGCAGTAAGTGGCAATGGGGAGCCAATTTGGTGAGTTGTTTTGGTTTTTGGGTGGGGGGGGGCAGAGGCAGGGAAGCAATCTTCTACATCAGAAGATGGTGTAAATTAAGATGGCATAAAGTTACACCAAATCCAAACCTTGTTCAGCAGCAAGGCTACTGCCGGCTGAGACACCCGAAGCCTGGCAGAGGGAAAACAAGCCTTTAAAATATATATTTTTAAAAATTTCACTGCCTTTATTGCCGGCTTAAATGGTTTCCAGATTGCATGATCGAGTTGAACAGACTTAGGTTCCAGCCTTTTCTCACATCCAGTCCATTCCCGAGGCAAAACATTGGTCCAGCACATCCACTGTTCGATTGTAACAAAATCTCTAATCCGTTTAAAAGAAATATTAAAGTTATTGATAAGAACGATTTAAAGGCAAGTAGTTAACACCGTGAAAATCAATTAAATTCAGCCGTAAATTAAAAATATTAAAACACTTGGACGTCTTCTTGCCTTAACAAAAATGTTTTAAGCCGGTACTGAAAATAATACAGCAAAGACGCCTCATTTGGTATACAGAGATTCACTCGTGCACTTACTCAATTCTATGAACTCTTGAAGTTCTCCATAACATTCTGTGATCATTCAGATTTTCAGTAGGCCCCATTTCACCAAGCATATGCTATCTTGCTATCTCAAGTTGCGTTCTCTGTATTCTTTCTATTCAGTAGCTATGTTCTGAAACACAGTGTTATATTTGAATCAGATTTTCTGTTGAGTGAAAGTGCCGTACAGTGAAGGTGATATCATGCTCACAAAGGTTGTGGCAGGATGGTTTGCGTGTTGTGAATGAGTGTGTGTTAATATGGGGCTGATGCTGCCACCTTGTGGGGCTTTATAAATAATATTTCAAAAGGGATCGTCCTCCAAAATTCAAACCTCCCGAAGTTCAAAATGAATCAGTATTAAAGGTTTTAGAACACAGGCATGTGAGCTGAGGCTTGGGTTTTAGGGAAGACTTGGTTTCCTTTTTTTAATTGATTATTGATTGCTTATTTTATTTCTATACTGCTTAATATATTAAAAATATCTCTAAGCGGTGTACAGGAAACTGAAGTGACAACAGCGTAAACAAAATATTACAAAAAGACACAGTTACATATAAAGATGTTACATTAATACAAAGTTACTATATATATAATCGAATCTTGAAAACTTATTAAATGATCTCACTGGATAGTATTTATTTATTTCAAGAAACAATTAGAAGAAAAGATGCCGCTGAGCTATGGTGTAGAAAATATGTGGCCAGGTTTCACTCTGAAACAATGCTGAGAGAATATAGATGTAATTCTAAATCACTTGAAGTTTTCACCCTGATTCTTAACCTATTTACTTTGAAACAAATACTATTACTTTCATTGAACCCTGTTTCCAGGGTATATTTTATTGGGACTGCAGACTTTTCTGATTCTAATACGTGTCAGAATTTTTTATTAATTGTTCTTTTGTTAATGTATAGGCTCTGGAATTGCCGACACTTCAAAACATTTCAATTACTGTCAGACCGGGAGAATTACTAATTGTGATTGGCCCCGTAGGAGCAGGAAAAGTAAGTCATAACTCAGATTTTTACACTGCTTAGAATTACAGTTAAGTTGTGCACAAACCATCCAGTCTTCTAATTTTGAGGCAGGTGGAAGGTGGTCAAAATAGGTTTTAAAGATTTTGCAAATTGCAAGAGCTATGAAGTCCTAACGCTTCAATCCATGGACGCAGGTATTATTTTTGTCTGCTATTATGGTATGTACTTTTGTGTTTTCATCTTGTAAACCACCCTGTGATCTTTGAATGAAGGGCAATATGGTAATTTAATAAAAAATAAAACATGCATGTATCTGTCATAAGTTCTAAAAATGCTTCCCAATTTGCTTCTAAACAAAGAGTGTGTGCCCAGATTTGGGCATTCATGCCTAGGTTAACTAAGTGGAGATAGACATCGCCTGGAAAGACAGGTGCACTAATGCCAGTGTACTGGAAGAAGCAAAGATCACTTGTGTTGAAGCAATGATTCTTCAATGTCAACTTCATTGGACTGGTCATGTTGTGCGGATGCCTGATTATCTTCTTCCAAAGCAACTACTCTATTCCGAACTTAAAAATGGAAAGTGTAATGCTGGTGATCAACAGAAGAGGTTGAAAGACTCTCTCAAGGCAAATCTAATAAATAAATAAATAAATAGTATAAACACAGACAACTGGGAAACACCGGCCTGCGAGTACTCCACTTGGAGAACAGCCCTGACCAAAGGTGTCATGGGCTTTGAAGACGCTCAAACTCAGGATGAAAGGAAGGCACACTTGGCAAACCCTCACCATGATCAACTCCTGCCCAGAAACCTATGTCCCCACTCTGGAAGGATGTGTGGATCCAGAATTGGCCTCCACAGTCACTTACGGGCTCACTGTTAAAACCGTGTTTATGGAAGACAATCTTACTTGGCTATGAGTGATCTCCAAAGAAGAAGAACTAAGTCGAGATAGACATGAGCCTTTTGCCCATGTGCCTAGCCCCCTCCTTCCTGGTAACTGTGGTTAGTAGGATCTGAAACAATGGTTTGGAAGATTTTTTTTGGGGGGGGTTATTATGGTTTGTTCTGATCCTAGTAACCACAGTTTCCCAGTTTAGACTTAACAAGGGACTATGGTTACTTAACCTAGGAAGTCTTCAGTCGCAGCATTCCCAGAGGGGGAGAAAGGAAGCATAGAGCGCATAGCTATTTCGGCTTAATAAGTGTGTGGCTGAGGATCACACCAATGAACTGAAGGATGTGGACCCGAATAAATGAATGAAATACATTACTCAGGTATTCCAAACTCTTGCATTGCGTGACAGGCCAATCTGTGCTGCTGCTGCTGCTGCTGCTGCTGCTGCTGTGTAACGAGAGATCTGCACCTCTGCAACTAAAGCAGATTGTTTTGCAGTTGTAGAATCCCAAAAAAAGCTTTGCTAGAGCAAAACTGTGCCAAGATTTAGGGTTGCTTTGTGTATCCAGCTCTAACTGTGTCTCTTACACTTTGGAGGGAACCGTGCCACTAATTGCCATGACTCATTACTGGCTTTTCTTTATTCTTGTTCATTGCTTTTATTCTTAAGGGAGAAATGGAAACCAATAAAAGAGTACATAAGAAAGGTTGAGAGAACAATTTGTGGGGTTTTTTAAATTAAAAAAATAAGCTTGTGTGGAAGGATTTGGGGGCAGTTGGTTAGCATAGCCTGATGTGGAGGGGAGCACAGTGGTTAGAGTTAAAGGGTAAAGGGACCCCTGACCATTAGGTCCAGGCGTGGACGACTCTGGGGTTGTGGCGCTTATCTCGCTTTATTGGCCGAGGGAGCCGGTGTTCAGCTTCCGGGTCATGTGGCCAGCATGACTAAGCCGCTTCTGGCAAACCAGAGCAGTGCACAGAAATGCCGTTTGCCTTCCCACCAGAGCGGTACCTATTTATCTACTTGTACTTCGTGCTTTCGAACTGCTAGGTCGGCAGGAGCAGGGACCGAGCAACGGGAGCTCACCCCGTCCCGGGGATTCGAACCACCGACCTTCTGATCAGCAAGCTCTAGGCTCAGTGGTTTAACCCACAGCGCCACCCGCGTCCCCCATGGTTAGGGGTAGCCAGGGCTTTTTTCATCTGGAACTCACGGGAACCCAGTTCTGGCACCTCCCAGGTGGGCGCCATTGCCATTATAAGAGGCATTCATAGTGAGTTCCAGCAGCTCTTTTTCTAGAAAAATAGCACTGGTGTTAGCTATAGTTATGTCTGGTGCTATTTATTAAGTCTTCACCCTGGTAAATATACCGTATTTTTCGCCCTATAGGACGCACTTTCCCCCCTCCAAAAATGAAGGGGAAATCTGTGTGCGTCCTATGGGGCGAATGCAGGCTTTCGCTGAAGCTTGGAGAGCGAGAGGGGTCGGTGTGCACCGACCACTCTCACTCTCCAGGCTTCAGGAAGCTATCAGCAAGCCTGGGGAGCCCGCGGGACTTCCCGCAGGGCTCCCTATGCTGCGGATAGCAGCCTGCAGCGCGGGGCGCGCTGAAGCAGAGTGCCCGGTGCTTCGGGCAGATATCCCTTTCTCCTCTAAAAACTACGGTAGGTGCGTTTTTAAAAGCTCGGGCTTCCCCCGTGGGTGGGTGGGGGGATAAAAATTTTTTCTTTATTCCCCCCCCCCCCAAAAAAAAAACACCTAGGTGCGTCCTATGGGCCGGTGCGTCCTATAGGGCGAAAAATACGGTAAGTGCAGGAAGATTAGGTGAGGGAGCAATTGAGCTCCTCTTCCAGTTGCTTGACAATAGCTAAAAGCATTATGTCGGCCCATGTAATAAGGGTTGCAGGAGGTGAGTGGATTTGCATGTACACATTTTTTCCTGCACCCATCAAAAACCTTAACTTTAATTATTTTTCCTCCCCAACGCTTTCAGTCTTCACTCTTGAGTGCTGTCCTTGGTGAACTGTCTGCAGCCAAAGGTTTCACAGATGTTCGAGGGAGAATAGCGTATGTTTCTCAGCAGCCGTGGGTGTTTTCTGGCTCCGTAAGAAGTAACATACTCTTCGGAAAAGAATACCACAAAGAAAAATACGAAAAGGTTCTCCGAGTTTGCGCTCTCAAGAAAGTAAGTCCTTGTCATTGAAATTCTACTCAGTATTGATCCAGAGCAGAGCTCAGACGTATAGTTAGCAGAGTAAAACACGTTGCGGGATTCCCAAAAAATAGACCGGAAGCAATTAAATATTTCATCCAGCAGAGCTTTACTGCTGCTGAAGGCAAATGAGCATAATGGTCATAAATCTACCGCATTTTTCGCCCTATAGGACGCACTTTTCCCCCTCCAAAAATGAAGGGGAAATGTGTGTGCGTCCTATGGGACGAATGCAGGCTTTTGCTGAAGCCTGGAGAGCGAGAGGGGTTGGTGCGCACCGACCCCTCTCGCTCTCCAGGCTTCGCGGACCTCTCCGCAAGCAGCAGGAGTGCTCCCGCTGCTTGCGGAGAGTTGCCTGCATGCCAAAGCCTGTGCGCGCTGAGCTCAGTGCGTCCAGGCTTCGCGGACCTCTCAGCAAGCAGCGGGAGCCAGCGCTGGGCTCCCACGGCTTGCAGAGAGCTGCCTGTTTGGGGACTGGGGTCGGGGGAAGCTCGGGCCTCCCCCGCCCCAGCCCCGCGCCTGGAGGGAAATAATTTTTTTTCCTTTATTTCCCCCCCAAAAAACTAGGTGCGCCTTATGGGACGGTGCATCCTATAGGGCGAAAAATACGGTAATACATTCAGGATTGGCACTGTCCATAAGAAATCCAGTTGCAGCAGACTTAATTTTAACTTACAATAACTTAAGTCTAAACCTTAACACTATGTATACTATGTACAGGACACCATACCAGGAGGAAGAGAGATAAATAGAGAAAGTGAAACCCAGGCTTCCTCTGGCCCTACTTTTATAGTCAGCATGACCTTGACAGAAAAGAGATAAGAGAATCAGTTTAAACCAGCTGTGCTCAGGTTCTCTGAAGGTATAACCCAAACATCATGAACCTTCTGATTGTTTCTTTCACACACAGAAGCTTCCAGAACCCTCCTGAACTAATCAGAATAGGAAAGTTCTCTACACATCAGATCAATACTTTCTGCACTAAGAAATGCAAACCGACAGTCCTCCCCATGGAAGATTTTTTGAAAAACTTCACCGTGTGCAAGTGACCATTCGGAATGCTTTTAGTGAATAATTAGCAGTGAGGGTTGTATCCGGCGAAGTTTTGTTGGTGCAAGGACATCTGCTCCTTCAGTGGGATTTCCCCTTCATGTGGTTGCCCTGATCTACTGTATTTTTCGCGCTATAGGACGCACCGGACCATAGGACGCACCTTGTTTTAGAGGGGGAGAACAAGAAAAAAAACCCTCCCCCTCTCTACCCGGTGCCCCTTCAGCAAAGCGGCAGGAGGCGCTGAGCAGAGAGGGGGAGAATTCCCCCCCCCTTGTTCTCCCCCTCTAAAACAAGGTGCCGTTCAAGGTGTGTTCAGTCACCTTCAGGCGGCTACCTTGGAAGCCTGGAGAGCGAGAGGGGTCGGTGTGCACCGACCCCTCTCGCTCTCCAGGCTTCAGGTTCCTTTCGACCTGCTCTTTGGGGCTGGCGGGGGAGAGCCGACTGCCAGCCCCAAAGAGCAGGTCGGGGAGCAGCTGAAAGGCGCGCAGCCTTCCGCTGCTCCGTGAGCTTCTCGAGGCTGCCAGGGAAGCCCGGGGCTATGGCTTCTTTATCCCCGCGCACCCTCTCTGACAGGGAGAGGCTGCGCGCGGCTATGGCAATACCCCTACCTCCTGCAAAAGCCCACAGGAGCCACGCACCCTTTAAGGAGCGCACGGCTCCTGTGGGCTTTTCTACGAGGAGGGAGAAGGGACTGACTGGCTGCGTCAGTCCCTTCTCCCTCCTGAGGAAAAGCCCACAAGAGCCGCACGGAGCTTGTGTGTGGCTTTTGGGGGCTTTTCCTGCCTGCCTCCCACCTGCATACGCTCCATAGGCCGCACACACATTTCCCCTTCATTTTTGGAGGGGAAAAATGTGCATCCTGTAGAGCGAAAAATATGGTAAATCTGCTTCAGAGGGTTAAGGGAAGTCCCAGAACATATTGGGGGAGAAGAGAGTGAGGAGAAGTGCAATGATGCAGGTGTGAACTTTTTGCAGCTCATAGACCTCTTGAAATAGCTAATGTTTTTAAAAACTGCATAAAAGTTAGTTAACATAGCCAAAAAAAAATACCTACTGATTGAAACTGCCTGCTAGTGAATTAGCATTCCAGATTTTATAATATTAGCTTAGTATATGGATTTATCACTTGTTAGGTTTCTAAAAACTTTTGGAGGCACGTCATATACACTCACCAGTGTTAACAGCCTCGAGATCTTCAAATGGGTTACATGTCTAAGACAAATGCATAGCACTGGATTATTACATTAAGAAACTGCATCACTTTAATATCAATAGTAGTAATAATAAATATCCTGCCTTTCCTCCCAAGGGAACATTTACAAGTAAAATTATCAGTAGCAATTTGCTTGACATTACTGAACCTACTGCGGCAGGAAAAAGTAATTTTGGTATTGGCACATAAATATCTCTGTGTTTTCAGTAAGTTCTCATTAATTGATGGCTGATCATATTTTAAGGGATGAGGGTGGTGGTGTGGTCTAAACCACTGAGCCTCTTGGGCTTGTTGATCAGAAGGTTGGCGGTTCGAATCCCCCTGACGGAGTGAGCTCCCGTTGCTCTGTCCCAGCTTCTTCCAACCTAGCCAGTGCAAGTAGATAAATAGGTACCGCTGCAGTGGGAAGGTAAACGGTGTTTCTGTGTGCTCTGGTTTCTGTCACGGTGTCCCGTTGTGCTGGAAGTGGTTTAGTCATGCTGGCCACATGACCCAGAAAGCTGTCTGTGGCTAAACGCCAGCTTCCTCGGCCTGAAAGTGAGATGAGCACCACAACCCCATAGTCACTTTTGACTGGACTTAACCACCCAGGGGTCCTTTTTTTACCTTTTCCTTAATTGATGGCTGATCATTGGTTACAGTATATATGCTAGAACAGCTTTTAAAGTCACCTCTGTTTGCTATTTAAACAAGAAAACCCCAAGAGAAAATAATGTATGTGAGGAGATCTTTCACACTGTCCTGAGTATAGGAGTGAAATTTGGAACGGCAAAGGTTATTATTAATATTACAGCCGTGAAATAGTGCTGTTGGCTCCTTAGGGTGGCATCTAAGCGAGAGAATGCTTCAGAGTATTTCAACTCTGACTGAGAAGACCCTTTTCTTTGATTTGGCAGGTGTGATGTAGAAGGGGACACTGAACCAGATTAGCTAAGAGACATGTATTTTGCTTGGCAGCTTGAGAAGTATTATGCAGTGGATCCAATATATGGTGTGTTATGATGCTACTATCAGTGGAAAGATAGCGGGGAAAGCAGACAGTTTAAAAGCTTTTGCAAATCACGCTTGTTTTTCTTTTAAACACAGTTGATACCTTTTTCTAATCTTGCGTGGCAGTATTAAAACATTCATCACCTTCTAAAATTCAGATTCAAGTTCTGTGGTGTTTATAAAGGATATAAAGCACATTTCTTGAAAGGGGAGAAAAATCTCTCACAACATTTGAAGCTTAGTAAATTGTTGCCTTTAGTGTGATGTACATTGGCTTTTATCCAAAGCTCTTTCATGAATGAGCATAGCAATTTTTTAAAATTTTGATGCAAGGCATTGGATGTATTATTTAACCCTACAGTTGAGCTGTTTTAATTTGAGTAATAGGATCCTTAATCTACCCATTATGTGGACTGCTATGCAACAATAATTTTGTTTTAATACGTGTTGAAGCGTCAAGTAGACTAGGAAGTTTTATTAGACGGCTTTATTTTAAAAAGGTAGCACATAGTTCCATGCCATCTCTCTTTTTTTGTAACAATGTGATTTAAATTTAATAATGGAACAAATAATGAATCCACATAGCGTGGCGAGTGTTCAAAGTGTGTTGCGTTAGCTTAGTAATCTTTATGACAACCCACTGAGGTAGTTTAGTATTACTGCTCCCATATTACAGCTGAGGAGACTGAGGTAGGAGAAAGTAGTGTGGCCTAATGGATTCCTTCTGATGAATTTGTGTTGCTCTAAATTTCTTGATGACTTCCTTTGTTAATTCCCTTGAATTCCCTCTGCCCAGTTCTCAGTTCCTTAGCTAGATTCTGCTGCTTTGAGCAATAACTTGACCATCAATGTTTCTGTTGCTCTTGGCATTTTCAAGTGACTACACACTTTGTAAAAATTACTGCAGTTCAAGCAGTAACGCCTCTTCTATTTTTAACAGGATATGGAGCTGCTGAAAGATGGAGACCTAACAATGATAGGAGATCGAGGAGCTACACTGAGTGGGGGACAAAAAGCCAGAGTTAATCTTGCCAGGTAAAGTGGGAATTTCATTTACTAAGATAGCCCTTTTCTGCTTAGAAGTGAGGGATGGTGATAGCAACTACCTTAACATTTATATGTTATAATTAAAAACCGATACGCTGCTAATTCATATATACTTTAAGGTGATGTACACAAATTTCAAACAGTACCAGGCAGCTATTTGGAGCAATATAAAACGTCAATTTTACAACAGTCCTAGGACAAAGCAGCAGAGCAGAGTATGACAGGGCATGGATTTAAAAACCTTCTTTTTTAAAAAAATAATATTTATTAGTTTCAAAAATTACAGAAGGAAAAAGTAAAAATATCACATTAAACAAAAACAAAACAACACATCGCAATATAAAAAAAGAAAAACAAACGGAGAAATAAAACCCAATAAACAAAAATAAAAACACAAAGAAAAATACATCAGATCTTCTCATTACTAATCTTTCATTAGCTTATTTCCTTGACTTCCTCACACCTCCCTTTTTTGTATTCTAGGTCAATTATCCATTTCAGCAAATCCTTTCCCTCTTTAAAAATTTTTGTCCTGTAAATTGTCTTAATATAATATAACTTTACGTTTCCTCCTTTCACCAATTAACAGTCAGTTATTCCCAAATCCTTTATATCATTCCTGCTAAAATCATATAATATTATTCCAACATCCTTCTAACAGATACTAATTTTTCAATGTTTCTGTAAATAATCTTTAAATTTCCTCCAATCTTCCTCCACCGACTCTTCTCCCTGGTCTCGGATTCTGCCAGTCATTTCCGCCAGTTCCATGTAGTCCATCACCTTCATCTGCCATTCTTCCAGAGTGGGTAAATCTTGTGTCTTCCAATACTTTGCAGTAAGTATTCTTGCTGCTGTTGTAGCATACATAAAGAAAGTTCTGTCCTTCTTTGGCACCAATTGGCCGACCATGCCCAGGAGAAAGGCCTCTGGTTTCTTCAGAAAGGTATATTTAAATACCTTTTTCATTTCATTATAGATCACCTTCTTAAAGGGGGAGATTTTAACTATCCTTAAAAGGACAGAAGGAAGAGTTCCAAAGTGCCTTCAAAGGAAACCACGTAGCATTTTTCCTGTGTCCGAAATACACATGTTCTTACTATGTTTTCAAACATGGCTTAAGGCAGGGAGAGGGACCCTGCTGCCCTCCAGATGTTGTTAAATTACAAGTGCAATTATCCACAACTGTTGGCCATGGTTTGAAATGGGTGCCTAAGGCTGGCATCTTAATCGGAAGCCATGGTTTGGGGAGGGACAGTGCCATGTCTGCTCAGGACTCTGTGTTCATGAAATAATGGGAGGTATTTAGATATATAAAAAAGAGCAGTTTTTGGTTCAAGGTGAACCAAGTGGGTTGAAGGAGAGGATTTAGATCCGGGTTTCCGTTTCCTGTTCCTTTCTTTAATATTGGAGTGCGGAATTTGTGGCCTTCCAAATGTTCTTTAGTCCTGTCATCCCAAGCCAGCGTAGCCAATGGATGATGCGAATTGTAATTCTTTTGGCAGTGACCTGTCTGTTATTTCTTTACATGTTTTTAGGGCTGTGTATCAAGATGCAGAAATCTACCTCTTGGATGATCCCTTGAGTGCCGTGGATGCAGAAGTTAGCAGGCATTTGTTTGAAAAGTATGTAACTTCCAAGTGTCTTTACATTTTATTTCTGTTAAGAGTAGCATTGTACGACTTATGCCTAAATGTTCACTTTCCTGCTGCTCGTTTTAAATAAACGCAACACAGTTGTTTAATGTGGGAGCTTTTGAAAATGCTCAAATTTAAAGTGCCCGCCCCCAAGGCAGCCATTTTGTGACCAGCACCCATGGCACTCTCTCAAATTTCCAAATGTGTCCACTGGCTCAAAAAGGTTTGCGACCCCTGTCTTAAGAGACTTTCTGTCATGTGTGTATGTGTGTGAGTTCACCTTTTGTTATGCGCATGCATGGACTGGTGGTGTGTCTTACAAAAGAATGCGTTGTGTGTGAATCATGTAAACCCTGTTTTCCGTACAGGGTGCATTTAAAAATAATGTTATCATTTCAGGTCTACCGAAGTCAAACTCTGCTGACTTACTGTTGGATATAAAGCTTGCCCTCTGCTATACACTAAACTGGTGATGCTGCCGCTTCACAAACCACAGAATGGCACTAGAGCATAGCGGAAGGACGAGTAAGTGGCTTTTTTAATACTGCAGTGGTTTCCCTTTGCAAGCTTTTCAGTTTTGCCTTTGCAATTAGATAATGTAGGGGTATGTGAAGTGTGTCCAGAATTTGTTTTTAAAAGTTGCACGTAGGGCATCACACTTTTGCACGGGCCGTGCCAAAAGAGCAGTGCTGAATATTATTGCCACATTATTTAGTTTGAAAAGGCAATTGAAAGGCTTAAGGGCTACCCATGTATATTGTGCATTTTTGCAGCCTGGTAATAGCTGCAAACTGCACTTATGAAAAAGCCACTTACACGTTCCGTTCAAGTTTAGCAATAAACTCTAGTTTTGTCTCCTTTTCTAATCACCAAACTTTATGTTATGAGGCCAACCAGGGCTCCTTGCTCCTGTTTGGATCATAATACTCTTTCATAGGGGAGAAGGCGACTCTCAGCCTTTCCCCTGGCCGCTAATTCTCTCCTGCCAGAACTCTCCCCCCTTTCCTTTTTCTAATCCAGTTTCTCAGGGGTCTGACACCAGAAATAATCCTGTCTGGGAATGATTTTGAATAGGTTTCGTACTTCCCCCACTCTTCCATTTGCATTACCTCAGCAAAGGAGAATTTGAGTATATGCATTTGCTGAAGTAACGTGTAGTTCTGCCCTTTGCACATGCCTGAGAAATGAGAAGTTTGTTAACAGATATTTTAATATTGCAGCTCTAAATTAATATATATTAATTTATTAATATATATTAATAATTAATATTAATAATTAATATTAATATATATTAATAATTAATATTGGGCTCTAAATTACCACTGTTTGTTGTGGAGGTGCAACAGTCTATGTTGTGAGCTCAAAGCTTGCAGTCATAGGAAGGGCTGTAGCTGTGTGATAGAACATGTTCTTTGCATATAATAATAATAATAATAATATTTGTATACTGTCCTTCACCCTAAGATCCCAGGGCAGTTCGCAACAGAAAAATACAAAATGAGAATGCAAAATACATCCTAAAACAAACACAAACCAATAACCCCCGCCACTACCACAAACACTATTTAAAAAGCTGTAGAATTTTAATTAGCCAAATGCCTGGTTGAAGAGGAATGCTTTCGCCTGTAACCTAAACATATGTAGCAAAGGAGAGAGGTGAGCCACGCTGGGGAGAGCATTCCACAGACGGGGGGCCACTGCAGAGAAGGCCCTTTCTTGTGTTGCCACCCTCTGAACCACTCGCGGAGGAGGCACGTGAAGAAGGACCTCAGTTGATGATTGCAGGGTTGGGGCTGGTTCATATGGGGAGAGGCAGTCTTTGAGAAACTGATGCTTAGTTGTTTAAGGCCTTATAGGTCAAATCCAGTACTGCTTTGTTTCCCAACATACCTGTGTTCAGCTGGGAATGTCTCTCGCCTGAGAACCCTGGAGAGATGTTGCAAGCTAATGCAGATGGAGGTAGACCCAATGGTCTGGCTCCCCATAGGGCAGCTACTTATGGTCCAAATAGGTGCACAGGTGGCATGGACTTTGTGGTAAGGTACATTGATTTTCAATTAAGTTTCCCATTTTGTAAATTGTGCACTTTCTGAGCACCAGTGCAAACTAATTATTTGCTGCAGGAGCTAAAATAATGGGTTGCCATGATACATAGGGTATACAACCTACAACAGGGGTAGTCAACCTATGGCCCGGGGACCAGATCCAGCCCAATCGCCTTCTCAATCCTGCCCACGGACAGTCCAGGAATCATTGTGTTTTTACATGAGTAGAATGTGTCCTTTTATTTAAAATGCATCCCTGGGTTATTTGTGGGGCCTGCCTGGTGTTTTGACATGAGTAGAATGTGTGCTTTTATTTAAAATGCATCTCTAGGTTATTTGTTGGGCATAGGAATTCGTTCATTCCCCCCCCCCCCCAATATATAGTCCGGCCCCCCACGTGGTCTGAGGAACGGTGGACCGGCCCATGACTGAAAAAGGTTGCTGACCCCAGACCTAGAAGTACAACCCAAAACCTCTGGTTGAAAGCCACACCGTGTAATCCAGCCCAAAGCCTTTTCTATTTTTAAGCATATTTTGAGTTTATAGGAACGTGGGTGCAATTTCACACACACAGGAGTAGGTCTAGCTCTTTATATTAGAAATAAGTTTTATGTTTATTTGTTTCATATGTAAGTTAGTGTGTCATTCCTCCGATCTGCAGAAGATAGACAGGTCCCAAGTTATATCCATAATTTGGAAGGAGTACAGTGGTACCTCGGGTTACATACGCTTCAGGTTACATACGCTTCAGGTTGCAGACTCCGCTAACCCGGAAGTAGTACCTCGGGTTAAGAACTTTGCTGCAGGATGAGAACAGAAATCGTGTGGCGGCACAGCGGAAGCAGGAGGCCCCATTAGCTAAAGTGGTGCTTCAGGTTAAGAACAGTTTCAGGTTAAGAACAGACCTCCAGAATGAATTAAGTTCTTAACCCGAGGTACCACTGTACTGAACTCCACTCTGATGCTAAAACTATCACAATTTCGACTAACATCCCTTGCTTAGATTGTATTTGGAAACAATTCTCTGAGTGTGTGTTGTTGTTTCATTTTTTATTTTCATTTTTTGTAATGGCATAATAATTGTGTGTTATATATTTGAATAATAATAATAATAATAATAATAATAATAATAATAAAGACCCCCACTTTTCCAGTTTCCTCCTCTTCCACACACCATTATGACTCCTATGAAATTTAGTAGGATCAGCACTTCTTGAATCCAGAGACTATTTGAATTGAAGTTTTATATTCAGGTTTTTATTTTGAACATTGTGGGATCCTCACTACTAAAACACAGCAATATTTAAACTGCTCATCTTTCATCCCAAAGGTCAGAACCTTTTGCTTCTCAGTTTAAGACTTAAACAACAAACACGCACAAATGCTTTTAGAAAATCAGAGATTAGTTCTCATCTCGTTTCTTTTGCAGGTGCATCTGTCAGGCTTTACATAAAAAGGTGACTGTTTTAGTGACCCACCAGTTGCAATATCTTGCGTCTGCAAACCAGATCCTAATTTTAAAGGAGGTAGGTGGGGATAAGATCTCTAGAAAACTGACATTGTGTGTTTGTTGGTTGATTTAGTCTGAACAATGTTACAACAATTTATAACACAACTAAATCTGTTCCAAATGGAATAGAATAATATAACAGTGTTGGGTGGTTGTTTTTATTTTAAAGATGAAATGTTTTAAAGGGAAGAAGGAAAATAGTTTGTTCAGCCCTGGAGTGGCTTTGTAAATACAGAGGAAGCTGAAGTATCACAGCTAATTAGCATGTTAGTTTTCATTGCACTTTTAAAAGAAAATTTGAGTGGCATTTTTCAGTAAACTCAATGAGACATACAAAACAGCGGGAGCACCAGTAAGAAAATCGTTATAAAATAGTGCAAATAATCTGAAGCCTAAAGTACAAATTATGGTTTGGGGTGGGTTTTTGTTAAACTATTGTTCTATTACTTGCACTGATTTAAAAGAAATGTGAAAAACATAGTTGAAAGGTGTTTAGCTGCAGTTCTTAAAGCCATTAATTTCGTGTTCTTGAGGTAGTCCCATCGACTTTGTTTTTACTAATTCAGCTGGTTTAAAATTAGAAAGAAGAGGGGAGTAGAATTTGCTGCATTCTAAGCACATCTCTAAAAAATCCCACTTGAAACTTAAGAGGATTAGAAGTTTTGTTAAGGGGTAGAGATTTTCAGTCTGATAATCAGTCTGCATGATGAGTACAGAAAATAAGGTGATAACTAATTTAGGTAGCAACCTTACGCAGAGTTTTCTAGGTGTAAATGTTTGGACTTGTGTCTCAGTAAACGTGCACAAGATTGTGCTGTTGAGGCTGCAGTCCTAGACACACTTTCTTAGGAGTAATCTCTGACACGAAGAAACAAGGAGGGCATCAATCCCAAATTCCTGTCTGTCAAAACTATTTTCCTATCCCCCCCCCCTCCAAAATAAAAACACACCACCTGTTTATTATTCCTTGATAGCTGGTTCCCATGCCATGCAAAGCCCTTGTTTGTTTGAAACCATGGTTTAATTGTGAAAGTGCTCCCCTGTGGCTTTTAACGGGGCATAAAACCCCCAGTATAGCTTTTCATGGGATATGAACCTGGAGCATGGTTTGTTAAACAAACCATAAATGATAAACCACAAACCTTGACAAGTCATAGTGAAGGTGTGCGGGAGACATGTTCATGATTAAGCCATAGTTTAAAATAAATGTGACATCTGAGTAGGGCTACTATTTCTCTCCAATTGTTTTTTAAAGGGATGATGGTAAAGAGATTATCCAGACTGCAAGGCTTGACAAGAAGGGTGGTGATTTTCTATTATCTTCTGCTGGCTTCAGTGTAGCATTTGAGTTTGCCAGTTGGCTTGTATTGCATGCCATCTGAGATTAGAGAGAGACCAGGAAATTATCTGCAGAGTGATAGGATATCTGTTCTTCCTGCCTTGTGACTATTACCATAGAGAACTGGTGCAGACATCATGATAAGCCATGGTTGTTTATAATGGTGGGAAGTGGTTACAGTGAACCCCAGTTGTTTGCATTCGCCTCTCTCCTCTCTCCAGCGACCTTGGGGAGAAGACGGGAAGCATTTTTCTTCAGCTTTTGATTAACTACAGTTTAGCGTCACATCCAAACAGTAGTTAATCTTAACAATGGTTCGTTTAAAACGAGTCTGTTTTCAAATCCGTGCTTTGAAATTGACTTGATGTTCCAAACAAAGCATAGTTAAGATTAACCACGCATTTGTTGGGTTAGCTGACATGACAAGTTGTAGCTAATAATAATAATAAAAAAGGAACTCCTTACATTAGCTGGGGAGAATACATCAGCTTCAAGGCTCGCTGTGGCTCGTTCACATCGTGACAAAACATGGCTTATTTTGTTGTCCTAATTGCCTCATTATTTCAAAACTTCAAAAACAGGCAATGAAAAGATGCAATTTTCTTCCTCTTTGAAAATAACTATATGAAAAGAACTCCTAATACCTTACTTGGGGAGTGCATGGAGTGTTAGGAGAAGGGTGGCACCTCTGGTGGGAGACAGATTGTGTTCCTTCTGAGGTAGTTTGTCCACCTTTGGTGCCCACCTTGCGTTCAGCTTTCACCTGTGGCTCCTAGAAATTGTCAGCATGTGATAGCAGCCACACCCCAGGACCGGTTTTGACTGGCCAGCCCAACTAGCTGAGGGTAGCCGTTGAGTCCCAAGCCCTCTGTGAATAAGGGCTTCCCTTGCATTTTAAGATAGGCTCTGGTGGTTTGAATGGACGAGACCAATTGAGTCCAACAGTCAAGAAGGCAGTTTCTGCACATGCTGTAGAGGGAAGTGAGGGGCAGATGAGACTCATCAGCCTGGGAGGATATTTCATCTAGAAGGAGAACTCTGGTGCAAACCTCCACTGCCTTGTGAGATATCTTCATGAGAAGAAAAGGCTGAGGAGGAAACCCCACACGAATCTGGAGTAGAGTGCCTAAGGCGGTTGGATGGGGTATGGACATCTCCTTTCAGCAACTCCTGAAGCCAAGCTGGTGCCAAACGTATTGCTCTGCGAGGCTGAGGGCACCCCAGGACCTCTGTACACACTGCCCTGGCTTCCACACTGAGCGGGTCACTTCAGTGCTGCTAATGCAGCAGTTTGACATTAGTATTATTAAGGTTTATATACCACCCTTCATCAAAGGATGTGGGTGGCGCTGTGGGTTAAACCACAGAGCCTAGGACTTGCTGATCAGAAGGTCGGCGGTTCGAATCCCCACAACGGGGTGAGCTCCCGTTGCTCGGTCCCTGCTCTTGCCAACCTAGCAATTTGAAAGCACGTCAAAGTGCAAGTAGATAAACAAGTACCGCTCCGGCAGGAAGGTAAACGGTGTTTCCGTGTGCTGCTCTGGTTCGCCAGAAGCAGCTTAGTCATGCTGGCCACATGACCCGGAAGCTGTATGCCGGTTCCCTCGGCCAATAAAGCGAGATGAGTGCTGCAACTCCAGAGTCGGCCACAACTGGACCTAATGGTCAGGGGTCCCTTTACCTTTTACTACCCTTCATCAAAAGATCTCAGGGCAGTTCACAGGATAAAATACAAGGTAAAAATACAAGTAAATAGTTGGAAGAAAAACAACATAACAATAACTTCTCCCTTCCCTTCATCCCTGGAGGATCACTCCATTGTTTCTCAAGACAGACAGGTGCCAACAATCTTACTTAGGGAAAAGAAATGATGATACATGGCTGTTGATTTACAATTTGTTAACTATGCCTTTCATTTTAATGTTTGCAGTAAATACTCAAATGTGTTTTTCATTTAAAAAATTAAAAACAATGCTCCTGTTACCATAAGGCTGATGATTTTGGGAGTCAACAACGTATCACGTTAGACTGTAGAATTATCTAAGTTATTTGGGATGTAAATTTGTTCACTTTCTGAATATTATTCGCATTATGCGACTCTGTTTTTTTTACTTCTAGGGTAAGGAGGTTGGGAAGGGCACTTACTCAGACTTCCTGAGATCTGGAATAGATTTTGCTTCCTTTTTGAAAAAACCTGAAGACGATGACCAGCTGCCAGTTCCAGGAACTCCTGGCCACCGGTTATCCAGGATCCGAACCTTTTCTCAGTCTTCTATGTGGTCAATGGAATCTTCAGTGCAGTCACAGAAAGATGGGTCTGCAGAACCTCCCACTGTGAGTACACGAGATATACGAAACACCTGGTTTTCTTAAGTAGTGTATATATATATATATATATATATATATATATATATATATATGATATCACATTGTGCTGGGGATGGAAGAGTTACATTTTCAGTTTCTCATTTTCCCAGGCTAATGTTCAGTTCACCCCATTTCTGTCTGCGTTTGATATTTTTAAATAAACCTTGAATAAAAATGGTACTCATTTTCATGCACATTTCTCCTTATCTGTTCATTTCAATACCTTAAGGACTGCTTCTCCCCATACAACACGAACCTTGAGCTTGTTATCTGAGGCCCTCCTCTATGTCCCCCGAGAGGCTTGAAGGCTGGCAACACGAGAACGGGCCTTTTCTGTGTTGGTTCCTCCTCTGTGGAATGCTCTCCCCCCGCATTTTTGCAAGCATTTTTGGGTCGAAGAACGGCATCACGTTCACATATTGGTTTGGGAAACGCAAGTTAATTTTGCCTTGAAATGTAAACCTAACTAACTTCCTGTATCATGCGAGCTGTGAAACCAGCCAAGATGCCACAATTAAATGTCGCTTCTCATTATATGCAGCTGAAAAACATGAATACAGTCATACCTCATGTTACGTCTGCTTCATGTTACGTTCTTTCAGGTTACGTTCCACGGCGACCCGGAAGTACCGGAAAGGGTTACTCCCGGGTTTCGCTGCTCGCGCATGCACAGAAGCGCAAAATTACGTCACGCGCATGCACAGAAGTGGCAAATTGCAACCCGTGCATGCACAGACGCACTGCTGCGGGTTGCGCTCTATTCATGTTGCGAATGGGCCTCCGGAATGGATCCCGTTCACAACCAGAGGTACCACTGTAATAGCTTCTAAACATGCTAGGGGATGAAGCCGTGGCTTAAAGTTCCATTATCAACTCTTGCTTGTTTGAAAACCATTAACTCTAGTTTCTGATTGGGAAGCTGTGGCAGACTGTGGGTTCCTGGCTTGTTTACCTGCTCACATTAAGGCAGGACTGAGATGACGGAATGCTTGTGCATAGAGTATTTCATTGTGTGAATGTGGTCAGTGTGTGCCATGCTATGGATTGTGAATGCCATGGAGTTTTGCATATTTCAGATCAAAATCTCCAATGCAAAATCTGTAGTAGCTGCCCTGGACTCCTCTGGGAGGAAGACCAGGACAAACATTTAACAAACAAGTGAAAGGAACATGAAGCAGAACATTTTCATGGCTGCTATAATGTATGTTCCACTTATACAATCCTTGTTATTGAGCTGTTCTCATGGAAGTGTATATTTTATAGTTAATATGCAGATGTGTCAAATGGTTAAAAGGATTAATCAGCTATTTTTTGTTTCAATCTCTTGACAAACACAATACAGTGGTACCTTGGTTTACGAACTTAATCCGTTCCGTAAGTCCGTCCTTAAACCAAAGCGTTCTTAAACCAAGGCGTGCTTTCCCATAGCAGCGGGGGACTCAGTGTACAAATGGAACACACTCAACAGGAAGCGGAACATGTTCTGCTTCCAGGGCAAAGTTCACAAACCAAAACACCTACTTCCGGGTTTGCAGCATTCTTAATCCAAGTTGTTCATAAACTGAGCTGTTCTTAAACCAAGGGACCACTGTATTGCCATGTCAGAACCTGGTTTTGTAAATTTACCTGGATGCTTTGTGCCTCACTCACTTGAGAGAAGTGGTCAAATTTTTTATTTCCGATTTTAATCAGAAATAAGATTTTAAGTATTCCAACCTGGCAATCAATGGGGTGACCCATGTCGTAGCCAGATTGCCCTCACATCCAATATTCAGTTTTACTGCATAATTTTATAGCAGTTAGGAATTTAATGACTTTTGCCTCTTTGTTGTTGTTATTTTAGATTGCATCATTGCTCTTAGACTTATGCCCAGTTCTTTAACAAGCACAGTTGTAGCTCTGGTATTTTCTTAGGCTTCTCCTGTAATAGCCATTATAACAATATTTTTTTACGCATTCTCTGCCTTGCAGATGGAACCTGTTCTAACCGCCTTGCCAGAGGAAAGCCGTTCAGAAGGGAAAATCGGCTTTAGCATTTATAAGAAGTATTTTGCTGCTGGGACAAATTATTTTGTAATTTTTATTCTTTTGCTCCTCAACATTTTGGCACAGGTACGGTATTTGGCATCGGTGAAAGCATTATGGAAGATGTGCGCTTATAGCATTTTGGCATATGTGACTTCCTACTGTGTGTGAAAAATATTTATATTGTTGGCAAGAAATAGCCGAACTCTTTTCAAACATATCAGAGGGTTTCCCCTTTGAATTAAATGGGATTGCAAACCAGTTAGAGGCCTGTTTAGTTCCATTAACTTCAATGGGATTTAATTCAACAAAAGTTTATAGACTTATTCATTTGCATCATGTCAGATGCAGTTCATTCAGTAGTAGCGCTCTGACTCACCCCACCTCAGATTTGTGTGTGTGTATATCCTACACAATACCACCAGTCTGTGTTGAGCTGGGTTACACCATACTGACTTCCTTACATCCTATTGCAAGCAACATGTTTGACTTCCAAATAGTTTTTGCCCATGGCGGCAAGAACACCAATCGCCATCCTTTTCCTTCTTAGAGTGCACATTGCTAAGCATAGGTGCCATCTGGTGGCTCCAAGGGCCCCCCAAATTTTCAAGAAGGGGGCTGCCCCCCAACCCGCAGCAGCCGTGCACACACACCATGCAACATGCTCACCTTAAGCGCACAGCCCACATGGCATGCACGCATCACAAGCGCATGCCCCGTGGCACGTGCGTGATGGGTCAGCACATTGCGTGACATGCGCGCATGATGTTTCTGCATCAAGCGGTGTGCTGATGTCACTCGTGCCTGTTGTGTGGTGCCGGCCCCCTCAATTGCAAGGGCAAGGTGGTGCACTTGTTGCTAACTCAGATTTGTGCTTCAAGATCAAGTAACAATCTATGGGCCATTTTAGACAAAGCTCTAAGATGTAGCTTCTATATATGCTGGTAGAGAGGAATTGTGCTCATTCACCACACTGTGGGTTATGAGTCTGGTTTGGAGTGTGATATACTTGCATCCATTGAAAATAGAACAATACATGTTGTTGTTGTTGTTTAGTCGTTTAGTCGTGTCCGACTCTTCGTGACCCCATGGACCAGAGAACGCCAGGCACTCCTGTCCTCCACTGCCCCCCGCAGCTTGGTCAGACTCATGCTGGTAACCTCGAAAACACTATCCAACCATCTCATCCTCTGTCGCCCCCTTCTCCTTGTGCCCTCCATCTTTCCCAACATCAGGGTCTTCTCCAGGGAGTCTTCTCTTCTCATGAGGTGGCCAAAGTACTGGAGCCTCAGCTTCACAATCTGTCCTTCCAGTGAGCACTCAGGGCTGATTTCCTTCAGAATGGAGAGGTTTGATCTTCTTGCAGTCCATGGGACTCTCAAGAGTCTCCTCCAGCACCATAATTCAAAAGCATCAATTCTTCGGCGATCAGCCTTCTTTATGGTCCAGCTCTCACTTCCATACATCACTACTGGGAAAGAACAATACATATTTTAGCTTATTGAATTTTCAGAATCTGCTGTGCAATTTGTACCTAGCTGCACAAGCACACCCACCCACACCCACATTATGGCCAACGTACAAATGTCTGGTGGTCCAGGAATGAGACAGTCATCCTTGATAAGTGGGTGTGATTCAGGTGTCCAGCTGTACAATTACAGTCTCTCTGAGAAGCGCTCTCACAGCCAGGCCACTAATAGAACTCTGTTTTACAATTACCCAATTCCCTGAACAATACTTGAGGAGATCTAGTTTTCTTGTACTTTGGGGGCGCACATTTTCTAGGATAATACGTGCTTAGTACTAAAAAGCCCCCGCCCCCCGATATGGCTTGCAGCAGTTGAAATATCATTGCTATTAAAACTGGAAATCTTTTTTTAAAAAAACAAAAAAAAATCCCAATTAATTCTGTTTAATTTATTTTTTAAATATCATTTTTATTAAATTTTCTGTTTTACAATTTCAGATAAACATTTTACATCCTTAAAATATCAATGGCTTCCCTTCTTCTCTTTCCATGGTTCATTTTGCATATCTTATATCCCTGCATATTTTGCAAAAACTATACCAATCGGTTTTCCATTATTATATCCATCAAAAATGATTTCCACTGTTGAATTTACCTTAATGCTGCCAGCGTTTTCAGCTGTACACAGTTCTTTTCCATATATTCAATAAAAGTTTCCCAATCTTCTTTAAACCTGTGTTGTTCTGGTTCTCGGATTCTATACGTTAAGTCTGCAAGTTGTGCAAATTCTATCAAATTAATTTCCAATCTTCTTTAGTTGGGACCCCGCTCATTTTCCATTTTGGGGCTAATTCTTTTTTTTTTTTTTAATAATATTTATTACTTTTAAAGCTTACAAAAAAGAAAAGGAAGAAAAAAGACAAAAGAACAAAAAAGAACAAAAAAGAGAAAAAACAATACAATACATAAACAATACAAAACACAACCTTAACAAATTAAACTAACACAATAAACTAAACCAAACCAAACAAAAACAATTTAAAAACATACATCATACCTTTTCCATATTCTATCTTTCATTCCCTTGTATCATTGACTTCCTCTCACCTCCCTCTTTGTATTCCACTTCCATTAATTGTTTCAGCAATTCCTTTCCAACTTTCTCTATTTTCTCTATTTTCTATCATATAAATGTCTTAACATATTTTTAATCTTATTTCCATTAAAATTAGTATACTTATTTAAGCTTAACTCCTTATAATATTTCAGCTAAAGCCATAAAATTTCCTTCCAACATTTTTCTATCACTCATTAATTTTACAATATTTCTATATATAGACTTTAAATTTCCAATCTTCTTCCACCATCTCCTCTCCCCAGTCTCGGACTCTACCAGCCACTTCCGTCAACTCCATACAGTCCATCAACCTGGAGCTCTTATGTCCGAGGCTCTTAACTCTTTTCCACGTCCCTTCTGCCAGTCTTCTTCATATTCTTTGATGCTAAAGAGCAGATCTCGGGGAAACTCCAATCCAACGATACTTTTATTCCTTCTCGACAGGTCAGCCAGCATTTTGGGGCTAATTCTGTTTGTTTCATTTTGTTCAAGGTTGCCTATGTGCTGCAGGACTGGTGGCTTTCTTATTGGTGAGTTGTTATTTCTTCTAAA
Source organism: Podarcis cretensis (assembly GCF_951804945.1). NCBI lineage: Eukaryota > Metazoa > Chordata > Lepidosauria > Squamata > Lacertidae > Podarcis > Podarcis cretensis. Next base: position 95,687,740 of record NC_137173.1, on the reverse strand, counting down.
ATCTTTTAGAGCTCAATCCTAAGTAGGGAAGGTTGGAGAGTTGCTCCATTTCCATGGTTGCACTGGCCAGGGTGGGAGTTGGGGGAGCACACCTGCCTTCCTCCTCCTCGCAGTTATCTCCCCACTTCAATTCTCTCCCACTCCCCACTCCAGGTTCCGGTATGGGGGGTGGGGAATTGTCCCACCAGTTTCAGGCTTGAGTGGGTAGGGGGCTGACCCTGGTGGCTTTCCATCAAAATGAAGGGGCTTTGGATTCCCTAGAATGCCATATTTCAGAGATTACCACCAGCTATGCTGGTGGGAATACAGCAATCTGTAGATCTGTCTGATTATCTGGATCTATTTCAATTGGGGTTTAGGCCTGGTTTAGGCATAGAAACTGCTTTGGCTGCCCTGTATGATGACCAATCCCGGTCCAACTGCACCGGCTGCAAATTAGTTTCTGGGCCCAATTCAAGGTGCTGGTTTTGACCTATGAAGCCTTAAACTGCTCAGGACCGCAAAACCTCAAGGACCCTCTCTTTCCATATGAACCTACCTGGACTCTGAGGGGTAAATGGCTTTTTTTTTGGGGGGGGAGCTATTGGGTTGTTTTTATTATGTATTTTGTGGTTTTATGTCTTGATTTTATTCTGTGAACCGCCCTGAGACCCCCGGGTGTAGGGTGGTATATAAATTCAAATACCGTATTTTTCCGTGTACAAGACACTCCCATCTATAAGACGTCCCCTATTTTTGAGGACTTCAAATTAAGAAAACACCCCTCAGCACTACCTGTGTATAAGACGAGCTCCAATTTTAAACCTAATTTTTTGGTTCAGAAAACCCTAGTTTTATACACAGAAAACTATGGTGGTAATAATAATAATATCCATGTGGGCCTTTCCAAGTGCTTAGTGGGGTTCTATGGTGACACTGTTGGGGCATGTGCAGAGTGCCCATTCAACACACCAGTGGAATGTGCCAATGGAACACAAAAACACCAGACAGTTCTAGGTAGGGTCAGTCTCTTTACTGACAGCATAATGCAGCCCCACAGTTACCTAAGGTTGGGTTACCTACAGTTGTAATATACCGTGTGTTCTGCTCAGTCTCACTTTGCTGGAACCTGGCATTTTGCTCAAATCCTCCCCAAGGACAAGAACAAGGGCAGGCAGCCATTTCCAAGTTTTATCTAGGTGCACCAGACTCCAGCGTATGTCTTCTTCTCCTGGCAACCCACAAAATTCATCAGATGCTGTGTGTTTTGCTTTCTGCTGCTTTGGAGTGCAATAGCCGGGGGTCTGTGGCTCAGTGCTACAAGTTGTGCCTGCTTTGAGACCAGAGTCCTAGGTTCATTTTTGCATTGATAAGGATCCTGCGTAAAAGACCTCTGCTTGAGACCTTGGAGAAGCACTGAAAGTAGGAGCACCTGTCATTGGATTTGGTGAATGAATGGCCTCTTCCTTTCCAATCCTTGACTGCACGTACTGTTGCATGGGAACAAGATATTTCCCTACTGGCAAAGATCCTTGTTAGACATGCTTAACAAATTTACCGTATTTATTTATAAATTAGCATATACTACAGTATCAAAAAAAATATTGAAGCTGTTTACAGCAATACCTATAATGAAAATCTGTAAAATTTTATAGAACTGTAGAATCAAGTAATTACTGCACAATTCTGCAGATCTTAAGGTTTTACTTACGTATGAAAAGAGAAGCTTTGGAAAACTTCATTTAAAACAACCTGAAGATGTGTGGATTTAGTGTGTTTCTGAATACCTGATGCTAGGGATTACGGTTTAAGTGAGTGGGTAGGAACTCCTGTTCCCTTCAGGTCTCCAGTAGGCTTTCCAGAAGCTTGATAGATCCACAATTCAGTCCTTCTGTTATGTACTTAAACACATTTAAATTATTTTCTTTCCACTCCTTTTGATGATTATACAGGGCTAATGAACAAGTAAAGCTGAATGTTACCATGGAGGGGAGCACTGAAAACAATGTGACAAAAACGCTTGACCTTGGCTGGTATTTAGGAATGTACGGAGGTAAAAATCCTTTAAAAACCATTATTGTTATGTTTTGCAACATGGTGTCTTAAGTAGAAGCAGGCCCCAAACATCCCATCTCCCCCAGTGATTTAGTTTTGTCATTACAGATTAGCAAGATGGTACCTTGTTTTCTGATTAAAATAATTGACTCTAACTTTAAAAAAGCAAAACATTCGTAGAAAGGAGAGGTTTAATTTGTTTCCTGGATTTTGGAAGGCAAATCAGAAATTGAGTATTCAAAAAGTCATTCACCGTAAACATGTGGCTTTTGTCTCCCCAAATGGATTGTCCTAGCTAAATCTTCAGCGCTAATAAGGATGGGCAGAAGGATTAGAGATTGATCCTCATTTTATTGCGCTCGGTTTCAATTTTGTTTTTTATTATAAAAAGATCAGCCTTTAAAAACAACAACAGCAGCAACATGGATATATTTTGATCTCAAGTGCTAGAGCAAATTAACAAACTGCGAGGCGAAAAGCAGAAAGTGGCCTGCACAGAATATCAAGCGTTAGCATGCAGCTCAAGAGCTGGTGCAATGGATTAGGAGAGCAAACGTGGAAAAATAGGTTGTGCTCAAAACCGGCTGTAGCAGACAGGAGGTATCTGAGCTCTGAAACCATGGTTAAGAGATGAGGAGTGGACCGCAGGACCTTGCATTTCCCTGCCCCAGCCTCCCTTCTTAGGTTCAAATTCTCTCTTCTGCCAGCCTTGTCTGTGATAATCAGGATGAATTTTAAAGCAAATCACAGTACAGCTGTACCTTGGAAGTCGAATGGAATCTGTTCGACTTCCAAAATGTTCGGAAACCAAAGCGCGGCTTCTAATTGGCTGCAGGAGCTCCTGCAGCCAATCAGAAGCCCCAGAAGCCCTGTCGGACGTTCGAATTCCAAAGAATATTCACACACCGGAACACTCACTTCCGGTTTTGTGGCATTTGGGATTCAAATCATCCGAGTTCGGGATCCAAGGTACGACACTAATAAAATCCTCCTATTTAGTATTCATGTGGGTTTCTCCCTGTAAGTTACAAATTAAATTATCTGCATCTGTGGTTTTCAAACTTTCATGCTTCTGGGGACCTTTTCCACTTGTCTGCCAAGGAACCCCTGTACATTGTAGAATATGTGAGGACATATTCTTCTCTAGGGTAAACCATCACATGGAGTGTTGGACTAGCTTTTGGGACCACATTGTTGGGGGGGGGGTCATATCAGTATCCCATGTGAATTGAAGGCCAAGTCAAATGTGATGGAGGTGCACGAATGCACCTCTTTTTTTATTATTTTTGGCAAGGGGGAATGACTCACCTCTAGGATCCTGAGTAGACTACAATTCATGATGCTTCATTCATTTACAGGTTTAACCATGGCTGCAATAGTCTTCACCATACTGAGGAGTCTCCTTATGTTCCAAGTTTTGGTTAAAGCTGCTCAGACCTTGCACAACAAAATGTTTCAGTCCATTTTGAGAGCTCCAGTGCTATTTTTTGATGTGAACCCTATTGGTAAGTTGCAATCTATCATTAAATGATTAAAAAAAACTATAGCCTTCTATTCATATGGCTTTTTAGTTGTTAATAAGTGTTCAGGCAGAATATTTTGGTGCCTGTTCAACGGGGCTAGTCTGTCATTCCTGAAAAATTGTGCACTGTTAATTCACTGGTGGTATTGATCTTGCACATCTAGACAAAACCTGGTAAGTTTCTGTTGCACCTGTTGTGCTAATGATTATCTAGTTGCTTTTACAGGAATCTGAATATTTGTAGACATGACTAGCATGCTAGTTCTCGTCATGAGCTGCGGAAAGATAGCGCTTGGTTCAGCCTAACTTGAAAAACAATATCCTGAGTATATTGTTACCCAAACATTATATTTTTTTCAGAGCGCTGAAATTGTTTTTCTGAAGGACCTGCAATAATTTAATAAATAAAATAAGTATTTTGTGTAGCTTTACAGCTTGCTTTGAGAAACTGAGGGTGAATCCTATGCAGGGGGGTGCTGACGGCTGTGTTGCCTGCAGAGGTCAAGACAAAAGCCATACATAACATTCACGTAGCCCCAACATGCCTTACTTGTTGACCGTGGTGGCTTGTCCTCAACATACATACATACATATGTGTGTGTGTATGTATGTGTATATACAGTGGTACCTCGAGTTACAAACACCTCAGGTTACAAACGCTTCAGGTTACAAACTCCGCTAACCCGGAAGAGTTACCTCGAGTTGAGAACTTTGCCCCAGGATGAGAACGGAAATCGTGTGCTGGTGGCGCAGTGGCAGCAAGAGGCCCCATTAGCGAAAGCATGACTTAGGTTAAGAACAGTTTCAGGTTAAGAACGGACCTCCAGTACGAATTAAGTTCGTAACTAGAGGTACCACTGTATATGTATGTGTGTGTGTATATCTATATCTATATCTATCTTTAGAACAACATCCTGTCTCCAACCTCATTTGTTTGTGGTGACTTGTAGAGGCTCCTCCTTCCCTGGGTTTGGCTTTTGTCTGTTTCCACAACAGAACTGCAAATTCTGGAGTGTTCAGTAGCAATTGCCAGTGAATGGGCATTATCAGAAGGGGCGCTCTGGTTACAATAAATGCCTGAACGCCAGCAAGGTTTGCCAAATTCTCTAGGAACTGGCAAGGGAAACCAAACAAGGAGCCCCGAAAATAGTAAGAGCTCATGAAGGTGGAAGTAGCAAGGGCCACACTAACCACTTCTGACAGGGGTAGCTCTAACAGAACAACTGTTGGATTTTTGTATGCTAGACCTTTGTAGACCTCCCAGTGTGACTTGAGCATGCATATATATATATGCCACCATACATTATTTCTTGGGGTGTGGTCTTGGGGTTCACTATTCAGGACTCCTGGATGGTTAAGTCCAGTCAAAGGCGACTATGGGGTTGCAGCGCTCATCTTGCTTTCAAGCCAAGGGAGCCGGCATTTGTCTGCAGACAGCTTTCCGGATCATGTGGCCAACATGAGTAAACCGCTTCTGGCGCAACGAGACACCGTGACTGAAACCAGAGCGCACAGAAACGGCGTATACCTTCCTGCCACAGCTGTACCTATTTATGTAACTTGCACTGGTGTGCTTTCAAACTGCAAGGTTGACATAAGCTGGGACAGAGCAACGGGAGCTCGCCCTGTTGCGGGGATTCAAACCGCCGACCTTCTGATCGGCAAGCCCAAGAGGGTCAGTGGTTTAGACCACAGTGCCACCCGCGTCCCTTCCATACACTATAGGGTAGCAAGCCATGGTTACATTTCAAACAATCAGTGCATGTTATTGACATCTCTGCAAACCATTGGTAACATTCCCATGCTGTTGCTAGTTGGTCCCGTTCAGGAATTTGCCACATTGGCGCAGGTATGGTCATTGGGACAGATGTTTTGTGTGACCTGCCTGTCATCTGCACAGTTGAGTAAATAATGTCTCTGATTTCTTTAGCTTTCTGTTTGCCTAGCACAAGAGGGCAGCATGGTCTATTTTATCCTGCTCCAGCTCTGCAATTAATTCCTTGGGGAGAAAAAGGCAAAGGTTTCTCTTGACTATTTACGGCGACTGGAAGTAGTAATTCTTCAGGTTATATGTTGAGCTACTGAGAATATGGTTTTGTGACATTTATCATGAGTAAAGTGTTCTCTTGGCATACTCGTTGCCTGAGCTTCCTGCCTGTTTAAGACGGTTGTGCTAGGGCCACACTGTGTTTTCTGGTTATTACCCAGAGAAGGTAGAAAAAAAGGGGGGGGGATGATGACTCCCGAGCACTTTGGGAGTAAATCCCAGTGAACATGGTAGGACTTCTTTTTAAGAAAACATGCATAAAATCAGACTGTTTAACACATATTTGTATTTCTCTTTGGATTGGCTTGAGAATAGAAATTGTGGTTTTGGGGTTGTCCTGTCTACAGAGTCTGGATTTGTGCTATTTTCCCTATAGTTTATACACCAGATGCTGGCCAGGGCATGCTTCCACTGACATCTAATAGCCTACTTACCGTTCTGTGCATTGCTATCTCTGAAGCCAGAAAAGAGAAGCACAGAAATCTCTATGCTGTTGTAGCTGTGAGTGTGTTTGTGTGCATGCAGGAAAGCTGTATCTAGTTACCCTCCTGGCTGTCAGAGGACTTGGGATAAGTAGTGAATATGCATGCAAGTGTGCATAGCTCAGGTAGGATGTCTGAGGTTTGACCCGCATGGCTTTGAACAGAACGTTGTCTGGTCATAGAACTGTTAGATAATTGGTCTAAGGTAGCGATGGGGGACCTGGGACCCTCCAAATGTGGGACTACAACTCCCATTGTTCCTGACCATTGGCCACGTGGCTGGGGCCGATGGGATATGGAGTCCAGCAACAAGTTCCCGCCTCGGGGATAAGGCAACTTCATAGGTTTACCCGGCACTCCCAGGGGAGAGAAGAGTACGCAGTGAGCTTCGACGTATTGAATTATTGCTGCTAAAATGGTGGTTGATCTAATTTGACAAAACGCTGCTGCTGGATGTATTTATTTGTCTAATCCGTCAGGGAATATTCCTGGCAAGCCTCAGCGCAGTGAATTCAGTGTCGGAGAACTTCCCCAACGAATAGTGCCAGCAATGTCTCAAAAGTGATGGTATGTAAAAAGAGGGAAAACCTCAGAGGGTGGTTCTCTCAGCGCCGTCGCCTATGCACTGAATGACTGCGGCATTTCAGCATGTTGAAAATTAGTATGGTGATAGTGGGGTTGTATTAAATTACAATTCTATCAGCTGAATGGTGAGGCTGCTTTTGGTAGTGTTCATAAATCTATGCTTGTTCACACAAGCGATTCTGCTCATCTTGTAGCGTGTTTAAACAAGAAATACCGGTCTGAAGGCTTTGATTTTTATGGCAGGCAGTATTTTTGACAGATCGTACAGGCCATTTACAAGGCAGAGCTTCATGTTAAAATATTTCATTGCTGTTGTCACTCGTCATCGGTATAAGTACTCAGGCACAATGCCAGAAGATCTCTGTGTTATGTCTGTTCAGGGTGGCTTATCAAGTTTGCTTTTTTATTTTTTGGAAAGGAAAAAACCTAGATGAATTTTAGTATCTTAAAACACGCACATGTGCACATTTTCTCGTAAATGAGATAGCTGTAAAGAAGAATGAGTGAACTTCCATAAGAGCTCTCGCTGTGCTCTTTTTTGATTAGTTTTAAGTATTCGCAGCTTAGATTTTGTTCACCCGTGTTAACCTGCGTTGCTTACTTTTAGGAAGCGTATCTATTGCATATTTAATTTTCTTGCCCTAAAATAATAGAAACCTGATGCATTTTCTTCTCTGTGCATTTAAACAAAAAGGAACAGCCCAATAAAACAGCGATTGCTTGTGAAGATAGACAACACAATAGGGTTGCAGCAATCATAACGATCCTGAACAACCGTATAACACTCTAAATATTATTTTTGGATGTTTGCATGGAGCAGTTAGTAGGCTGAAATAAGAGGTGTGGTGATTAAACCTGTTTGGCTGCCACATGTTTAAAGGGAAAAGAACACCTTAATTTTTTTTTTCATACAACAATGGTTCTGTGTACTTTAAGCCTTATCAGGGTGTGATATTGAATGATTTTTATGGGAGTTGCTCTTTTATGGCTATTATTATCATAATAGCTTTTGTTACAAGTTTAAATAGCCTTACTTACACATGCACCTATTTGATTATAACTCTTGAGATTCTGTTAGCAACCTTTATAAAGCTGATTGCTATAGGAGTAGGCTCTGATCAGCAAATATTACCCTAAGGCTTTGTGTGCATTTAGTATCTATTAGCATAGCCAAATTCATCTTTACTCCAAAGAGCCAAAAAAATACTGCTTATTGAGGGTGGAACTGCATGGTGTGTACAGCACAGGGTTGCCGCTGAGCATAGCAATCCCATGTCAGGTTAGGGCCTTAGCAGAGGGAGAAAAATTGACATGAGGTTGCTGGTCCTTTAGCATAAGCCCTGAGTTCTGTGTAATGTCTTGTTTTGCCCTGAAACTCCCCAGAAGAGGCAAGCATCAAATATCCTTGTTCTTCTGTTAAGCAAACAAGAAACCTTGTCAAACGTTCAGGAAGTAGGCTTAGCGTGCATTATTGCTTTTGCTACAGCACACCAGCATTTCCACGCATGTTTAAAGCTATCGGAACAGGGAGAAGGCATGGGAATGCTATTCTGCGCACGCTTTGTTCCTCGCAGGGAGCTTTTGACAGAGATGGGTGTGCTTAGATGCACAGTTCTCTGCACGCAGAGCCGTGTGGCACATAGACTGCACCATGTGTCTTTCTCCATTTGTGAACAGGCTAAATGTTAAAATAGATACGGTTTAAAGGGCTTTAGAAGACGCCTGTGCAATAGAAGTGACACATAAGCTAATTCTTCCATGTTCAAGGTGTAGCTGTTTCCTTGTGGTGACATAAGAAAGCTGTCTTCTGTCATGCCAACACTGTCCATTCCAGCAGAGGAAAATTGCACGGTTGCCAACCAATGCACTTTAAAAATGTATTGGGACAGGGGGTTATTGGGTTGTTTATTTTTTTTTATTTTGATTATGCATTTTGTGGTTTTATATTGTGATTTTTATCCTGTGAACTGCCCTGAGACCTGCCGCCCTATGACAAATTTAATGGAGAAAGCTAGAGAGTTCCAGAAAGACATTTACTTCTGCTTCATTGACTATGCAAAAGCCTTTGACTGTGTCGACCATGGCAAACTATGGCAAGTTCTTAAAGAAATGGGAGTGCCTGATCACCTCATCTGTCTCCTGAGAAATCTCTATGTGGGACAAGAAGCTACAGTTAGAACTGGATATGGAACAACTGACTGGTTCAAAATTGGGAAAGGAGTACGACAAGGCTGCATTTTGTCTCCCTGCTTATTTAACTTATATGCAGAATTCATCATGCGAAAGGCTGGGCTGGATGAATCCCTAGCCGGAATTAAGATTGCCGGAAGAAATATCAACAACCTCAGATATGCAGATGACACAACCTTGATGGCAGAAAGTGAGGAGGAATTAAAGAACCTTTTATTGAGGGTGAAAGAGGAGAGTGCAAAATATGGTCTGAAGCTCAACATCAAAAAAACGAAGATCATGGCTACTGGTCCCATCACCTCCTGGCAAATAGAAGGGGAAGAAATGGAGGCAGTGAGAGATTTTACTTTCTTGGGCTCCATGATCACTGCAGATGGTGACAGCAGCCACGAAATTAAAAGACGCCTGCTTCTTGGGAGAAGGGCAATGACAGGCCTAGACAGCATCTTGAGAAGTAGAGACATAACCTTGCCAACAAAGGTCCGTATAGTTAAAGCTATGGTTTTCCCAGTAGTGATGTATGGAAGTGAGAGCTGGACCATAAAGAAGGCTGATCGCCGAAGAATTGATGCTTTTGAATTATGGTGCTGGAGGAGACTCTTGAGAGTCCCATGGACTGCAAGAAGATCAAACCTCTCCATTCTGAAGGAAATCAGCCCTGAGTGCTCACTGGAAGGACAGATTGTGAAGCTGAGGCTCCAATACTTTGGCCACCTCATGAGAAGAGAAGACTCCCTGGAGAAGACCCTGATGTTGGGAAAGATGGAGGGCACAAGGAGAAGGGGGCGACAGAGGATGAGATGGTTGGATAGTGTTTTCGAGGTTACCAGCATGAGTCTGACCAAGCTGCGGGGGGCAGTGGAGGACAGGAGTGCCTGGCGTTCTCTGGTCCATGGGGTCACGAAGAGTCGGACACGACTAAACGACTAAACAACAACAATAATAATGTTGATGATGTGTATTGCTTTTGGCCATAATGCTCCCCTTTTCTAGATACTTCAGTAAGGTAAAGGTAAAGGACCCCTGGACAGTTAAGTCCAGTCAAAGGTGACTATGGGGTTGCGGCACTCATCTTGCTTCAGGCCGAAGGAGCCGGCATTTGTCCACAGACAGCTTTCCAGGTCATGTGGCCAGCATGACTAAACCCTTCTGGCACAACAGAAACCAGAGCACACACGGAAACGCCGTTTACCTTCCCACCGCAGCAGTACCTATTTATCTACTTGCACTGGCGTGCTTTCGAACTGCTAGGTTGGCGAGATCTGGGAGCGAGCAATGGGAGCTCACCCCGTCACAGGGATTCAAATAGCCAACCTTCTGATCAGCAAGCCCAAGAGGCTCAGTGGTTTAGGCCACATCCCTTTACTTCAGTAAGACAACTTGGAATAAGGCCACTAATCTGATTTCAGACAGCAGGGGTGTCAAGAAAGAAGATACTTAAGCAGACACAGGTGCTTACATTTAGCCCTTCCATGAATTCTAATGAAAAGCAAAGAATATGCTGCGACAAGTGTGACGTGATCGTAGGCAGATTGAAACCAGAGGGTGCTTCTTCCAGGCTTCAGGCTGCGGAAGGGGCGATAGTATTGCCCATGGTATGCCATTTGTGGCAAGGCTTCAGCAGTTTGTAGGTGCCATTCCTTTAGGAACGTATACGAAGGCTTGTGCCTTGCGGATAGCATGTGTCTGTCCCACATGCTGCCACATACAATTTGGAGTTTTAAAGGTGACCTTCTTTGCAGCCCTGGTTGGGCCACATCTATTCTGTGGAGAAAAGGACAAAAACTCACTGCGAGTTTGGAACCCGGTCTGTGCTTCTGTGGTTTGTATTCAGCCATATCTGATGTTCAGATAAGGAAAATAGGGCTTCCTATGGTACTGAAATCATTTTGGTAATCTCACATATGTATCTTGTTCATGGCCCTTATAATTGATCCAAGAAACCAGGGTTCTGCCATGGAATTTGACTTTTCAGACTCAAGACAACACTTTGCGCCACAGTTCAGTTAGTTCCTATGTTCAAGGCCTGTGGCCATGGAAGCCAGGTATGCATTTCTAAGTTATCTTCCAGGGTTTTGCAGCTAGAAATAATTCAAAATCTGAATCGGGGCGTGAGGTTTTCCTTGGATTCGATTTGGCACTTATTTGTAGAATGTGTCATCGCCAAGTCACCAAGATACCAGCAATATGCAAAACCGTTGAAAAGTACGCCTGGGTCTGTGTTTCTCTGCTCGTCAGAACCTGAGAAGAGTAGAGGGCTGCGTTAGAAAAAAAAATATTGTCTTGGATTCTTAAACTTGGGCAGCTGTGAGCTGGAATGCACCAAAGACTCTTACAATTAAAAGTTATTTCATTAATATAGTTGGTGGTAGTTTGTGCAATGCGCAGAATACTGTCTCCCAGATGATCCTGAGTAATCTGCACTGCAGCATCTGGATGAATTAATTAGGCTTCTGCCAGATTGGAAGCACCTGGCAGATTATGTAACAGTTGTGGAGTGTTTGTGTGCTCAGGAGATTCTGGGATTGACTCTCCCCCCCCCCCCCTTCCTTCCTAAGGCACTTCTCTGCCTTAGAATCCAAATGCCTATGGAGTAGATGACAGGAGTGAAGTTGGGAGAGTTGGAAATGTTTTATCAACAGTAAAACTGGAGCAATAGAAAAAGCAACTGAGGTTTCAGAGTAAGACATCGAATCCCATCCAGTATTTGTGGCTAGAAAACTGAAAAATGCCAGATAACATGATGATTTGCTTCTGCTCAACTTCATTGCTGTTTTTACTCAGCTTAGAGCATATCCTGTGTCTGTGTTAACTGCAAAATACAGGAACACCCTGCATAGTGTCTCTTTTCTTCATTGCGCCATAAGTTCTGAAAGTTTTGGACATTCTTTTGCAAAATTATTCATCTATCTCTCACTGTTCGGTTTTCCAGGGCCATATTTTTCACATAGGGTTGGGTCCTAAGGTGTCTTGTGTGATCATACTGCCACTTTGCACAAGACAGACTCTCTGAACTCTTCTCACTTCCCTGACCTTCTGATGTTTCACATGCGTTCATGTCTGTTGCAACTCACTCTTTATATATTTAATTGGATTTTCCAAAATCATTTCTTAATTCATAAGATTTTTGGAGGTCACAGTAAATGAATGTATTCACGCTGAAGCTAATGTATATTTTGTAAATGTGTAAAAACAACCACCACAGTTTATTTATTTAGAACGTTTGTTGACAATCCAATCAACAAAGTCAGCTGAGTGGTTAAATTAATTAAAACCATCTATATCTGTCTATAGCCTAAAAAGTTGCATAATAGTTTATAGCCTGTGGGAGGGATGTGTGTATGTGTGTCCCAGAAGAGGTAAAGGTTTTCATTTGCTACTGTAATGATTTCAATGTAGGTCCCAGGCAAGCCTCATTGAGGGCATTCTACAATCAGGGAGCCACCACCAAAAAGGCCCATTGTCCTGTGTTCACATGTGTGTGTATATGAATGAGGGATATCTACTTTCTGGTGCTGTCAGATGTGCAGAGGACTTTAATTTGGGTTATGTGTGTGAGAAGCCAGTTACATTCACATCTTGGGTTTCTTTTGTTCATTGTCTTTCTGTAGTACATCTCTGCTAATGGGAGAATATTTAGAGAAACTGAGCACTTCATGAAACCAATAGGCTGTGCTTGCAAGATATAAAGTCTGCTACTGTCGAATAGCATCAACAACAGCTACAGAATTTCCCCCTGACAATTCAGCAATAAGGAAATATATTTTTTCCTTCTCAATCGCGGAGTGTTGTTGAGGGTGAAGTTCTGGCGAAGGAGTGTGTCAACAGAATAACTCTTGGTTTCTTGAAAGCCTGTGATCCTCAATTGGTTTATAAATAATATTGCCATTCACAAATCTAAATAGATTTTATATGTTATGCTGAAGCGAAGTTTGGGACCACCAAAGGAATTACTGCAGTTGTTTGTTTTCTGTCCTGGAGCAAGATTGGGTGGGAGGCAGAGATTGAAGCAAAGGGCTTAGTCTCAGATCCTTTTAAAGTTGAAGCATCTACCACTAGGAGCAAAACCTTAATTTTCCTCATGCTTTTTTTTTTTTTTTTTTTGTAGCGCTACTTCTTGTAGCAGATAATCTTATTTAAACCTCTGAGATGAGTCATACTCCCTCAATAGGATTTAAATCCAGTTTAAACTCTCTGATGTCAGATGTCCTTTTGAGTTATTCCTGTATCAGTTTTTAAACATAAAAAGTGGTCTCTTGGTTGTCTCAATTTATGCTGAGCATGGGAGATGAACTGGGAACACATAGCTATTGAATAACCGTATCCGCAACATGTTTTGAAGCAATAAAAACCTATCTTGAATTTGTGCCTGATGTTTATTGGATTTTCAGCATTGGGGGGTGTCTTCCCCTTTTTCCCCTTTAGCTGCTGCTTAATGGTTGTTCGTAATAGCATTCATCTGGGATTAGAATAGCGGTGTGATGTGGGATTCTGGCGACATGTTGATAACTTTAGCAGTGCTGCAGGAAAGGAAACTCATCTTGACTTGCAAACCCCTGCTTTCCCTCTCCCCCGCTTAAGGGTTGCAACCCTTGCCACTTGTTGCAGCGGAATTCGCAGTTAGGAGACTCTAAAAGGTAAAGGGACCTCTGACCGTTAGGTCCAGTCGCGGATGACTCTGGGGTTGCGGCGCTCATCTCACTTTACTGGCTAAGGGAGCCGCCGTACAGCTTCTGGGTCATGTGACCAGCATGACTAAGCCGCTTCTGGCGAACCAGAGCAGCGCACGGAAACGCCGTTTACCTTCCCGCCGGAGCGGGACCTATTTATCTACTTGCACTTTGAAGTGCTTTCAAACTGCTAGGTTGGCAGGAGCCGGGACTGAGCAACGGGAGCTAGCCCCGCCATGGGGATTCGAACCGCCAATCTTCTGATCATCAAGCCCTAGGCTCTGTGGTTTAGACTCTGGCACACACTAATTTATCAGGTTTCGGGTGTTCATCTGTGAGATGTCGGATGGTTTCGTGACAGAGCGATAGTTTGTCCTTTCGAGGAGGAAGATCTGCCTCACCTGTCATGGCTTGAAGTGGCACTGTGAAGGCTAGCAGCCCAAGGAGAATGGAGGTGCATGAACTAGGCAGCCATTGCGCTCCTCAGCTAGAAATGTGCTGTTGTAATACTTTTGGTGGGCGCAAGTCCTTTTTCTCTCTCACTTCAACTTGCCACATCTTGTGTTAGAACTTGGAATTCATCATACTGCTTAAAGGGTTTGCCTTCCTCTCCTGACTTTTCCCAATTTTGATTTAAGCATGCATTGAGGACTTCAGCTTTTTCTTAAATTCAGGCTTGTGCACTTCTGCTGACTGAAAGGAGGACTATATCAGTAAACTATATCAGTTTGGCTTCACTTTCCACTAATCCTGGCTTGTAGTGTCCTTTGGACCAGGGATATTTTGTTTCCATGTCCATCCATAGAATCATAGCATTGGAAAAGGACCCTGAGGATCATCTAGCCCAACCCCTTGCAATGCAGGAATATGCAGGTGTTCCTTACGGGACATCTATGGTTTACGGGACAGCTATGATTTTCCCAGGACGCAGGTGGCGCTGTGGGTTAAAGCCTCAGCGCCTAGGACTTGCTGATCGAAAGGTCGGTGGTTCGAATCCCTGCGGCGGGGTGCGCTCCCGCTGCTCGGTCCCAGCGCCTGCCAACCTAGCAGTTCGAAAGCACCTCCGGGTGCAAGTAGATAAATAGGGACCGCTTACCAGCAGGAAGGTAAACGGCGTTTCCGTGTGCGGCTCTGGCTCTGGCCAGAGCAGCGATGTCACGCTGGCCACGTGACCCGGAAGTGTCTCCGGACAGCGCTGGCCCCTGGCCTCTAAAGTGAGATGGGCGCACAACCCCAGAGTCTGTCAAGACTGGCCCGTACGGGCAGGGGTACCTTTACCTTTATGATTTTCCCAGTAGTGATGTATGGAAGTGAGAGCTGGACCATAAAGAAGGTTGATCGCTGAAGAATTGGTGCTTTTGAATTATGGTGCTGGAGGAGACTCTTGAGAGTCCCATGGACTGCAAGAAGATCAAACCTCTCCATTCTTAAGGAAATCAGCCCTGAGTGCTCACTGGAAGGACAGATTGTGAAGCTGAGGCTCCAATACTTTGGCCACCTCATGAGAAGAGAAGACTCCCTGGAAAAGACCCTGATGTTGGGAAAGATGGAGGGCACAAGGAGAAGGGGATGACAGAGGACGAGATGGCTGGACAGTGTTCTCGAAGCTACGAACATGAGTTTGACCAAACTGCGGGAGGCAGTGGAAGACAGGAGTGCCTGGCGTGCTCTGGTCCATGGGGTCACCAAGTCGGACATGACTAAACAACTAAACAACAACAACAACTTACAGGGATCAAACCTGCAACCTTGGTGTTATCAGCATCACACTCTAACTGAGCTATCAATAGAGAGGGATTGTGCTTTAACCCAAACAGGCCTGTTTTCAAAACGAGCCCATTCAAAGCATAATTTACAAAACTTTCGATTAACTAACTAGGGTTTGAAACCATATTCTTTGGTTGCTGAGATGCAGTTGGCTAGGATTAGTAGAAAAGTGAAGCTGAATGTTGTTGAAGTCCTTTTCCCGATGGTGCAGGAGGAGGAAAAACATGCACATCTGAGTCCTTGCTTCTTGTGCATGTAACACTAAACCGTGGTTTTAGCATTGCGTGTGAACCAGGATATTAACTACCGAGCATAATTTGAATGCAGATAGGCATGTGAATAAAGTTTGTTTGGTTCAGGGATTGAAATGCTTGCTTAACTTGCAGTGGGCCGTTGCATCTTGCATTGATTTTAGATATTTTGTCTTTGATAAATTTTTACTTCAGGAAAGCAAATTAGCAGGCTAGCACTCGATGCACGGACTGGTTCTGTGAATTGTTGGGTAAATGAGCATTGTGGATGAAAATGAAGTCAATATTGTGATAGTTTGGTAGCGAATACAATGTGAGGTTTGAAGACACCGTTGAGAATACAAGAGGGACAAAGTTTAAAATCATTAAAAAGCAAATGGAGAGATGATTAAGCTGCTTTCTTGAAATACAGATAGTACTCTTTTATATGGCTGAAAGTCTTTGTGCTCAGATTAGCGACTAAAGCTTGCTTTTTGAGCCAGAGGCCAATTGGTATTAATTATTCTGATTGTTTGTTGACTGGGGAAGAAAACCAAAATGATTTAGGAAATGATTGGAATATAAATCAAAAGGCAGCAAAATACTTTTATAAAAAGATAACAGCAACAAAAAAATTCTTGCAGGTAGGTCACCGAAGAATATTAAATTTCTTAATGACAAAACTACAGCAGATTGATGATGAAGCAAAACAGTGTTTCGATGCCCGAGGCTGATGGCTTCGTAAGAGAGAAGTTCTGTTGTACCAGACAGACAGTCTCTCTCTCACTCACTCTATTTCTGAAATATGCTTTCTGTATATCCATGTGCTCACGATTTTTCATTCTTGGTGTCTTCTACTTCGGAAAAATTGTTATATATATTTTTCTTTCATAAATGTTGTAGCAATAACCCTCGACTCTGGATGCTAATATTTTGTGCATACCAGTGAAACAGATTTCCAAAAAAGCCAGTATAGTAACATGTTAAATCAGAGAGCATGGTCAAATGCCACTTTAAGAACTCCACATGACAGAGAATAAGTCTGATATATATATGTATATTTGTCCTCAAGCAACCTCTTCTCCCTGAGGAGCAAGACTTTTCAAGGAAAGTGTTTACCTGTCTATACACAAAGTTTCCGTCCAGAAATTGATTGTTTGCTTAGCAATGTCTCTTCTCAAGGCTATTTCTTTTCTTAAGGTTTGCCCACAGATAGGTGACCTAAAACATGGTACTATTAAGTGGCTTTCCATTTCTATTATTCCAATTAATGAGTTACAGTGGTGCCTCGCAAGACGAAAATAATCCGTTCCGCGAGTCTCTTCGTCTAGCGGTTTTTTCGTCTTGCGAAGCATCCCTATTAGCGGATTAGCGGCTGTTAACGGCTTTGCGGCTTAGAAAAAGGGGGGGGAGGGAAAAACCTCGCAAGACTCTTGCGAAAAACATCTTGCGAAGCAAGCCCATGGGGAAATTCGTCTTGCGAAGAGCCTCGAGAAACGGAAAACCCTTTCGTCTAGCGGGTTTTTCGTCTTGCGAGGCATTCGTCTTGCGGGGCACCACTGTAATCCAATATTTCTGCATAATGTTTGATCCCTATGTCTCTTAGACTGGTGTAATCCGCATATCTCACCGACTAACCTTTACTTTGTTTAAAGGTAAAGGTAAAGGTACCCCTGCCCGTACGGGCCAGTCTTGACAGACTCTGGGGTTGTGCGCCCATCTCACTTAAGAAGCCAGGGGCCAGCGCTGTCCGGAGACACTTCCGGGTCACGTGGCCAGCGTGACATCGCTGCTCTGGCCAGAGCCAGAGCCAGAGCCGCACACGGAAACGCCGTTTACCTTCCCGCTGGTAAGCGGTCCCTATTTATCTACTTGCACCCGAGGGTGCTTTCGAACTGCTAGGTTGGCAGGCGCTGGGACCGAGCAATGGGAGCGCACCCCGCCGCAGGGATTCGAACCGCCAACCTTTCGATCGGCAAGCCCTAGGCGCTGAGTAGGAGATAACTAATGAAATAATGCCTAAAATAAAGCAAAGGAGAGATTTCCTCTGCTGTTAGTTCTCTTTCTCTCTCTCTCTCTCCCCCCCCCCCCCCCGCCCCGGCCTTCCTTCCCTTTTTAGCCAGTGGGGCTCCCTCCACCTTTTAAACTTATTGACACGTGTTTATCGTGTGAAATATCAGGGGTATTTCACTCTCCTATCTTGTTTGCCTCTAATCTGCTATTTCTCTTTTTGTCTTCAAAATCAGTTACATTCCCAGAAAAAGGATTCCAGAATAATGTGCTTGGATTTGTAGGAATCCATGCTGCCCAACATTCCTTAAATGTAATTAAAATATGAAAAGGGAATGGAAAGATTACTTTAACATAAGGAAGACTAAGTACTGTGTGACCTTTCTTGAATACAAGTAAAACATCTTTTTTTGTCAATCAGGTAGTTTCCTTCAAACCCATTCCCCTCATGTTACTTCATCATGTGCCAGTTGTTTAAACTTCCAGGGTATGGACTACCCTACTTTCCTGAAGAATGTCATACTCAGCCCGAGACTGAATTCCACCTGGCTTTGAAAGATTCCTAATCTCTTAGCTTTTCCTACCTCATAGGTTTCTATGAAGCTACAGTAGGGTTGCCATATTTAAAACGGTGAAAATCCAGACAGAAAAGTTGTTGGACTTCTTTTTTTTCTTTTGGCCAAAGTTGTTGACATTTGGCTGATTTCCGCCCAGATACCACTGTGTTATTCTGGATGTATGGCAACCTTAATCAACAGTCTACTCTGAACATTTATCTGCTGTTTTGAGATGAACCATCCTTGTCACATATCCTTGAAGTTTATCATTGCAGTATGGGAAAGGAAGGATTGCAAACTAGTGGTTCAGAAACTGCACCCCCCCCCCCATTTTATTTGGAAGGGCAGGATACAGGCTATAACAAATACAGCTAATTTGTTGTTTCTCCTTTCATCCTTAAGAATTTTGAAATGTTTTTCTGTCCTCTCCTCCAATAAGGTTTTTGACTTCAGTATACATGAATAAAAAAACACAAGCACCCAGCGCTGCCGTTATGCCAACAACATTTCCCGAACGTGGCTGGGAGACAATATACTTATCTCTCCCCTTGCCTGGGTGATTTCTTTTCTGTGGTTAGTGTTATCTTTGGTGCAGCATTACATCTGCAAAGATGCCAACTGTTGTTGGCTTTTAAACAAAGAAACCAAACTGTTAGACGCTGGTTTTATAAATCCTAGTTAAAGCTATCCCTGCATCAGTGCAGATATAAAAGTTGTACCACAGATCATGATAGCTAGTGAAGGAGATATGAATGTGTCTTTGGAAAGACCCGCTGATGTGAAAAGTTACTCCAGTTTTCTTGGGCTAAATCAATCTCTCCCAGCAAAATGTAAAACCCAAACACTTCCTTCCTCTTCCCCGACTTATTCTCTGGCTGATTGCGCATCTGAGAGTCTTGTTCAAATAGCAAATTAATTTAGGTTATACAAAACGCCATGCCTTGGTTTCTTGCATGCTGAAACTTTAGGAAAAAGCATGTTATCTGAGCACACTTCTGCTCAGCACCATGGTGCCCGTTTGCAGAAGTCGGGGAAAGCGATTATGTTCTTGTCAGTTTCAGTCCTCTGGGGGATATTGACAGGGGAGAGAGAAACTGGGTATATTTTCCCTATTTGTATTTAGAGGACCCCTGTAGCGAAGCCAGTAATAACTTCATAGTAGCATACATGGACAGGAAGCGTTAATGACATATTTTTTAAAAAGATAAGAGGCATAAATAAATATTTCTTTGTAAGAACATGGAAAAGAAGCAAGAAGAGATCAGTAATCGTCAACAATTCAAGATATATACATATATAAATATTTCCCGTTTTCTCTAGAATTTCTTTCTTTCCGAAATATAGTTCCTTTCAGAGCTTGTAACCCAATTTTAATGGTTTTGATGATTTGACGATTGTAGTGCGTTGAACTTCACTAGTATTGCTGCGGGGTGTGTTTTCTGCCAGCATTTGATATGGGCAAATTCACTTATTTGCCACTGCTTTGATAAACTGGAAAATGCTTAAAGTTGCAATAAAAATGTTTTGTTGCAGAGCGATTCCATCCCCCGCCCTCCAATCAGTTTCTGACATCCCTTCACATAGGAGGGGGGACATTTATCCTCTTAAAGCATTAGAAGTCAGAAGGGGACCATCTCTCACACCTGCTTTTGTACTTAAAGTGCAATCTGATTCATCTCTACTCAAAGTAAACCCAATGGAGCTTGCAGCATTAATCATTTAACTGTTGGACTAACACCGGGCAATTTAAGTGTGCTGTTTGCTCCTGCTTTCTGTCTATCCCACAAAAAGTAACAAACGCACAGCCCAACTACGCCGCCTCCTAGCCTGCCAACCTTAGTAGGGCACAGTGTTAGAAACTCCCATTGTTCTAGGTGCATTTTGCAAATGAAAATTTCGTTAGCGCGATCAGTTTCGGAGCTCTGGGCGCAGACCTGTGCCTAAGATTTCAGATTGAAACTGCAGAGTGGAAGGAAAGGAGGACCTTTTTCTGCCTCCCCACTTCCAGCTACTGGAGAAGAGACCCTTTTAAGAATATTAGGGGAGTGGGCAGCGGAAGGACTACACCATGTGGAAAATGAACATAATATTTTAGCTGCAGATCATTCATTTTCAGCTTTGTATTCTTGTTATAAAAAAGTGTGCCTAGACATTCCGTTGTTGCGCCCCTAACCTAGGATTAAGGTGCCATTTAGCTCCTACGTTTCATATCTCAGCTTCTAACACAATGGCGTTACCATTATTACCAATAAAGGGGTTTCTAACACTACTGACATGGTTCCTTGAATCAGGGCTGTGACTGCTGAACTGCACCAGTTTTAAACTTGATCTTACATTGAATAACCCTATTCTTTAAGTTCTTTGGCCTTCGAGATTTAAATGTCGGGTGTTTGCTGGATTCTTTCATGCGGAAGTATGAATGAACTTTTTGATACAGGTGAGTAGATTGTCAGGTGTTCTCATTATTTGGAAGGAAAGATTTGAACATCCACTCTGGAGTGTCAGCAAACACCTGCATGAGCAGAATTGTATATTGAGCCACCTGAGCACATTCTGATTCATGCAATTAAAGCAGTTTACAGAGTTGGTAAGAAAGGAATATCACATATTGAGGTTTGATGTCTCTTTCATGAAGAACAAAGGAGTTTCAATTCTTTCACTTCAAGTTTGGCCTAACCATTGTGTAATGAGGGAGGTTTAATGAATCATTGTTTAACTTAGATACTGCCAAGTATTTGACTATAACAGAGTCCCAAATGGGTACATAGTACTTTTCTGACAGACCCTTATTTAACTATGATTAATTGGCATTGGATAGTTATTTAATTACTTTAGAAGAAATCTTAAGTACAGTGTGTGTTCTGATTAAGTTATTTAATGTAATAACATGCATAGAATTGTGGAATTTGTGTGTTTCCCCCAAGGAAGATAATGCACATTACATGGGGAAAAGTGAGAGTTTGAAAATACCCTGAAATTTTCTAGGGCATGTGCTGTTTTAAAGTTTACCTCCAATGAAATATATCTTGCTACAAATCTAGCCTTTTTATTATTTGGCAGTGAGGGATATTTCTCTGTAGCACAGGAAAGAAACTAGTTGCTGTTGTTGTTGTTAATGATCCTGGGCATTTGGTTTTCCGAGATCTATAATATAATGTTCCTAGCAACCACAGCTTCAAGACAAAGACCTCTGCCTGTCTTCTCATCACCTGTCCTTGTCCCCCTCCTCCCCGGCCAAACATGTTTTAGTAAAAAGAAAATAAATTAGAGGGGTTAGTGCAGGGGTCAGCAAACCTTTTCAGCAAGGGGCTGGTCCACTGTCCCTCAGACTTTGTGTGGGGCCGCACTATATTTTTTGGTGGGAGGGGAATGAACGATTCCTATGGCCCACAAATAACCCAGAGATGCATTTTAAATAAAAGGACACAGTCTACTCATGTAAAAACACGCTAATCCCTGGAGCACCCGCGGGCCAGATTGAGAAGGCGATTGGGCTGGATCTGGCCCCCGGGCCTTAGTTTGCCTACCCATGGTGTTAGTGCTTTGTTACACTAGGATAAGAACGTAAGAAAAGCCTGCAGGGTTAGGCCAGAACCATCTAAGTCCAGCAGCCTTCTCACAGTGGCCAACCAGATGCCTAAGGGAAGCCCAAATGCATATTTTCTCCTGATGAAAATGAAGGCAGCACTTGAGAGACTGTTTTCTCCCCATCCACTTTTGAATCCTTGGAAGTCCGTGTGTCCCTTATTTTATGCCACAGGCTGTGAAGTAGGGCTGAGCTATCTATCGATCTATCATCCAAAACCGGTTTGAAGTCCATATCGTGATATCGGCTTCATAATTTCTGAGCTGGCAATATATCACAAATCATGATGTGTGTGCGCGCACTATGCAAAAATCACAATGTGGGAAAAACTGTGAAGCCAGCCAATGCCTCTACATAGCTCTGTCCTTATTTCAGACATCGTGATATATCTAGGGCACATTTTCCCTAAAGGTCTAGGAAAGTTCTTGTGTTCTTAGCTGTGTTCATGTACCTGTCTTTCCTAAGCCATATGATTCTACTTCATTGTTACCCAGAATGAACATGTGAATTTGCTTCTTTCACTTTTAGTTTCTTTTTTGCAAAATTTATTTAAATTGATTTTTAAAAGCTGATTTTCCCCATCCCAAACTTCCTTGTTTAAAGCAAAAGATTCCCCGCCCCCCCTTACTAGAAGCTCTGGCAAAACACACTTTTTTAAAACATTGCGTTACTCAACAGAACCTCACAAGGCAGGTACCAAAGCTACAGTTTGTTGGAGTTGATTAGCAACTTGATTACCCATGAGAACTAAGTCGTTATTTTAAAATGTGAATATTGCATATAAATAATCTTCCTTGTGGAATTATTAGTGTAGCTATTGGCTAGGTTGATACTAGCTTGGCTCTAAAATGGAATTATATTATTCTGGCACTCGTTAGCAGTTGTCATAACTGTAGACGTTACTTTATGCAACACTTGCGCATGTTTGTTTTGGGTTAGAAAGCCAAGACGGTGCTTTTACTGTGCTTATCTCATAAAGCTTATTTATTCCAAGCTTTGAAATGTGTGTTTTTGTGTGTGTTTTTAAAGAGAGGGGGAAGATACATGCCTCTCAAGTGTGTTTGAGAAAAATCCCTCTTCAAAAACTCCTCAAGCAGCCTTTTGGAGAATGAGACAGGAACTTGTGAGAAAAACTAGAGACAAAGCCTGAGATGCTCTCCGGATTGAGACTTCAAAGGGCAGAAGTGCTTTGTGACATAGTTTTATGAACATTTCATTACGGGGTTGTGTCTGCCCTCCAGCCCCCTAGGCCCTGCATCTAAATTACAAAGTGAAACCGAATTCCCAAGTAGTTGTGAGTAACCGTGTTGGCTTCTACCGTTTAGGTAAGCAAATATGACTCATGGGCAGAATGCGAAGGTTTTCCAGAGTTCATGACATTTCAGCAATTCCTTCTGACATGTACCGTGCTGGACCCTACATTCCCTTAGAGATGCTGGCCTGGTTCCAGGGAGCGCACGACTAGGCAGTTTGAACTTGTGATTCTCAAACAGCAGCACCATGAAATAAGAGGCGAGATTTATTCATTTTTGGCACCATGGAAAGTTTGAAAAGCTGTTTGTGAGATGGTTACTTATGCCCTGGTTAGATTTACAGTGGTACCTCGGGTTACAGACACTTCAGGTTACAGACTCTGTGAACCCAGAAATTGTACCTTGGGTTAAGAACTTTACCTCAGGATGAGAACAGAAATTCCACGCCGGTGGCGTGGCGGCAGCGGGAGGCCCCATTAGCTAAAGTGGTGCCTCAGGTTAAGAACAGTTTCAGGTTAAGAACGGACCTCTTCAGCAACTGCAGTGGGTTTCATTTATTTCCTGGTGAAGAAAATGCTTGCTTTATTTTACAACTCGGCCATCTCCAGTACTGGAAATGAGGCTGCTAACTAAAGATGAACCAATGCTTCTTTACCCCCTTCCCAACTTATCCACCTGAACCTCAAACCAGCAAGGTTTTTACATTTTGAAGGTATGTGCTGAATACGGCTGTGCCAAATGGGAAATGGGAAAAAGGTAGCAAGAAATTGCATTCCTCTTAATATAGAATTGTAGAGCTTTGAAAATTATTCGCTCTCTGGAGATGTCCCTAAAATGAGATTTGTATGGACACCAAAAGGCAAAACCTGAATTGTGTTTTGAAAGGAACGGTTCTAAGTCCTCAAGAGGTTTCTCACACTCAGAACTTGTCCTGCCTTCTCTTTTCTTTTTTCTTTTTGACACACAGTGACAATCTCACAATAAGTATGTACCTCCCTCTGACTACATATTTGTCTCCAGATATACAAGAGTATCTGATTGTTTGCAGTACACTAAGTGGGCTTCCAATTCCCCCTCCCCCTTTGAAATCAGGTCACCTGATGTCATGGCGATGTCAGGTGACTGGCTGCTCACCTGTAAAAGTGGCCTGTGAGCAGGTGGGGGGACCTTGGGATCCAGCTGACCAGATGGATCGTGTTCCCCACCCCTGCTTGGTGCGAGTGGTCCTGTTTGTATCTCCTCTGGCACCTGCAAAAGGGCTCAGTAAATGCCCTTCCTGTTGAATTCCTGCTTGCACTGGCTTATCCCTTCCTGCATTGAACACCATCACACTTATTTCATTGGATGCTAGACTGGAATATCCTCCTCCTTCCTGTTTTAGTCAGAGGGCAGGTAGAAAGAACTGTTCTCCCTGAGCATCCTTGAAGCTGCTGATGTAGTTACCTTTCTCCCCATTAATGCAGGTAGCAGAAAGAGGGGGAAAGCTTATGATAAAGACTCTCCTCCCTGGAAGAGAGGGGAGTGGTTGTGGGCAGGAGCCCAAGCTCCGCTCCTAGCAGGGGGCAGTAGCCCCCTGCCTCCCCCACTCACCTGGCTGGCGCCCACGCCCATCGGCAGGCACCCAACCAGGTGCCTCCGAGGGGGCGTGTTCAGCAGCCTATGTGCTGCGGCGCCAGCCCCTCCTCGGCCTCATTCTCCTCTCCGCCGTCTCGTCGCGAGTCACCCACCCTCCTTTGAGCGCAGGGTCTTAGTTCATTGGCCTTGCTATGGACCTTAGGTTGGTCGCCCTGGTTGTCCAGGGGGCCTGGTAGGAATTTTTCCATTTGGCATTAGGCTTTTTGGTTTTTTCGCCTACCTCATAGCAATCGTCACAACTTTCGTGGTATTGGTGGGTAGGTTAGGCATTGGAATAATGTGTTGTGGTGTGTCGAAGAGCTAGGTGTGGCCATCGCCTATGCCTTCAATTTTTGGGAATTCCATTAAAGGAATCCGGCGGCGTGTACTCTGTCCGATGCCTGCTTGGCGGGAGGCCATGGCACGACCCTCGGTGACATCAGGGGTGAGCCTATAGTTGGATTAGCATCAACAGGCTCCACCTACTGGTGAATAAACCCCCTTGTTTTAGACATCCAATGTCTAAGCCAATACCTTATCACTGCTGTAATCAATAAAGTTGTGGCTTTTTCTTGCCCATTAACCTTATATCACGTGTCCTTGTGTATTCATTCCACATTGCGGGGGTCGGGTCCTCGAACCACAATATTTTATTCTCTTGCTAATTACGCTGTTTTAAATGTGCATTTGATATCTGACTTCCTTTAGTGATGTTTTGTTTTGAAATTTTTGGTATACCTTTTCATATATTGTATACAATAAACAGTGGTACCTCGGTTTTCAAACTTAATCCATTCCAGAAGACCGTTCAAGTTCCAAAACGTTTGAAAACCGAAAACTCAATACAGAAGCCTCAAAACTGAAAACTTAAAACGGAAGCCCCCTTGGAAGTTCAATTTCCGAGGCATGTTCGAAAACGGAAGCATTTACTTTCCGGGTTTACCGCGTCGGAGTTCCAAAACGTTTGTCAACAGAGATGTTCAAAAACCGAGGTACCACTGTACTTGAAATGTTTAATACTTGAATACAATATACTTGAAATGTTTAATATACTTTTTTGTATATTTTATACTCTACAGTCGACCTCCTTTGTAATGTTTTATTTTAGAATCTTTAAGATAATATTTTAGTTTCCTGTTAATTATGTTGCTTTGAATGTATGTTTTATATTTCACTTTCTGCAATAATGTTTTATTCTGGCTTGTTTTATATGATGTTTTAAAGTGTTGTAAACCACTTGGAGATTTTTTTCTTCAAAATATAAAGTGGTGTTGAGATATGGTGATGATTCTTGCAGCAAAGTTGTCTATCTTCCTGTGCTAGTCTTTCTGTGTTATACTGCACACCCCACAACAGCCAATTTGTGACTGGCACCCACGGCACTTTTTTAAAATCCCAAATGGGTGGGGTACAAATATAACAACAACAACAACAACAACACCACAGTGGTACCTCAGGTTACAGACGCTTCAGGTTACAGACGCTTCAGGTTACAGACTCTGCTAACCCAGAAATAGTACCTCGGGTTAATAGTACCTTCAGGATAAGAATAGAAATCATGCAGTGGCAGCAGCGAGAGGCCCCATTAGCTAAAGTGGTGCTTCTGGTTAAGAACAGTTTCAGGTTAAGAATGGACCTCTGGAACGAATTAAGTTCTTAACCCAGGTACCACTGTAATAATAATAGTAGTAGTAGTAGTAGGGACGCAGGTGGCGCTGTGGGTTAAAGCCTCAGCGCCTAGGACTTGCCGATCGAAAGGTCGGTGGTTCGAATCCCTGCGGCGGGGTGCGCTCCCGCTGCTCGGTCCCAGTGCCTGCCAACCTAGCAGTTGCAAAGCACCTCCGGGTGCAAGTAGATAAATAGGGACCGCTTACCAGCGGGAAGGTAAACGGCGTTTCCGTGTGCGGCTCTGGCTCGCCAGAGCAGCGATGTCACGCTGGCCACGTGACCCGGAAGTGTCTCCGGACAGCGCTGGCCCCTGGCCTCTTAAGTGAGATGGGCGCACAACCCCAGAGTCTGTCAAGACTGGCCCGTACGGGCAGGGGTACCTTTACCTTTACCTTTAGTAGTAGTAGTAATATTTTTGTTCTACGCTTCATCTTGACGGTAAAGGTATAAATGAAATTCAGGTGCCGAGATCAACAAATCCATCTTTACCTGGCCTCATTGAAGAGCATAACTATTTGGCAATACCAAATGATTTGCATTGGGCCACAAATCATCTGGGTTGGGCAGTGATTCTCACCTAGGGTTTTTTCTCACCTAGGGTTGAGCTGCAAGAAATGGCCCCAGGCTCATCTTTGGTGCAGCAAGTTCTCTAGCGCAAGTGGAATTTAGTTCTTCTTCTTCTGCTGTGCTGTGCAATGCTAGGAGGATCAGTGTTTTATCACAGCAACTGCTTTGAGAGGCAGCTGAGAGAAAATCTAGCTTGCTTTGTTTGGCTTCCCAAAGAATAAAATTCCAAACTAAGTGGTGATGCTACCAAAAGCAACTTGTACTACTGTTCCCAAGCAAATACCTATTTCAAATATGGTCGGTGTTTAATGGACATAATGTAGAACATTTGGTGTGTATAAGTAAATCATTTGATACAGTTCAGGGATGAATCCAGACTTTATCCCAAGAGTAGATCCATTGAAATCAGTCACACTAAAGATATATTTTAGTGGGTGTGCTCTAAGCTTAACTAAGTTTGGATCCAACTCTCTCTCTGGTATAATCTATCCTTTAAATTTTATTATAAAAGCACTATATTACTAAGCAATATAAGAACAGGGGATTTTTATTTTTATAAATAAAGCAGGAGGTCCTTATCAGAAATTTCATTCAAGTGAAAAAAGTGTGAATGTTTAATTGATAACAGATTAACAACGATTTGTTGTACTAAATAAGCAGAAGGTTATTGTTTTTGTTTATTGTTATGGTTTGTCTTTTTGCGTTTTTATATTGTAAACCACTCTATGATCTTAAGATGAAGGGCTGTATAGAAACCAACTAATTGAATAAGATACAGTGGTACCTCGGAAGTCGAATGGAATCCGTTCCGGAAGTCCATTCGCCTTCCAAAACATTTGGAAACCAAGGCACATAAGCCGCGTCGGACGTTCAGGTTCCAAAAAAGTTCATAACCCGGAACACTCACTTTTGCAGCATTTGGGAGCCAAAACGTTCGACTTCACCAAGGTACCAGAGCTCAGCAGTCTTACATTGCTTTGTTCTAGAGATCAACAAAATTTGAACAAAAAAATTGATTTTGGAAACATTTGTAACTTCTTTGGGATATGCCCAAAATATTTACTTCCTCTCCCAGGTTGAAATATAAAAGTCTCCATAGTTACCAAAGGTTATATCCGAACACATGGGCCAAATCTTGATTCCATTTATCGCTGGTGGTGAAGCATATGTGCTACTTTTACTCAAAGTTTTTATGATCTTGGGCACAGGGAGACTTGTAAGAACTATCATGAAACCTAGCATGCCTTTTGAAATGATATATTCAGTGTTGCTCTTGAACATGCAGTCTTATTTATCCCATGGAGCAAAGCTATTAAATGTAGGCCCAAACAGTTTGCTTGATTTGGAAATGTCTATTTTCTGTTTCTGTATTGGGTTGTCAAATGGCGATAAAACAATGTCTCTATAAGGCTGCAATACTGTGCACAGTTCTTAAGGAGAAAACAACAACAGCAACTGAATATCGTGGGACTTTACTTCCAAGTAAAAATGTTTAGGATTGTTCCGTCTGCTTCTTTTCCTTTTCAGTTAGGAGCGAAACAACGCTACTTGATATCATGCTTCAATTTTTCTCCAATCATATTTTTTTTATAGGAAGAATTCTGAATCGTTTCTCCAAAGATATCGGCCACCTGGATGACTTGCTTCCATTAACGTTTCTGGACTTTGTGCAGGTAAATCAGTAGAGATCCTTGAAGAATTTGACAAGAGCACTTAGGTTTCGGGAATATAAAGTTATGATGATTTGCATGTCAATATTTTGTCAGTATTTCAGGTAGGTTAATGAAAGGACTTGTTTAAGAAGGGTGTAGTCAAAAATTGGGGGGGGGGGGATGAGTAATAAGTAGCAGGCAGGAGTGGCTGCCCGCACCTTGCCATTATGTCAAGGTTTCAGTACGTAGTAGCTACATGCTTGCTAAATTGCACCTAGTTTGCCTTGCAGCCATTTGGCAAGCCTGCCGCAGTGTTATGAAATATGTCCACAGTAAAGAAACAATCAGCTCACATGAAAAGATATCACTGATTAACCTAATTATGCATGTACTTCCTGAAAGAAGCCAGTGTTTACTGTACTGTTTTGGGATTAAGACAGGTGTGGCTATTTACAAAGAAGAGATTAGCAATAATAGGGCTGGAAACAATAGCTGTAATGAGAACAAAAGGAAGAAGTGGTTATAAATACCAAAAAGAACAAAAAAGTTGTCTAAGCACAAAAGATGTTATGTCAGGGAACTGGTGACGGATTAATTTGTGGCAGTTCGCTGGCTTTTCAGTGGCTTGTCGAACAGTACCTTTTTCTGGGAGCTATGAAGGAAGCATGACATGCGAGTCAACCTTCATACATTGTTTGATTGGCTCATTTTCCATGCTCCTATTTCTGGAGAATGCATTCCCTTTCTCCCCCTTCCACACATAGGTGCTGGCATGTATGCAATGGGACGCTGGTTGATGCATATGGATGTATATATACACATAGACGCACCATCTTTTATTTTATCTTTATATATATAATTTTTATTAAACTTTCTGTTTTACAATTTAAAATGCTCATTTTAACATCCTTAAAATATCAATGACTCCCCTTCTACTCTTTCCATGGTTCATTTTGCATATCATAAATCCCTGCATATTTTACAAAAACTAAGCCATTCAGTATTCCATTATTGCATCTGTCAAAACTTATTTACATTGTAGAATTTATCTTAATGCTGCCAACATTTTTAGGTGTACACAATTTTCCTCCCATATATTCAATAAATGTTGTCCAGTCTTCTCTAAACGTATGTTCTTCTTGTTCTCTTATTCCATATGCTAAATATGGAATCTGTGCATATTCTGTCAGCTTAAGTTGCCATTCTTCTTTAGTTGGGACCTCACACATTTTCTATTTTTGGACTAACAAAACATGGGCCGCAGTAGTAGCATACATAAATAACCTTTTTTGACACCTGGGAATTTCAGTCTGAATTATCCCCAACTGAAAGGACTCTGGGTTGGGTTTTTTTTTTGGAAAAGTACTTTTAAACATTTTTTTTCAATTCATTATGGATTGTTTCCCAATACTCTTTAACCCTTTTACAAGTCCACATGTAAAAGGACACACCATCTTTTCTAAGTGGGGAAAATTGCATTAATTTGGCATCTTTAATCATTGAGCACCTCCTTTAAGGACGGATGTGCTGCCCTTATTTTAAAAAAATAAATAAATGTGCAGGGTGGCTTGCATATAAGTTAGTAAAATACCAAGGGTTGCACCCAAGTGGTGGTTTTTCCTTAGCAGAAAGCATTTGGTGCACCCATATTTCTGCCAATCTGCCATAGGCACCTAAGCTGCTCTGATAGGTTATAGTGGTCTCCACCCAGAACAGAATGCGATACATTCTGGAGGGCTGCAGGATATAAGGAGGGGTGGCAAAAATCAGGTTCCCTGACTTGCCCCAAGTAGAAGCTCTTTCTGTAAGTTAAAGCCGCCGTAGGATACAACCCAGCCCATGATAAAACAATAGGGGACTCCAAAGACAACAGAAAAATGTATCATAAAATAGCACACCCAAACTGATTGCTAAAACATTTGGAACAAAAGGTGTTTGCCTGGAACCAAGAAGACAATTGGATGCCAAGCGGGCCTTCCTAGGGAGAGCATTCTACAAGTTTTAGGCTGGGTTGTCATCAATATGCTGATGACACCCAGCTTTATCTGTTGATGGACGGCCGCCCTCACTTGGCCCCGAACACACTGACCAGATGCTTGGAAGCTGTGGCTGCGTGGGAGCTGGTTGAAACTAAATCCTTCGAAGACAGAGGTCCTCTGGCTGGGTCAGAACGACATGAGGTTGGGGGGGGGGCCAACTCCCATCTATTGCGGGGGCTCAATTAGTGCCAGCGCCTTCTGTCAAGCGTTTGGGTGTAACCTTTGACTCCTCCCTTTCTGTGGAGGCACAGGTTGCAGCAACAGCAAAGGTGGCATTTTCCCATCTCCGCCGCATTAAGCAGTTGATCCCTTACCTTTCTCGCCCTGATCTGGCCACAGTGATCCATGCGATGGTCACCTCCAGGCTTGATTATTGTAACTTGCTCTACACGGGGCTGCCCTTGAAGCTGACCCAGAAACTCCAGCGGGTGCAGAAAGCTGCAGTGAGGCTCTTTACAGGGTCCTTGCCACAGGATCACATTCATCCAGTGCTTTACCATCTGCACTGGCTCTCAGTGGAGTACAGGGTCAGGTTTAAGGTGCTGGTTTTGACCTTGAAAGCCCTATGTGGCCTAGGACCCTTGTACCTACAGGGCCGTCTTTCCTGGTATGCCCGCGGAGTACCCCTTGATTCCTCCCATGCTCCACCGATAACAGGTTTGTCTTATCTTCCCATCACCCACACCAGCCCCTTCTGGGGAGGAGGTACATGAAAGTGAGACAGTCTCTGTGCATTTAGAGGGGAAAGTGGGGTTCTACGCTCTGCAAAGGGAAGGGCAATTCTTGGAGATGCCACTCTCAGCCCCTCGGTTAAGGAGTGAGAAACGCAGGCGACACCCATAAGGAGGCGCTAACACCAGAAAGAACTCCCCTTCCATATTTAGGGGGAAACAGAGGAATATACAAGGTTGACCCAACTTTTCTAAATTGATTTTAGAATGTATTTCAGTTAATTGACTGTGATTTTGTTAGCCGCTCTGAGCCCGGCTTTGGCTGGAGAGGACGGGATATAAATAAAACATTTATTATTATTATTATTATTATTATTATTATTATTATTATTATTATTTCTTAATGCTAGAGCTACCAGGGTCACCAGCAGGGCTAGAGACATTGGCTGGCATAGCTGGGCAGCTGCGGTTAACCTTCCTGCTGTCCAGTGTGCCTTCTTGCTACATCATCACAATATACCACCAGCTAAATATCGCGCTATCTTGATATATCACGATGTCTGAAATAAGGTTGGAGTTATGTAAAGGCATTGGCTTGCTTCACAGTTTTCCCCACATTGTGGTTTTTGCGGAGCATGCACACACACACACACACACACACACACACACACACACCGTGATTCACGATATATTGCTAGGTGAGAAATTAAAAAACCAATGTCACAATATGGATTTCAAACTGGTTATATTGATATATTGCCCAGCCCTACTGCTGGCCTACTATGGCCCTGGCCAACCTGTCTGGGCCCGGTGTGTTGGAAGTCAAAAAGAGTGTGCAGCTATACACATTCTCTTTATTAGAGCCAGTGTGGTGTAGTGGTTAAGAGCGGTAGACTCATAATCTGGTAAACCGGGTTCGCGTCTCCGCTCCTCCACATGCAGCTGCTGGGTGACCTTGGGCTAGTCACACTTCTTTGAAGTCTCTCAGCCCCACTCACCTCACAGAGTGTTTGTTGTGGGGGAGGAAGGGAAAGGAGAATGTTAGCCGCTTTGAGACTCCTTCGGGTAGTGATAAAGCGGGATATCAAATCCAAACTCTTCCTCTCTTTAGCTTCTGAGTGTTGGAGAGCCCTAGCTGCACATGAGGAGAATGAGAGGAAGCAGCAGCTACCGCTGGTGAGCTGTGTGCTGGGACTGTTAATAATAATAATAATAATAATAATAATAATAATAATAATAATTTATACCCCACCCATCTGGCTGGGTTTCCCCGCCACTCTGGGTGGTTCCCAACAGAATATTAAAAACAAGATAAAACATCAAACATTAAGGACTTCCCTAAATAGGGCTGCCTTCAGATGTCTTCTAAAAGTCAGGTAGTTGTTTATTTCCCTGACATCTGATGGGGCGGCGTTCCACATGGCGGGTGCCACTACCGAGAAGGCCCTCTGTCTGGTTCCCTGCAACCTCACTTCTTGCAGTGAGGGAACAACCAGAAGGCCCTCGGAGCTGGACCTCAGTGTCCGTGCTGGACGATGGGGGTCAGGTATACTGGGCAGAAGCCATTTAGGGCTTTCAAGGTCAGCACCAACACTTTGAATTGTGCTCAGAAACGTACTGGGAGCCAATGTAGGTCTTCCAGGACCGGTGTTACGTGGTCTTGGTGGCCACTCCCAGTCACCAGACCAGCAGCTACATTCTGGATTAGTTGTAGTTTCCAGGTCACCTTCAAAGGTAGCCCCATGTAGAGCACATTATAGTAGTCCAGAGCATGCACCACTGTGGCGAGACAGTGAGTTGGCCCAGATTGCTGCTATTGCGGGCGCTTGGTGTAGTTCTTGCTATTGCTAAACTGAGCATCCAATCCTGGGCAGCTCAAGTGGAAGACAGGAGACAGTGACTGTGTTGCACACGCTCTGCCTTGGACCTTGTATCCTGAGGAGCTGCTTTCTTGAGGAGATGTTTGTTTTGGCTTCCTTTCTGTGGTGCCGCCTGACAAGTCACTTTCCGAGGAAAGGAAAGGCAGTTGAACTCTGTATCGTTATTGAACCTGCTTCCCCAGTTCAAACACAAACGGATAAGAAAGATTAACATTGCCTATGAATGCTTGCCCTTAAATAAGTCCTGCGGAGTTCAGCGTGGCATATTCCCAATAAAATAGCGCATAGGATTTCAGCTTCTCTGCAAGCATTTCCAGCTGAACTGACCTCTGAGTACATACATCCAGTTGCCTAGAGCAATAATAAAAGCTACCCCTGTAAATGTAAACAAGTCCAGTATGGTTCTCCTCTTTTAAAAGTTGTGAATCTGAATACAGTGGTACCTCGCAAGATGAATGCCTCGTAAAACGAAAAACTCGCAAAACGAAAGAGTTTTTCGTTTTTTGAGTTGCTTCACAAGACGGATTTCCCTATGGGCTTGCTTTGCAAGACGAAAACGTCTTGCAAGTTTGTTTCCTTTTTCTTAAAACCGTGCATTCACTTCGAGGAGCAACTCATAGCACGCGGCGTGGTAGCCTTTTTTGAGGTTTTTGAAGACTTTGGTGATTTTTGAAGCTTTTCCAAAGTCCGTGCTTCGCAAGACGAAAAAATTGCAAGACGAAAAAACTCACGGAACGAATTAATTTCGTCTTGCGAGGCACCACTGTACCAAAATGTCACAGAGGGAGCATGTGGAGTGATGGAAATTTGATTCGCCTCACTCTAGCTTGAAGCTGGGTTTGGTACAGAACTGGCTTGATTACCCTGACGGACGACCTGTATTTTCCATTTCCCCTAAAGTTAAAAAAAGGCATAGGAGTCTGTTGGGACACATCCTTTTATTTTCTCCTAAGCTAATCTTGTATTTAATAGAGAAGAAGAATAAAAAGCTCCGCAAGTTTCCTGGTGGTTTTTGTCCTGCTTGTCAAGGGGCTCTGCAGCCCAAGAGATTTTAGAAAAGTAGTCATCTTTTTTTAATCTGCTTTATAAGCTCGCTTCCTTTTTGAATGTCCCCTGTGTACATTAAGCCTTTAAACATACAGGCATATTGAGGCATACGAGAAAATCTGTGCTGAGCAGAAAACTTTATTCCAGTTTCACAGTGCTGCATGGCAAGGTGCCCTTTGTCTGTAGTGCAAATAGTATCCTTGGACATGTGGATGCTTGTTGGGCATGGTTGGCTGTTTCATTTTTGTATCTGACAAAACATCTCATGCGAGATTTACAGCCTGGTAAGTTGTTACAACAGCTCTGAAAACAGGTGTGTGTAGCAAAGAAGCACACAATACAAACCACTTGGGTCTTTTTTTTTGGCTAAGACCAATGGCTTTCTACCATGGGAATGTATAATACCTTCCTCTTGACACAACAACAGCTTTTCACAATGCCTTACTTTTAACATCCAGGACAATGTTCAACCCACTGAGGTCTAGCTCTGATGGCCTTATGGCGGTTCCCTCACTGCGAGAAGTGAGGTTACAGGGAACGAGGCGGAGGGCCTTCTTGGTAGTGGCACTCTATCTGTGGAATGCCCTCCAATTAGGAGATAAAAAACTTTTAGAAGGCGTCTGACGGCAGCCCTGTATCGATAATTTTTTATTGTGTTTTTATATGTGCTGGAAGCCTCCCAGAGTGGCTGGGGCAATCCAACCATACAGAGTGTAAATAATAAAATAATTATCATAACACGCAAAATGCTATAATTTTGTCTTCAGGCCAATGGACTTTTCCTACAACAAGCAGGTTGCTTTGTACTTGATTTAATATTATTATTACTATTATTAGAATTTATATACTGCCCTATACCTGTGGGTCTCTGGGTGGTTCACAGAATATAATCAAGATATAAAACTACAAAATACATAATAAAAATAAAAACAACAATCCAATAGCCCCCCCCCCCATTTTTTTAAAAAGGGCATAGGATGTAAATCAGATCAACCAAAGTCCTGGTTAAAAAGGAACGTTTTTGCCTGGCACCTAAAGGTACCGTATATAATGAAGGCGCCAGGCAAACTTCCCTCGGGAGAGCATTCCACAGATGGGGAGCCACTGCAGAGAAGGCCCGTTCTCGTGTTGCCACCCTCCAGACCTCTTGAGGAGGAGGCACACGAAGAAGGGCCTCAGATGATGATCTCAAGGTCTGGGTAGGTCCATATGGAAAGAGGCGGTCCTTGAGGTATTGCAGTCCTGAGCCGTTTAAGGCTTTATAGGTCGAAACCAGCACTTTGAATTGAGCCTGGAAACTAATTTGCAGCCAGTGCAGTCGGAATAGGATCGGTGTAATATGCTCAAACCGTCTTGCTCCCGTGAACAACCTGGCCGCTGAATTCTGCACCAGCTGAAGTTTCCAAACCATTTTCAGAGGCAGCCCTACGTATAACGCATTGCGGTAATCTAACCTTGAGGTTATCAGTGCATTGACAACAGTAGTCAGGCTATCCCTGTCTAGATACTGTAGGGGCATAGCTGGGCCACCAGCTGATGGAAGGCACTCCGGGTTACTGAGGCCACCTGAGCCTTGAGCAACAGCAAAGGATCCAGGAGTACCCCCAAGCTGCGAACCTGCTCCTTCAGGGGAAGTGTAACCCAATCAAGACTTGAAGCACTAATCCAAATTTCATCTCCTTACTCCCTCTTTTGGTTGTGCTTAAGAGAGGAGGAGCAGGCCATTCCTGCCCTTAATAATTATTTAGGTCACATCTACACCAAGCGTAATGCATTTGCCCTTTACCAATATTTCTACCGATTTTGGCCAGGGCACAGGCTTCAGACAGCCTGCCAATCACTGTCACCTTTGTTTCAGGCTCCTGTGCCTGAAGAGGGCTCCAAGTGGACACAGCATGCATGGTTTGCTAATCTGAGGTCAAGAAGTTCTCCATTTGAGGTCCCTGAGCCCTTGGCAGCAAGGGGAAAGTTGCATACTGCCATGCAAATGGCTCATTCAGGCTTGTTTTAACCTTGCCCTTCATATCCACACCTCAAATATTTTCAAATGCACAAGAGCTGACGCAGCCAGTCTTCCATTTGTTTATCACTCCTCCCCATATTTCACCCCATTGCTGGCAATGCTGATTTTTAGTTGATGTATTTTCAGTCGAATTGTGAAGGGTTGCTGGTTTATTTATGTCTAGAGAAGCCCAGCTTTGTCCGAAGGATAACTCTTATTGAATATGATAAAGATCTTTTGTCACTTGTTTTGTTTGCAGGTGTCTTTTTATAAGACATCCTCTAATCCCTTCAGGAAGAAATATTTTCTCCTTCTTAAAGAAGAGAGAGAGAAGAGAAGAGAAAGAAATCAGTATTAACTAAGTATAAAAGCTCTGAGCCTCTACCATTGTTGTTGATTCTTTGAGGGACATTTCCCAACAGTCATTGTTCAAATGGTTGTCAGGAGGAATCAAGTGAAACTCAATAAACAATGCCGTAACTGGTCCTCTCACTTTGTGTGCAGAAGCTTTTCTTGAGAGGATTTGCATTGAAGAAGTGGTCCATTTTCGAGTTATCATAGGGTCATTTAGAAGCATTCCAGCCTTTTCTCTTTTTTGCTTTACTAGCAGTTGCATATTTCAGTTCTGCACAAATAAGCTTGACCTATCTAGGCCTTGGAAGACTTTGAGGCGAGCACTGGAGGAAGAAAAACAAACCTGCAAATACCTTAGGGATGCTTTTGCTCTTTCCAGAGTTAGGGTATAGATTTTAACAGAAATATGTAAAGCTTCCTGCTCGCATTGTTGTGCTGTATGCATGTATAATAATTGATTTGATTAGACTGGATAGCTTTCCTGGAATGCAGTCCCCAACATAACTACTTGGAAGTAAGCCCCATTGAGTTCACTGAGGCTTACTCTTGGTTAGTCGGTACAACATTGCACAAATTATTGTAATCGGTGAGACTTCTAATTGGGCTTCTCTAGAGATTTTTCATAAAGTACTTGCTTCTAAAACGCTAATATATAGGATTTGTGTCTGTTTTTAAGGATTGTGTGTTTTATATTCGCAAAGACCCTTACTTCAGAATGTCTAGATGTGACCTGCAATTTTGTGTATGTTTTCTTGGAAGGAAATCCCACTATTTTCAGTAAACATGTTTAGACCTGCAGCCTTAAACTTGAAGAGAACTGTGTAGATGGACCCTTGATAGCTTTTGACCCTAGCTAGCCACTTTGAAAAATACTGGCTGTTGAATTATGCCAAATATTTTAACTCAAGTTCTTCACATTTCCTTTAGTTTTGCCTTGCTAACTCTCTCTCTCTCTCTCTCTCTCTAGGTATTATATATTGATTTTTAAAGAATAATTTTATAGGTTTTTTTTATTGTAACAAACAAATTATCCAATCAGTAAAACTGCAGGTTATCTTGTCACCCAGCTTCTAGACCATAGGAATTTAGAAAGTTGAAAATATTTTGTCCATCAACTTTAATTTCTTTTCCCCCCTTCTCCTCAATGTCGAGTTTGGGTTTTTTATTTTATTTTAAAGCCCACCTCAAGACTTTGCTTTGTTTCTGGAGAAACATTGTGTGCTCTCTGCAGCTGCCCTTGGAGAGAGAGAGAAAAAAAGGCCAGTGATTTATTGAAGCAAGCTGAATTGAAAACCCCCTTTTTTCCCCTCCCCAAAATCAACAGCTTGACTGAGTTTAAATAACTGACTTTTCATATCCTTTCATCACACACAAAGACCTAATCCTGAGACTACTTGAGCCACCAATGTCGGCTGTGGACAAGACCACCACTGGAAATGTCACTCCCTTCTCACCACACACAAAAACACATTGACTGCAGCTTTATGAAGTGAAAATGCCAAAGAAAAGGAAAATGCGAACGAGGTGGCCACAGTCATTTTTCTCCCCCCCAAAAAAAGGGGGGGGAGAGAAAAACTGCTGCATCTGGATATTAAGGACAAAAAGTGCCTAAGACGACGATAATAGCTTGGGTCACTAGCTTTCATAAGTGCAAATGAGTGGAACTGCCTCTGTTTGTTTCAACACCACTGACCCTTATATTTTATTGTGTGGAAATGTCAGGGAAAGTGTGTTGAAGGCATTCCGGCCTCTTTAAGCTTAACAATGCCTTCGTCATTTTGAGATTCCCAAGTGCTGCTCCACCCCAACCGCCTGCCCTCTTTCATGGGCAAAGAAGACTTATACAATTTTTGATAATGATTACATTCACATTCCTCTCTTTTTTAATATAGTTTATAAGGTAAATGCATTACTTGATGCTTGTGTGTGGATTTGCTTAATCCATAAGAACAGAAGGCCCCTATTGATTTATTGTAGACCGGCCTCTCATTGGCCTCTGCCATTTTTCTTTTACTGTGAAACGAGCAGGCAGGGAGAAGGAAAAATGCCATTCTTGTTATTTAAACAACTCCTTTTTGGAGTTCTGGGGATTTGGGGACAGAGCATGGACACCTCTCACAGCAGTTCTGTGAGATGAACCGGAGTAGAAATGATCTTCAAATCTGATGTTGGGTGGGCTCGTATGGAGAAACTTATATAGCATAGCACACTACCGACAGAAGGTCCCTTCCATCTCATCTTGTCTCCTTGGGATTGTGTGTGTAGATCTAACCCAGAGGAGACCAACACAGCGCCCACGGGTACCAGTGTGCCTTCTGGTATCTCCTGTGGCACCATGAAAGGTCTCACCTCGGAAATCCACAATACACAAGGGCCTCTTTGCTCTTCCTGCTCAGTTCCTGTTCTACATCAGACACACACCCCTTAAAACATGCCCACATTTCATTGGATGCCAGGATTGGACACCAGCCCTATCCTTTTCAAAAATGTGTGTGTGTTTGTGTACAAAATCTCCACCATCGTTGCACAGTCTCCTGACAAGAAGATTGTGGGGGGAGGAAGAAAAGACCAAGCAAGGTCATTAACATTTCTAACACCTTCTCAGCTACTACAAATCTTTTAATTCTCCTGTCAGTCAGGGAGTGTAACAATCCTGTTCTAAATGGTGATAAGTACAAATCTTCCAGATTGCCTTAAACTATTGATATACTATAGATATGACTTATGTGCTTACAAACAAAGTACTTTTTTCTGTTTGGCAAAAAGAGACGGCAGATTTCACTTTTTGATTCAAAGGAGGGAGGGCGATCTTTAAGCATAATTTGAATTGCCGAGATGTGTTTACCGGTGTGGCGTCTTTACAGCATAAATATGCATAAATAAGCTAAACCAATCTGGGAACAAGACTTTATCTCTGGCAAACATTACCCCCCCCCCCCCGCTCCCAAAGTCTTCTAAAATGTGCTCCTAGGTTTATGTGCACATCTTTTATCGGATTTTAGAACTCTTTTCACTTGCTTTTCATGAGATTTAAAAGTGATACACTGACTGATAGGCAAACCTTCCAGTAGATTTAAAGGAGTAGCATTGATAGCAGCAAATATTTGCCGCCGCCGTCCCCCGCCCCCCCCCCCCCCCCGGTCAACCATGAAAATTATGGGTTGGGTAGCAGAAGATGAAGAGCACAAGTAAGAGGCTGCTGTTGAAGTCCTGTTCTGTTTATCCTCCTGTCTGTTTGGCCGTTGTGAGAATAGGATGGTAGACCAGGAGACCTTTTGGCCTGGTCCAATAAAGCTCTTCTTAAGTTCCTAAGCATCTTCTTGAGAAGAGCAGAGGGATGCAGATAGTTTTTGTCTGACCTGACCTGTGTGTAAGAGTTGCAAGGGACCCCAAGGGACTCGGCTAAAGCATCCTGGACAGATGTCCATCCAACCTCTGCATAAAAAAGTGTCTTCACTCCCATCGTTCAGCCCTGACACTGAGGCCCAGCTCAGAGGGCCTTCTGGCAGTTACCTCGCTGCGAGAAGCGAGGTTACAGTGAACCAGGCACAGGGCCTTCTCGGTAGTGGCGCCCACCTGTGGAACGTCCTCCCATCAGATGTTAAGGAGATAAACAACTATCTGACTTTTAGAAGACATCTGAAGGCAGTCCTGTTTAGGGACGTTTTTAATGTTTGATGTTTTATTGTGTCTCTAATATTATTTTGGGAGCTGCCCAGAGTGCCTGGGGAAACTCAGCCAGATGGGTGGGGTTTTTTTATTTTTTTTATTTTATTATTATTATTATTATTATTATTATTATTATTATTACTATTTAAAACCTCCAAGGAAGCAGAGTCCACCACCTCTTGTGGGAGTCCGTTCCACTGTTTAGTCAGAATCTCCTTTCTTGTAACTTGAAGCCATTGGTTCGAGTCCTACTCTCCGGAGCAGGAGAAAACTTTCTCCATCTTCCATGTGAAATGAGTTGCTTTTTTTTTTTTAAAAAAAAGCAGAATTGTTTTGGATTTTTCATTGAAATTTCCGAATTTATTGTGCCTCAGCGGGACCTTCTAAATTAACCTTCAATTGCACTTCCAGTGCCTACTCGAATACTTTCGGTAGTGAAAAGGCTAGAGAAAGTTAGAGAAAGTAAAGGGAGCCCATTCCTCCTTTTATTTATTTTAATCATGGCCCATCAAATTCTGGACCTTCCACTGCTGCGATGCAAGGTGTGCTTCCAGGGATGTTGTTGTATTTGCATACGTTAAAGAGTTGTTGGGAAATCGGGCAATTAGGTGCCTTAACTACGCAAGGCTTGGTCGCCACCTATGCATAACTATGTCTGCCTTTTTGAGACTACTTCATTAAGAGTTCATTTGTATGCAATTTTGACTTTCCAAAATGCATGCACTACATTACGGTGATCCGCCCTGTCATAAGTGTGATGATAATAATAAGGTGTCATGGGCTGATCTAAAGCACCTTTCAAAGATGGAGTCAGACATCTGTTAGTCATCTTAACAGTTTTCTCCTCCTGTTTTGCTTTGATCCCAGTGAGACTTTAGTTGTATCCACCTCATTCTGCATAGCATTGCTTCCCCTTTGACAGGTCTTTGTTTCTAAATATTGCAGCCTATAATCCAGCGCCTTCGATGGGGAATTGGAAATTTTAAAGGCCTAAAATATTCCACAGTGTTGTAACGTTTGGAAATTTTGTCTGGCTCAATTTCGTTGCCCAATGGGAGTACATATGTTTTCAGAAAGCACAGTATTGCTCCTAAGTTCCTCAGGATTTCTTTTGTTTGTTTGTTTTTTTTAAAAAAAAAACAGGAGTACAGTATTTTTTATATTATAATAAAGACTTTGGGGTTGAGAAAATAACTGGACTCCTTTTGTGATTTGGTTGTTGCAGACTTTGCTTCAGATATGTGGCGTGGTGGCAGTGGCAATTGGAGTGATTCCCTGGATTCTCGTCCCTTTAATTCCACTCTTCATTCTTTTTATCTTTCTTCGACGGTATTTCTTGGATACATCGAGAGACATTAAACGTTTGGAATCTACAAGTATGTATTATTGATACGGCTTGTTTTTAAAAGATTTAGGCATCATTTAAGAGTGCAAGAGGCTTAAAAGTTTTGCCCATAACTCAAGGACAGTACTGGTTTCTCTCCCCTTCCTTTTTTGAGAAAACTGAAGAGTGCCTTGATGATGATTTTCAAATGCTTCTTGTTCACTTGTTTCTGTGTTGTTGCGACAGCTGTTAAATACCGTATTTTTTTGCACCATAACACTCACTTTTTTCCTCTTAAAAAGTAAGGGGAAATGTCTGTGCGTGTTATGGAGGGAATGCCTACAGGTGGCATGCCTACAGATTTTCCTCCTCTAAAAACTACGTGCGTGTTATGGTCGGGTGTGTGTTATAGAGCGAAAAATACGGTAGGTTATGTAACATTCTGCTTCTAGGCCCAGAACAAACAACACCACCACTACTGGGTCTTCTAAGTATGGCTGGATTCACATGACCTCTTATTCCATTTTCATGATGTTTCCCTTACTGTTATATTCAAGCTTTCACGCAAGGTAAAAGCCACTTCCGGAACTGTAGTGGTACAGGTTTGGCACTCATTTTAATATTATTTTCAATAAGATTTTTTTTTCCTGGGAACAAAAAACATGGAAATGAGGGTCGGCAGACGGTCCTCCTCGGGTGAAGTGGGGTCCACAGCGGGAAGCCGGGCAAGGACAGGAACTCTGGGGGAAACAGGACTGGATGCTGGCCGAAACAGCTCATCAACGACGTTGCTCCTGCAACCTGGGACCGGGCTGACTGGCCTTTATCTTCTCTGAGGCCAGGGGCGGTCCCGGCCCCCAGGAGACCCGCCTCTCCTGGCCTTAAGGCGAGCACTCCTCCTGGGAGAAACCAGTTCCCTTCGCCTCTCTGCCCTGAGCCTCTGCAGTTCAGGAGAGGCTGAAGGGCTACTGGGCCCAGGGGGAGACTCACCTGTAGGCACTGAGTCCTCAACCACCTCTGGAGCCAGAGTGGATTCACCTGGTGCCTGCTCCTGAGGATCCGGCACAGGTGCAGGCGCTTCAGAATCAAGGCCCTGCCCCAGTTCAGCCGGCCCTGGAGGCGGGGACTCCTGTGCAGGCTGGGATTCCTCCAGTTCAGCCTCTGAATCGGATTCCCAGGCCATCACAGCACCATATTTCACTGAAGTTTCAGAAGTGCCTTTTATGTTGTGCGAAAACTCAGATATAATGTCGCACTTAACAGTACCTGTGTAAGGTAAAAAGCTAAAGGACCCCTGGACAGTTAAGTCCAGTCAAAGGCAACTATGGGGTTGGTTGTGGCGCTCATCTTGCTTTCAGCCAAGGAAGCCAGCGTTTGTCCACAGACAGCTTTCTGGGTCATGTGGCCAGCATGACTAAACCTCTTCTGGCACAACGGAACACTGTGACGTAAGCCAGAGCTCATGGAAACACCATTTATCTTCCCACCGCAGCGGTAGCTATTTATCTACTTGCACTGATGTGCTTTCGAACTGTTAGGTTGGCAGAAGCTGGGACAGAGCAACAGGAGCTCACCCCATCGTGTGGATTCAAACCACCAACCTTCTGATCGGCAAGCCCAAGAGGCTCAGTGGTTTAGACCACAGCGTGTATAAGGTACAGTGCAAGGTCAGGGGTGGCCATCAAAGCCACCCCTAAATTTGATGACCCTTGCCATTGAAGCACATGTAAAGTTGGGGTGCCAAGATGGATGCACTTGGCACAAGCTCTGAAGTTGCCTTCAGCTTGGGTTCAGTTCTCCTCACTGGTCCATTGACATGGCTTCTTCACGCTCTGTGTTCTCATCTTTACTGCTAAAAATGCTCTTGGGATGTCCTCCTGATGCTACTTCTGCCTCTATCTTGTAAAGTAAGCGGGTACACCCAACTAATCAGCAGCCCACCCAGGTTTCTCTGACTGGAGGCTGTGTTACCCATGTACCAAACAGTATAACATTCTCACCGGTAAGATGTAACCCAATAAGTTTCAC
Source organism: Podarcis cretensis (assembly GCF_951804945.1). Classification (NCBI taxonomy): domain Eukaryota; kingdom Metazoa; phylum Chordata; class Lepidosauria; order Squamata; family Lacertidae; genus Podarcis; species Podarcis cretensis. Next base: position 95,644,292 of record NC_137173.1, on the reverse strand, counting down.
AGTTATGTGACTTGGTATAAATTAAAGTAGTCCGTTCTTGAGAATTCTGAATCACAGAATACTTTATCAGTGATAAGCATGGTTAACATAACCTTGGAGGAAAACCCTCTTTCTCTCTCTTTTATATAGCTGAGTAATAAATACCATACATTTATTCAGATAGTACTACTCTTAGTTGAGAATGATGGTATCATTTAACCCCTCATCTTGCAGCTCGAAGCCCCGTGTTCTCTCATTTGTCATCATCGCTCCAGGGACTTTGGACTATTCGTGCTTTTAAAGCAGAGCAAAGATTCCAAGAATTATTTGATGCTCATCAAGATCTTCACACAGGTTTGAAAAAAATAAAAATAAATAAATATTTTGCAGTTTGGTGGAATTGAGTCGCAAAGCTTCTGCTGAGCTGTACTACTCAAGATGCAGGTGAAGAGTAAGAATTTTATAGCTACATAGCTATTAAATTCTTACTTTGAGACTGACAACCCTTTAGCACAAGCATGGGGGAACCTGTTTCTCTTCAGCTTTTGTTGGACTACAACTCCCATCATCCTTAACCAATAACATGCTGGCTAAGGCTGATGGGAGTTGGAGTCTATCAACTGCCCTTTATCCCTTTCCCACTCCTAGAATCTCATCCAGCCTCTGATGCTTGAAAATCATTGCAAGGATCCTGTTCCAGATTGGCTGAAGCCCTCAACAGGAGCACTTCTCTTAGGGCAGGGGTCTTCAAACGCGGCTCCGGAGCCGCATGTGGCTCTTTTACACCTTTGCCGCGGCTCCGGGGCGGATACTAGCGAGGGGAGGATGCGCATTGTGTGCCCCGACACTCCCCACTGTGGCGGGCGCTGTACTGGCTGTGACGTCGCATGGGGGCGGTGCATGCGTTAGTCATGCACCGTCCCGACGTCACCTTCCCGCCCGCCCGCCCGCCCACTACATTGTAAGGGGCATGTACGCTGGTCACTGCATTGAAAGAGGGCATGTACGCTGGTCACTGTTTTGAAGGGGAGTGAAGAACACACACACACACAAAGGTAACTTGTTAATTTAATGTTTATTTCTATGAGGAGGAATAATTCTGAGGGGTCAAACAAAGAAATAATAATAAAAAGTGACAAAAAAGTTATTTTTATAATGACGAGTTTTGCGGCTCCCAGTTTTTTTTCCTTCGGAAACAGGTCCAAGTGGCTCTTTTTGTCTTAAAGGTTGCAGACCCTTGTCTTAGGGGTTTGGGATATACTGCAACATTGTGTTGCAGGTAGGGAGGGATTTCGGGATTTCTGGCCCCTGACTCTTCCAAATGTGTACATTCATAAGTCTGTTCCATCTCATTTCTGTGTTAGTCTACAAGTACCATCTGCACAAAAACATACATTTTAATATGTATTGTACCTCGGGTTACAAATGCTTCGGGTTACAAACACTTCAGGTTACAGACTCCGCTAACCCAGAAGTAGTACCTTGGGTTAAGAACTTTACTTCAGGATGAGAACAGAAATCACTCAGCGTCAGTGGGGGGCCCCATTAGCTAAAGTCGTACCTCAGGTTAAGAACAGTTTCAGGTTAAGAACGGATCTCCAGAACGAATTAAGTTCTTAACCATAGGTACCACCGTATGTCATTTTTAAAAGTATTTATCTAAAAATATGCACTCTAGAATGCATTTTGATACTTTTTTAAAAAAATCAGGAACTGCACTGCAGAAATTGGAGATGTGTGGCATACACATTAGTCTGAGAGGAATGGATCAGGTCAGCTTGTGTCAAAATTCTCGCACTTACAGATCATCCTTTATTACTTCAAGGAAAGTTGCTATTTAGAATTTTATAATTTGCCTGGACAACCAAATTGGAATACAGTGGTACCTCGGGTTACATACACTTCAGGTTACATACGCTTCAGGTTACAGACTCCGCTAACCCAGAAATAGTACCTCGGGTTAAGAACTTTGCTTCAGGATGAGAACAGAAATCGTGCTCCGGCGGCGTGGCGGCAGCAGGAGGCCTCATTAGCTAAAGTGGGACCTCAGGTTAAGAACACTTTCAGGTTAAGAACAGAACGAATTAAGTACTTAACCCGAGGTACCACTGTATTCTGTCTGGTAACAAACAGACATGTATTGTACTGTATACTGGTAGACTCATGACACAAAAGACTTCCTGGCTAAAGATGCCCCATTGATATCAGTGTGGTCCTAAAGTTTCTCAGGCTTAACTGTTCTTAAGAGTATGACTTGGCCTTTGACATAAACATTCCCCCTCCTTTTTATTTTCTTCTTTCTTTTTTAGAGGCTTGGTTCTTATTTTTGACGACCTCTCGATGGTTTGCCGTACGCCTGGACGCCATCTGTGCCATCTTTGTGGTTGTGGTTGCCTTTGCTTCTTTGCTCCTTGCGCATAGTGAGTATATTCGCTGGAGTAGCAGCTACTCTTCCAAGACTTGATTTGTGTTATCATTTTCCTCTAATCGTGCTAAAGCCAACAGCTGAGTGAATTATTCTCTGCCCGAAAGTCAGACATCTGTAATGGGACATCTATGTTCAAAAGTGTTATGGCTTTGTGGTATTACAGGTGAAGACCCTACCAACATGTCTCATGTGATGATAGATTTTAAGTTTCTTTCTTATTTAATAAGATTTTTATTAAATTTTCTGCTTTACAATCTCAGATAAACATTTTACATACTTAGAATATCAATGACTTTGCTTCTTTCCCCCCTCATGGTTCATTTTGCATATCTTACATCCCTGATGTTTTACAAAAACTATACCAATCGGTTTTCCATTATTACATCCATCAAAAATTATTTACACTGTTGAATTTACCTGAATGCTGCTAGCGTTTTCAGTTGTACACAATTATTTTCCATAAACGTTTTCTAATCTTCTTTAAACGCATGTTCTTCTTGTTCTCTTATTCTGTATGTTAAGTCTTCAAGTTGTGCATATTAAATTAAAAAGTTTGTATAAAAGTTTTGAAACTTTCCTTCTTTTTTCCTCGGTATAGCTCTAGATGCGGGGCAGGTTGGTTTAGCTCTGTCCTACTCAATCACGCTCATGGGAACATTTCAGTGGGGAGTTCGGCAAAGTGCTGAAGTCGAGAACCTGGTAATATCCATTAGTTCCAATTGGAAGCTTTTAAAATACTTTTTGTGTTGCTTGGGCTTTGCAGTTAAATGCCACTGCTTTCCAAAGCACGATGTTATATACACTATAATACATGCTTTTTGAGTTTTGCATAGTAACACAATAATTGCTTGTTTAGTAACATAATAATTGCTTGAAGGTATGCAAGCTGGAAAAAATAATGTTAAAATTACTCCTGTAGTTGCTGATACTGATAAAGCAGGCTTATAGTTTGAATTCCTAGTTTATAGATTGCAGTAATATAATGCAAAATGGTTAGGCTGCTAAAGAGAGTGACTTATGGCTGTCTAGAATATAAGCCATCATGATGTAGAGTGGGAATCAGAAAACTGAGCCCTTGGCCCCTTTGGGGAGGAAAGATGGGATATATATTAAATAGAACAAACAAACAGACAAATTCAGACCGAGGAGAAATAGGTTAATGTTCATGTGTCATTTACCTGCCCTGGTTAGATATCTGTAAAAGGGAACTGAAGAACAGTCCACTTCTCTGAGGCTTGAGGATTTGATAGATGTTAAAAGATAATGGGTTAATGAAGAGATAATGCTCATCTTAGGGGTTCACAGCATCATTGTTTCATCCATTTAAGGAATTTGGAAACAGTTGTCAAGAGAAGTGCTAAAAGTCTTTTGGAAACCATATCAACCATCATTTTCTGCCCTTTCTTAGTGGTAGAAACAATGGCACTGACTGGTACAATTATGGAGGAAGGAGGGGGTGGTGGAAACCAAAGCATTCAGGTTGCGAGAGAAGTTGTGGTTTTGAGAATCCAATCCTGGTGACTAGAAAATTAATTCCTTGAATCAGCTTTTGTAATTGCAGACAGGGTTGTTGACGTGCATCTGGATTTGTTGCTTTGTTCCAGATGATATCAGTAGAAAGAGTCCTGGAATATACAGAACTTGACAAGGAAGCACCTTGGGAGACAAACAAGCACCCGCCACCGGACTGGCCAAGCGAAGGTGTTGTTGTGTTTGAAAATGTGAACTTTGCTTACACCATAGATGGTCCTTTGGTACTGAGACATTTGTCTGCTGTAGTGAAGTCAAAAGAAAAGGTACATTTTTTTGGTTTTTGGTCACCAAGGTAAAATGGATCTTGAGAGTCATGTAATCCGGGCATTGTGAACCTGTGACCCTACAAATGTTGGGATCCAGCTTCTTTCCCTACACACTGTGGGCCATATGGGTGGAACTTATGGGGAAAGCTTCCTAGATAGACATTCATCCCCCCCAAGAAAGGGTACCTTCTAAGTGAAAGTTTCACTCAATGTGATACTTTCTTCCCCAAGACTCTAATTCTCTCCTTATGAGAGTGGCTAATTTTACCAGTTGACAACAGACTTTGTGCATCACTGCTGCTCTGGAAGGCCCTTGATTTTCAGGGGACTTTGGGGTCTGCACCCATCTATGGGACTACTTGTTGTTTAGTCGTGTCCGACCCTTCGTGACTCCATGGACCAGAGCACGCCAGGCACTCCTGTCTTCCACTGCCTCCCGCAGTTTGGTCAAACTCATGCTGGTAGCTTCGAGAACACTGTCCAACCATCTCATCCTCTGTCGTCCCCTTCTCTTTGTGCCCTCCATCTTTCCCAACATCAGGGTCTTTTCCAGGGAGTCTTCTCTTCTCATGAGGTGGCCAAAGTATTGGAGTCTCAGCTTCAGGATCTGTCCTTCCAGTGAGCACTCAGGGCTGATTTCCTTCAGAACGGATAGGTTTGATCTTCTTGCAGTCCATGGGATTCTCAAGAGTCTCCTCCAGGACCATAATTAAAAAGCATCAATTCTTTGGCAATCAGCCTTCTTTATGGTCCAGCTCTCACTTCCATACATCACTACTGGGAAAACCATAGCTTTAACTATACGGACCTTTGCTGGCAAGGTGATGTCTCTGCTTTTTAAGATGCTGTCTAGGTTTGTCATTGCTTTTCTCCCAAGAAGCAGGCTTCTTTTAATTTTGCGGCTGCTGTCACCATCTGCAGTGATCATGGAGCCCAAGAAAGTAAAGGAAATCCCGAAAAGACCCTGTGCATCAGTAGAAAAAGCCTCTTTACTGGATACAAATTAAGAGTATTGTAAGCCGAAGACAGATCTACCAGTTTTCTCTTGTGCTATTATATAAGTTTGCGGGGGGGGGGGGCAGATGCCAGAATAGAGGACTATCACTTAGGCATCTCTTTTTGCTGGGGACAGACAAGGAGCAGTGGGTTTTAAGTTCAGGAAAGTAGAGCAATAGAGACTTAAGAGCAGTTCAGTAATTGAATAGGGAGCTTATGGATTCCCATTCATTGGAAATAATTCAAAAACAGCTTGGATAAACATCTCATAGTGGGGATTTTTAGGGGTAAAATAACCTTTTTTCCGGATTGTGGATTATATTAGATGCCCCATTGGGCACCTCTTGTGACCACATATTCCTGCATATCTAAAATGCTTTCTCATCCCCCTAGCTCCCAATTGATTTCTGAAAAAGAATGATTTTCCTTACGAAAAAATTTCCAGCTTGTCTTTTATTTGCAGAGAGATGACTTCATGGGAACAAGCTGGGTGGGAGTTGAAGCTCTTGAGGTTTTTATGCAGTGCGTCTGTTTATCTCTTTCATACTCCTACTTGCCTTTGGGCCCAGCTCACTTGCCGGGGTAATAAGCCATTCTAATAGCGGATAAGAAGATTTGCATTTCACGGGAAGAAACAAACAAAATAAAGGATGAGAAATAAGAGAGAGAATATGTTGCTTAGGCAGTAGCTCAGTGCTGCCTGCATTTCTTGGTCTGCTTGGTTTTTTTTTACGTTTTCATTGCTAAAAGAGGAGGGTTATTGTTTCTTTGCCATCATAAAGAAGAGATGCAGTCTATTATGATCATTATCATTATGCTTGCTATTATTTTTATTATTAATAGGGCATAGCAGTAATATTATCAGGAGTTGCCAACCTTTTTCTTTTTTTTTTAAGGCTCAAGGTTCATTCAGATTTTTGAGCAAGTGTTTTTTCACACCCTCTCTCTCCAACATTCAGCTCCAGTAGAATCAATCTTAGACTTGGAGAGCACATAGTGCTAGAAGAGGAAGTGAGACAGAGTTAGCCACCCTCACCAACTCATGCCCAAGGAGGCAGTGGGGCACGGGCAGGCCTGCAGAGGCGTTGCTGGCACCAAGAAGCAGATATCAAGGGCATCATTGCCATAGTGGCACCCTTTGCAAACTGTATAGATTGTTATCCTTTCTCACTTGTACCTTCTCCAAAGCCTTTCCTACGGACTGCCTTATCATGATGGGGAACTGGGAGAGATTCTTGTTGTCAAGCTCATCTCCTATTCTTTTCCCTCCCTAATCTAACTTTGGGAGTGATCCGATGCACAAGATGGTGATGTAAAGCCGGTGTAAGAGACCTAAATCCCCTGTTGCCGTTAGCAGCTCACTTCACCCCATACAACAAAGCATTCCCCCCCAACATTGCTCAGTGCGCTCTTTTTCATTGGATGCCAGCCTGAAAGAGGAATTGTTGACAATGAGCATAGCAGCTGCATTTTTATTTTAAGTACCAATGTTTATAAAACGCTTTCATGCTTCTAATGCACTTCTGCACATCAGTGACATCAGAGGAAACACTTGAACTCTTTTGTTCTAATACCGAACTCTGCACAGTTTTGTTTCCTTGCTCTTCCCTTTTAAAAATTATTATCATTCAGCTTTCTTATCCTCATCTTTGCTTCGGAAGGAAGTCACGCTCTTTCGGAAGTCATAGCACCTCCGTCTTTCTGCTCCTTGTGAAAATCAAAGCTGAAGGGATCAAGCTATTTTTCATACGTTTGTGCACATTTCAAAGTATCTGCTTTGCTTTCCAGCAGCAAAATTGAAAGAGCAGCAAAATAATTATTTTAAAAAGCTCTTTGTCTCACATGATTGAGACTACACAGCCAAATACATTCAGTGTCTCCTTTTGGAGGGTGAAAGGTGCAGTCGAGAGTGGTTCAGGGTCCGAGGCCTGTTTGAGTTCTCCCAAGGTTCAATTCCAGGAGGAGAACAAATGACCGGCTTATTGTAGCACACTTTGGCATATATGTATTTCTGAATACTTCCAACTGGAAGGAGATAAACCCAGGGCAGTGCCTTGTGCAGCCACCCTGCATGCGAACTTTTAATGTAGAGAGGAAGGCAGAATTAGTTGCCCCAAGTCAAGGCTGGTCTATGGCATTGGTGCCTTAAGGTAATTTTAGACTCTAGAAGTGGGCTTAATCAAAAAAACCAAACTCTCACACTGGGGGAGAATAGATGGTGCCCCTTCACCCAGTCTAGAACAGCTCTGCCAGTCTCTGCCCACACAGTGATACCAGCATCACTCCAGTGCTGCTGATCTCCCCATTCTGCCTGCTAAAAGATTTTTGTTGTTATAGATTCTGTCATATCAAAGAGTTAATAAAAATATATATACAGTGTCTTTTCTGATGGCACAATATTAGAATGCGGTGAACATGTCCTCTCAGATCAGCTGATGTTACAAACAAACCACTCACACTTACCTGCTCTTTTTTAGGTGAATTATTTTGTTTTTGTGTGTCATGGTTTTATATAATGTGTGTGTGTGTATATGTATATATAATGGTGAGAAGCCACTCTGGACCTCTGAGAGGGTCTAGCTGGTGCCTTGGACTTCGTACTTCCAACAACTGACCTCATATTCTGATTCAGAGGTCTTGGGTTAATATTTTTGTTGTCTCCATTTCCCCTTTTTATAATGGAAAAGCCAGTGACCTACCCATGAGACTTGCTCTGAGGTTAGATTAGAGAAAGGAAATGTTATTCCTTTATCCCAAAGAAAATGTTAATAATGTTTTATAAGCCACCCCATCCCTGAAGGGTTAGGGCAGGCAACAATAAATTTAGAAACAAATAAAAAATTGCATTAAAATTTAAGATCAATTTTAACAGCTGAGACAAGACAGTTATGCCTTAAGGGAAAGGGCGGGAATCTTAATAAATGAAGTAGATGGCAGATATTATTAATGGAAACGCTTTTGTTTTATCCATATTACTTTGGCCTTGTATAACAGTAGCTTTATACCACTCAAGTATGTTCAGGTATTACTGGCACAGTTTAAAAACAATGTTTATTTATAGTGATCTTTTTGCTGCCTTGTCTTCTGTTATCTGGCTTGTCAATCTTGCCCACCAAGTACTAAAGTATGCAAGATAATTGTGAACAGCACTTTAGAAAAATGCTCTGTTCATGGCTTAGCTCTTGTGCGTGTGTTTTTTCCCCCTTTCCTTTCAGGTTGGAATTGTGGGAAGAACAGGAGCTGGAAAGAGCTCTTTAATAGCTGCTCTTTTCCGGTTGGCTGAGCCCCAAGGAAGAATTTGGATTGATAAGTATTTGACATCAGAACTAGGACTTCATGACTTGAGGAAGAAAATTTCAATCATACCTCAGGTATGGTCTACTTTGTGTATCAGTACATTATAGAGGTCCAGCACTCTCCAGAAAGTCTGGATTTGTAGTATTTTCTTTATCATTATTCTGCACCCTGTTGGTAGCAATCCAGGAATCTAGTGTTGTGGTTCTTTCTCTCCTCCCCACACCCCCAGTCATTTTTAATATTTTTTTTTGCACATGTTAATCCTCTTTTCTCTGAATGTTGACTCGAAAAGGAAGTGAAATTATTATGACTATTTTAACGGTTTCATTATCTGTGTTTCTGCCATGCCCAAGCAGCTTTGCTTGCAGTCATTAGTTATCATTGCAGATTGAATTTAGTTTGTAGGCAAAGGTGCTGTATTCTGCAGGCGGGGGGACAACACACAAGATATGATGGAGCAGTAATTATAGCAACATAAAAATATAAAAGGCTAAAAATCTGCAGGCCAAGTTGCTGTGATGCGTCTTGACCATTCCTACCCACAAACTGAATAAAAGTCTATCCTTACATATACTGGCATATCAGTTTTCACTGTGGACACAACCCATGTGGGAAACAGTTATGGCCCTTCTGTGTGTACAATTTATAGCAGTCCCCCACCCCAATTTTTCTGCATGCCTCGCCATGATGTCATTCTTCATTCCACAGCTCTTTTCAAATACAACAGCCACTTTTTCTTTAGTTGCCCCCCCCCAAAAAAAGTGAAGGGTCGTAACTCCAGAAAGGGGTCATAACATTTCCATGATGTGAAAAGCGCTTTTGCCTAGTTTTCTGCGTTCTGTGTGGCATTTGATGTGTCAGGTTTCAGTGACTTCCATTTTGTACCCCCCTTCCTCATCAACTTTTCTTTCTTTCTTTTTTTGGTTTTGCAAATTCACAGAAAAATATTCTTGCAAATATTAAAGTTTTACACATGATTCTTTTGAATCTAGGACTTCCCTTCTCCCTCCGTGGGTTCATTAAAAAACTTTTCCAACTGCATATTATAGGTACATCCAATTTGCAGTCCTCCATTATATCCAAAGTCTTATGTCTCATTCCAAGAGTTATTTAAAACCTGCCAAAGAGTTCAAGTGTTTACAGTGGTCTTTCAAATACAATATATATTTGTCCCGTTCTCTGCTGAAGTTTTGATCTTCCTGATTTCTGATTTCCCCAGTTAGTCTTGCCATCTCTCCATAGTCCAATAGTTTCATCTGCCAGTCCACCCTCGTAGGTATCTTATGGTGTTTCCATAGTCCTGTACATTTCCACTATCCCTGGTCAACCTCTTTTGATGGGAGGTCATCCAGACCTAGGGACGTGGGTGGCGCTGTGGGTTAAACCACAGAGCCTAGGACTTGCCAATCAGAAGGTCGGCTGTTTGAATCCCCACAATGAGGTGAGCTTCTATTGCCCGGTCCCTGCTCCTGCCAACCTAGCAGTTAGAAAGCACGTCAAGGTCAAGTAGATAAATAGGTACCACTGCGGCAGGAAGGTAAACGGCGTTTCCGTGTGCTGCTCTGGTTCGCCAGAAGCGGCTTAGTCATGCTGGCCACATGACCCAGAAGCTGTACACCAGCTCCCTTGGCCAATAAAGTGAGATGAGCGCCGCAACCCCAGAGTCAGCCACGATTGGACCTAATGGTCAGGGGTCCCTTTACCCTTTACCTTTACATCCTGACCTAAACAGTGAACTCAGAAAGTTCCTGTTGTCTAAACAGAATTCCGGAACCAGGTGTTCAATACCAAAAAAATAATTGTAACCTGAAAGGGCTTTTGATACCGTGTACATTTGCTCATTACTAAGATATTTGCTTGGTTAGTGGAAAAGAGAATAGAAGTGGTGTGGGTACAAACACAGAACCTTTCTCAGTCCAAACACATCCCATCATTGGTGTTGACAGAAAAAGCACAATCACCATCAAAACAACAGTGACAATCAATGGCTAGTATGTCTGGAAGGCTCCTGTTGTGCAAAATTGATCTCCATGTGGTTTGTGTAATTTTAGCCATTTCAGCAAAAACTGAGGCACAGCTTCCCATTGGTTGCAAGAGTTTCTTGCACTCAGCGGAAGCCACGTTGCATGTTTGGGTTCCAAACAACGTTCAAAAATGGAAGCATTTACTTCCGGGTTTTTGGCACTCAAGAACCAAAGCGTATGACAACGGAGCTCTTTTTGGCTTTGCTCTTGCTATGGTGTATTAAGTTTTTACCTTGTACCTTTGGTACATTTTATTTTATTTTACTTTATTGCATTGCATTGCTGTGGCTCGTGGCTGATGCAACTAAAGAGTCTTCTGGTTGAGATTCTTCTGATATAGCATGAAGGAAGAATGGTCATTTTCCTTCAACACAGAATGACCAAATAAAACTCCAAACATCAAACATCTGGGATGGGTGAAGGCAGGGACTCCATCGTCAAAGCGTGACTTCCTTTTAGAAATCCGTTTCCGGGCAAGGGAGAGGGACTTGGGAGAGGTGAAGAAATTGGGAAGCAAAGTAGTGACCGGTGGGGTAGGGGAGAGGAAGACCCTCTCTCAAAACACACTATCTGTGTGCTAAGACCTATAGGTAAAAGAAGGGCTGGGAAGAGCAGGATTCTGGGGTCAGAACGTGTTTTCCCACAAGTAAGGCTCATGACATTTATGATGATTTGGCAGGAGGCATGTTTCTGTTTACGAAGCACGACCACCACAAGCCCAAAGAAAATGACCTAATTTGGGGTGGATTCATAGCTACAGTCTCCCTAGTAAAATGGAAAGCTCGGTTGCTCCTTTCCTGCCTCAACCCTCAACATATTGTTGCTCGTGTGTGTTTTTAATTCATGACAGTGTCACAAACTCAGTGCTAGGAGCCATGCGCAGTAATTACCTTTTATATAAAGAGGTTTTTTTGCTGCGAGTTTTTCTTGTTTTTTTAATGCACTACGGTAAAAAATTTAGTGAGCAGAATGGCCCTCTAAAAGCCCCCTTTGGCTTATCCTCCTTTCCCTCTCTGTTCAGAGAATGGAAAGCACAGAATGAGGCAGGTATGCTATTACTAGCAAATACATACAATTGGATTGCAGCCTAATGCAGCCTCCCTTTTTGTTTCTGAACACTGAAGGCTTCATTAATGCACAGTAGCGCTTCTGAGTGAAGTTGGTGACCTTTTTGTGTCTAAAAAGGACTTTACATGGACTTAAATTCTTCTGCCTTTGTGCTTGCACAATGTTCATTCCTCCTGAAAATGGACGATGATCAGTTCATTCAAAGGCTGCAAGGTTTTGAAAGACCTTTTCCAGGCTATTTCAGGTGGGAGTTGCATTGTAAAATACTGGGGGGGGGGGATACATTTAAGAGCTCAGAGATATTCTCCGAAGCTAAGTCTGCTTTCTATCCTTTGAGATACAATGTTATATACATTGTTGACACACGGGCTTCTTGTTATCAGTGTACAATTAGTTTGACAAAATAAGAAGTGTTTTGACTTCTATCTTTCCAGTTGTAAGTAAAGGTTTAGTCTAAAATCCCCGGGGAGATTCAAGTGTCTAAAGATTGGTGGGTACAATTACTTTGCAGGTGAAAAGAGACTCTCTCTCTCCCTCCCTCTCTCTCTCTCTCTCTCTCTCTCTCTCTCTCTCTCTCTCTCCCCCTACCCCCAAATTCTTAGGAGTTTATAAAAGGAAGTAACCTTTGCATGTTTGGATTTGAAAACTGCAGACGAGGCTAAATTGTGCAATCTTTTATTAATTAAGACAATATCAGGTGTGTTGGAAGCAACTGTACAAAGTGATTCTTCATCCTCAAACACTCTGTCCATACTCTCTCTTGATCAAATTCTCCTTGTCTCTTTGCTGTAGAGTTGCTGGTGCAAACTGTCCTTTGGTGTGAAACCAGTGGTTGGGGCTGGTTCACAAAACCCTAAGTATTGCTGGGAAAGCAGGGAGGGAGATGTTGCAGAAAGGCCGGGGAAGCAGTCAGCAGGCACTCCTAATTTTTATTTGCGTTTTTATTTATATTTAAAGCTTACATCTTGCCCGTTTTATTTTTTTAAGAACTCATGGGAGCTAGCAAGTCAAGGCAAGTGTTAAAACAATATTTCATATGTAAACGAATTCTTTGGTTAAGCTGAAAAATAAAACCCACAAAAACACACAGTAATGATTTCAACACAGCCAAAGAGCAGACATAAAAATAATCAGCCCTTTTCGAGCAAGCGCATATTTGCCCAGCTGCCTAAAACTCTACCAGATAACAATTGGCTTGGCAAGGCATTCCATGGTATGAGTGGCACCGTGAAGAATGCCTTAGCTGGGCCCTGAACCATGGCTGAGCAATGGCGAAACATCATATCAGCACAGGGGGGCGGTGTCTGTATATTATTATTATTAGAATTTATATACTGCCCTATACCCAGAGGTCTCAGGGTGGTTCACAGAAAAGATTGACATAAAAACCACAATATATATAATCAAAATAAAATCAACAACCCAATAACACCCCCCAAAAGAGCCACATTTTAAAAAGGCATAGAATGTCAATCAGATCAACCAAAGGCCTGGTTAAAAAGGAAGGTGCATAATGAAGGCGCCAGGCAAACTTCCCTGGGGAGAGCATTCCTCAGACGGGGAGCCACTGCACGGAAGGCCCGTCTCTTGTGTTGCCACCTTCTGGACTTCTTGAGGAGGAGGATTTTTTAAAGTCTCCAGTGAAAATTTGGACTGCCGTCAGTTTGCCAAGGATGCACAGCACCCATGTCTCTTAATCTGGGTGGTGCGGAGCTGGTGTCCAGAGTCAGTAATGGCTTAATGAGGGTGATGTTCAGTTGCCCTGTTGAATTCAATTCTTTCTCTGGGTGCCTAAATGACTTTTGTGGTATGCAGTGCCTTTTACCAGCTTAGGCTGGCATCCCAGCTGAGGCCCCTCTTACATAGAAATAGCCCTCTCCTCTGTTCAAATACATGTTAGGTTATTATGGTTTAATGTACATGGGGCTGCCTTTGAATATTGTTCCTAAACATTATTGCTTCGAAATGCTAAAGTCAGGTTTTAACTGGTGCTTGCGACGCATCTTCTGAATGCTAATAATAATGTGAATAATGATTATAATGCTAATAATAATAATAATAATAATTTATTTATACCCTGCCCATCTGGGCAACTCCCAACAGAATACTAAAACATGATAAAACATTAAAAACTTCCCTAAACATGGTTGATTTCAGATGTCTTCTAAAAGTCAGGTAGTTTATTTCCTTGACATCTGATGGGAGGACATTCCATAGGGCGGGCGCCACTACTGAGAAGGCCCTCTGCCTGGTTCCCTGTAACCTCACTTCTTGCAGTGAGGGAACCGCCAGAAGGCCCTCGGAGCTGGACCTCAGTGTCCAGGCTGAACGATGGGGGTGGAGACGCTCCTTCAGGTATACTGGGCCGAGGCCTGTTAGGGCTTTAAATGTTAGCACCAGATACCTGCACTGGCTCCCAGTTTGTTTCCAGGCACAATTCAAATGCTGGCTTTGATCTTTTGGGGTTTGGCTATGTGCTTCCATTTGAGCATGCCCATTTTCAGCCATCGCCATACGAGACCACTTCTGAAATTAAGCAGGTGGCAACCAGAAAAGTGTGACAGTAGGGGAAAGGCATCAGCCCCACAAAACTCTCCCATGGCTGCAAAGATGGACAGGTTTTCTTTCAGGGAAGCATCATTTCAGGGGATCCATCATTTACTTACCATCTTATCAATAACTTGCTACGTTTCCTTGGAATATAAGTTTGAAAGCTTGCAAGTTCTTGAGTGCAGGTGGCTCAGTTCCAGCATAAACTCCAAATCCTGGTTCGGTACATCACCAAATTGGTGAGCTGTGATAAATGCCTTGCCTGAAGATAATGGTTTGCAATTCCACTTCAAACTGTGGTTTCAAGTCAGGGCTCGGAGGCAAGGCACTGATTGCAGCTTGCCAGTTTGGATATCGCAGCAAACTGTGGTTGGTGAAAACCAGGAATTGGAGGAAAGAACCAGCTCATAAGCAGGAAATGGAAGAGCTTACAGGGATGCTGCTAATCACCAAACTATGGTTGTTTTAACTACCGAAATGAATCTCAGACCTGTTGATTTTAACCAAATTCTGTTTGCAGGTTGTTTCTGAGATAACCATCTGCCAGAAAAAAAATAATGCTGTTTAAACTTCTAATTGGTTCTTTGGATATGATTTTATGAAACTTGTATTACTCGTCACCAGTCTTTTGATGCAATATTATTTCTTTCCCTGACTGTAATTTACAGTTATTTACAGGTTTGGGCTTATTAACTTCCTCTCATGAAACAGGCAATTTTAATATAACAATCTGTGTCAGAAATAGTAATTAAAATTATCCTTATCTACCGTTGCAGTACATGTGTGCTGTTATAATTTTATAACAGTTGTGAAGATTTTATGAATTCAGATTTCCCATTTTGCCAACCTATAAAAATAGATTGAAATGGAAAATCATCTGAACAATAATTTCAACTTGCACCCAATAACGTAATATAATAAGTATTGTTTTAATAAAATAGGGGCTTTTTGTAAGAAGACTGTAATATTTCAGTCTTTGTAATGCTTTTGCTGGACGCTTTTCATCAACAGGTTCCGTAATAAAAATGACACTGCTGAAAAACCTATTTCATAGTTTTGTATTTGAAAAGAAAACACAGATCTACATTATACTGTACATTTATTCTGTCTGTGTTGATTTTAAGTGCATTTATAATGTGGCAGAAGTAGTTTAGAAATATTGTATGCAAAAAGCTTTGGATGTTCCATGTAACTTAGCTTAGTATACAAGGCCATTAAAACAGGGCCATCATATATGTGGGATTTCAAAGGTGAAATTGATGTACGGGGGTGGGAGGGGGGTTTCTGAAAAGTGGCGCTTTGTCCTGGCGTGGTTTTTTTTTTGGTTTATTTTTAAAAAACCTTTGTGATGTCCTGGTCTTTCCTTTTTGAAATATGGCGACCCTACATTAAAATCAAAATAGCTACCTGAATCTTGTTGGCATTTAATCATCAGTTCAGATTCCTGCATAGCAGGGGGCTAGACAAGCTCTACAGCACTGTGGGTTAAACCACAGAGCCTAGGCCTTGCCGATCAGAAGGTCAGCGGTTCAAATCCCCGCGATGGGATGAGCTCCCGTTGCTCGGTCCCTGCTCCTGCCAACCTAGCAGTTCGAAAGCACACCAGTGCAAGTAGATAAATAGGTACCACTGGCGGGAAGGTAAACGGCATTTCTGTGCTCTGCTCTGGTTCACCAGAAGCGGCTTAGTCATGCTGGCCACATGACCCGGAAGCTGTACGCCGGCTCCCTTGGCCAATAAAGCAAGATGAGCGCTGCAACCCCAGAGTTGTCCGCAACTAGACCTAGTGGTCAGGGGTCCCTTTACCTTTAGCCTTTACAGTTCTATGATTCTGTTATTCTTTTCTCTAGATTATTAAACTTCCAGTGCAGATCATTTTAAGGAGAAAGACTATCAAATACCTATGAACGAACGAATGCTTCTAGGCTGTATTGAACCAGTATGCTAAGGCTGCAGTGGGTGCCTTTGAATGAGTTGCCTCACCAGATGCACCCATGGGTGGGCCAAATCACATTATATGAAATGCATTGCTTGGTCTAATTTTCCTGCCTTAAGTAGCTGGGGTGGGTGGGTGTTGGTGGGAGGTAGTTCAGGGAGAAATAGGACTACAGTGAGGGGTTTTCAACCCTCTGTCAGTGTGCTGTGATCCTGACAATTCTCACCCCCACCCCACCCCCACAAGCTGCTATTTGTACTGGGAGATAAGCTCCTATTGGCATGTCATAGTGTGCTTTCTCTGTGGTTGGCGCATGACCTTGGCATTTCGCTTTGAGAGGGAATTATTATTATTATTACTATTTAAATTTGCGTGCTTCCCTTTTTAAAGAAAATAATTTTTATTAAGAATTTCAACATAACAAATTATCGAAAACATATCATCTTCATTCCCCTTCCCCAAGAAAAACCCTCCCTCCTCCCCCCCAAAACTTCCCTCAGTTCCTCTCTCTGATTTTTCAACATATGTTATTTCTGCATTTTATAAAATTGTGTTGTTGTTTAGTCGTTTAGTCGTGTCCGACTCTTCGTGACCCCATGGACCAGAGCACGCCAGGCACTTCTGTCTTCCACTGCCTCCCGCAGTTTGGTCAAACTCATGCTGGTAGCTTTGAGAATACTGTCCAACCATCTCGTCCTCTGTCGTCCCCTTCTCCTTGTGCCCTCCATCTTCCCCAACATCAGGGTCTTTTCCAGGGAGTCTTCTCTTCTCATGAGGTGGCCAAAGTATTGGAGCCTCAGCTTCATGATCTGTCCTTCCAGTGAGCACTCAGGGCTGATTTCCTTCAGAACGGATAGGTTTGATCTTCTTGCAGTCCATGGGACTCTCAAGAGTCTCCTCCAGCACCATAATTCAAAAGCATCAATTCTTCGGCGATCAGCCTTCTTTATGGTCCAGCTCTCACTTCCATACATCACTACTGGGAAAACCATAGCTTTAACTATACGGACCTTTGTTGGCAAGGTGATAATAAATTTTATCAATAAAATAATAATAATAACTTTGTGTATGTTTATTCAAAACCTGCCAAGGAGTCCAGTTCATTTTGGTTTTTTTTAAAGTAATTTGTAAAAAGTTCCCATTCTTCTTTAAAGCCACAGTTGTCCTTGTCTCGCAGTTCTGCATAATCCATCAATTTCCCTTGCCACTGTTCTTTTGTCGGGATTTCCTCATTCTTCCATCCTTGTGTTATTAAGACTCTTGCCGCCGTTGTTGCATACATAAATAAGTTATTTATTTTCTTTGGCAGGTCTTTCCCAACAATCCCTAGCAGAAATGCTTCTGTGTTTTTTTTTTTTACAAATGTTAATTTAAACATTTTCTTCAACTCATTATACATCATTTCCCCAAAAAATTTAATTTCTCTACATTCCCACCACATATGGTAAAAAGTCCCTTCTTTTTCTTTGCATTTCCAATGTGCACTTGACCCAGTTTTATACATTCTTGCAATCTGTACTGGTGTGCATGCCACCTTTACCCACAGGTCTCAGGGCGGTTACAACATAAAATCACAATGAAAAAAACCACACAAAATACATAATGAAAACAAAAAACAACCCCATAATCCCACTCCCTCCCCAATACATTTTAAAAGGGTATTGGATGTCAATAAGATCAACCAAAGGCCTGGTTAAAGAGGAACGTTTTTGCCTGGCGTCTAAAGGTGTATAATGAAGGTGACTGGGGAGAGCATTCCACAAACGGAGCCACTGTAGAAAAGGCCCTTTCTCGTGTTGCCACCCTCTGGATATCTCGTGGAGGAGGCCCATGAAGAAGGGCCTCAAATGGTGATCACAGGGTCTGGTGTGGTTCATATGGGGAGAGGCAGACCTTGAGGGAAGCTGCCACCCAATGCATATAACTGTGGGGAGGTTTGGTTTTGTGTGTGTGTGTGTGTGTGTGGTTTGTCATGTTTGAGGACAAAGGATAAAAATGCATCCTACCACCATGGTCCAGATCCTGACTCCCCTCCCCCAGGCTGCCATGCAGGATTTAAAAAATAACATTTAAGCATATAAAACCAGATGTGTCACTGGGCCGTCGTTGCTGTCTAGAGACAGACAGCGATGGCTCTCATTCTGCCAAATTAGATAACACTTGTAGTTTAATGGTGAATTTTGGATACATTGGAGATGTCAAAGATTTGGAAAGAGGCAGGATGAAATGATTAACAACAGGACCCACAAAGGGCAGGTGGGAAGCCCAGGAGATTATTTAGAATCTTGTTTTTATGTTGGATATGTGATTATAAAATTCTGATTTGAAGAACCAAATAAATAAATTTATTAAAATCATCCTCATCATCCTGCCAGATTAGTTATGACCAAGGCTGTAAGCCTAAGCATGAGAGAGGCCTCATTCTACACAGTGGGGCTTTTTCATGACAGGATTGTGCTGTAAGTAAAATTGAACCAAGTTAAGTTTATCTTAGAAGCACGCAGATTTAAGCAGGACGTAGTCTTGGCTAAAATTATTTATCTGGAGTGGGGCCAGTGATTTCCTTATTTGCCCAATCCTGCCTCAGGCTCCAGTCATTCCACATTTTATCCTGGTTTCACCATGCAGTGAAACCAGACGAGCAATTATCTTCGTCCTTAATGATGAGTTCGCTAGCATGAGCAGGCAAGGTTTTTTTTCCCCCCTTCACAAGGAAGGATCAAGGTTAATCCAGTTGCAGCATTAGGGTAGCAAACACACGTGTATAATTGGGGCAACAAGCAGCTACTTACCAAACGTTATTTGTTGCTTTTAAATTTCAATTTTGTCAATAAGTATTTCAGTGTGTGTGTGTGTGTGTGTGTGTGTGTGTGAAAAATTCCATAGCAAAACCAGTTTGCCTTTTAGTTTCTCCCCCCCTCCCATATTTGAAGAATGGTAGGGAAAGAATCTTTCTGAAACTTCATTTCCCTTGGAATCGTTTACCATGTAGCTAATTTTTTTGCCTGTTTTCTTTTCACCCTCCTAACAAGATCTGATTATGTAGTTCTGATGGGTGATTTCTTAAAGAACATATATACAGTATACGTGTAAAGGTAAAGGTAAAGGGACCCCTGACCATTAGGTCCAGTCATGGCTGACTCTGGGGTTGCGGTGCTCATCTCGCTTTATTGGCCGAGGGAGCCGGCATACAGCTTCCGGGTCATGTGGCCAGCATGACTAAGCCACTTCTGGCAAACCAGAGCAGTGCATGGAAATGCCGTTTACCACCTTTGCCGGAGCGGTACCTATATATCTACTTGCATTTCATGCTTTCGAACTGCTAGGTTCGCATGAGCAGGGACCGAGCAACTGTTGGAATTCAGTGCCGGTCAGAGGTATGTGCCTATCTCTCCAGGCACCGGCTGAATTCTTTTGACCTCCCTCCGGCGACTCCCGGCAGGAAAAACACTCGAGGTCCGTTCCGGCGATTTTCCTCAGGCTGTGAGAAAAACACACCGTTCCTTCTCTCTCCCCTTTGGTGTCCCCCAGGGAGGGGAAAGAAGCAGACAGAAATCTATTTACATCTTTTATTTCTGTCTTTCACTTCAGTACAGAGAAAACATGTCTGCACTCAACAGCAGTAAGAATAAACTCCACCCATGTACATCCTGTACAGGTCATATGACACACACACTGAGCTAACATCCGGTGCTCAGTACAGAATGGACTGCCCCTTTGTTTCCATGGCAACAGTCACAAACATCCTGTCTGGCTTTGCAGCCACAAGCAGCTGACTGAGCTGCTAGTGCCTTTGCTTGCTGCAGCATTGCTGCTTTAGAATAACATACTCCCCCTAAAGCATCAATGCGTGCTGCGAGCAAAGCGTCATCCAGAGAAGAAAACAAACAGTTGTTATACTTATAACACTCCCCTGTTGTTTCAGTTCCACCCTTGGAACTACCCGCCACTGGTTTTACCAATGTACCTCTCTGGTTGTGTGACTTCCAAGGAATGAGTGCTTCTGCATTACCTTGGTTAGCAACTCTCTGTTGTGCCTTTGTCTCTGACTCAGACACAGCTTCAATTTGACCTTGGTCGTTTACAACAGCAACACATGCAATAGCTTGGTTGGCAAACTCTTTTGAATACCTTTTGGGTGGTACACCCTTCGTTGCTCTCTCAGACCTACGTAAGAGGTGCTGCTCTCCCTTGCTTTCTGGTTCAGCCTCTGAACTCTCTGAAGAACCAGTACTAAACTTAATCAGTGGTTCATCCTCCTCTTCTGAGGGTCTAGTCATTATGTGAGATTTCCTCTCAATGACTGTGACAACTGAGCTGTCTGAGCTATCGCTGTCATCATCAGTACTACTGAACTCAATAAGATCAAACTCATCATCATCATCATCAGAATCATCATCATCTCCTGTGGGAAATGTGTGAACTATCACTCGCTCCTGTTCAGGAGCACTCTCTAGAAATTTTGTGAGAATCACCTTACCAGATTCAGACAAAATTACTCTGTAGAGACCCTTTTCATAACCCACAAAAATGCCTCTGGCATTCTTTACTCCACCTGGAGCTTCTGTTCTCACATGAGACCCAAAAACCTTGAAATGGGCAACAGAAGGTTTTCTGTGGAACAGTTTCTCAAAAGGAGAACATCCCAAGTCTTTTGAAACCTTTCTCAACCACGTGTAACAAAATGACATTAGTGACTCAGCCCAGTACTCATGTGGCAGATGTGAACTTAGCAATTGCGCATGCATTCCCTTTTGCAATTCTTTGTTCACTCTAACACAGACACATCTGTTCCAAGCTTCTTCGGAAGCTGCAATTTTGTGTCTTATCCCTTTCTTCTTCAGGAACCTCTGGAAATCCTGTAAGAGAAAAATTGGCTTCTCATCTGTGCAAAGACAATCTATGTCAGCATCATGCATATTTTTAACCTTGTCACAAAACTCTTTAAACCTTTCTAAGGCTTCTTTCGGTCTCTCCAAAAGATAAATCCAGACAAAACCTGTAAAAGAATCAACACATATTAGGTAATACTTTGCATTGCCTCTAGATGGTGCTAAAGGACCAATCACATCAGCATACACCCGCTGAAATGCCCTGTCGACCCTCGAGGTGACCTGCTTGGCGTTCTTCTTGGCTACACCTGCAAAAGAAATCATGTTAGAATCACAAGAATTACATTCCATGTAATCACTTTGATCAAAAGTCAACAAATACAGTCCATCTTTCTCTTCGGCAGAAAGATACAACTCTCCATCTTTGTAGATCTCGCAGTGTTGATCATCATAGGACAGTTTTAGTCCCTTCTTGGCAATCTGCGAAACGCTGAGCAGATTGTACTTCAACTCTGGAACCAAATAAACATCGTTTATAGTCAAGTTCAGACTTTTAAGATACACAGTCCCAATTCCGGTGGCTTCCAGCTCTCGACCGTTGGCTTGTTGTACAACGAAGCTTTGCTTCTTAAACGACGAAAACAAATCCCTGCGATGGGTCATGTGAACCGTCGCTCCCGTGTCTAAAACGAAGGAATTCCCCACTTGTGGTGTGGCTTTTAGGGACATCAAAGCCTTTGCAGGCTTCGCCTGTGACTTGGCATGACTTCTGCCTGACGCCTCAGACTTCGTGGAGCTTCCCTTGGCTCCTTTGTTCTGACGTGGCTTCCTGCAGTTCCGCTGAAGATGCCCAGTCTGTCCACAATTGTGGCATCGGACAACGTTCAAAGCTACAGCATTTTCTCCAGTAGCATCAGCAGTGGGGGTGTCAGAACTCCGTTCTTGTCTCCCCCTGTCCTTGACTTCCAGGGCGGCAAGTCTGTCATGTTCGTTCAGAACCACGGCAAAGACCCTGTCCGACGTTAGATCTTGCGCTGGGAGGGACCCCAGCTGACTGGCAACTGTTTTGTAAGTCCGATTCAGACTGTTGATCACCATGAAGCAAAACACTTCCTCCTGCAGACGGAAATTGCGTTCCACCATCTGCTGACGCAGAAATTTCATTTCCGTCAGGTGCGCTTGAACATCTCCATCAGGCGCAAGCCTCAGGTTAGTCAGCTTCTCAAAATACAGCAACGCTGAAGAACCTGCATCTCTCTGATGTGTCCTTCTCAGCGTGTCCCAAACATCTTTCGCGTGCTGTAAATCTTGTATATGAATAAGCTGAGAGTCTGACACGCACAGAATTATAGCGGTTCTGGCCTTCACATACTGTGACTCCCAAACAGGCGTTGGTGCTGCAGGGATGGGGTTCTCAATCACCCCAAACAGTCTCTGATTCTGCAGCAGGGCCTTCATCTTAATAGACCAAGATGCATAATTGTCACTGGTCAAGAGGGGTGGAGAAGGCAGGCCTCCCCCTTTCTTGGCATCCATTTTGAGTCCTTGCATTGACTCTCAAACACAAGCCTCTAAAATCCAATAGCTGGCTTGTTTACACTCTGTGCACCTGGCAGCAATAACACTGGCTGCTTGGAAAGTCCCTTTCACAGTTCCTTTGTAAGGGCCTAGTCTAAACACGAGCTGTTTTTGCTTCTCCGAGCACAGCCTGACTTCCAGCCCTTATCTTGAAACTGGCCTGCGTTGCTAAGCAACCACATTCCTTTCCTTGGACAGGAAAAACCACAGGAATGTTTGGAATGCAGACTCTTCTCTCTCGGAGCTGTTTTTCCCAAACGTTGCTCCCATGAAGCAGAGAATTAATCCATCTGCATTCACACTCTTAAGCCCGAAAATCTCATACCTGGGCTCCGTAGCTTGGCTTTCAGCTTTTTCTGGTCAGCTTCTAGCTGCAGAGAATCAGCCTCCATCTCAGGCTTCCATGGAGAGGGATGAATACAGTCTCCTTGATGCAGACTCCCATGGATCGAAACCAGCAGCTCTGCTACCAATGTTGGAATTCAGTGCCGGTCAGAGGTATGTGCCTATCTCTCCAGGCACCGGCTGAATTCTTTTGACCTCCCTCCGGCGACTCCCGGCAGGAAAAACACTCGAGGTCCGTTCCGGCGATTTTCCTCAGGCTGTGAGAAAAACACACCGTTCCTTCTCTCTCCCCTTTGGTGTCCCCCAGGGAGGGGAAAGAAGCAGACAGAAATCTATTTACATCTTTTATTTCTGTCTTTCACTTCAGTACAGAGAAAACATGTCTGCACTCAACAGCAGTAAGAATAAACTCCACCCATGTACATCCTGTACAGGTCATATGACACACACACTGAGCTAACATCCGGTGCTCAGTACAGAATGGACTGCCCCTTTGTTTCCATGGCAACAGTCACAAACATCCTGTCTGGCTTTGCAGCCACAAGCAGCTGACTGAGCTGCTAGTGCCTTTGCTTGCTGCAGCATTGCTGCTTTAGAATAACATACTCCCCCTAAAGCATCAATGCGTGCTGCGAGCAAAGCGTCATCCAGAGAAGAAAACAAACAGTTGTTATACTTATAACACTCCCCTGTTGTTTCAGTTCCACCCTTGGAACTACCCGCCACTGGTTTTACCAATGTACCTCTCTGGTTGTGTGACTTCCAAGGAATGAGTGCTTCTGCATTACCTTGGTTAGCAACTCTCTGTTGTGCCTTTGTCTCTGACTCAGACACAGCTTCAATTTGACCTTGGTCGTTTACAACAGCAACACATGCAATAGCTTGGTTGGCAAACTCTTTTGAATACCTTTTGGGTGGTACACCCTTCGTTGCTCTCTCAGACCTACGTAAGAGGTGCTGCTCTCCCTTGCTTTCTGGTTCAGCCTCTGAACTCTCTGAAGAACCAGTACTAAACTTAATCAGTGGTTCATCCTCCTCTTCTGAGGGTCTAGTCATTATGTGAGATTTCCTCTCAATGACTGTGACAACTGAGCTGTCTGAGCTATCGCTGTCATCATCAGTACTACTGAACTCAATAAGATCAAACTCATCATCATCATCATCAGAATCATCATCATCTCCTGTGGGAAATGTGTGAACTATCACTCGCTCCTGTTCAGGAGCACTCTCTAGAAATTTTGTGAGAATCACCTTACCAGATTCAGACAAAATTACTCTGTAGAGACCCTTTTCATAACCCACAAAAATGCCTCTGGCATTCTTTACTCCACCTGGAGCTTCTGTTCTCACATGAGACCCAAAAACCTTGAAATGGGCAACAGAAGGTTTTCTGTGGAACAGTTTCTCAAAAGGAGAACATCCCAAGTCTTTTGAAACCTTTCTCAACCACGTGTAACAAAATGACATTAGTGACTCAGCCCAGTACTCATGTGGCAGATGTGAACTTAGCAATTGCGCATGCATTCCCTTTTGCAATTCTTTGTTCACTCTAACACAGACACATCTGTTCCAAGCTTCTTCGGAAGCTGCAATTTTGTGTCTTATCCCTTTCTTCTTCAGGAACCTCTGGAAATCCTGTAAGAGAAAAATTGGCTTCTCATCTGTGCAAAGACAATCTATGTCAGCATCATGCATATTTTTAACCTTGTCACAAAACTCTTTAAACCTTTCTAAGGCTTCTTTCGGTCTCTCCAAAAGATAAATCCAGACAAAACCTGTAAAAGAATCAACACATATTAGGTAATACTTTGCATTGCCTCTAGATGGTGCTAAAGGACCAATCACATCAGCATACACCCGCTGAAATGCCCTGTCGACCCTCGAGGTGACCTGCTTGGCGTTCTTCTTGGCTACACCTGCAAAAGAAATCATGTTAGAATCACAAGAATTACATTCCATGTAATCACTTTGATCAAAAGTCAACAAATACAGTCCATCTTTCTCTTCGGCAGAAAGATACAACTCTCCATCTTTGTAGATCTCGCAGTGTTGATCATCATAGGACAGTTTTAGTCCCTTCTTGGCAATCTGCGAAACGCTGAGCAGATTGTACTTCAACTCTGGAACCAAATAAACATCGTTTATAGTCAAGTTCAGACTTTTAAGATACACAGTCCCAATTCCGGTGGCTTCCAGCTCTCGACCGTTGGCTTGTTGTACAACGAAGCTTTGCTTCTTAAACGACGAAAACAAATCCCTGCGATGGGTCATGTGAACCGTCGCTCCCGTGTCTAAAACGAAGGAATTCCCCACTTGTGGTGTGGCTTTTAGGGACATCAAAGCCTTTGCAGGCTTCGCCTGTGACTTGGCATGACTTCTGCCTGACGCCTCAGACTTCGTGGAGCTTCCCTTGGCTCCTTTGTTCTGACGTGGCTTCCTGCAGTTCCGCTGAAGATGCCCAGTCTGTCCACAATTGTGGCATCGGACAACGTTCAAAGCTACAGCATTTTCTCCAGTAGCATCAGCAGTGGGGGTGTCAGAACTCCGTTCTTGTCTCCCCCTGTCCTTGACTTCCAGGGCGGCAAGTCTGTCATGTTCGTTCAGAACCACGGCAAAGACCCTGTCCGACGTTAGATCTTGCGCTGGGAGGGACCCCAGCTGACTGGCAACTGTTTTGTAAGTCCGATTCAGACTGTTGATCACCATGAAGCAAAACACTTCCTCCTGCAGACGGAAATTGCGTTCCACCATCTGCTGACGCAGAAATTTCATTTCCGTCAGGTGCGCTTGAACATCTCCATCAGGCGCAAGCCTCAGGTTAGTCAGCTTCTCAAAATACAGCAACGCTGAAGAACCTGCATCTCTCTGATGTGTCCTTCTCAGCGTGTCCCAAACATCTTTCGCGTGCTGTAAATCTTGTATATGAATAAGCTGAGAGTCTGACACGCACAGAATTATAGCGGTTCTGGCCTTCACATCCTGTGACTCCCAAACAGGCGTTGGTGCTGCAGGGATGGGGTTCTCAATCACCCCAAACAGTCTCTGATTCTGCAGCAGGGCCTTCATCTTAATAGACCAAGATGCATAATTGTCACTGGTCAAGAGGGGTGGAGAAGGCAGGCCTCCCCCTTTCTTGGCATCCATTTTGAGTCCTTGCATTGACTCTCAAACACAAGCCTCTAAAATCCAATAGCTGGCTTGTTTACACTCTGTGCACCTGGCAGCAATAACACTGGCTGCTTGGAAAGTCCCTTTCACAGTTCCTTTGTAAGGGCCTAGTCTAAACACGAGCTGTTTTTGCTTCTCCGAGCACAGCCTGACTTCCAGCCCTTATCTTGAAACTGGCCTGCGTTGCTAAGCAACCACATTCCTTTCCTTGGACAGGAAAAACCACAGGAATGTTTGGAATGCAGACTCTTCTCTCTCGGAGCTGTTTTTCCCAAACGTTGCTCCCATGAAGCAGAGAATTAATCCATCTGCATTCACACTCTTAAGCCCGAAAATCTCATACCTGGGCTCCGTAGCTTGGCTTTCAGCTTCTTCTGGTCAGCTTCTAGCTGCAGAGAATCAGCCTCCATCTCAGGCTTCCATGGAGAGGGATGAATACAGTCTCCTTGATGCAGACTCCCATGGATCGAAACCAGCAGCTCTGCTACCAATGTTGGAATTCAGTGCCGGTCAGAGGTATGTGCCTATCTCTCCAGGCACCGGCTGAATTCTTTCGACCTCCCTCCGGCGACTCCCGGCAGGAAAAACACTCGAGGTCCGTTCCGGCGATTTTCCTCAGGCTGTGAGAAAAACACACCGTTCCTTCTCTCTCCCCTTTGGTGTCCCCCAGGGAGGGGAAAGAAGCAGACAGAAATCTATTTACATCTTTTATTTCTGTCTTTCACTTCAGTACAGAGAAAACATGTCTGCACTCAACAGCAGTAAGAATAAACTCCACCCATGTACATCCTGTACAGGTCATATGACACACACACTGAGCTAACATCCGGTGCTCAGTACAGAATGGACTGCCCCTTTGTTTCCATGGCAACAGTCACAAACATCCTGTCTGGCTTTGCAGCCACAAGCAGCTGACTGAGCTGCTAGTGCCTTTGCTTGCTGCAGCATTGCTGCTTTAGAATAGGTTGGCATGAGCAGGGACCGAGCAACAGGAGCTCACCCCGTCATGGGGATTCGAACCACCAACCTTCTGATCGGCAAGTCCTAGGCTCCGTGGTTTAACCCATAGCCTCACCTGATTGCCTCCCTAATAAAACAGCAAAAGGCATCAGCATGTGCAAATGTGCAGCTGCATATCTGGATATTTTCTTAAAATTGTACCTGTGTAACTCGCATATCCTAAACCTGCATTTCACTCAGGGCAGAATGAATTAAAAAAAAAAAAAAAGTCCCAGTGGCTGCTGTTTCTAGGCAAAACACAACTTTGAGAGCGATTTAGCTCTTCCATTCTCACAGCTTTTCCTCCTATGGGATGCCATATGTACAGTTTGTAGTCTGAAGACACACAACAGCGACACCTTGCTAAAGCTAAGCAGACCTTGGGTCACAGGGAGGGAGATTTCTAGAGAAAACGTGAGGGTCAGGGAAGGGTTGAAGCCCCACTTGCAGGCCTCTGTTGCCCAGAAGAGGAAGTGTTTGTTGAACATGTAGTTCTGCCCTAAATGGTTTTCTCATGCATCTGGGAGACATGTTTATCAAAGCTAAGTGTGTACAATGTTTGTATCGTGATGATCAAGGCTGATAAAGTAGAAACATCTTGAATGATAACCCACTGTGTTGTAGGAGCCAGTTTTGTTCACTGGGACCATGAGAAAAAACTTGGATCCTTTTGATGAATATAGCGATGAAGAGCTGTGGAATTCTTTGGAAGAGGTAATGTTTTCAAAAATAAAATGCTTTTTACCTGCAACATGAATTCAGAATCGAAGGCTTCCTGGGCAGCTAAGTTTTGCTTAGACCTAACTTAATCAGGCTCAATAATTGCAATAGGTGTATTCTGAGTAAAGCTTAGCTGAATGATACCTATATTCTTTCTGTTAGGTGAACAGTTGGATGCCCTTCCTATCATTTTCTTTTTTAGATATAAAAGACAAGAGATTATGAGTCTCGTTTGAAGTGAAATATGAAGCGCAAAATTGATATTACGTTATTTTAGGAACAATCTACTTACTGCATACTGATATATTTGCAGGTCCAGCTCAAGGAGGCTATAGAAGAACTACCTGACAAACTGGAAACACAACTGGCAGAATCTGGATCTAATTTTAGTGTTGGCCAGAGGCAACTGGTGTGCCTTGCCAGGGCTATTCTGAAGAAGAATAAAATATTGATTATTGATGAAGCAACAGCAAATGTGGACCCAAGGTAAGCACATAATTCTGATAATCCACCTGCAGTGTTGTTACATATCTTCCATCAACTTAGTTACAGAAGGCTATTCTTGAATGAAATTAAGTGGATGGCTGGAGTTTGATGTAACACTAAACTATGGTTTCGCCTTGAATTCATAAGTTCCACCCTCCCCTATTTTAGCACGGTCAGGAGGAAAAAATACAAAGTTTTAGTTCTGTTTAGTTCATTATCTGTGAAACCGGAACTGTGATTAGTCTTCACTATGGTCTAAGGATTGTAAACCATGAACTATGATCTGAAGCTGATGTGTCCCAAACTATAGTGAAAATGAACCACAGTTTGCCCATATTGACAAATCGCAGCAAGATGGAAATGGAAACAGAATTTTCCACTCTTGAGGCTGTGCCAGAGAATGGGCGAGCACTCAAGCCTGAGGCTCTTTCACATACATCTAAATGATGGTTTGGCAGTACAGTCAAACCTTGGTTGTCAAACGCAATCCGTTCCGGAAGCCCGTTCGGCTTCCAAAACGTTCGGCAACTGAGGCACGGCTTCCAATTTGTTGCAAGAGCTTCTTGCACTCAAGCAGAAGCCGCGTTGGATGTTCAGGTTCCGAAAAATGCATTTACTTCCTGTTTTTTGGCGTTCGGGAGCCGAAACATACGATAACGGAGGCGTCCAAGAACCGAGGTTTGACTGTACATCTGAATGTAGACAGTGAGTGAGTTTGAGGTTTCCTACATTCTCTGGTGGTAATGTGATATTCATAGGATAGTCAAAAGAACTAGACCAGTGGATTCGAAGTCCAAATCCTTGAACCAGAAAGTAGGCACACTGAGATCACTCCCCGGAACACTGCATTTATCAAACTGCAACAGTAATAATAATAATAATAATAATAATAATAATAATAATAATAATTATTTGATGTAGCCTAGGCCACTGTGTGTGGATTTTTCATACCATGGAGTCATGATTCATTTTAATAACATCCTTGCAAGAGCATCTGTGTTCCTTGTGAACGTTCTGACAAAGGACTTTACTGTTTGTGTGGTTTTTCTTTTTAAACTGTTGCAGGAAAATGGCGTCCCTTTCATTGGCTAATGCTTTGCTTAAAGCAAGAAGGGTTGGTAGCTGTAGCTTTTATCAGGCTAATGGAAGTATAATGTCTTCTCCAGTTTAACAACCTGGGAGTTTGTTGTTTTGAAATAAACATATTATGCATTCAACTAATTTTGCCTAACCGAAGTGCCGTAATATATGTTACAGCAACAGAACTGTTTCCCTGTGTGGAGTACAGGGCATGGTAGCACGAATCGTAAAAGATGCTGTAGTAGCAACTTGAATTTCTTGTTTTGTTTGCTTCACCTCAGCAGCTTTCTATTTGGTCCTCCTTAGCAACCATAATGGCATCTTTTATGAAGGTGCGATTTGAGTAGCGTGAGTGGATTTCTCCTTGCCTCTCCTCCCTGCTACAGACTTCCTCCATGCCCCAAATAGTCTGCTCAGGGCCAACCCCCATGTGTGTGGGGGGGACTTCAAGGAGATGAAAGGAAGGTGAAAAGATGCACAACCAGAAGAATTAGTACACAACCAGAAGTCAATTCCAGTTGCAGTTGTACACTAGCCACGGAGAGCACACATTATAATACAGTGGTACCTCAGGTTAAGTACTTAATTCGTTCCAGAGGTCCGTACTTAACCTGAAACTGTTCTTAACCTGAAGCACCACTTTAGCTAATGGGGCCTCCTTCTGCTGCCGCGCCGCCGGAGCATGATTTCTGTTCTCATCCTGAAGCAAAGTTCTTAACCTGAAGCACTATTTCTGGGTTAGCGGAGTCTGTAACCTGAAGCGTATGTAACCTGAAGGATATGTAACCCGAGGTACCACTGTATGTTTGAGAGCCCTTAACCATGGTTAAAGTAGTTAACTCTGCTTACAAGATGACACACAGATATTGTTGGGAGTTAGCCACATTTTTGCCCTGGGCTTTCTAGGTCCACACTTGAAAGCTCTGTATCCGACTGCTCTTTTCCCCCCTCCGTGGTTCTTTCCTCGTGAAAACTCGCTCTTTAAAGCTGAAGTGCAACAGACGGCAATTGCGGATTGCCGCTTGCCCCGATGCAGCGCCAAAGAGCAGGTTTTCGCAGGGAAAGCTCCAGAATGAAAAGCCGAGCACTCGGGAAAGGTAAGTTCGGATAAGCCCTTGGTTATTTTCCCTGGGATATGGACTTCAGTTGGCAAGCTTATCCATTATTTCACAGCCTGGTTTGCGTCTAATCCTTGACTAAAAGGTAAAGGTAAAGGTCCCGCTGCCTGTACGGGCCAGTCTTGACAGACTCTAGGGTTGTGCACTCATCTCACTCTAGAGGCCGGGAGCCAGCGCTGTCCGCAGACACTTCCGGGTCACGTGGACAGCGTGACAAGCTGCATCTGGTGAGCCAGTGCAACACACGGAACGCCGTTTACCTTCCCGCTGGTAAGCGGTCCCTATTTATTTACTTGCACCCGGGGGTGCTTTCGAACTGCTAGGTTGGCAGGTGCTGGGACCGAACGATGGGAGCGCACCCTGCCGCGGGGATTCGAACCGCCGACCTTACGATCAGCAAGTCCTAGGCACTGAGGTTTTACCCACAGCGCCACCCGCGTCCCTAATCCTTGACTACAATTTAGGTATTCATACGCAACACTTAGAACTTTGTAGAATTTGTACTGTTAAAACAGAAAGGGTTCATAACCTTCGCAAGAGGTGTTGAAATTTTGGGAGGTTGGGTAGTTAGAATGGAATGGTCTCAGTAGTGGGGTGCACATTTTTATTCTTACTTATTTATGATTATTACTTTGTCAAATTAAAATAATGGGGGAAACAGAAAGAAGAGAAAAATATAAATATAAATAAATAAGGTTTACTTTTGGAAGGACAACTCTGTGCATGCAAACATGATGCCCAGCTTACAGATGCTATTGAACTGACACACAAACCTAATTTTCCTGCTCTACCACAAACTGAGAAGCCTGTCTGTGTAGGGCCAAAGGTTATAAAGCTTTCGTCCGTGGTGCCATTGTACTGTTACATGATATTTCCTCCTACTACAGTACAAAAATTCTTGGCTTAATTCTGTGGCAGTGAATTCAGAGAGGAGAACTTTTGAGTTCTTTGCTGCAGCCTCTCATTTCACACCTACGCGTGCTTTTTTATTTCAGGACGGACGAGCTGATTCAGAAGACAATCCGTGAAAAGTTTGCCCAATGCACCGTGTTGACCATTGCCCACAGACTGAACACAATCATTGACAGTGACAGGATTATGGTGAGTAGCATGTTAAAAACCTAAGGCATAAGGAGGAGGGACTGTCTGTGCTTTGGCACACTTTACCTTGGGAAAAGGAAGGATGCGGTCTTGGCGAATACCATTTTTCAGAAACAATTGCTGCGTACAAATGTAAAATTAACACCTGACTATCAGAGGATAGGGTTAGTCCGCTTTCTTCTGGGGCTACAATATAAACGGCAGGCAGGCATGCCATTGAAAGTAGAATGCAGTTTTCAGTCTTGCACTATATGCTTCAAGGCTGAGTGAGTGCCTTTTTTATTGTTTTAATCCTATTTGTATATATTCATTTAAGTATTGATTTTTTTACTGTCCCCTCCCCTAATCCCTAAAACCGCAATCAATTTAGGGAGGTAATCTCCCCCCCCCCCCATAGAAAATTATAACGAAACCAAATACATTTCCATATACAGAGATTTCTCTGAATCTCATGACTCCCCCACCCCCATCCCCTCAGTGGGTCCTAATGTCAACGTTTTCAACTGCATATTGTATCGTAATCTATATTTTATATCTATCCATATTATCCATCGTATTTGCTAGACTACAAGTGTTATAATAATCCTGATAATGTTTTCATCTGTTTACAGTGGTCTCCTAAATGAATTATAAATTTTTCCAATTCTTTCTTGAAGTTTTTGTCCTCTTGGTTCCTGAGCTTTCCAGTCCACTTTGCCATTTCGGCGTAATCCATCAGTTTAGTTTGCCGTTCCTCTCTGGTAGGGACTCTTTCTTCTTTCCATCTCTTGGCTAGCCCAGAGACGGAAAGCGCAATCAATTTAAACAGTTGTAAAAGTGGGTTTGTAATATCAGATGTCATCCAAAGAGCACCATGAAGGGTTGACCTTC
This sequence comes from Podarcis cretensis, assembly GCF_951804945.1. Lineage (NCBI taxonomy): Eukaryota > Metazoa > Chordata > Lepidosauria > Squamata > Lacertidae > Podarcis > Podarcis cretensis. Next base: position 95,611,918 of record NC_137173.1, on the reverse strand, counting down.
TGCTGCAAAACTCTCTGTCTCCACCACCCCTCTGAGTTTGACCCTGCAGAATAAGATAGTTTGAACAGAGTGTGGGTCAACCATGAGTGGCCCCACTGCTCAAATTCAAGCTATCTAGAATACCTTCATTGGCAATACAGTCATAAGGTAAAGGTAAAGGGACCCCTGACCGTTAGGTCCAGTCGTGACCGACTCTGGGGTTGCGGCACTCATCTCGCTTTATTGGCCGAGGGAGCCGGTGTACAGCTTCCGGGTCATGTGGCCAGCATGACTAAGCCATTTCTTGCGAACCAGAGCAGGGCACGGAAACTCCGTTTACCTTCCCGCCAAAGCGGTACCTATTTATCTACTTGAACTTTGACGTGATTTCAAACTGCTAGGTTGCCAGGAGCAGGGACCGAGCAACAGGAGCTCACCCCGTCGCGGGGATTTGAACCGCCGACCTTCTGATCGCCAAGTCCTAGGCTCTGTGGTTTAACCCACCGCGCCACCCGCGTCCCTCGGAATAAATGTGCTTCAAGTTAAGTATTTTTGGGTAGTGCTCCGTGTGGACCCGGAAGTAACGGAGCACCTTATTTCCGGGTTTTGCAGCATGCGCAGACGTTCAAAATGACGTCAAGTGCATGCGCGGAAGTGGCGAAACGCAACACACGCAGACGCACGGACGCGGGTTGTGTTCGCTTCAGAATGCGAACGGGGCTCCGGAACAGATCCCGTTCGCATCCCGAGGTACCACTGTAGTAGCTCCTAATTTCGGGGTTCTTTCAGCTGCTCTGAAATCCCCCCTACCTCAGGTAGCAGGACTCTGACGATGTCCTTTGCAGAGTGATCCTTTCCCTTCGCTGCATGAGTAGCTTTTGAGGTGGGTGTGCCAGCAAATTCGAGGTCTCTGTTGAATATTGTATACTACTTTAAAAAAAGCTTTTCCCAACTGCAGTAACGTTTTGTTTTCCTCAAAAAGGCTTGAAGAGACTGGTTAGGAAATGGCAGTGACCTAATTTAATTTTAAAAATAAATAAATGTCCAGGTTTGGGCTCATAAAGTGCTATTAACCAGTAAGGTTGAGATTGCTGTTTGAGTAATGGTGTCCCCCCCCCCCCCCCGTTTCATTAAATATGGCATAGTCTTAATAACAGCTAATTGTTTGTTTTTGATTGACTCAGTTGCTGCAAAATAAAAAGGAAGACAAATTAGACATCTCCTTTCTTCTCCAGCCGTTTGTTCTCTGATTACTAAAGACAGTTTCCCTTTGTGCTTAAGGAATTAGCTTGCCATTTCTGACTCTTCAACCACGGTTTACAGCCCAAAGCTTAAAAGCAGTGCTCCACCATCAACCCTGTTATTTAGATGGTGCCTGTGCTGGTGGAAGAACATTTTGAGGATCCTAGCCTAGTTTCTGTACAAAGTCATTATGCCCTTGTTATCCCATCAACCTTCTATTGTGTTCCCCAGCCCCTATTAGGAATTTTTTTATTATACTATGGTTGTTGTTTATCTCAAGATTCTTATTTCTTTACGTTGCTTGGAAGTTCTTACTGTAGATTTGAGTGGCAGAGGAGAAGAGCCAGAATACAGTGGTACCTCAGGTTAAGTACTTAATTCGTTCCAGAGGTCTGTTCTTAACTTGAAACTGTTCTTAACCTGAAGCACCACTTTAGCTAATGGGGCCTCCTGCTGCCACCGTGCCGCTGGAGCACGATTTCTGTTCTCATCCTGAAGCAAAGTTCTTAACCTGAAGCACTATTTCTGGGTTAGCGGAGTCTGTAAGCTGAAGCATATGTAACCAGAAGCGTATGTAACCCGAGGTACCACTGTACATTAGACAAAAGTTCACAAAACCATTTGCAATAGGCAAAAATCAGTCACTGCACATTGACTGTCGTTCTTCCAAGGTGAAGCTTTCATGTAAATGCACTCCCGTTAAATTATGCTATAAATGGGGATACAATGTTAGCATTTCATGACTCCTCAGGATATCGTTGCATGTGAATTTGAAAGGTACATTCACACAAAGCTCTCTGTAAAACAATTTTTCCTTTTACTCTAAATGTTAGTGTAATCTAATCTTGCGTGATACAAATAACATCTGTGACGACCTGTTAACATAGCTCTTTGCTTCTGAGGGCTGTGTGCATACATATATATACACACAAAGCCCTCCGAAGGGCTTATACCTTTTGTGGTGTGTGTGTGTGTGTGTGTGTAATTAATGCTTTATGCTGTCACATCGTCCATCCACACTATGACATCTATGGCTGTCAGGTGTGGGACAAGGGGGTTGGCAAAGGGGTTGGGTTTGGCAAGCACATCAGGCAGGGGGGCCATCTCTTGCCAAACATACCTTTTTCTAGCCGACAGAACTATGGTTTCACACCTAGCAACATTCCACTGTCATTATAATTCATTTTATACACAAATGTACGGACACAGTCAATATTATAATATTAAAAGTTCCCTATGTAAAGTCTTGTTTTTAAAAGGAAAGAAATTGTATATGATCTTCTACATTAAAAAAACCCCAAACGAACGTGAGAAAATAAAGCCTGGGAAGACTACAGATATAATAAAGTGTTCTTCAAGAAAAGCAGGGTCGCATTAAATTGACGAGAAGAAACAGAAGTCCTTTACATGCACCTTTTAGTTAAATAGGTGCAGTTGTTAAAATTTCCCCCCTTAGTCTGAGAGGGGCGAAAGAGAAACCCTTTGAAAAGGCCATCAGCAAATGGCATAAAGTTGATTATAGTATGTTAGTGTGGTGATTAAAGCTTGAATCAGGGTGACAACTCACCTTCATTTTTCATCAGGTTTTATTTTACCTAATGAGAGGAGCCTCCTCAGAGAACAAAAGGAAGAAAAGAATGAGCTTTACACAACTGCAGACAGAATTGGCCTTAGGAGCTGTTTAATTCTAGCTTATTCTCTTCTCCAAAGCCATACTTCTGGTTTCGCAATCCCAGCGACGCCCTGAGGAGAGTATCTCCACAATATCTTTCTTTTAATTATAAATATGCTTATCAAACTTCAAACAGCTCAGAATCATTGAGAGAATCTCTATTGTGTAAGGTGATACTGTCCTAAGACGATCACACCAATGAGTAATAGCTTCTTCTTCTTTTTGCTCTTATACAGTATCTTTCATCTGGGAATCTTACAGCTTGTTGTAAATCTTAAGTAATTAAGCTGCACGACACCCCTGTCAGGTAGAGAAATAATTGTAGACATAGCACAGGGGTCAGCAAACATTTTCAGCCGTCTGTCCCTTAGACCTTGTGGGGGGCGGACTATATTTTGAAAAAAATATATGAACGAATTCCTATGCCCCACAAATAACCCAGAGATGCATTTTAAATAAAAGCACACATTCTACTCATGTAAAAACACCAGGCAGGCCCCACAAATAACCCAGAGATGCATTTTGAATAAAAGGACACATTCTACTCATGTAAAAACACACTGATTCCCGAACCATCTGCGGACCAGATTTAGAAGGCGATTGGGCCAGATCCGGCCCCCGGGCCTTAGTTTGCCTACCCATGACCTAGCAAATCCACAGTTAGAAGAGACCTGGTAGGTCTGACGGTCAAGGTATCCCACTGCAACAATGAAAATTGTTCTAATATTCTCTAATATGCTAGTTTAAGGCCATAGTTTAGATTACCTGGCAACAAAAGTTAAAGATAAGTAGATGTATATATGGCATATACATATATATACACACACACACACAATTCGTGAGATTACTAGTTATGGGAAAACATAAAACAGCCTCTGCAGGCTTTGAGCTTGACCTAGAAATGCAGTGGCAATTTCCGAAGGAGGCACTGTCAAGATGCTGAGCTGGGAAATGTATTAGGATTGATCATTTGCCTTGCCAAGTCAAAGCCACACCTCACAGACAAATTGGCACCACTAAAAGAACTCCCGAAAGAGTCAGGCTCAGAGTTTCAGTGGGACGCCCGGAATGAGTCTGTCTTCACCAGAACAAGGCACCTAATTGGTAATGCTCACGCCTTCTCCTCGTTGTTGGAAATTTAATGTGTGAGATTGCCAGCCAAGTTTTTAATTGATTTAGTCAATAGACGCAAAGGAGGACCACTGATATACACCTGTGCATGCCCCCAGTACTTTTAATGCACATTTGAAACACATTTCCCCTCCCTTCAAATAATTCTGGGCACTGTAGTTTGTTTGTTTGTTTGTTGTTGTTGTTGTTGTTGATGATGATGATGATGAATACCCCACTGTGTTGCTGGGAATCATAACTCTGAGGGGTAAACTACAGTACTCAGAATTCTTTGAGAGGACAATGTGTTTCAAATGTGCTTTAAAGTGCATGTGCACACCTGACAGGAGTGAGCCATCAGGAGACCACACTGAGCTTTATTGGCAAATCCAGGATCTGCACAGAGTGTCTGGCCGAACAAGCACAGCAAATCATCTCCGGCAGGTCTTGCCCCCATGAAGCAGCTGCAGAGACTGAAGGTCCCCATCTCTCCACAGTTGCCTAAGTCGTCTCCTCTCCAAGGTTTCCCCCAAGCAATCTGAGACTGCACCTATGTGAAGCTAACTTATCCTCTGCTCTCTTCATGCCGCTCCTGTTTCTGGGAGACCAGTAAGAAGGGGAGCTTGTAGCAGCAGGATGGGGAGACACCTATGCCTCTTCAACAGCCACATTCATTTCTGCCTCTTGGCTTCTCTCCTCTCCTGCTTCAGCTTCTGCCACTGAGTCCGGACTTCTCTCTGCCACGGACTCCCCCCCCCACTCATTAAGCTCTGTTACCTCTTCTGCTTCTGACCCCTCCTCCCAGTCTGCACCCTCTTCTCCCCATCATTGTCCCACCACCAACCGCCGGGCTCTGAGCCTTCTTCTCTTGGGCATTCCCCAGCTGGTGCCTTTCCACCACTCTTCTGCATCCAACCAGTCCATGACAATACCTTAGGTGGGTCATTGCTCCCCCAGCTGGAGCCACAATAGCTGTAGACCAGTTTTTGTGGAGAAATTTGTGGTTTGTTGTTGTATAGTCGTTTAGTTGTGTCCGACTCTTCGTGACCCCATGGACCAGAGCATGCCAAGCACTTCTGTCTTCCACTGCCTCTCGCAGTTTGGTCAAACTCATGCTGGTAGCTTCGAGAACACTATCCAACCATCTCGTCCTCTGTCGTCCCCTTCTCCTTGTGCCCTCCATCTTTCCCAACATCAGGGTCTTTTCCAGGGAGTCAAGTCTTCTCATGAGGTGGCCAAAGTATTGGAACCTCAGTATCAGGATCTGTCCTTCCAGTGAGCACTCAGGGCTGATTTCCTTCAGAACGGATAGGTTTGATCTTCTTGCAGTCCATGGGACTCTCAAGAGTCTTCTCCAGCACCATAATCCAAAAGCATCAATCAATTGATGCTTTTGAATTGACATTTGTGGTATGTGACATTAAAAAAAAAGGGGGGGGAATCGAGAAAAGGCAAAAGATGGAGGGATAGCCTGCACATAGAAACCTGTGAAAACAAATTGTTGTGTAATGGAGTAGGCTTGGTACTTTTGTTAAAGGCAAACCAGTAAATGACAGATTGCAATATAAGTTATCTGATAAAAGTTAATTGAGTAGGGAAAATATTAGCTTGATTGAGCCAATGTCCTATAAGTCTTATTCTTTATTACCATAGCAAAAACCTTTGAAGTCTCTTGCTGAAAAAACAACAAACAGTGTTGCGGCATCTTAAAGGCTAGATTTATTATGAGTTTTGGGGACTATAGTCCACTTCATCAGGGAGCCTAAGTTGTCAAGTATATTTGTGTGGTTGGTTGGATGTTGTTTTTTTGTGGGGTGCTGGTGATTGTAAGGTGCAGAGCTAAACAAAAAGTAGAAAAGTAAAGCCAGGCATAACTATGTAGGTAATAGAGGTAATTCACAAGAACAGTTGTAGGCAGCACAGACATTGTGGCATTGGTAAGCCAATTAACACATGTAAGGTGCTAGAAATCCTGTCACGGTTAAGTCTAGAAGTGCTAGCATTGACCCACTAGATGTATTATCATTCTGTCATTTCACATCACAGTTACTTATATATTTCACATTGCCAGTCGAGCCTCCGCAACATGGGGAACAACTTATCTCTCCTTTCGGTTAAAAACATCCTACAAAATATTACACATGTCTCATTAAATCTTCTGTTATCCTCGTACCTACGGGACCGCCTCTCCTGGTATGTCCCACAGAGAAACTTACGGTCATCAAATAAAAACATCTTGAAGGTCCCAGGCCACAGAGAGGTTAGGCTGGCCTCAACCAGAGCCAGGGCTTTTTCGGCTGTAGCTCTGATATGGTGGAACGCTCTGTCACAAGAGACTAGGGCCCTGCGGGACTTGACATCTTTCCGCAGGGCCTGCAAGACAGAGCTGTTCTACCAGGCCTTTGGCCAGGGCACAGCCTGACTCCCTCCTTTAGCAATCCTCACAGAACTTCTAGCCCAATGGTTGTCATTAATTTGATTGGAATTAATTTTATAATGAAATGATTTTAGAATGTTTTATCATTTTACTGTTGTTAGCCGCTCTGAGTCCGGCTTCAGCTGGGGAGGGCGGGATATAAATAAAATTATTATTATTATTATTATTATTATTATTATTATTATTATGTTATATTGATTTCATACTGAGTAGACTACCCTGCCATCTGCAATTTGAGCTGTTTGCAACATCTTTGTCTTGCCTGGGTTGAGCTTCAGTTTCTGTGTTTTCTCATTTGCTCAAGATTTTCGCCTCTACTCGAGAGTTTAATGAAAACATTTTAAAAATAGTGTTAAATATTGTCATGACACCACACTCCAGAATTTTACACCGTCCCTCTCCCTTGCTACCAAATGGATAAAACATAGAATCATACAGTATCTCAAAGTTCAAAGCCTATCAGATAGAACTCACTGTCTGGCACTGATGTAGGCAGAAATCAGAATAATCTTTATTTGCATCAGCCACTAGCCATAGCAATAAAATAAAATGTACTGAAGATAGAGGTAAAAACTTGACTACAGTATGCAGTTTTTCCTGTCACCTGATCATCTTGATCTGCTAGAAGGAAGGACACAGTAGCAATGGTTGATTGACCTGGTATTGATAGCTGTAGAGGACCTCACTCCTCAAATCTTTATAAAGAGTGCAAGCTAGAAGCACATGAGCTACTGATTCAATACTGCCATCTCCACATGGATGTAACCATTTTTCCAGCGGGTTTTTTTTTTTAAATCGACCCTCAAGTACAGCTGAAGGCAGTATATTTAATCTTGCGTAAGTGAAAGCGCTTCTGTATTTTGGAATTATTAAATTTTGCAACGTGTTGAAATGACGAGGTGGAAAATAATCATGGACAAAATTTCCTTATTGTGGCCAAATCAGATTAAATGTAGACAGGAGTGGAACTGCTATGGAACTACTCCCAGCCTCAACTTTATCTTATGATCTGGAAAGACTTGATAGTCAATTTTCTTCCCTAACCGTTAAAATGTCTAGAAGTAAAAGTGAGCTCATATTCCCCTTGTCTAATTGTGGTCCGGTGATGTGGGTTTTCTAGAAAATTTTGAACTGGGTAGTTTGCATAAGACAAATTGCTTTGGAAAACTTTTGGTTGACATTAGGAGACTTTCTGATGTTTATTTTGCTTGTATTTCGTAAAGAAAACAAAAACAAAACAACCCTTAGAAACTGCCATGTTCGCTTAATATTTAACTTGTGGTCAACATTCATTCATTGTTACCAATGTGCTTACTTACAAAACAGAAATATTTCCACCCAAAAATAAAACACTGGAATGTAGGATGCACATCATAGATCTTTTTCCAGGGCTGCTAAAACGGTCTCTGCCAAAATGTCACCCAAGTCCTAACTGGCGTGGGTTTAGATAATCACCATCTTCTAAGAAGAGTTCCTGGAACTATTTACATAGATGATCTGATATTCTGTCTCACCTCATCAAGACAATGCATTGTTCACTTCTGAAACTAGTTTACAAAACCAGTAGAGTAGGCAGGTTTTCAGATTAGAATGTTAACATTCCACATTGTTTGTGCAAAAGCATGTGAAAAAAGCCACAGTATTATTCATTTGTTGAGGCCAGTACTATCTTTGAGAAACATAAACAGCTGCCTTATATTGCAGTCAAACCAGTGATCCACCTTGCTTGGTATTTTCAACAGCGACTTACCAGAGTTTAAGATAGGAGTCTTTCTTATATAGAGGAATTGCACTTGGAACCTTCTGACTGCAAAGCACGTTGGCCACCACTAAGCCATGGTCTCTCCCTTGTCCCTCGTGTTTCCCCTGCCCTGCCCCCCATTTGCTCCAAAAAATAAAGAGTTTTGAAAATCCGATTTTACAGTTGCACCATCTGCAATCCAGAGATTCAAGTATCCATTATCTGCAAAAAGGGAAATCTATATCAAATATCACCGTTGGAGTCATCCTCTCAAGTTTTCCCAGTCTTTTTTTTAATATAATTTTTATTAAATTTTCTCTTTTACAATTTAGAATACTCATTTAAGCATCCTTAAAATATCAATGACTTCCCTTCTTCGCTTTCCATGGTTCATTTTGCATATCATAAATCCCTGCATATTTTACATAAACTAAACCATTCAGTATTCCATTATTACATCCATCAAAACTTATTTACACTATAGAATTTATCTTAATGCTACCAACATTTTTAGGTGTACACAATTTCCCCCCCTATATTCAATAAATATTTTCCAGTCTTCTCTAAACATATGTTCTTCTTGTTCTCTTGTGCATATTCTTATAAGTTTAAGCTGCCATTCTTCTTTAGTTGGGACCTCGCTCGTTTTCCATTTTTCAGCTAATGAAACACAGGACACAGTAGTGGCATACATAAATAACCTTTTTTGACACCTGGGAATTTCTGTCTGAATTGTCCCCAACAAAAAGGACTCTGTTGTTGTTGCTTTGTTAAAGTACTTTCAAACATTTTCTTCAATTCATTATGAATTATTTCCCAATACTCCTTTACCTTTTTGCAGGTCCAGGTTTTCCCAGTCTTATCGCCGCTCCACTGATTGATGAACAGTAGGCCTACTGGGACGCAGGTGGCGCTGTGGGTTAAAGCCTCAGTGCCTAGGACTTGCCGATCGAAAGGTTGGCGGTTCGAATCCCTGCGGCGGGGTGCGCTCCCGCTGCTCGGTCCCAGCGCCTGCCAACCTAGCAGTTCGAAAGCACCTCCGGGTGCAAGTAGATAAATAGGGACCGCTTACCAGCGGGAAGGTAAACGGCGTTTCCGTGTGCGACTCTGGCTCGCCAGAGCAGCAATGTCACGCTGGCCACGTGACCCGGAAGTGTCTCCGGACAGCGCTGGCCCCTGGCCTCTTAAGTGAGATGGGCGCACAACCCCAGAGTCTGTCAAGACTGGCCCGTACGGGCAGGGGTACCTTTACCTTTAGGCCTACTGGATGCCCTTTCTGATGGTTCTTAAAACCTGTAATTGTGCCGGGAACACACAACTCCTTTCCAGGAGATGTGGAGTGGGTGGAAGCCAGCCGGTAAACTGGGATGGTCAGACTTTGCCCACTGGGGAACGGCCATAGCTCAGTCGTGGAGCATCTGATTTGCATGCAGAAAGTCCCTCATTCAATCCATGACGTCTTCAGATAGGGCCTCTGCCAGAAATCCTGGAGAACCTCTGCCAGTCAGTGTAGACAGTAGTGAGCTTGATGGACCAGTGGTCATGACAGGTTCCTACATTCCACTGTTGCTGCTAACTTGACTGCTTGGTTCATTTTAATTTGGGGAAGGCAGGATTGTTTGTCCCACTATTCCACTGTCCCTCTATCTAAGTGTATATGATCAGGAGTGGATACTTATTGTTCTTTTTCTGCTACCACTTTTTTTATTATTTATACTTTTCCAGTTTATACATTTCACTAATTTTACAATCATTTTGACATTTCAAAACTTGACTTCCTTCCCCCTCTTTCTGCAGTTCCTTAAATTTGTTTCTAATATCTTCTTGCACATCCAAATTAACTTATTTTTTTCATCTCCTTAAAAATATACTCTTATAAAACTGCAGGTTGTTACAATAATCCTGCCAATGTTTTTATTCATTTATAATTTATCTGTAAATATTTAATAAACCATTTCCATTCTTTTAAAAAGATTTGTTATCTTGATTCCTTATTCTTCTGGTAAGTTTCGCCATTTCTGCATATTCCATACGTTTTTGTATCCATTCTTCCTTTGCTGGGACTTCTGCTTCTTTCCAGTTTGGGGCAAGTAACATTCTTGCCGCTGTAGTCACATATATGAATAAGTTTCTATACAGTTTAGGTAGTTCTGTCCCTATAATTCCCAAAAGAAAAGCTTATCGATTTTTTTTTTTTACAAAGGTTATTTTAAACATTCAACTGTTGCTGATAAGTTGGCTGCTTGATTTATTTTAATTTGGGGAAGGCAGGCTTGCTAGGGCACTGTCCTGGGCACTGTCACACTATCTGCAGTGTGTATGATCCGGAGTGGATACGTATTGTTCTAATATTCCAGCTGCACATCTTCCTGGAGACCACAGACATCATTGCAGAATGATGACATTATTGCATTCGAGGCAGGGATTCCCATGGAATAAACAGTTTGGAAGCTACAGATATTGCAGTTGAATTACTACTGAGAGAAGACCGGAGGGCTGGTTTTACTTTGATTTTGGATCAGTTGCATTGGCCATCTGCCTGATTTCCAGACTCTGTTTTAGGTGCTAGATTAGTCACTCTCTATAAAGTGATAAAACAGCCTGGGCAATGGCTTTTCTGATCATCCATCTATTCCATCAGGTGCCACTCGGAGTCTATGCCCAAGTAAGCCTCTGATTCAATCAAAGGTGTCTTTGTGGAAGTGCCACAATTTGGGATTACATTTCCCAAATACACCCACTAGGTAGCATTTCTTTCCAGTTTTAGAAGCCAAGTAAAACCCTATCTTTTCTACCAGGCTTTTGGAATACACTAGTGGAATAATTTGACCCCTGCTGTATGTCTTAGTTTTGTGACCCTATTAAGCAATAGGTGCAGTTCCATTGCTGCTGAAATAAAAGTTTCTCCTTTTATTGTGATTTTATTGTGGACTTTGGAGTTTCATTACATTGTTAAGTCTTGTACACATGATTCATTAATAGGTAGTGTGAGATACACGCCTTAGATGTGCTTTACATTCCTTAAATACTGTTAACTTCTGAATTTTCAGCTCAAGGGATATTTGCTCTGATACCATCTAGTGGCTAGAAGGAAATAATGTGTGCGGTGAATCTATGTTTGGCTTTGTAGGTCATTTTGCAAGCACTTTTTTCCCATTCAAACTACATTAATCTTTCCCCAACACTTTACCAGGTAAACAAAATATCCAGGTGTGTAACAGCTTTAGGCATGATTGTGGCTTATTATGATTTGTGTTCTCCTTGGCAATTCTTACTGCTAAACAGCATGTGGGGAGTTTAGTTATGCAAATTTAGTTGAGCGGTGGAATTTTGGAATAGCATAGTTATTCTTCAAGGCAGTAGTTTTTAAACGTTCTACCTTCAGGGAACCCTTTACATACCGACGTTCCTATTGAGCATTGTAAAAAAAAGTAGGGTTAGTATGTACTTTAGTAAGAGTGTTAGCATTAGATCAGGCTTGTGTCCTGCACATGATTTGGATTACAACTCTGATTAGTTCCAGTGTGTGTGTGTGTGTGTGTGTGTGTGTAATTTTTATTTAATTTTCTGTTTTACAATTTTGAATACTCATTTAAACATCCTTAAAATATCAATGACTTCCCTTCTTCTCTTTCCATGGTTCGTTTTGCATACCATAAATCCCTGCATATTTTACATAAACTCAACCATTCAGTATTCCATTATTACATCCATCAAAACCATCCATCCAACCGTTTTAAGGACCCCATTCCAGATTTGCATGGGGTGTCCGTCTTAGCTTTCACTTCTCTCAGAGATGTCCTGCAAGGTAGCAGGTACGGATTTTCCCTAAGAGTTTACTCATGAAAACTTTTTGACAGATGAATATAGCTGCAAGGCACTGGAAGTTTAGGACCAGAGTTTTCCTTCTGCTAGATGAGTCCCATCTGGCTCCATTTCCCTCTACAACACTTGCAGTAACCACCATCTCGACCATTTGACCCACCTCGTCTGCTCAATCCACCAGAGTCTGTCTTTGCATGCAGGAAAGTCCCTAGCGTTTGAGACCCATCAGCTACCCTCACCTGGTTTAGCCAGCCAGTCAAAGCTATTTCCCAGGGCGTGGCAACTGTCACATGCTGACAGCTTCTAGGAGCCACAGGTGAGAGCTCATAAAAACAAAGGTGGGCAGACTACCCCAGAAGGAGCACAACATGTTCTCCACCAGAGGTACTACCCTTCCCAACACCCCATGCACCCCTCGGAGAGGTCACTTTGGTGCTGCTAATGCAGCAAAAACAACACAGGAGAGAGCAGTTACATATGAGTTATTGGTCTCTGCAGCCATAGCAAGCGCTGTGATTCTCTAGCGCAGCCTTTCTCAACCTGTGGGTCCCCAGATGTTGTTGAACTACAACTCCCATCACCCCTAGCTAGCAAGGCCAGAGCTCAGGGATGATGGGAGTTGTAGTCCAAGAACATCTGGGGACCCACAGGTTGAGAACCGCTGCTCTAGCGGTTTGGTTTCATCCCCTGAGGTGCACTCCATTGTCTCTTGAGACGGACAGGTCCCAACAACAAGCTCTTGAGTAAAACCCAATATCATGACTTTCAAAGTGAAGAAAACCAAACCCAATTGAGATAGCTCAGTTGGTTAGAGCATGGTGCTGAAATGGCAAGGTTGCAGGTTCAGTCCCCATATGGGACAGCTGTATATTTTTGCATTGCAGGGTGTTGGACTAGATCAGGGATTGTCAACCTGGTCCCTACTGCCCACCAGTGGACGTTTCAGGATTCTAGGTGGGTGGTAGGGGGTTCTACGGCACAAGCTGAATCTTCCTTCCATCGAGCACTGGTGGGCGGTAAGGAAATTTTACCATCAAGAAAGATGCATTAGTGGGCGGTATGTATAAAAAAGATTGACTACCCCTGGACTAGATGATTGTTAGGGCTACGATATCACCAATGTTAATAAAACATTATTGGAGAATTTGATTTTTGATTTTGGGATGCGGTTGTTTGTTTTTGGTTTCTGCTTAATTAAAGAAATGGTTACATTCTGGAATTCTTTGGATTTTTAAGTGGCTAGGAGGAATCGTGCAACCAGGAAAATATAAAAGCGGGCAGTAGCAGGAGGCTAAGACAGCATCCTAAGAGCTGGTTAAACATTCAGAACTCATCTGTTCAGGTTTGGAGCATACCTGAAGCCATGTGAACAGCGCAATCGATACCTCTGTAGGAATAGTGGGAGCAAAGAAAAGGTCACACCAATTAATTTATATGAAATCTGGTACTCAAATCATGTTCTCCTGAGCTCAGGTTCTATGCTGGAATATTACTGCCTCCCTCTCCTTTTGGGTTATTCCTGTCTTGTCTTGCAGTGACTCTGAGTCTGTCTGGGTTATGAAGACGAATGTAGCAGTTGCATTCTGTGGCACTGTCTGGAGTAAAAAATTAAGTTGTCATGTTCCGTAGAAAGAGCTCTCTCCTCAATCTGGCTGTACTTTTGATGACAACACTAAAGTATACATAGTTCAGGGTTGGATTCTGCCGCTCTTTTCACTCCCCCCCACACACCTTTGTTCCTCTGGGTTCATCTCCTAGAGTTCTCAGCCTGAGCAGGAATGTCAGAAACTTGGCCAAAGTATTAGGTTTTGATTATAATTTATATATGCGTTCGTTGGAATAGAAGCGCCTATCCCTTGCCCTAGGCCCTACTTTGACATCTGCGACTTGACATCAGGTGCTATTCTGAAATATAACATAATCACACAAGAGGCTGCTCTTTTTGGCTTCCCCACACCCCCTTCCCTTTAACCATTTCATTCCACAAAACTCTGGCAGCCCAGCGGCTGGAACATTTGCAGTCTTCGTGAAATCACACCTGATCTTTTCACCACTGCTTTTCCCTGCTGCTGCAGACGATCAATTGAAACATGGTTGGGAAATTAATTAAATTCCAAGTAGCTGGGGACTCTGAAACGGGGTGGGGATCAAGCAGGTCGCAGGCCCCTTAGATATAACAACAACCCTGGCAGCTGCCTGGTCCCTTGTCTCGTTTCGGTGCATCTGTGTGCACGTCTCTTGCCAGATTTTGTATCCTGCGTTTTTTGTGGGGTGCCTGCATAAACATGGGAGCTGCCGCAGAATTAAGCACCTTATGTGTCTGATCTTTTGGTTATATTTGAAAGCAAATTTCTAACCCAAGTAGCCAGGGAGAAAGCCAAAGGACATGTGGGTGGTGCCATGGGAAATTCAAGAAGGGGCTGAGCAGGATTATTTATCTTTGCAGCTCCATCCCAGCCCTCCAGTGCTGCTCCTTCTGAACCTGCATAACTTGTGATCTGTCAAGCCAAATCAAGCCCACCAGGGAACAAGCCCGCTTGAGTGGGTCTGTGAAATTGAGGAGGGGGTTGCCAAACATTTGGAGTGGAGAATGAGAAACTGGCAGATCACATTTTCTGAAAAACTTAGAGTAGGCGAGTCAGAACACCAGCTACGTTGGATTATTTTTTATTTATTGAATTTATATACCGCCCTATACCCGGGGGGGGGGGGTCTCAGGGCAGTTCGACTTGTGGAATCATGGTATCCATATTTCAGCCACCAGTCCTCCAGGCTTTGTTTTGGAGTTAGGCGTAGCAATTATTGTAGTCTTTTGTTTTGGTGACATGGTGGCACTGTACTTCTGGTGTAATGACGATAGTGAGGCATGTGTGAAACAAATCTTAGAAGCCACTTGATGTCTTTATATAGAAATTCTTAAAATATTCAGTATATATTTACACACGAGATATGGCTGCTGGGCTGCATTTGACTGGGTGGATTACGTGTTATGCAAACCTGTTCTCTTCCCTGGGTTCTGCTTCAACAGGTTTCAATCCTAAGTCCTTCTCCTATTCTCCTAGTCTTTGCCAACCCCAACAGGATACTTTTGAATCTCAGATTTGGAAGGCAAAACTAATGAAGCGATATCAGCAAATGTGCTTAATATTCATAATTCTCTATGCGGAAGTTTGTAGCACACTGTTGGCTATTTACTTTAACATCCTTGTAACTAAGGTGTTATAATAGAGCAGTGATAAAAATGGAGACAAATAAGAAACTGCATTTGTTTTCTGTTCATTTCAAACAAACGACCCATTTTGTCATGGCTTCTGGTTGTGCCTCATGCCATTTAAATATTCTAATCTGATATTTGATTGAGGAATGTTACATATTTCAAAGTGAAAAATGTGTGTCACTGCAGATGTGAACACCAGCCTCCCATCTCTACTTGACAACAGATTCGTTGTTCCTTTTCCTTTTGCAAAATGTATGAAAACAAGTGGGGATAGTCACTTTTTAGCACAATCTGTTCTTATTATGCTCTGGTTCTTATATGTTCGTTTTAAGAAGGCAACAAAGTGAGGTTAGCGAGAAGAGCCTCCCCAGATCAGTAGCAGTTGTCAGTACCAAAAGCAACCTACAGCCATTTTCCTGCGTCATGTTCTAGGTAGATAAGACCTGCAGCATCTCAAATTCTTTTTTGTGGGAGTCAGATGTAGCACTGCATGAACATGTAGTTAGCATGAGACAAAAAAGATGGTTAGAAGTTGTTTTTGTCTGGGACGGTGTTCTGTTCTTGAAGCACAGTTTGAAGGGGCAAGATCAGAAACTGACAGCTGATACAGCCACCTAAAATCTTTTCTCATACCGTGTTTTTAAAGAAGCAAATATATGGACTGGGGGTGAGACTTTTTATGCTCTGTTTGGGGCCAAGCAAATATAACTCTTCACAGAAAAGAGTGAAGCCTATATTTATAGACTAGATTTCCCCCTCTTTCATTTCAAAGGGAGTGGTTACACAATAAAGAGCTATCCTTCTTTAAAATTACACATTGAAATGCCGAATTATAGGACATCTTAATTGTTGTGCCAATACTGTGTGTACATGAAAGATTCAATTATCCTTAAACTCTGAAGAAAGATTCTCTTAATTATGATTAACTGTAGTAAATAAAAGATTGCAATGAATATGTAACATTGATAATGTATCATTGTATATGTTAAACAGGAGATAACAGTGCTGAGAAGTTAAAATACAGGTTGAGAATATTTGCAGTGTTGTATGATATTTATTGAGCTAAATGACACAGATACAGGCTCCAGACCAAAGCATATTTAGTGGAGTAAAACCCACCAGTAGCAGGACAGAGATTTGAAGGGGCATTCACCTGACCTCCCAGCAGCGGAGTCACTGCATACCAGGAGGAAGAACTGACAAGGGAGGTCAGCGCAGTGCAAACCAACCAACAGGAACATCGGTTTGGCTACTGGTGTGTTTGCACCACTGAGCCGAGTCTGGTGGATTTTAAGCTGTCATAAGCCCTGTGGTGGGGGCAGGAAGAGAAAAGCGGAGGTAGACTCATTCAGCTCAGGCATATGACCTGGCAAACCTGCATAAGCTAAGCTGGCAAGAAGTGTGGTATAACTCAAACACTGTTTTACAGGCTTGCTTTTCCTGTGCTAAGCTTAGGCCTGCTCCTAAATGGACTTTGGAACTAGCGAAACTTTATACTGGCTTAACTTACTGCCGGGGTGCTTTATGCCAGCTTCTTGTGTATAGGATTGCTCCCCAAGCCCACTTAGGAGTAGGCCAATGTCTACTGCAATGGATTGAGGAAGTCAAAAGATTTCAGATGCTGGCATTTCTGTTGTGTCAGCCATTGGGTAGCTCTGTGGTCTAAACCACTGAGCCTCTTGGGCTTGCCAGTCAGAAGGTCAGCGGTTCGAATCAACGTGACAGAGTGAGCTCCCGTTGCTCTGTCCCTGCTCCTGCCAACCTAGCAGTTTGAAAGCACGCCAGTGCAAGTAGATAAATAGTTACCGCTGTGGTGGGAAGGTAAATGGCGTTTCCGTGCACTCTGGCTTCCATCACAGTGCTCCGTTGCGCCAGAAGCAGTTTAGTGATGCTGGCCACATGACCCGAAAAGCTGTTTGTGGACAAACACCAGCTCCTTTGCCCTGAAAGCAAGATGAGCGCTGCAACCCCACAGTCGCCTTTGACTGGACTTAACTGTCCAGGGATCCTTTACCCCTTACTTTTTTTTTTCACTACATGAGTGCCTTAATGACATATTTCTAGTAGTTTGGCTCTTGCAGTATATACTCTATTTTTTAAAAAAATAATTTTACATGTATGGCCCTGAAAATCAGGGCCGAAATGGGGGGGGGGATGAGCAGTAGCAGGCCATTGCAATTGCATCCTGCTTGTAGCCCCAGTTTCCCACCTCTGGCTATTGTGAGAGCAGGATTCTGGGCTAGAAAGTCCTTCCTCAAAGCCTCCCACTGTAGAATCTTCACATATAACAACTAAATAATGGTAAGTTACGGTATGTTGCTAAACAGTAGTTTACAGCACTAATTTACTTTTCCTGTTGAAAGTGAATCTGGAGCATTCAGCTCCGGGGCCATAAAATTCATGCGCATGTGAAATCATAGTACTTGTTTTTGTTCTTGCCAGACTTCACCTGTTGTTAACTGGCTTGCTTTCTGCTGACTCATCAGGTTTTGGATTCAGGACGTCTGAAAGAATATGATGAGCCGTACATTTTGCTCCAAGAAAAGGAGAGCCTGTTTTACAAGATGGTTCAACAAGTGGGCAAGGCCGAAGCTGCATCCATAATGGAAACAGCAAAACAGGTAAGGCTGTTCTCCGCCTCTCCCTACCCCTGCTAAAATGTTGTAATTAAGTTTGTCTCAACAATTTACTTTTCACAAGTTAGCACATTCAGTATTTCAGAAAACCCCATCCTCTCCACTATAGTTAAAGGTCTCGTGGCTTTTCAGTTATAAACTCTTGTTTTTCAGGGCTTTATTACTGGGATTTAGAATAATATATACCCAGAGCTGAAAATGACATGCTGCCATTGCAGAAAACAACTATGCTTGGGATTGTTTGTTTTTATATCTGCGGGGAAGATAATACATACTCTAGTCCTAGACACGCTGTGCTTTTCCCTGACCACCGTGTTGCAAATTGAAGCCGGGGTTGCAATGAAGATTCACTGTGCTCCTAGAGCCCATGCCTTTTTTTGTCCAGCAAATCTGCAGTTTATGCATGTGCTATGCAAGCTACAAGAAAACTCCATATCCAATGTGAATATATAGTATTCTTTAAAGCACTAGTTTTTCCTCTGATTCTTTGGGCAAAAACAACAGCAATTCCACACTGAATCCATTTTCCAATCTCTAATGATATTTTGTTTGCTGCCTTGCACATAAGCCCAATAAAATCCTTCCTGGCCTGCTCCTGTACTCATTCATATAAAATATTTGGCCTGGAAAAGGCAGAAGGTGGGGGAGGGGAGCTAATAAACTCTTCCAAATATGACAAATGTTTCCCAACCTTGGCAACATTAAATCACTTTTATTCACCACAGATAACCAGGTAAATGGCTATTTACAGTAGTCAGGGCTGACCCCACGACGAGAGGGAATGAGGCAATTGTTTTCATGCAGCAGGAGCAGGAGAGAAGCAAATTGGTGCCCTACCCCAACTCTCCATTTGCCACATTATTGGGTGTACTGGATGGGTTGCAGGCCAGCTGCCCACCCACCCATCTCCTCGTCCTGCATGAGCTTTGAGAAAGGGCCAAGGGAGTCCTTTCTCAGAGTGAGGTTGGTTGGAGAGGGGCTGTGCCACTTCTGTGTTTGTCATTTAAGCTGAGAAAGGCTGTTTAAATATAGAGGAGGAAGCCTAGGTTTATCTAAGCAGGCCTAAGCTTCTTTAACTGCCGCTGCAAGCTACCTTAGCGGCACAGACACCGACCAGGCCACCTCACCAAGAATGCTGCATTATGAAAAAGGACCTCCGTGGGTCTTTTTCAGAGCAAGGCTCAGACTGGGAGGAGGAAGGGGTGGTGGCAGAGAAGCTGTCTGTCCTGCTACCACTCAAACAACAGAACGGGGCAACAGCAGCAAAGCATCAGGCACTGCTACTGATGCCGCAAAGAAGAGAAGTAAGGTAGCAGTGGCAGGAAGAAGATAAGGAGCCCCACGTTTGGCAGTCCTCACCCTTGCACTGGTCCCTGATCCTGAATTCTTAGGCAGCGAAAGAATTTAATATGTCACCTTACTGACATTTTAAGGGCCTAAGCCCTTAGCCGCAGTTAGCAGGCCTCAGGATTGTGTTCTCCATAAACACACACACACACATAAACTGATCTGTGCAGTTAATCCTAACCAGGGTTTACAATGAACTATTTTTAAATGGCTTCAAACTCTTGGTTTCAACTGGTCATCCTTGATCCCCGTTCTTTAACTACGGCCCTCTTTTAAATAAGAGGAAAGAAGAAGGAGGCTTTGATGAACGGAGAGTAGATAGTGTCATGAAGCAAACAAACAGCTCTTCTGGAGAAGCTCTGAAATTGCTGCAACCAGAGGTTTATTGAAAAAGTATAGAAAGGGATCTGGGTCGGATTTTTGGTTCAGTGCTTGGAAAGCTGAACCAGGCAATCCCTGTGGTTCCTCCCAAAGCTTTGATTCTGTGTAGGTATGTTGAGCAAAGATTAAAATTTCAGCTACTGCAAGTAACACCTTTTAAAAGTGTTTTTAATGTAGTCATTGTGATCTTTATTTCATAGTATCCTCGTTTTTTTTGAAGTGCCAGGGATCTCTCGCTCATATATCTTGCAGTATTAAGACTCTAGCTCAACTAAATGCTTTTTCTTCTCCTTTCCACCCTGAGATGCTTTCAGCGAGGGCTGAAAGGCTGCTGCTGCTGCTTTCATTCTGTCCTAGGGTAATGTGGCAGAGTCTCACTATTAACATTCTTAAAGGAAGCTCACTTTTCCACCTTAGGTTAAAATACTATCTTAAAATGCATCTTCTGCTGTTGCCACGCCATTGCAGCCAATGATGCGAGAGGGGGAGGAGTTATGGACAGTGTGGTTACAAAGTGGGGAGGGGGCAAAGAGTCAAGGAGTGGTGGGAGCCCCACGTTCGGTCCCAGGTTCTCGGAACTTACTCAGCAAAAGGTGTTGGAGAGTAACAAGTTAGTTGTTTCCTTCCCCTAAAAAACAACTTCTAGGGAGCATATGATCTCGTAGTCGATCTTTCCACTACAGGAAAGAGGCATCCTGATTGCTAGGATAAAAGGAAGGGCAAAGGACAGAAATTCCCAGGGGACTAGAATATGAGACTGAAGTAGGAAAAGTGCACTAAAGGGTAGGGGGAAATAGCAGCCCTTTAAGACGCTACAGATTCCTGTAGCCTGGTGCACACAAAAAATGTTGCAGCAGTCACAGCTCTGACGTCACATGCCTAAAACGGTGGGAGCCGCTATGCAGGCTTTTCTCACAGAAATCACTTAGGTTACCTGTAGATTTCACCGTGGAATACTCTTTCTTTGAGGGCTAGTGACTTGCTTTAAAATGAAATGAAATGAAAGCTCAGAGTCTGGGCTCTGGGCCTGGTAACCCATACAACAGTACTCTCTGTGGTCCTGATACACCAGTACTCTTGGTAGACCCTGGCTACTACTTGTATCATTTGAGCCTGAAATTATAAAACCTCCTTGGTAGGCACTGGATTTCTCCCCACAGAACCCCAAGAGGTTGTATTTTTTAACTGGAGTTGCCAACTCTTTTTGTGGAAACATCACATTGGGGGAACCTGTGATAAGGAAAGTGTCTTCTGTTGAATTTCTGCACAGTTCTTAAGAACAGGAGCCCTGTCTGATAATAAATTGGCAACCAGGGGTGTTCAAAAGCCGTTTCCGTTGTAGGTGTGTTGGATCTTAGAACATGAAATTCCCAAAACATGCAAGAGGAGTTCATTGCATATATATATATATATAGAGAGAGAGAGAGAGAGAGAGAGAGAGAGAGAGAGAGAGAGATAATCATCCTTCACCAACATGTTGTCATTTTTTGGGCTATAACTCTCACCAGCTCTACTTTGGAGGGTCCAGGCTGGCAAAGATTGGCTTACATGTAAGAGCGTTCACTGGATGGTGGCCTTTCTATGTAAATTAAAAGAACGATTTATTAACAGCTTTACTGGAACATACCCAAACAACTCAAATTATTAAAGATTAGGGTTTCATGCTCTCATTTCATGGCAGCATGAATATTAGGCCTAACTCATGACACATGTCAGCCGCGGGGAAGATAGTATATTTTGTGTGTGTTTTAAAGGCTCAAACAAAACTTTTCACATTCTTCTTTGGGGGGAAAATACATTTTGAAGTCCTTTTTCACCCAAACACATTTTCCGATAAGAGCACACAAGTCTTGACATTATTTCATTTTGTTACACGCATCTGTCAGGGAGCAGAGATATGATACAGCTACTAAAAACTGATGATTGTGGAACAGTGAAACTTGACAGCATTTCATTTCCTTTATGTTCTGATTATACATTTATCAGGAAACCTGTATCTCTGGCAGTTCAGCTAGAAATTGGTAGAATTCAAGAACTCAAAGGCTCGGCAAAGAACTGTCCTATTATTTGGTATCATCTTACATTTTAGAGAAGTTGCTTGGTGGAGCCTTTGTTACAGCTCTCCCTTTCCCTTTCATTATTGTGGCACCCTATCCCCAGATCACATTTCTATAAGGCTCTATGACTCCTCCACGGCGCAAATTAAACGCTGGGATCTTTCATACGTACATCCCGAAGTTTCAATGGTTGTCAATCATAGTTTGTAAAATGCAGGGATTACAACCTTGATATTAACATCCAAATCCATTGTGCTTATTTTTATGTGTGAAAATGAAAAGCCCTTGTGCAGACACTAGATTTTGAAGCTGCTTTGTCGCCCTGTTTTTAATTTATCTCCATTTCTGAGCCGGTAAAAGGATTTTATTTATCTGTTTAATGTCAAATGATAAAGTTATCAGTTGATCTGAATTATTAGCACTTTGAGTGGGAATAGCAGGCATGTATGTTGATACACCGCAGCTTGGCTGCAAGTTGTTGGAAGAGCAGAAGACAGTTTTGCTAATTTTAAAGGAAAATATATGTATTACAACTGTGTCCTTCTCCCATTGATATGCATCCTTTAGTTGCAGTATGTAGAACAAGCTGCTTTATGAAACTAACATAGAACTTTCCCCTCCTCCCTAGGTTTATTTTAAGAAGAATTACCCTGAAGTTACTCCAAACGGCCAAGCAGCCACCAACTCATCAGCCGATGATTCACAAGGATTAATTATTTTTGAGACTGCACTATGATCCCAAGCAATTATGGGTGCTGGATTTTGTTTTTTAGCAGAATGTAATGCTAATACGATGTAAACCAAATATTGCTCTTAATTGAAAAGACTGTTTTTGCACTGAATAGCTACTTGTTATATTTTGGGGGAGGGGGAGTTTTGCATTACTCCTGTTCCTTGCATTTGAATGTAATGCAGTTCAATATTTTTTAAAAAAGACAGTACATTTTGAATCTCTTTGTAACTGCTTGATCCTGTGGAATTAGCAGCAGAAGATTGCCCCAGAATATGTATAGCCATATTCTATGCTGGGCAACCGAGACCCAGGAAATCCTGATTTTTCTCAACTCCCATAAAAGTGCCTTGACGCCAGGAGTACTGCACAGAAAGATTTCACTCCTGATCGTATCTCCTGGATTCGTAGGTTGCTACATAAAGATGCTCTTGATACAGTGGTGCTGTGCTGGAAAGAATGGCGCTGTTGTGGCAATGCTTAAGTTTTCTCCTGCATGAGCATTACTTTCAGTCAGGGTTAGAGCTCTGACCAAAGGCCACCTGTGGCATCACTGCACTGGCAGAAGTCCCTTTAAACATGAACCTGTCATTTCAGAGTGTAGTCGAATGCTGCAAAGAAGGTCTTGCGCCATTTGTAGCACATTGAAACAGAACGCAGTGGGCCAGCTGTTCATGCCCTGACAGGCCCTCCTAAGAATCTGGTTGGCTGCACTTGGCTCGATGGGTCACAAATCATACAGACCTTCTACACAGAAATGAAGCACACAAACACATACACTGTTTGCTTACTACTGTAGATATGTTTGAACCACCGGTGCAGGACACCTCCCGCTTTGAAATTTCTCAGGTTGGAAATAAAGAATGTATTTTTTTTTAGCTTTGCATATTGAAGGAAGGCAAATGAAGATGTTCTAGTTGGCCTAACAAATGCGTATTTGCAAATCCTTAGCTGCATCCATTTTATACCAAACCAAAGTTATTTCTCTGGAGGAGAGTTCTCCGCTTCCTTGTCTTTTAAACTTGTTTTAAGTGGGCAATGATATCCCAAACAGAAATGCAACACAAACAGTTGGCAGTTTTCATTTTGAAGAAGCTTAGGCATACAAGAAACTCCCCCAGTACCTAGTTTGCCTTTATATGCCTACAATAGACACTTTCAGAGCAATAAATCAGGAGATGATGAGACATATCACTAAGGCTGGGTTAAGGAAAACGGCTACTTAACAAACTTTACAGTGCTTCTCATGTGGCTTCCCAGTTGCACATGTCGTCGTCTTGACCAGTTCACAGTTACTGGTCAGGAGTAGGCTTTCTGTACCTGCCTCCCAAACTATCCTTGGAATGGAGGAATATTGTGGGAAGAACCATCTAAGAGTTGGAGTCTGGGCTGAAATGGTGGTTGTTATGTTAGGATGTTCCCTCTGCAAGAATCCTACCTATTGCAGGGGTGGTGTGTCCTCATGAGGAGAAATGGAAAGTTCTGCTTTGCGACTCCTGCCGCCACCTGCCCTGCCACCTCCACTGCTGATGCCGAAGTGGCGCTGCCATCAGTGCCAATTTGGGGCAAGATCGTGCTGATTTGGGGGTGAAATCTCACCCCAAATGGACACAGTCTTGCCCAAAATCCGTGCAGCTGTGGCGTGCTTCCTGGGGGGCTTCTGACACCAAAGTAGTGGCATTACCCTGTCTAATTATCGGGGCGGCTCTGCACCTATGTGGCTGTGTTGTGGCTACATTCCTAGGTTGGCACGGGGGAAAGACACAGGAAAGAATATCCCATGCCAAGACAAGAGTAGTGGGAATTCAGCCACTGTAATAGCCTGTCAACTAGTAGGGATGGTTTGCACCACACATCTGCTAGCACCTAATTAGAAATATAGGGAAGCACCAGGGACATTGAATTCTTACCAGTTGACAGTAGGTTACAGGCTGCTGTCTTACAAAGCAGTTACATGTACACTTTTCTGGTGCTGTATTCAACCACCGACTGAAGGCACAGTCCCTAGGTAAGGCTAAGTACCGCTGGGGTTGTGATATTTGTGCTAATTGGGTCTTGGTGTGTGGGGGTTTTGCAAATATTCGTCATCAGCCACACATCATGGGAAATACAGTTATTGGCCAAACATTCCTAGCTCAAGTTTTGTGTAAAGAATAACAACCATGGCGATGCTATTCAAGCATCTGTTGAATGATGGAAGTATTTACAAAAGAATGTTGTAATATTTTGTGTGGCTGTCAGCGCACACGTGTTAAAATAACTTCCCTTTCCTCTTTAGTAAGCATTTAATCGCAATGTTTTGCCAACGTTGATACATAGAAAATTCTCTCTGGTCAAGTTATCAATGCATTGTTTGCATTTATTGTGCCTTACTGGATTTCAAGCCAAACTTATTTGAAAATACAATAATTTTAAATCCATATTGTGTTCTTGTTTCTCTTAAAGGTCTTTTACACTTAATTACAATTGTTATCTGTGTCTCCACTGTACCACTGTTCTTCCATATTGGGGGGGCGGGGACTGAAGATAGAAAATTTGTTCATATCAAGGAGATTGGCTAGGCTAGAAACAGATATCTGATATTTTATGTGGCGCTATTTTTTATGATGAAGCATCCCCTACCTGTATCATGAAGTGGTAAGATATGCCCCATTTTCTCTAAGAGTTTTGCCATCATAAACACATGGACACACACCTAAGTGTGAAAACGAAGAGTGTTTTTATAAATTGTACCTGGCACAGAAACTTTCCCAACTTCCTCTTCTTTGAGCCAGCGAGAAATATCTTCAGGGATTAGGTGTACTGGGAGAGGCATTTATCATAGGTAGAAGACCCTCCTTAAATAGGAGTGTTGGCCATTCCTTCGCCTTTTGGTTTGATTGCTACTCATTTAAGCTCTTTCCTCTGGGTTGACATCCCGTGGAACAGTGAAGGAGGCAACTTTTGATCTGGAACCCCCAGAATTACCCATACTATGCACCTCAACACTATTATAGCACTTAAAGGGTCATGGACATCCTGTTGAAATCTAACGTGCTTGCAAGTACTTCAGAGGATTAACATTTTTCCATTTTTGTTATATCTGTCCCTGACGAGCCCTTTGAGGATCAACTAGGAGAGAAATTAGATTCAGTTTGAATTTAAAGGTGAACCTACCTAATTTGCACTATCTGAAATGATATGCAAATTGCAACACGGCCATCCTTTGAAAATTGCATTTATCTGAATTTTGCAATGCAGTTCATCAGCTAAGTGATGTGTGCAAAAATGTTTAGTGCATTAAAAATCATTGTAAGTGAAAATTGCTGGTCAAAAATGTGTGTGTGTGTATATATATATATATATATATATATATATATATATATATACACACATATATATATATATATATATATTAGGAAAAATTCACACTGAAATGATGAATTTTCATGAGGACTTTTTCCTTTCTTTCAAAAAAAGTTAGCAAACTGATGTGGAAATGTGGATTGGAAAAATGAGCAAGTGCAAAAAATGAAAAATGACAGATTCTACCATCCCTGGGATCAATACCTTAGATTTCGAAAAGGAACCAATGCACTTTGAATTACTCATTGTAAAGGTTTTCAAAGGGCTAAAATCTTTTCCTTGTTAAAAAAGACATGTTTCTGAATGTAAGTAAAGGTAACGGAAGACCGTAGTAATCACCAAAATGTTTGAAATTCAGGGCTACTCAAGGCTCCCAGACGAAACCAATAAACTTTAATTTAATGTGTCCGTTGCTGGTGGTTGGAAGGCAAGCAGCGATTGAGCAATCCAGGAGCACCTCAGTTTGCCTGAACAACCTGTTGCATATCCAGAGGCAGAAGCTTTGGACAACCTGGTGGAACCTCATTGGGCCCTTGTGCCACTTGCTCCCTGCTCAACTCAAGGTCTGCAGTACCACCCTTGGACCATCTGCAGTGGTGGCACTGCAGCACAACGCAAGACCAGGCATTCCTCTAAAATGCTGCCATGGCACTGCAGAATACAAGACCTTGGGCTACAAGCTGTTGATACCAGTTTTGATAGTCCTGGTACCTGGATTTTTGTTTGATGTGTAGAGCACAGCTGGGGTGGTTTTTTTGCCTAGTCACATCTTGTAATAATGAGAGCCAGAAAGCCAAATTTGACTGGGTTAGGAATACAGAACGTGGTCACACTGGTGTAAGAAAATTACGCCTTTAAGTAATTGAGTATAATAACGGTGCATTCTCTTACACATTTTGCTTACACAGTGCTTTCTGGACTCTGGTATGACGAAACAAAACTATTTTCTTTAAAATGCTTCCACCTATAAAAGGTAAAGGTATAGGACCCCTGGATGGTCCAGAGTGACTGGGGAAACCCAGCCAGGTGGGCAGGGTATGTATGTACAGTGGTACCTCGGGTTAAGAACTTAATTCATTCTAAAAGTCCGATCCTAATCTGAAACTGTTCTTAACCTGAGGTACCACTTTAGCTAATGGGGCCTCACGCTGCCACCATGCGATTTCTGTTCTCTCCCTGAAGCAAAGTTCTTAACCCGAGGTACTATTTCTGGGTTAGCAGAGTCTGTAACCTGAAGCATCTGTACCCCGAGGTACCACTGTATGTATGCATGTATGTATGTATGTATGATAATGATAATAATATGTTGAAGAATGTTTCTGTCGGGCTGAATTACTCTTTTCCCTCTCCTTGATGGTTTCACAGTATATCATTCTCACAATTAAAGCTGAGGGTTCTTTCATTGACTGGTAATAACTGACCTTGTATTTTCCCTCCTTCATCAATGGAAGTAACTTTTTACAAAAACCCGTAACTTGCTCCTGACCATGTTTTCTGATACAGTGGTGCCCTGCAAGACGAGCGCCTCGCAAGACGGAAAACCCGCTAGATGAAAGGGTTTTCCGTTTTTGAGGCGCTTCGCAAAACGAATTTCCCTATGGGCTTGCTTCGCAAGACGAAAATGTCTTGCGAGTTCCTGCGGGGTTTCCCCCCTTTTTTTTCCCCTTTTCCTAAGCCGCTTATCAGCTGATCCGCTGATAAGCCGCTTAACAGCTGATCGCTAAAAGCCGCTAAACCGCTAATAGCGCTAATCCGCTAAGCCGTCAATGGGTTTGCTTCGCAAGATGAAAAAACCGCTAGACGAAGAGAATCGCGGAACGGATTCTTTTCGTCTTGCGAGGCATCACTGTATTCAAAAGTGATGTCTGTATCAGCTGCCAGATGGCCTGTAGCAACCTTGTAAATTGTGCCAAATTTAATTACTACTGCTACTATTTTTCAATGATTTGGATTTTTTTTTTAAGCGGTTAATTTTTTAGCAGTTATCACTTAAGCAACAATTGCAATTGTCAATGTTTTGGAAGCACAGAAATTGTATTAAACTTCTTGGCTTGGATAAACATCCATTTGTGCCTTGGATCTCCAGTCATCTACCTGCTGCAGCAACCTCATGCCCTTCTTTCAAAAGCTCCAGGGTAAATGTGGTATGAAGACAGACGCTGCTGACTGGCCCAAATTCTCAAGTAGGAGTTTGGATCCAGGCCATAGCTTTCCCATTCCTTAGAAGAGGCAGGGGGAGCTAATATTAAGCAACAGAAACCTAACATCTAACGGCACTGAGAAATGTTCCCAACACATACATCATTTCTTGGTAGTCTCCATTCGATTCTCAGGGTTTTTCATTTTGGTATCTATTACACTGACATCAGTTGCATAAAGCCAGGATTATCCTGTCAAAACACGTTAAAACAGCACATTCAGCAGACTCACGGATACCTAACATTTTTGTTAGCATTCTAAAAGCTACAATATCAAATTGATTCAGGTAAGCAAAATATGTTGTTTTTATGACCTGATATAGCAAGATGTGTCTGAGTTTTCCTTACAGGAAAAAGTCTGAAATGTCTCTTGCTTTCTGCTCTCATGAGTAGCCATATCACCTTGGAATCAATTTATGATGAAATGATTTCATATTTAACGCTGTTGAACCAATGCATGCAAATCTCCTTAGTACTGAAGAATATTTTGGGCCAGTCTAAAGATTGTTCATTATTATTTATTAGTAGATGCATTTTTGCATTAAAATATGCAAATGACATATTTGTAAAAGCAGCTATACATCTGATGTTAAATTAAATCACAAGAAATGCATCATTGTTAAACAAAAATCTAAGTTAGATTGAGACTGATGCAATGTAGAAATTACCCAGAGTCCACAGTGGATTACATTATCAAAATTTGACTGTAGTGATTTGCCCCTCAAGGCTCAGCTTTGACCTTTGAACTTTATGCTAACGTTGAAAATGTAGGTTTATCACCATATATATATATATATATATGGGCATGATTGTGTTGCACAAAACCTCACTCAATAATAATAATAATAATAATAATAATAATAATAATAAAATCCCACCCATCTGGCTGGGTTTCCCCAGCCACTCTGAGTGGTTCCCAACAGAATATTAAAAACACGATAAAACAGCAAACATTAAAAACTTCCCAAAACAGGGCTGCCTTCAGATATCTTCTAAAAGTCAAGTAGTTGTTTATTTCCTTGACATCTGATGGGAGGGCATTCCACAGGGCGGGCGCCACTACCGAGAAGGCCCTCTGCCTGGTTCCCTGTAGCTTTGCTTCTCGCAATGAGGGAACCGCCAGAAGGCCCTCGGTGCTGGACCTCAGTGTCTGAGCTGAATGATGGGGGTGGTGACACTCCTTCAGGTATACTGGGCCTAGGCCATTTTGGGCTTTAAAGGTCAGCACCAACACTTTGACTTGTGCTTGGAAACGTACTGGGAGCCAAAGTAGGTCTTTCAGAACTGGTGTTATATGGCGGCCATTCCCAGTCACCAGTCTAGCTGCCGCATTCTGGATTAGTTGTAGTTTCCGTCAAAGGTAGCCCCAGGTAGAGCGCATTGCAGTAGTCCAAGTGGGAGATAATCAGAGCAGGCACCACTCTGGCGAGACAGTCTGTGGGCAGGTAGGGTCTCAGCCTGTAGACCAGATGGAGCTGGTAGACAGCTGCTCTGGACACATACAACTCCCATATTTAGACATGACCTGTAGTGCCTTTACTCTCTATCACTGATAGAAATTAATGGTAATCTCAGAATTGGAGAAAGTTATCACTCTCATACCTGCTGACAACTAAATTACTGACAACTGTTGTGAAGCACGTCAAGGATTCTTCTCGGTTAGTCATCAATGGGCATCCCTTTGGGTAAGCTGACACAAGCTAACACCGGTGGGGATTTTGCCAATTCTTTGTTCAACAACTGAAACGCACAAAGCGAATATTCAAATGAGTTGCCATTGAGAAAGCAAATCAAGACTTGTAGGCATGAGAAACACATACAGCTCTCCGCACCGGAGAATAACTTTCTGGCATTGCCTGAGAATAAGGAAGATCTTGCTCCCTTCCTTCTCACCTCTCTTGTTGTCGCTGCAGGATTTGAGGATGAAAGGAAGGTGTTGAGCAACATCTATTGATGCAGCACAACAGCAGTTAGGAGCAAGAGTTTGGAGGAACCACTGGTAAGTGATACAGACTTTCACAGCTTGCAGTTAGCAGCCGTGCTGATGTAGTTTCTGCTTGACACAGACATATTCTTCTGCTGCACAATTCCAACAAGATGAAGTGTGTTAAATTGTAGGTGAACATATCAGACGACACAGCGATTCTTCAAACAGCTCTTGTTTATTCACAGGCCAGAACAGAACTGAACTGAAGGGTTCAGCCAGCCTGCTTATATAGAGCTCCACTAGAACGCAACAGTAACCATTTTCTGTAACTATCCAATCACTGAATGTCACTTTCAATCCCTTATTTGCATATGTGGACCTGAGTGAAAACTATCTACAGTATCCCCCTGCTGGCCCAGAGTGAGAACTTCAGTACATAACAAAGTGGACCATGGTGTGGTGGTTGTTGGCTAGCACTGAGGAAGAGGGCATGTTCTGGTCCACACGGCCTCCAGCCAGCTGTCAGTGGCTGAAAAGGCCAATATCACTAGTACTGTATGCTATTGAAAGACCGGGTGTCGCCTCCTGCCGTGTGACTCTAACAAAGCATGCAGTGTAGAAAACACTGAAAGAGCTCAAGAAGGATTTTTTTAAAAAAGAACTCAAATTGCAGGTTACGTGCAGACAATACATATATATATATATATATATATATATATATATATATATATATATAGACAACACCATTCTTTCAGCCAGTGTAACATGTAATTTGTAAGCCACACGAAATAAATAAAGACATTTGTTTTCTGCCTCCAGTATGTGAAATGTTTTGTGCAATCAAAACATTTCACAGAACAAGACCATTTAAAAGCATTCATATCTTTTGAGGGTGTTATGATGGGCAGCAACACTGAATTCACAAATTTTTGGTACATAACTCCTATGGATTTTGGATAAACCTGAAAGGGACAATTCACTGATCAGTTGTTTTCTTCAAGCTCCTATGCAGGCACAGAACAGAGAAGCAGCACCTCAAGTCTTGGACACCATCTTGAATTTCTGGGATTTCGGTTGAGAAATCGGTTTGGGAACAGTGGTTTTCAGATTCAACTTTTTCGAATTAATCTAGAAAAATGGGTTTCCCGAAATTATTTCCTCTTGCATTTGGGGAAAAATTAGTCCAGTCTACATGGAAACTGTTCCAATATTTACTTACTAAGTATCTTCTTGTTCACTTCTAAAATAGCCTGTTGTATGGTAGATAGAAATAACTATAGGTTTGGGGATTTTAAAAGATTTTTGTTTTTACAATGTTTTGTAAGGCAGTATTGTCTATGTGCATGTGTTTTAATGTGAGTGTTTGTTTTTAAAACAAAAGGTGCAATTTTAATAGTTGATTTCAACCCAAAGCCTTGTTACACAACATACTCTGTGTTACAATTAAGTGATGTGACAAAAGGTTTGTGAGTGTATTGCATAGTTAATTATTCCACTAGCATCTGAGGATTTTGCAAGGAGCAGTCTTGATGTCTCTGCACATGTACGAAATGGTCAGGTCTTTCATCATTCAGAGGATCACGCTGATAATCAGCTTTAACTCCATTGTGTGCATCTTTTCATATTTTCCTCACTTTGCTTATCTGATTCTAGTGGGAGGTAGCAAAGGTTTTTTTTTTAAAAAAAACCCTAAACATTAACACCATATCATTAACTATGGCCCTCTAGCACTTTAGCAAGCCCATTAGTTAGGGTTTTCTTTTCGGGGAGAGAGTGTTTTTGTGTATCATGGAAGCAACTGGGCGTTGTGACTTAATTTGTGTTGAGAAGTGAGAGAGATCGATAATGGTGAAGTTCACTGTCTAGGTCTCCTTAGCAGAAAGTGGAAATCATTCAAATGGATCATTTGCTTCTTGACCATCAATTTAGAAGCACCTCAAGTATTATTTCACAATGCTGAAAGCATTTCACCAAAACTGTCTCGGTTTCTTTGCAGCATTCTTATAAGGTAAAGGGACCCCTGACCATTAGGTCCATTCGTGGCCGACTCTGGGGTTGAGGCGCTCATCTCGCTTTATTGGCCGAGGGAGCCGGCGTACAGCCAGCGCACGGCTGTACCAGAGCAGCGCATGGAAATGCCGTTTACCTTCCTGCCGGAGCGGTACCTATTTATCTACTTGCACTTTGACATGCTTTCGAATTGCTAGGTTGGCAGGAGCAGGGACCGAGCAACAGGAGCTCACCCCGTCGCAGGGATTCGAACGGCTGACCTTCTGATCGCCAAGTCCTAGGCTCTGTTGTTTAACCCACAGTGCTACCTATAAGGTAGGCCAATGTTTTTACCTCCTTACTGCAGATGGCGAACAACGATTAACATGTTGGCAACTGTCTGTTTCAGGAGACAACGGAAGAATGCACCTTTGGGAGTGAAGTCAAACTGTCAAAGAGTTACAGCGCCTGCTGTGGCTGTAGAGACCGATATGGGAGAGACATGTTTTGTTGCAGCCAGACCAGATGAAGGCATCCAATTGCGCCGCTGCAGATGCACGATTGTGTTTCTTCTCTCTGCGCTTCTCCCAGAGGTCATTCCTCCTCTGGTCCCTGCAATCCTATATACACTTGCCTGGGAATAAGCCCCACTGATTCAATGAGACTTGGTTCTGAGCAGATGTCTATGGGATTGCACTATAAGACACTCAGCACTATAAGAGACTTTCATAGGGTTATGTAATCAGCTATTTGCTGAAATATTTGAAGAAGGAACTGGCTTACGAGTGTGGTTTGTTCATGGTGAATAAACCATAGTTAAGCTACTGTGAAACTTTTTTTCAGAATGCAAGATGGCTTTGCTTGGAGGGAACGCTGGTTGTCTAAAAATCACCTGGGTGCTACACTGATGACACTGGGTGATATACAACTTGAACCAGACAGAGGGCCTTCTCAGTAGTGGCACCCGCCCTGTGGAATGTCCTCCCATCAGATGTCAAGGAAATAAACAACTGTCTGACTTTTAGAAGACATCTGTTTAGGGAAGTTTTCAATTATTGATGGTTTATCGTGTTTTTAATATTCTGTTGGGAGCCGCTTAGAGTAGCTGAGGAAACCCAGCCAGATGGGCTGGGTATAAATAAATTACTACTACTACTACTACTTAACCCATAGAAATCATTGGGACCTGATATTTCAGTAGGCCTACTCTGAGAATGACTAAAGTTGCAAGATATCTTGTGTTTTCACTATCTTCCTGCCTTGTGGGCCTCATATTGAAACAGACGTTCTAGCAAAAGGGGGAGGAAGTAAAAAAGACACAGTTCATTCCCCCCAGTGTATTCCCTAATACCATTTTTCATCTTGTATACAATACAGTATACCTCATGCTTAGCTTTAAATTGGAAAAGGCTCTGAGTTGTATTTATGACCTCTCTTAGAAAATAGGATTTCAAATATGCTGACTTGTTTGAAAACATGTCTTGTTTGCATGAAGACTGTACGGCAGTTGAAGAATCTGTTTACTCGCAATGCTGCCTTTACATTGGGAAAAGATTAATACATTTAATTTTGTGTGTTGCTTTTGACTTGACATTTTGGCTTTTTGATGGGCTTTCCTATGTCCGTATTGCTGTGCAGACCACTATACTTATCCCCTAAAACATCATCAGGATTCCATACAGGTACTTCCCAAACAAAAGCCAGGTTGTCACCTTGTATTTTAACGTCTCCGGGGGAAGGCAGATAAGGCTACCAGCAAGTCCAGTTGTCCGGCAAATTTCCATAGTGCAGGCATATCTTGTATGACTCCATACAAATGACTCAAGAAAATGGGGATGGGGCAGGGGACAGAAAGGGTAAGAATTATTCTCTCAAACCATCAGACAAAGCAACATGCTTCGTTATTATTTTGAACTTCATTTTAAAATTAGACACAATGGACCGGTCCGGGACCAGCCTTCACTTTCTAGGTTGTGGCAGTGGCAGGGTCAGAGGAGAAACATACAGCAAGATTTTCAAGCCTTCTTTCTGGCAAATAAATATTGGGGCCCTTTCAAACAAACAACTCTCCGTGTGAAACCTGGACTGGTACAGCCCAAATGTGAGGTGAGGCATTGAACTGGCCCTTTAAAACTGGTCTGCAGCTGAATTTTAAGTGGGTTCGTCCTATACCAAGTGCCTATTTCCTCTCCTGGAAGCTACTGTCCTGGGGGGTGGGGGTGGAAAGACCTCTCCTCTTTCCAGATGGGAGGAGTTGTGAGCGGGAGTCGGCTCCCGCGTCAGCAGGGGGGTGTATACGGCCCCCTGCGTCAGCTCTCTTCTGCTGCCGCACCAAGCACATCAGCCAGCCAATAGGGCTGGCGTGTGGGCGGGGTTTAGCCACATTTAAGCGGCCGCGGCAGCGCCAGGCTCCATTCTGTTCCTGTTTTCGCCGGATCACCTGCTCTCCCTCCCTTTAGGTCATTTCTTTCTTTTGACCTTGCTATGGGCGTTAGTTGGTTGCCTTGGTTGCCCAAGGGGCCTGGTAGGAATTTTTATCCAATTGGCAAATTGGCACCAGCCTCTTGGTTTTTCGCCCACCTCATAGCAATTCGTCACAACTTTCTGGTATTGGCAGTTAGGCATTGGAATATGTGTAGTGCGTTGGAGGGCAGGTTGTGGCCATCACCTACCCCTCTCCTCGTTTGCATATTCTGTTAAAGGAATCCGGTGGTTGTGGATCCTGTCCGATTCCCTGCTGGTGGCTAAGGCGATGGCATGACCCACCGTGACTTCAGGGGTTGTTTCCAGTTGTATTTGCATCGGCAAGCTCCTTTCAGTGTGAGAGAGCCAGTGTGGTATAGTGGCTAAGAGCGGTAGATTCGTAATCTGGGGAACCGGGTTCGCTTCCCCGCTCCTCCACATGCAGCTGCTGGGTGACCTTGAGCTAGTCACACTTCTCTGAAGTCTCTCAGCCCCACTCACCTCACAGAGTGTTTGTTGTGGGGGAGGAAGGGAAAGGAGAATGTTAGCCGCTTTGAGACTCCTTCAGGTAGTGATAAAGCAGGATATCAAATCCAAACTCTTCTTCTTCCACTGGTTGTTAACCCTCAAATTACTCCCCGCCGAGCGGAGTGGAGTCATGTATAGATCGTTTGATCCAGTGCCTAAGCCAATACCACTCATGTGCTATAACCAATAAAGTTGTGGCCTTAATTCGCCCATTAACCTAAAATACTTGTGTCCTTGTGTCTTATTTATCTCTGTGCGGGTGGTGGGTCCTCGACTCACAATGGCCATTATTCGTCTCATGTTGTGCAAGAAACTGGGAAATAGTTTTTAAAATTTTAAAAGTTGTTATTTCCATTGCAATAACAATATCATTTTGTATGTGCAATGATTGAAAGAACCCATAGAGCCAAGCGAATACAAATACTGATTGGTTGGATCTTCCTGCTGCTTATTGTAGATTTTCCTTTGCCTCCTTGGGAGGTTGCCCCCCCCTTTTTTTGCCAACAGTGCATCTTTTAAGCAACTGGTTACTTGATGCTGTTGCCAGGGATCATCTTGCTTCTTGTTACAGCAATGGAAAGTATCTGTCATCTTTCCCCTAGAGCTATGGTTGAGATAAATGTTTTTTTCCAGGGTGCATTAATGTCTCGTGTACTTAAAAAATAAATAAATTTGGATTGGATGTTTCACTCTCAAGTAGAGTTGTTTGTTCTTAAATCTGGTTTGCATGACTTTAGGCGACTTGTACGGTTTGTACATGTTTTGTGAAATGGTTCATCTTACACATGGGGCTTTAAGAAAGTGCATGTCCTAGACTACTATAAAGGGACAGGGGACTCCAAGACAGTTTGTCCTCTATGGGATTTCCATTTTGGAATAGTTATGGGATATTCTGGGGAAAGCTTTCTCCCTTGATCCTTGGTCTTTCTTCTTTACCTCCAGGAAATCAGAACGTTGCTGAGTTCTTCAGAGATGCCTCATCAGGTCTCAGTCTACAGACTCTGCCTTCATATAGAAAACCAGTTCAACGGTAGAAGCATGCCATTATTTTGGTGGAGGAAATTGGTAAAAATTATTTAGATCTAGATGGTTACAAGATTCTGACAACTTCTGAAAGGGTTGAGACTTAAACCAGCTGGAATATCATGCTTTATGACAGAGAAATATTTCTCTAACTTAAACCCAATTGTGTGGAACATAGTTGTGATTACTCAAGTTGCGGAGTAGTTTTTGAAATAAATAAATATGAACAAACATGGGTTCTTATGGTCTGCGCTGAAAGAAAAGGAGGTGGCATAAATGGATATAGGTTTCACAAAAAACATAAACCTGAACATTGCATAATAAGTAATGCAACAGATGAAAGAACTTTGGTCATTAAATCTTAGTGGTTTAGA
Organism: Podarcis cretensis; assembly: GCF_951804945.1. Taxonomy (NCBI): domain Eukaryota; kingdom Metazoa; phylum Chordata; class Lepidosauria; order Squamata; family Lacertidae; genus Podarcis; species Podarcis cretensis. The sequence goes on along the minus strand of NC_137173.1, from coordinate 95,575,697 downwards.
TAACCTCTTATTGTCAAGTGTTTCATTAATATGTGTGTGGGAAGAAGCAGGTAATAGGCTCCTCAAACAAGATCTGTGTGAGGAACAAATATCACAACAGGAGAGAGAGCTGTTGAAATGTAATGTAATGTAAAAGTGCTGTCTAAAATGCATAAGATATTATTGGAATGGGAGACAAAGGATGACCAAGTCAAATCCTCAGTGACACATTGGGCAATAGATATTGGTCATAATACAGTTATGGAAGCATGGGAATGATTGTGGAATATGGATATAAATTTTACAGCATGTTATGGTTTAAGAGGAAATTATATGAAAAATTATATGAAAAATTATACCCAACACCGAGTGAATTGGCAAAAATGCATAAATCTAAATCAAATGAGTGTTGGAAATGTAAAGAGAAAGTTGGTTCTTTTTATCATATGTAGTGGTCTTGTAGTAAGGTTAAAGCTTACTGGGAAATGATATATAATGAGTTGGAAAAGATGTTTAAAAATAGTTTGTAAAAAAAAACAACAACCCAGAAGCTTTCCTTTGGGAGAATTATAGCGACAGAACTACCCAAACTGTACAGAAATTTATTCATGTATGCGACTACAGCAGCAAGAATGTTACTTGCCCAAAAATGGAAAGAAGAAGGAGTCTCAGCAAAGAAGAATGGATACAAAAACTCATGGAATGTGCAGAAATGGCAAAATTTACCAGGAAAATACGAAATCAAGATAACAAACTTTTTATAAAAGAATGGAAATGGTTTATTGAATATTTACAAACAAATTGTAAACAGATAAGAACATTGGCAGGATTATTGTAATAATCTGCAGTTTCATAAGAGTATATATTTAAAGTAGATGAATAAATGAACAAATTAAGTTAATTTGGATATGCAGAAAATATTAAAAATAAATTTAAGGAACCGCAGAAAGCAGGGGGAAGGAAGTCAAGTTTTGAAATGTTAAAATGACTGTAAAATTATTGAAATGTGTAAACCTGAAAACCATAAATAAAATATTAAATAAATAAATAAAGATTTGTATGAACTTCTCTGTATTCTCTTTGGCTCATGCTTAAAACCTTTGTGTTTAGGCAAACCTATTCAGACTCACAGAAGTTACATGTGTTTTATCTCTTTGGCTACTGTTGATTTTAGACATTTTTTGAATGTTTTAAAATACCCGTTCTTAACTATTTTTCATCAAGGATTTTAATATTTTAAGTTTTTGTGAACTGCTTAAAGGTTTTCTTCCACTCAAGTGCGATACACATCTTGTTAAATGGATAAATAGTGGCTGACCTTGCTTGGATTTTGGTTGCTACCGTATAAAGGAGGAGGAGGAGTTATGAAATACTTAAGGGAATGGGGCTTTGAACCCTTCCATTTGAAACCACCTCTCCCAAGACGTTTTTCTTCTAGGTGAGTTCCAAGGCTGGAAGTACCGTATTTTTCGCCCCATAGGACACACCGGCCCATAGGACGCACCTAGTTTATTTTGGGGGAAATAAAGAAAAAAAATATATTTCCCCCCCAGGTGCAGAGCTTCCCCCGACCCCAGCCCCCAGAACAGGCTGCTATCTGAAAGCCGTGGGAGAGCCGTGCAACTTTGCGCGGCTCTCCCACGGCTAGCGGAGCGCTGCGCGAAGCCCGGAACTTGGGGGGGTGCTGAGCTCAGCGCCCCCCAAGCTTCTGGGTGCTGGCAAGGTCTCCGCTAGCCATGGGAGAGCTGGGTCTCCCATGGCTAGCGGATAGCTTCCTGAAGCCTGGAGAGCGAGAGGGGTCAGTGCGCACCGACCCCTCTTGCTCTCCAGGCTTCAGCGAAAGCCTGCATTCGCCCCATAGGATGCACACACGTTTCCCCTTCATTTTTGGAGGGGAAAAAGTGCGTCCTAAAGGGCGAAAAATACAGTAACCCCTACTGGGTGAGAATGCCTGAGAGAGTACAATGATACCTCAGGTTCAGAACTTAATTCATTCTGGAGGTCCGTACTTAACCTGAAACTGTTCTTAATCTGAGGTACCACTTTAGCTACTGGGGCCTCCTGCTGTCACCACACCGCCGGAGCACGATTTCTGTTCTCATCCTGAAGCAAAGTTCTTAACCCAAGGTACTATTTCTGGGTTAGCGGAGTCTGTAACCTGAAGCGTCTGTAACCTGAAGTGTATGTAACCCGAGGTACCACTGTAGTTCTGGAAAGCAAAGAAAGTGTAGAAGGCAAGAGAACTGCTCCCTGCCTCTTACCGCACTTTACATTCTCCCTGCCACCTCTTTTTCATAGGAATATGCCATGACCTCTGTTGGGTTGTACTGCTCCCCCTGTTATTCCTGACAGGAACCCAGGGAGCTTCTGTATGAAACACAGGGGCCCTCACACACTTGTGGGACAAAGCATGCTGTTCGACTGCACGATAGCCACCACTGGAAGGTCAGTAAGGGTCTGCCTGCATGACACTCTCCTTCTTTGTAGCAAGTCAATATGGAATTTGTCTCTGCACAGATGCTGATCTCTGCTGCAGCAATAATTTCTGGATATAGTTGCCGTGCAGGTAAAGGTAAAATGTAAAGGATCCCTGGATGGTTAAGTCCAGTCAAAGGTGACTATGGTATTGCGGCGCTCATCTTGCTTTCAGGCTGAGGGAGCTGGCGTTTGTCCACAGCCAGCCAGTGTGGTGTAGTGGTTAAGAGCGGTAGACTTGTAATCTGGTGAACGGGGTTCGATTCCCCGCTCCTCCACATGCAGCTGCTGGGTGACCTTGGGCCAGTCACACTTCTCTGAAGTCTCTCAGCCCCACTCACCTCACAGAGTGTTTGTTGTGGGGGAGGAAGGGAAAGGAGAATGTTAGCTGCTTTGAGACTCCTTAGGGGAGTGATAAAGTGGGATATCAAATCCAAACTCCTCCTCCTCCTCCTCCTCCTCCTTCTCCTCTTCTTCTTCTTCTTCTTCTTCTGGGTCATCTGGCCAGCAGGACTAAACCACTTCTGGTGCAACAGAACTCCGTGATGGAAACCAGAAATGCCGTTTACCTTCCCGCCACAGCTTTATCTATTTATCTACTTGCACTGGTGTGCTTTCGAACTGCTAGGGACAGAGCAGCAGGAGTTCACTCTGTTGTGGGGAATCGAACCGCCAACCTTCTGATCCGCAAGCCCAAGAGGCTCAGTGGTTTAGAACATAGTGCCACTCACACCCCTTAGTTGTCGTGCAAACCTTCCCAGTGCAATGGAGAGCTTCCAGGCCAATGGGAAACCGATGATCAGCACCTTCAGGTGTTACAAATGTGCCACATACAATATTCAGATGGTTCTAAGAGATGGTCTAAAAGTGGAATTGGAAGGTGGTGGTTCTCAAAGGAATTATCTGCCATTTTAGACATGGCATGAACATGGCATAACATGAGGTCTTTCTGCTTGGCTGATGATCATGTATACATTATTAGTGTATGTAGAAACAAGGGGTTGACTTAAACACGAAGCCTGCTGTGTGGAACACTATACAGGTAAGCCATTTTTGCCTGCCCTGAATCCTGTTTAGATCAGGCCTCAGTCAGTCATCCATGTTTAATTTCTTTTGATGTGACCTGGTCAGGCACATGCAGATATAAGAAAACGGGTGGCACACAAGGGCTTTGCAGGAATATGTCAAAAATGGGATAATGAGTGCCAGCCTCCAACTTTTAGTTCACGAAATGCATTCCATTCAAGAGGCTGTCTGAAGCCCTGATGCAGCTTAAAAACACTAACCTCAATTAAGGTCATAAAAGGAGCAGTTCTTGTTGTAAATGAAATTTTCAAATAACTTGCCTGTGCCGCCCTGCCTTTGGGCAGAATGCTGAGAGAAGGGTTTGGCATTCTGCCAAGGTTGCTGCAGAACAGCAGAATAAGCATCCTTCATGTGGGTCATGGAAACGGCTGCTTGTCTGGGTTCGGTTGGTGCAAAAGCGTTTGCAGTGCTCAAGGTACCAATCTATTTCTTCCCCCCTTTGGGAAGTTGACTGATCAAGTCTCTGCTGCTGAATGAAAACCAAGTCATCTCGACTTTTTCAAAACACAGCAAAAGCAAGAAAGAAGTTACTGTATTTTTTGCTCTATAAGACTCACTTTTTCCCTCCTAAAAAGTAAGGGGAAATGTGTATGCGTCTTATGGAGTGAATGCAGGCTGCGCAGCGATCCCTCTTGCTGTTCTGGCTTCTGAGATTCAGAATATTTTTTTTCTTGTTTTCCTCCTCCAAAAACTAGGTGCGTCTTGTGGTCTGGTGCATCTTATAGAGCAAAAAATACGGTATGTTTTTATACAGTCATACCTTGGGTTGCAAACGTGATCCGTGCGGGAGGCACGTTCGCAACCTGCAATGTTCGCAACCCGCAGCGCTGTGTCTGCGCAAGTGCGTGATGCGATTCGGTGCTGCTGCACATGCCGTCATTTTGTGCTTCTGCATATGCACGAGCACCGAAACCTGGAAGTAACCCATTCCAGTACTTCCAGGTTTGGCGCGGTCCGCAACCCGAAAATGTACAACCCGCAGTATTCATACCCAAGGTATGACTGTATATGGTATGTTGGAAGCTGCTCACAGTGGCTGAGGCAACCAAATCAGATGAGTGGGGTATAAATAATAAAAATTATTGTTGTTGTTGTTGTTGAATAGGACACCCCTGTTTCCATAGGAGAAATGTTGGAGGGTACGGAAATCAATAGATTCCTAAAGTACAAAGTTGTTGATTAAGATAATAGACCAGACTACCAGAGGGCCCTCTAAGCAAACAGATACACATGCTAATAGGTAAAAAGGTAAAAGACTCCTGGATGGTTAAGTGCAGTCAAAGGCGACTATGGGTGTGGCGCTCATTTTACTTTCAGGCCAAGGTAGCCGGCATTTGACAACCATGAACCAAAAACAAACCCCTGAGTTGCAATAAGAACTAATCACAACAATACAAACACAACATGTAGGCTAATAGTTAGTAGAAAATATATAACAAAACAATGATATCATTCAAATTATAGGAGTAAGCCAATCAAAGTTCATATATACAATATAACAGAGTGTTAGTGAGGACCGTCAAGTCCTGTGTTCAAAACAGATGTCTAAGGACAGTCTCACAATAGTCTTTCAAAAGTATGAACAGAAGACGTCTCAAAAGCCTCAAAAGGACAGTGTCTCTGGAATGATACTACTGTTTCGTAATAGTCTTCATCAGCTGGAAATAAGATACAAGGCATAAAACAGACAGCTTTCTGGGTCATGTGGCCAGCAGGACTAAACTGCTTCTGGCACAACAGAACACCGTGATGGAAATCAGAGTGCATGGAAATGCTGTTTACCTTCTGGCTGCAGCAGTACCTATTTATCTACTTGCACTGGCGTGCTTTCAAATTGCTAGGTTGGCAGGAGCTGGGACAGAGCAACGGGAGCTCACTCTGTCACGGGGATTCGAACCACCAACCTTCTGACTGGCAAGCCCAAGAGGCTCAGCGGTTTAGACCACAGCGCCACACGCTAATATGGTAACAGGACACCAAGAGCCACCACAAAACTCCCTCAAGAAGCCCCATCTCTCACCAAAGACTGAAACAGAGGCCAACTACAAATCTCTGTCGCAGGTTCTCCTAGTGTTTGCAAACAGATGGGTCTTCCCTTCATCTTTTACATCTGCCAAACCATAGCAGATCCTTGAATATATGTGACCGATATGAGGTGGGAATCGACACTCAGTAGGGAAAGGGATCTGGCCAAGGATTAACTCCTCTAACTTACCACATGGTTGTTCGGAGGCTAAAGCAGGAAATGGTGGAAAACAAAATAACAAATAAGTGCTCTTTTTCATCTTGTTTTAATTATCCGAGGAGAATGGATTTAATCCCATTAAATGCACACTTAAATTCTTGATTTTAGCCAGACTTAGTCTTGCTTACATTTCACTGGAATATAACTAAAGACTCTGTGTGTGTGTGTGTGTGTGTGTGTGTGTGTGTGTGTGTTTGTGTGTGTAAATAGAGAGAGAAAGAATTATAATCCATTGTTATAGCTCTGGGCTCTGGAGGGATAGTAGTAAGCCCCAAGGGTTTATAAACCAATTAAACTATCCAAAATACATGGGTACACAAATGAGGGTAAAAATAAAGATAAAATGTGTTTTACTTTAAAGAGCATAATTTACAAAGAGACTTGTGGCCCCTTAAAGACTTAGCACATTTATTCCGGTTTGAACTTTATAGACAAGAACCTTCGTCATCTGATGTTGCTGTTGAGTAAATTACTTGAAGGAGAATGTGGAGGGGATGCATTTCAAATTTGCCAATTACGTCAAGCTGGGAGAGAAAGGCATCTCCACACAGCCAGGGATGGACACCAACTCCCATCAGCCCCAGTCAGTATAGCCTGGAGTCAGGGGTGATGGGACTTGTAGTCAACAACTTTGGAACAGTTATATGGCTGATAATTTACTCTGGGAGAGATTAAGACTTCTATTATATTCTGATTTAATTCAATTTATATGTTGATTAGCACTTGTCCCTCCCTCCCACAAAGAAATACATTTACATTCAAAAGAAATTTGGAAATGATCACCTAGTCTGATGCTACATAGTTAGACATGGGGCCCCATATAATTTTATTTTCATAAAAGTCACTTTTGGTGGTGGTTGCAACTCTTGTTAGGTTGTGGGTGAACATATCAGATGACACAGCGATTCTTCAAACAGCTCTAGTTTATTCAGAGGCCAGAACAGAATTGAACTGAAGGGTTCAGCCAGCCTGCATATATAGAGCTCCACTAGAACGCAACAGTAACCATTTTCTGTAACTATCCAATCACTGAACGTCACTTTCAATCCCTTATTTGCATATGTGGACCTGAGTGAAAACTATCTACAGTATCCCCCTGCTGGCCCAGGGTGAGAACTTCAGTACATAACAACTCTGATCCATATTCCTGCCCCAGAGCTGTGCTTAACTTGGAGAAAAGTTGCTGGTTGAAATCTGCTTGTTTCCCATTTGTAGGGGTGGGGGGAATCTGGATTGGGGCCACAGTGTGTGGAAAGGGTTAGACTCCACTTCCCCTGTGCTGAAGCCCCAATCCAAATCTCTCTACCAGCAGCTACTTTTTGCGAGAAGAAAATTACACCCAAACTCCAAATACGGTGGGGCCGGCATGGCAGGCCGGAAAACTAAACGCTGCCATAATTCTGTGTCTCCAATTGCCCTGGGACAAAATCTAAACAAGGTGGATCCTATTTGTTAAGTTGTGGGTTGACATAGCAGACGACACAGCGATTTCTCCAAGTAGCTCTTTATTTTGTAAGCTGGAATAGAACTGACTGCAAACAGCTCAGCCGGCCTGCTTTTATAGGCAGCCGGCTGTCAACATTGTAGCAACAACAGCCCAGAGTTCCCGCCTAAAATAACTGACGTGGACCTGAGTGAAAACTATCTACAGACCTGAGTGAAAACTATATACAGTATCCCCCTGCTGGCCCAGGGTGAAACTTCACTACATAACACCATTCACATCTAATAAAACAGTTTTATACAGCCTCAGTGAGGTGATGATCCAAGGAATAAAGGGATCAAAAAGCAAATCTGCAAGGTTAGATCTTCAGGAAGAAATAGACGGAGCTCTATCTGAGACTTCAGAGGATGTCTCGGACGCTAACATGACAAAAGGGCAAGATGAAGGCCCCCAAAGGCGGGAAAGTAGCTGTCATAATGGAGGAGGACAGAGACTTAGATGAATACATTCATAATATAAAGCAGACACCAGCCTTGGACTGGAGAGCAGCGCTAGCAGAAATTGAACACGCTTTTGAAGCAACTATCAGATATTTCCAAAACAAAACTCCAAATGCAGAGTTCGACCATAAGGTGATAACGTATCATCTGACCCTAAGTCCACTTATTTCCATGGGCTTTCATGTTCCTCTAACCCTGCATAGCATCAGGCTGGTTAATAAAACTATCTTGGACCTATTGTTTTTAACTTCTGCTCAGTCTGCTTTGTGACACACACATTGCCTCTTTCGGGTGGCACACAAAGGGTTGACCGGAAACCTCAATTCTCAGTTTTCCTCTCCCTGTTCACATCGAACAATCTCTAATCCAACTCTATGGTCTTCTTACTGTCATCATCCTGGTTACGCCAAGCAACTACCCTGTATGAGCACATATATGGGGTTGGTTGGTTGTGTGTCTTTGTGCACATGAGTCTGTTCTGCGCATGCAGCCGCCTGTTTATTCCCCAGAAGTAGGGCTGTTGCCTTTGAAGAGTCAAACTACAATCAATCAGTTATTCTCCAAGGCACTGCAGCACTTGCTGCCTTCCTATTAAATGAATGCTCTGGCAAACTAAACAAGTAAAAGCCATGCCAATTAACAGCTGCCCTTTTATGGCCTAACAAATAACATTTCAGCCTCTCTTTGGCCCTCGTTTATGTGCAGAATATATTTACTTTCAGCGCCCTAGAAAGGAACCATTGACAACATGTGTGAACCTTTTATCAATCCATACTTTTGTCCTAGAGAATTCAAATGACAGAGCCATCTGTGGAGTCTATGGGAACAAAAATCTCACTTCAGAAATGAAGGAGACTTTACTAGGCTTCCTTTGAGTTTTTTTCCTCCGGAGCACATTTCCAGAATCATTCAGGAGCCAGATAAGTTTCCATGTACAATTTGCACCTTAAAAAGGTCTGTGAATCTGTAATTACACACTGTTTACACATGGCATACATTTTCCATTTTTGTCTACAAAATAATTTTCTGTGCAAAGTCCACATTTAGAAACATTTAGAGCTATAATGGGAACTCTCTCTGTGTGTGTTTGTTTCCCCTAAGTTGTTGTGTGTGTTTTTTATCCTTAATTGGAAATTTGAATGGGGTGTGAAATCTCCTTTTAACAAACCTTGAGCAAGCCAGCGCCCTCTGGTAGCTTTAGATACACTTAGTACTATTTATGGCTGTTGTGCAAGTGCCAGATATAAATATATAAAATCGCACCACGCTTTGACTGCAACAAAGCAAGCACAGTTTCACAGAAAGGCTTTTCTCTGAGGAACTTGGCTGCTGCTTTCTTCAGATGAGCTTTGAGCCAGAGGGTGAATGGGCAAATACATGCAAAGAGCACAAATCAGATATTATTTTTGGAACGCTCGGAAATGAAGCAGCAGTTTCAGGAGGGCAGGTAAGAATGGAAGGTGATGAAGGAGGCATGAAATCAAAGTGACAAAGAAACAAACACTGCTGGAGGGAAGATCCAATTTTCTTAAGCAGCATTTGCTGCGCACTCCAAATTCAGGGAGACAATTAGCTTGCAAGAACTGGTCAGCAACATGTTCCCTTCCGCTAGTAAAACGGGTCTCCTTGTGGGCTGGCGAAAGGTGATTAAAGAGCTAACCTTCTCCAAATAAGGATCCTTTCAATATTATTACGCAGTGCTAAATACACCAAAAGGAAGCGTTTCATTTGCCATCCACACAATTTACATCCTCTGATGCCACCGTTTGAAAGAGATGCAGTTTATAAATAGAGTTTTTATGAATGGGTATGTGTTACCTATGAAAACCGGTATAGAGAAAACTGCATAATTATAATATAATATAATATCACAAATATACACACACAAACAGATATAGATGAAATGCTTTGAGCATGTGTCTTTGTTATTATATCTAACACTGAATCTGTATGAAGCCTGGTAAAAAGAGAAATGGATATATATTCTAGAAATCTTTCATTCTCTCCTCTGCACCCAAGATTTTATTGATTACAATTCTAGTGACTTTTTAACATATTGTTTTCTAGCACCAATAATGCAGGTTTCCTTACTAGGTTGCTGATAAAGCAACCCCAAAGTTTATCTGCATCCCAAATGCATTGACTTTGGATCCTGTTAAAATTTGTCCTCTGAAATCCAGCCTATTCTTAATGTTGAAATACTGAAATGAACTCTTTGTGGCAGTGCAAAAGATGAGAAGTTAACTCTCCGTGAGAAACATCATTTAAGCTAGAAGGATCGTTGTTGAGATATGCTCCTTTATGTACACGGGATATCTGCATACTTTGCAAGAGTTTTAATAATTATTTGAGCTAGACAGGGCTTTGGCAGAAGAATGCAAGATACAGAAAAGGTTAGAAATCAACCAACCAACTTCTATTTTACCTTAATACCTCTGACATTGCTCCTCCTAAATGAGGGACAGGGGATTTCTTTCTTTACAACCCACACTAATATACTCTTTTTCTAGGGAAAAGGTAGAGTGAGTATTGAAAAACCAAATGGCTTCCCATAAAGTCGGTGGCTTTAGGGCTCAGTAAACACTTACACACTTGAGCAACTTTTATCTCTTGCATTGTCCTGTTGACTTTAGTCATATGGTATCTTGAGGGAGGAGAGGCATCTAGATTATTACTAGGAAAACTCAGTAGTATAGTCAAAATTAGGTTTTCAGAATGGCATGACTGGTTTTATATTTATAGGGTGTGTGGGGGGGAGGTATTCCTTTTAGCTTTCAAAATAACAGAAATATATTGGATGATTGGGTTTCAGTGATGTTACTCTCTTGCTTTCAAAACAATATAGCTCTCAACTAGGTTTAGACTGGGTGAGTTCTTTTTCCTTGACCATAGAACCATGAAGGTCTACAAAAAGAAGTCTCGGCTCAGTCGGATTCCCTTGTCTACACTTTGTGATACTTCCACAATCACATATCTCATATTTGGATCGTGTCCAGCATTAGTCATACTCAGATAAGACACACTGAAATTTATGGATGTGACTCACCAAGCTCTATTTCTCGCTGTGCATTTGTATGAAAATCAACTGGAATGAGAAATAATGGATTTGTAGTAAGGATCAACAACCAGTTGTGCTATGGCCAAATGTATCCCCTTAGTTACTATGCAATCCTTGAGGACGCGGGTGGCGCTGTGGTCTAAACCACTGAGCCTCTTGGGCTTGCCCAAGATCGGAAGGTCAGCTGTTCAAATCCCTGTGATGGGGTGAGCTCCCATTGCTCTGTCCCAGTTCCTGCCAACCTAGCAGTTTGAAAGCACACCAGTGCAAGTAGATAAATAGGTACTCCTGCCGCAGGAAGGTAAATGGCGTTCCCATGTGCTCTGGTTTCCATCACGGTGTTCCGTTGTGCCAGAAGCGGTTTAGTCATGTTGGCCACATGACTTGGAAATCTGTCTGTGGACAAACGCTGGCTTCCTCAGCCTGAAAGTGAGATGAGCACCACAACCCCAGAGTCGCCTTTAATTGGACTTAACCGTCCAGGGGTCCTTTACCAGCATCAAGAGGTCTTCTTAGGGAATTGCCTGGCAGGGGGCAAGGGGGACTTTGATAATATGGCTCCCTGAGCAAGGACAAAATCCCCCCACCATAAAACAAATCTTATTTTGGTACAGTTGCTTTTTTGGTACAGTTGCTTTTTTATGGATCTTCTCAATAGGTCCCTGTATAAATATATTGATGATGCACCTCCTCAGCTTGGCACCCTATGCCAAGTTTAATCTGCCCCCTGCAACAGTTTATATTTAAAAAAAGCTTAGCAACTTTGGGGTGAAATTGTAAAAAAAGCTCAACAACTTTGGCCGGCCCTCACTCTTGTTCACGTCATCAAATCTGGCCCTCTTTGCACACCCCTGGCCTACAGTGTCCTAAATCTGATGCGGGATGGGATGAGCCCTGGGTTTTTGTGGTGGATCCCAGGTCTTCTGGATCCCAGTTCTTCCCAGCTCACATTTCGTTTTATGTTCACTTTGCTTACAGATCTGTGCTTACAGCTCTCCAGTGACACTGGGACTCCAGCCAACTGCCATCTTAATTCACTCAAAGGCCATTCTGTACATTCCTGCAAATTTGCACCATAGTCCTGCGTTCTGAGGCCTTTAAAAAATACTTCCACCAGCAGCTCTGGTGCTCCAGCAGAATTTGCTGCTGTCTCAAGTCCCTGTAGTTTTGCAATGAAATTTGGCCTGTTGAAGGGTTCACAGTGTAAAACTGGACACGTGGCAAGCTGCACACTCAACAGAGCACTGACAAGTTGTGCAATAATCTGTGCTGTGATGGTGGGCTGGCATCACTGAACACCCTCTGGACGTTCAAAAGGTCCTTGCACGTATTGGCTGCCTTGGCTAAGTATTGTTTCAAGGGATGGGGAGGAAGGAGAAGCTCTCTGTGCCCTATTTCCAATTTCACAAATCGGGTCCTCCCTCAAAGAGGGCACGTACTGCGGTGAGACCTGGAAAACCGACACCCTGTGTTGTGGGTGGGTACAATTGGTCAGCCACAACACCCGATTGGTAGATCCCTCATAGCTGGGAGCAATCTGGCCAATGGGATGCAGTCCAAACGGTTCGAGGGACCTATTTATACCCATGCACGTGGGCCAGAGCTTCCTCTTTTGGTGCGTGCACCGGAACACCTGCCCACTTCTCCCTATATTTAGGGCTTTGCGCTTGACCTTGCCATGCCGTCATGTGTCATCTGTCGTTGGGACAGGGGCACGGCAAGAATTTTCCCTACTTGGCTGATTGGCTGTTGCCATTTGTGTTTTGCCTGCCGCATAGCAATTCGTCACAACTTGTAAGGTTGTGGATAGGCACTGGTTCATGTGATAGGGATGGGAGAACGGTCTCGCCATCCCAATGTGAAAGGTATTCCTTTAAAGGAACCCAGGGACTCAACTTGGTTTGGTCAACCCCCAAGAGGGGGGTTGTGCCCGGGCTTGAGTCCAGGGGAGCATCTGGGGAGTGAACAGAGTCTGTTCCCAGGCTTTTCACCTGCCTCAGGTGTTCACCCTTGGCTGACCTATGATGGAGCTCTGGGTCAGCGCTACCTGCATGGCAGGCAGCTAGTTGAACCAGAGCTTATGCAACCACTCACTTTTCTCTTATCAATAAAGTTGTGGCCTAAATTCTGCCAAAAACCAAAACCAAAATTTGAGTCAAGTGTGAATTTATTTAGGGGGGAGGTTTCTCGGTCTGAACACGCAATAACTCACCACTTGGAAGTGCCCAAACCCAGCCATGACATGGCAGTGTGCGTTGCCACACCGTCTACTTCTGCTATGGATGTGAAAGTAAAAGCTGCTTGACTGTGGAACAAACTCTCCCGAAAAGTGGTGCTCTCCTTCCTTGGAGATTTTTAAGTAGAGGTTGGATGGCCGTCTGTCATGGATACTTTAGCTGAGATTCCTGCATTGCAGAGGATTGGACCAGATGATCCATGGGTCCCTTCCATGATTCTAACTTTGGCCTCCATCTGCACTGTGCATTTAAAGCAGTTTCATGCCACTTCAAACAGTCATGGGTTCTGCCAAAAAATCCTGATAACTGCAGTTTGTTAAGAGTTATCCCCAGAGTTCCCTGGGTGGAGGGATTGGTGGTTAAATCTTCTGGGAATGTACTTTCTGGAGCAAGCTTACGATTTTGCTTTTGAAGCGTCAGACGTGGCCCAGCTCTACAAATGCCCCACTTGCGCTACACGCTTAAGGTCATAGACGCATGAAGGAGTAAGCACACATTGGTATGAAATTTATGACTCACCCTTCACCAGCAGGGGGCAGTTATAACAATATAAAATTCAGAATTAAAAGCAGTTGAAACAGAATTACATTCATAAGAATACACACATCAAAGACCACGGGAAAGAGATGCACCTTCAAAATTCACCCCAAGCTATATAGTGAAAAAACCACATGCACCTCTGTGGGAGGCAATGCCACAACTTTGGGGCCACCACAGAGAAGGCCCTCTCTGGCCCCTCCTCCAAACTTCTGAGGGAGGTGGAACCAGCAAGAGAGTCCCCTCTGCTGATGTTGACACTCGGGTGGGTGAGGAAGCAGTCTTTGGGACTAAGCTATTTAGGATTTGAACACTTAACATGAGTACCTTAAATTGTGTCTGGAAATAAACTGGCAAGCAACATAAGACGAAAAGAAACAAACAAGGGAGGAACTTTCAGGTCCATCGCTCAGAGCATATGCTTTGAATGTAGAAGGCCACGGTTTAGTGTATGACACACTGCTCAAATTACAGGCAAACAAAGGTAGCCTCTTAGCTACTGTTTTCTCAGAAAGCTATGACCACGGGGCAATATGATTTGTCTAAAACTGGTGGGGAGTCCTAGTTTTTCCACACTGCTGTGTTAGGGGGCCACGTGTCCTTATTTAACAGAGTACTGAGCTCTGACTGAAAGGCTGCCCGTCCAAATCCAGTTTAAAGATAAGAAAGTGTAAGAAAAATGAGAAGGGGCTTTGAGATTGCCCACTGGCAGTTGTTTTGTGCTTGCTGGTGCAGCACTTTGGTTTCTTTGTGGACTGGTCATGTTGTTTGGATGCCTGATTATAGTCTTCCAAAGCAACTACTCTATTTCCAACTTCAAAAGGGAAAGCATAATGCTGGTGGTCAATAAAAGAGGTTTAAAGACCCTCTCAGGGCAAATCTAAAAAAATGTAGTATAAACACCAACAACTGGGAAACACTGGCCTGGGAGCACTCCGATTGGAGAACAGCCTTTACCAAAGGTGTCATGGGCTTTGAAGCTGCTTGAACTCAGGACGCAAGGGAGAAATGTGCTAAGAGTAAGGTTACCAGACATCCCCGTTTCCCGGGGACAGTCCCCAGATTTACAAATCATTTTTTTTAAAATAATATTTATTAAAGATTTTCAAATATAACAAAAGAAGAAAAACATCCAAATTTAAAACCTTATTTTCATTGGCTTCTTTCCAGGACTTCCCCTCCCCTCCCCCTCTTATATTCCAGTTCTTTCAAATAGATTCAACAAATTCTTACCCCAAATTTTAAAATTATTATCATTGGCCCAATTTAAAAAATATTTTCCCATCCCCTAAAATCGACCTGTTCCCTTCCGCGAGTTCCCCTCTTTAATATGCAATACAGATTAAGATAAACAGAAAAATAGAAAAAAGAATAAAATGTAATTTAACACCCTTTGGATTCCAAATTTCCCTCCCCCCCTTCCCGGTTGCGTTCCCAATGTCCGTCACTGTCTACTGTCATCCTGGAGCTCCCACATCTAAACCACAGTCCTTCACCAATCCGCTTTGCCGTCTTTTTATTAGTCTTTGCCGTCTTTTGGTCATCTTTGATTTCACATGTCCGATCTTGGAAGGAGTCTATCTTCCAACTTTATCCAGTTCTTGTTATTCTTGTTGTTCTTATTGTTCTCTCTCCTCCTCTTTTTTTTTCCCCCCTGCTCTCCTGCAGAAATGTTCTAATTCCAAAAAGTTTCTAATTCCTCTGCAGAGGCTTTGTTATTCAGGAACAAAACATTACGTCAAGTCCCTTCCATTCTTCAATAGATAAATCTATTGTCTCCTTTAGTGTGTAGACCTCTGTAGACAAAATAGTGTTCCATTTCTGCAGTTTCCCAGGCGATAAAAAGTCCTATTCAAATTCAATGCCAACAATACTTGTAGTGTCCCACAGCTCCTCTAGAGGGATTATAATAACTCAGTTTCCTTCCCGATCAGACCCAACAGTCAAAGTAACTTATTATTCCTTGTTTTAAACAATTTATATCCAATTTGTAACAAATGTGACCAGCAAAGTCCTCGTAACAAAGTTCTCTTTTTGTTCTTCCGCTTTGACAGCTCCTTTGACAGCTGTCAAAACCTCTATTTCTCCTCTCCCGGCGCTCTTACGGATCGCTCCCGGGGTTTCCGGGGGGGGGGGGTTGCATTTTAGTTCACATTCCACTTTTCTCCTCCAGCCCAGTCTTATAATTTTCCATCGCGAAGTTAATAACTTTATCAAAAATAAAGGTTGCGCTCGATCTTAGTTGTCAAATCCTTTGTTTTAGCTCCTCTACAACAGGGGGGAGGCTGACTTCCTTTTTGCACCTCCCCCGCTCACTCCGAATTTAAAAAGAATTTTCCCCCTTTTTTAATCCAAGTTCCAATTACTCACGGGTTATTCTTTTAAAGTCCAAATTTTCAATGGAAGAAGTCAGCGCTCTCCGTCGAATGGCATGCGGCTTCGCTCGGCAGGGGAAGCGGAGGACTCACAGCACCACCCCCCCTGTCACCCGCTCCGCAGCCTTTAAAAAGGCTCCTTCGCGGGTCGGGGGGGCGCAAACGGTGCCCGCCGAGTCACCATGCCCATGGGTTTCAGCGCCCATGGTTTTTAAGGGTCCCCGCGTCGCCGGCGCGGTAGAACCCAGCCCCTGCCGAGCAGGCTCCCTCCGGAGCTCGGAGGGAGTCCGCCATTCGGCGATGGCGCCAACCCGGAAGTCCCCAGATTTACAAATCAATCCCTGTATAATATCCATTGAAGTTGAGAAGTGTCCCTGGATTCATTGAAAAAAATACGGTAACCTTAAGAGGAAGGCATGCTTAGCAAACCCTCACCATGATCAACTCCCGCCCGGAAACCTACAGTATGTCCCCACTGTGGAAGGACGTGTGGACCCAGAATTGGCCTCCACAGTCGCTTACGGACTCACTGTTAAAACCGTGTTGATGGAAGACAATCTTACTTACTTGGCTGTGAGTGATCGCCAAAGAAGAAGAAGATTAGCAGTTGACACCTGGACTGAGTATCATAGTCTACTCTACTCTGAAGAGATGTATTGTATTTCTCTTGAAATTTCAGTTATATGTAAAGCACACCCTCCAACATGATGAAAGTTGGGATGCACATCTTTTGGTGCTGTGCCCCTGGCACTGAAAGACACACAACTTAACTCCTTCACCTGTAGCCTGACATTCCCAGCACGAGACCTAACATAGCTTCTCCCACAAACAGGAAGAAGCATAGTGGCAGCGGTGACAAGAGCGAAGGCTGACCTCTCTGATTTGAAAACAGTGAGCCATGTCTTTTGATGCCTGCTCTTGTGTGAGATAGTTGATTCGCACAAGAGCGCTGGACCCAAAAATGGGACATTCCGGGATCCAATCAGAAGCCAAGGTGGCTTCTGTCATTCAAGGATGTCCCAGTCGAATCAGGGTGGTTGGACAGTATGGTAAAGATGGAAATAATTGCTGTAATTGAAAGAGGTGCACAGAACATCTCTCCATCTGTGACCAGGTAGCATGTGTGTTTGTTTGGTTGGTCGGTCAGTCGGCTGCCTAGTTGCCGACTATTGGCATATATAAATTTTATGGCTTCTCTTATGGCGATTGTGTTAGTGGACATCTTAAATGGAGCACAGAGTTCTGCCAGGGTTGAGAAATGGGCCTATATTTGAAAGATGCTGTGATTCAGACTACACAGTGCTGCCTTTGATGGGCTAATGGTCTTGGGAATTATAGGGACAGAACTACCCAAACTGCACAGAAATTTATTCATGTATGCGACTACAGCAGCAAGAATGTTACTTGCCCAAAAATGGAAAGAAGAAGAAGTCCCAGCAAAAGAAGAATGGATACAAAAACTTATGGAATATGCAGAAATGGCAAAACTTAACGGAAAAATAAGAAATCAAGATAACAAACTTTTTATAAAAGAATGGAAATGGTTTAATGAATATTTACAAACAAATTGTAAACAGATAAGAACATTGGCAGGATTATTGTAATAACCTGCAGTTTCATAAGAGTATATATTTAAAGTAGATGAATAAATGAACAAATTAAGTTAATTAGGATACACAGAAAATATTAAAAATAAATTTAAGGAACCGTAGAAAGTGGGGGAAGGAAGTCAAGTTTTGAAATGTTAAAATGAATGTAAAATTATTGAAAGGTAATGTATAAACCTGAAAATCATAAATAAAAAATAGATGGGCCAATTGTCTGTCTCAGAATTAGACAGATTTTTATATTTCTGTGAGCGTGAAATGAAATTTCTTAAGCACCTGGCGCAGTTCTGTCCAACGTAATGTTACAAGGACAGCTTTGCAGCGTGTGAAGGGGGAAGTGGAGGACGGGTTTTGCCTTGGTTATTACAAAGGAGACGCAACTTGCTAGAGAATGTTTCACCCCGTCCCTCCGCCACTAATAAGCACTTCGCCAGCGCTGAGTAAGCACCACCAACAGAGGAAACTTGGGGCTTCAGCAAATCTCCCGCCTCCTCTGTAGGACGGCGGAAACAACCTGGCAGTGCCAGCCTCGGTTGGTGGTGTGTTTTCTCCAGGTGCCTATTACAGGATAATCAGAGAGGTCTTGGACTGGTTTAATAACAGGCTTCCACTTCGTTCAGGTTCGCTCATAATAAAAGTTAACGCCTTCGCCAGTCTGATGCAAAAAATGTCTGCGTGTTGAGCAAACGAAAGATTTCTGTGAGGGGAAAAAACAACAAATCAGAAATAGATCTACACGTGAGTAAACAGGCCTCAGGCATGGTTGCCTGCGCTATATAATGAGCTCATGACAGGAAACATCATATAACAACTTAATTGTAAACAACCACCTGAGCATTCCTTACGCCTGAATCATCTTTGGAATGTTCCAGCTCTCCTGTTAGGTGCAGGAGAATCTCCTAAACTTGGGTTCTTCCCAAATTCTCACTTTTTTAAAAAACAGCAACAACAAAAACACAACACATTATTTTTTTTAAAGAAAGGATGCACTATACATAGCTTGGAATAATCATTAGTCGGGGGAAATGTTGCCAGTCGAAATGGGAAGGTAATTTTAGTTTGACAGTGATGCCACAAATCTTTTAAAATGCTTATTAAAAACAAGACATATATGAAAAGCGGCAGCGTTTGGCCAGGCGGGCTGCTGCTTGCATGTGCCAGTAACTTCCTACTCTTTATTTTTAATGTGGGATTTCAAATGCAAAGGGATTCCGCCATGGTAAGTAGGGGCCACTTTATTGCTGTTCACAAATCCACATGCATTTATTCTGCTTAAGATATGATATAGGGCTTTTTTTTGTATTCCCATTTATCGCTTGCCAAGAAATAATTAAGAATAGGAGCTAGAAGATTAATTTTAAATAAAAAAAATCTCCTCAAATGAAAATGTCAGGTCATAAAAATTCATTTTAAATCATAACAGCATATAAATCTTTGAAATTAACCATGTAATTACAATGTCTATCAACTTCTACCTTGAGCTTTGAGCCTCTCTTTTTAATCTTCCATTCTTTTTTTAATGAATAGCTATTTTGAAATTAAAAAGTACTGTTCATTACACATGCCCCACTATAATAGGGTTTTTATCATATTTGCTCTATTTAAAAATACTTGCTACTTTGTAATTATTCACACGCCGATCCCTTCCTATATCGAGCAGAAAATAAAAAATGAAATAGAAGTCAAAGGTGCTTCAGAGCTGAATGATTTACACAATTCATTAAGGACGGTGATTTTTCAGTTAGCATCAGATTAAATGGTTACTTACTCTCAAATAGCCCTTGGGGAGTTGAATTGCTGGGTAGCAAACAGATTAAAGTTTGCATTGAAAGAAAAATTGAATTCAGAGGTAATCAATAGCATAATAGGGGCAGTGAGTGGTGCCTGCTGCCTGAAATGAAATTACCATATTTTTAATCTTAATTTTCCACTCTGTTTATCTGACAGTGTGGATGTGCAATCCAAACAGATAATGAGAGAGTGGGATATTGACACTGCTGTCCTCTGGAGTGCTTGTTTTCAGTGATTAAATGCTGTGATCTGTGATTACTTTGTGCAGGGATGTCAGAGCTGCTGGCCAGAGCTATGGGAGGGACACTAACTCAGCAGCTGCAGCTTCCCTGTCTCTCAGGCCCTAATGTTTGAAAATTCATTTTCTGCCGGCTATGCGTGGCAGGAAGGGAGTGAGGTGGCAGCAGCTCTGGAGGAGGGAGGGGAATGGGATCGGGGAAGGGTGGGGGTGATCTATTTACATATATACCTTTACTCCTACAGAAAACGACAGGAATTAATCCCTGTTTATCCTTTTTAAAAAGCGTTTAATTAGATCAATATGCGGAGCGCATTTTCTTCAAGCGGGGGATATTTATTCCTCTCCAAATCCTGAAGGCAGTGGTACAGGATGAGAGACAGAGACAAGCAGGATATGTCTAGAAAACTTAGGAGGTGGCGTGAATTATCTTTGCAAACGAAAGTGGATGAATGTTGCGAAGCCAACATGAGATTCTAAGCGGTCTATCCAAACAAATTTGCTGGTGATATATGTCGAAGCAGAACTATAAATCCACTCACCGCTCAGGCATAATTCTTTTAAAATGCAGACAAAGCAAAGAGGGACATTGTCGATCCACATATTTTTATTTTTATTTTTTCAGGAAGTGCAGTGGTAGAACTTGCAGTTCTAGATGCCAGCGCCGTAAAACGCAGGCGAAACTGCAGAACTTAGGAGGGTGCGTTCCCACTCTGGTTTTATAGCCTGATATGATATCGGTGTGACTTAAAAGTTTATTGTATAATAAATTGCCCTGCTGTGTAATAAATTGCCCTGCTATAAGAAAGTATTTGGAGCATGGCTCGGAGAAGGGGTGGGGTAAAAGAAATGGCCACAGGGGGCACTGCGTCCTGCAGAAGCAGTGAAATCATGGCAACGTGTGTTTTTTCCTCACAAATTGACAGCACAGAAGACATGCCTTTTATTCTCTTGCTTCTCAAACAGGGGTGATATGTGAGTGAGGAGAAAAATCATGTGTGAAGCAACCTGCTAAAGACAACAAATTATGGAAAAGGAAGCCAACCAATATGTAGAAATATCAGCATGTTGATATATATTTTTCCTGTTTTGGGGAGATGTAGTCCTTCCTTCCTTCCTTCCTTCCTTCCTTCCTTCCTTCCTTCAGCATGAGAAGTTTGTTACATTAACTGAAGCCCCTGGAAGCATGCACTTTTCAAAATGCCATGGAAAGCTGCAGAATCTGGGTCGACTGCAAGAACTCCCAAGCATTTTCTTATTTTGCCTCCTTAATATTGAGTGAAGGCACTGCAACAGTCATACAAGAGCGATGCAAAAACTTCCAGTGAGTCAGCATGTGAGGAAGAATCTGTGGGTGTAAAGCCGGGGAGGGACTAAATAGAAGTTTTTCTCCGTTTCTCATTTTTCATCACATTCCCACATGTCTTGCAGCATTTTGATCTGCATCGCTACAAAAACAGTATGCACATTTTTGTATGTGATGTTGCTCAATATAAATATTTTTGCAAGCACTTTTTGCTAACATAACGCATTTTTGTATGCTATTTTCCATGCTGCGATACTTTTATGCACACTTTCCCCTAATTTACATATTTATGTACAAATTATTTGGTTGGAGAACTGCATCATGAAATCGGAAGAAATGCAAATTTTGAAGCTTAGTTCAGTTTTGGTTTGGGAGCGGCAGATTAGATCGGTTCACATCAAAACGTAAACCAAACTGAATTTCTCTCTTACCCTTACTGAGAGCTACTAGGAACTGGTATGGTGGAATGCTGATTGTGGAAAAACACTGTTCATACATCTTATAAGACAGAATCAGATAAGTTCTGGAGATGCAATGGGACTGAGGGTATGCTCTATCATATGTGGTGAACCTGTAAAAGGGTAAAAGAATATTGGGAAATAATTCATATTGAATTGAAAAAAAATGTTTAAAAGTACTTTTCAAAAAAACAAAAACAAAAAAACAGAGTCCTTTTTGTTGTGGATAATTCAGATGGAAATTCCCAAGTGTCAAAAAAGGTTATTTATGTATGTCACTACTGTGGCCCGTGTTTTGTTAGCCCAAAAATGGAAAACGAGCGAGGGCCCAGCTAAAGAAGAATGGCAGCTTAAACTGATGGAATACATGCAGCTTGCAGACCTAACATATAAAAAAAGAGAACAAGAAGAAAATACGTTTAGAGAAGACTGGAAAATGTTTATTGAATATATGGGGGGAAATTGTGTACATTTGAAAACGTGGGCAGCATTAATATAAATTCAACAGTTTATTTAAGTTTTGATGGATGTAATGATGGAATACTGAATGGTTTAGTTTATATAAAATATGCAGGGATTTATGTTATGCAAAATGAACCATGATGGAAAGAGAAGAAGGGAAGTCATTGAGATTTTAAGGATGTTTAAATGAATATTTTAAAATGTAAAACAGAAAATTTAAAAAAAAATTGGGGGGGGGGGGAAGAAAGACACTTCACGTGGCAGCAACTTCACATGAAAGAGCTTACACCCTTTTCAGGAAAAGAGGTTGCTGCATGTAACATTCACACGTCACACTAAACCATGGTTTGGCATGATATGCGTGAACAGGAAGGAGGTGTTGCAAGAGAGGGGAGCATTTCAGCTTGAGCACAAACCACAGTTTAGCATGATTCACACCCACAGTGACGTGTGCGATTGTCAGCTGGGTATGAAGAGACTTTTCTTTAGTGGCTCCAAACACTCCCAGTTCCAAAACAGTCAGTTTTGACGGACTCTTATCTTTATAAAAGCAGTTATGCTACCACTGGGGTAGGGAGAGATTTTCTTGAAAGCACATAGAAAATAGAATGCTTTCCTGACACTTTTCAAAAAGCATGAAAACAGTGGAATTATTGTAGGGACCTAAAAATGGGATTTTTTTCATATCAGGTCCCTTTTTAAAAGGCCCAGTAAGGTCACCAAGATTTGAGCCCCAAAATAGGACTGAAAAGTTATCACCCTTTAAAATGAGTTCTAGGCAGTTACTGCACTGGCTCTTTTACAATGCATGATGAGATTGGGAAAGGTTTAAAGCACCACAACATTATCCTGCAGCAGCAGCAGCTCTGTCCAGTAGGAGAAAGAACAGTATCAGGGCATATTTTGCAGTGTTTTTAAATGGCTTTGGAAAATCTTATCTATGCACCAACTATGGGAATTTTAAAGGCTTCCGTCTGACAAATCAGTAACTGCTTTTATCTTTGCTACAACTTTTTCTTTTGCAGCTTTCTTTTTTCTTTTTAAATGAAAAACAGAAGAACGACAGGGTTAGGATCACGGCCTTTCTTCCACCCCTTTTTAATTTATTTTTTACTGCGCAATTTGGGCATGTCGTATTCACGCTGTGCATTGAGGGCCTTTTGGTCTTTGTAGATTTATTTGTGGCAGAAGTAGCATCGGAACTAAAAAAAACAGGCCTTGGGAAAGCCGTGATAAATCTGCATTATTGGTGAAACTTGTCAGGAAGAATAAAATGAGGAGGTAACCCTGAAATGGCAGGCAAATGTTTTCAGCAGTCAGGAAATTATGAATGCAAACTGCCCCCCCCCCCCAGTTACATCTATATTTCTAAAGCCTCTCTGACTGTGTTATCGCTAAAAGTTTCCCAGGGATTTTGGTCAAAACTTAATATGCTGATCTTTCCAACCTCAGAAGATGGCTGATAATATTCTGTAATTGAATAGTCATTGAAATGGAAAGTGGTTTGAAGAATGCTCAGTCTCCCCCCCCCCCCCCAGTCTTGTTTTGACTCTCAGGTGCAATGCAAAGTCTGAGTTTAAACAACAAAGGGTCTTGTAGCACCTTAAAAATATTTACCTGCCCTTGTATTTGTGGCCGTTTTAAAGCGTATTAAGCTTTAGAAATGCCACAATGACAGAGGAGAAAATCCAGACCCAATCTCTTCCCTTTCACTCTGTAAACCCTGATATGCTCCATCACCTTTTCAAAATAGTGCTCTGCCCTCTACTCCCCAAATGGCAACACTGAAACAAAATCAATAGAGAAACAATGGTGAAAAGGATTATCTGATCTTTAAATGAGGGGCCGTTGATTGGAAGGAACTAAGAGTGTGCAGATTTTCCTGGTGATCTCAGCTACTCCTGGAAACAGAAATTCCTCCAGGAATAGCAGTGTAACCCATAAGCACCGCAGATTTGTTGTTTGAGGAGCTACTCAATATGTTACACGGGTTTGAGAGAAGCATCTGTCTAGAAAGCTTTGCAAACGGAGTAGTCATGTAAAGCAAAGTAAATGACTTTCCCATAAATAACTTTCCCCCTGCAGCAGAGCCAGTGCTAGACACTCTGAAATAAGGCACTTGCTTCTTCTTCGTGTATTACGGATCGGAGCTTAAATTCAGTCAGGATTTATCAGGACTCAATCTCAACTTCTTTTCCATGTTAGAGATCAGATCTGGAATGTATGCAAAATGGCATTTAGAAGGCAGCCCCCAGGACCCCACAACACACACAGCTGCAGCAAAGAGTAAAGAGGGACTTTAGACAGTAAAAGATTTATCACAGCTGCTATGTATCTGTTAGTCTTTGAGGTGCCACAAATCTCTCTGAAGATTTTGCTGCAACAGGTCAACATGGTCGCTCTCTGGAAGAGAGGATGTGCTGCATTATAGCCTAACTGCCACTGTGCTGTAAACTACAGTATACCTCTCTCAGGAAAGTTAAATAAAGCATGTTCTTTGGCGATCACTTGTAGCCGAGTAAGATTGTCTTCCATGAACACGGTTTTAACAGTGAGCCCCTAAGTGATAGTGGAGGCCAATTCTGGATCCACACGTCCTTCCACAGTGGGGACATAGGTTTCCGGGCAGGAGTTGATCATAGTGAGGGTTTGCCAAGCGTGCCTTCCTCTTCACATGTTTCTCCCTTATGTCTTGAGTCTGAGCGTCTTCAAAGCCCATGACACCTTTGGTAAAGGCTGTTTTCCAATTGGAGTGCTCACAGGCCAGTGTTTCCCAGTTGTCGGTGTTTATACTACTTTTTTTTTTTTTTAGATTTTCCTTGAGAGAGTCTTAAAAACTCTTTTGTTGACCAGCAGCATTTCGCTTTCCATTTTAAAGTTTGGAATAGAGAAGTTGCTTTGGAAGATGATAATTAGGCATCCAAACAACATGACCAGTCTTCAGCCAGTTGATGTTGGAGAATCATTGCTTCGACATTGGTGATCTTTGCTTCTTCCAGTACACTGGCAT
This sequence comes from Podarcis cretensis, assembly GCF_951804945.1. NCBI lineage: Eukaryota > Metazoa > Chordata > Lepidosauria > Squamata > Lacertidae > Podarcis > Podarcis cretensis. The sequence goes on along the minus strand of NC_137173.1, from coordinate 95,550,889 downwards.
TCATTTGCCTGTCTTCCCAAGTGATGTGTAAATTTTTTTGGAGACATTGATGGAATCTTTCCAGGAGTTGGAGATGGCGTTTATAAATATGCACATTTCACAAGCATACAGTAAGGTCGGTAGTACAATAGCTTTGTAAACAAGCATTTTGCTTTCCCTGAGAATGTCCCAGTTCTCAAATACTCTGCACTTCAATTGGGAGAAAGCTGCACTTGCAGAGCTCAGGTGATGCTAGATTTCGGCATCAATGTCTGCCCTTGTGGAAAGATAACCGCCCAGGTAGGAGAAGTGACCAACGTTTTCCAACGTCACACCATTGAGTTGGATTTGTGGTGCTGCAGAGGGGTTGTTTTGTGCTTGTTGATGCAGCACTTTGGTTTTTGGGATGTTGAGCAATAAGTCAAGCTTTCTGTAAGCTTCTTCGAAGCTATTTAGGATGGTTTGGAGGTCATCCTCTGAGTGTGCACACACTACTGCATGTCTGTGCAATATATGTCCGTGCAGTGTGCATATTTATTACACAGAGTGGCTTTGTGTGCATTCCCCAAACATTCAGAATTAGTATACCAGAGCTCCTAGGTCAATGGGCATGGTTTCTAGTCACTTCTCTCTTTTTATAGGTTGGCATCTCTCTGTTGTATAGATAAGCCAAACATTGTGATGATCAGTGAAGTAGGCATCATTCAGAAAAGCACTTGCCAACTTCCTAAGCCAAAATGAGAAAAGGGCAGACTTTTCCTTGGCTGAGATGCTAAATAACTTAGATCCACCTTTACCATAAAGAAGTGTGAGGTGGCAGGTGCTGGGGGCGGGGAGGGGTGGTAGTGTCAATGGTGACAGCCATCCCAGTGCCCTTCTGATGCTCTGTTGAGGATGGAGATATTTGTGCCCTGTGACCCCTAAGATGGTGGAGGATGCTGCTAAGTCAAGTTGGCTTCTGCATGTGGAACGTGGGCACCATCTTGTCCTTCACCCCAGAAAGAAGAACATCTTGAGAACATCTTGAACCATGTGGCCATTATCAAGCATCAAATGAGGCCCTGTTTTCCTTTCCTTTCCTTAGAGATATGACTGACTGAGCACTAGGAGCAGCACCTTCTTAGTCTTGGCACCATCATCATGGAATCCCTTTCCCAGAACCCCCTCCTTTTATTCTTCAGAGAGCTGTTTTATTGCGTTTTGGGGAAAGATGGGTGAGTTCTTTGAACTCTTGCAACTGATTTTGCTGAGAATCATGTTCTTTTATTTGCTTGTTTGAACAGAATTTGGACTGTTTTAATTTTGGTTTTATATGTTTTTATAGCACTGTTTTCTGGGTTTTGGCTTGTATTTTTGTTTTAATGATATTGTACACCGTTTACAGATCTAAAAAAATAATAATTAGGTGGTTTGTAAAGGCTTTTAAATAAATAAAACATCACTATATTATACAATTTGCTCTATACCTTTCTGCCTGTTCCTTAGCCTGCAATACTATGTCCACAGACCTGAGAGTAAACCATTCCCACATCTGCCTTTGTTACCCCGACTACCAGCAGCTATCCAGATTTTCTTCTTCTGTTTCTCCAGGATTGATACATTTTGATACCCATAGAGGAATAGTTCTTCTCAGTCTTCCATATACTTAATGGGAACCTCTTCTGACGAGGACAAGCAAAAAAGTTTGGATGTGAGTACAAAGCATAATATACTAAATAAACCTCTTAAATTCTGGTTGACATTTGTCATTGCAAAGGGCTGTTCATATCAATTAGGAAAGAATACCCACCAGGCAATTGCAGAATCCTTGCCAAAGAACCAAGTAACAGGTTTCCTGTCTCAACATACAAGTCAAGGCAAGGAAGCTTGTTAGTCTGAGCAATTTCATTGACGGGACTGATATCAAACATCCTGAGGAAATGGACTTCTAGCCAATGCATCTAATTTGCAAGTTGGGTAAACTGAAGGAGGGTTTTGCATGATTATATAAAAAGATGCAATCCAAAAAGAAGCGAATATTTTACTAATGTTTTCCCATTCAGTTCTGCCAGACCTCATAACAGCTGCTAGCCCTTGAGTTTAATCAACTTGTGGCCAGAATGTGCATATCTTTTTGATTATGCATATGAGATACCATTTTGTATCGCTGCCTTAGAAAAAATCACATTAAAATATATTTTTGAGTTCCTCCTGTTGTGGAGAGATGGGAGGTAATGAAACTTGGGAAGCTAAAGAAACAAGGAGTTAGATGAAGGATAGAAATCTAGTCCAGCATCTAGAAGGGGGACAAATAACCTTTGTAAAAAAAAAAAACCAGAAGCTTTTCTTTTGGGAATTATAAGGACAGAACTACCTAAAATGTGTAGAAACTTATTCATGTATGCTACTACAGAGGCAAGAAGGTTACTTGTCCAAAAATGGAAAGAAGAAGAAGTCCCAGTAAAGAAAAAACGGATACAAAAACTTATGGAATATGCAGAAATGGCGAAACTTAACGGAAGAATAAGGAATCAAGATAACAAACCTTTTATAAAAGAATGGAAATGGTTTATTGTACATTTACAGATAAATTATAAACAGATAAAAACATTGGCAGGATTATTGTGACAACCTGAAGTTTTATAAGTGTATATATTTAAAAAAGATGAATAAATAAGTAAATTAAGTTAATTTGGAAATGCAGAAGATATTAAAAACAAATTTAAGGAACTGCAGAAAGAGGGGGGTGGAAGTCAAGTTTTGAAATGTCAAAATGAATGTAAAATTAGTGAAATGTATAAAACTAGTGAAATGTATAAAGTGGGAAAGTATTTAAAAATGGAAAAATGGAAAAATAAATAAATAGACAGGCACAAAGAGTTGGGAAAGGTAACAAGGGCAGCACAGAGGTAAATCCTACATAGTGATTCAAAATAGCCCTTTTGAATAGGGAGGCTCTGTTGCCTGCAATGAAGAACATGATCCCACCCCATCACACATGCAAAAGGAAATGATGAACTCCACTTCAAAATTAGTACATCCTCCTCTGAAGGCGAAGGAAGCAAGATGCCTTAGCTAGCACAGAGCAAGGGCACACAGCTCAGGCTCAACCCTTTGCCACTGTTGCTTCATGCCTCAGCCCCTGCCCTCTGAGTTGACTATCTCAACCTAACCGCACACTGATTCCACAATGCTGGTGGCACTGTGGCCTAAACCACTGAGCCTCTTGGGCTTGCTGATCAGAAGGTCGGCGGTTCGAATCCCTGCAACAGGGTGAGCTCCCGTTGCTCTGTCCCAGCTCCTGCCAACCTAGCAGTTCGAAAGCACACCAGTGCAAGTAGATAATTAGGTACTGCTGCAGTGGGAACATAAATGGCATTTCTGTGTGCTCTGGTTTCCATCATGGTGTTCCGTTGCACCAGAAGTGGTTTAATCATGCTGGCCACATGACCCGGAAAGCTGTCTGTGAACAAGCGCCGGCTCCCTTGGCCTGAAAGCGAGATGAGCACCGCAACCCCAGAGTCGCTTTTGACTGGACTTAACTGTCCAGTGGTCCTTTACCTTTTACCTTTTCCCCACAAAACTAGCTAAATCGTGGCCTTCAGATCTCTAGGCTCACAGATGTGTTTCTTTGCAGAAAGCGGCACCTGAATATATAAGAGAGCCTTCAAAATAAAATGGCCTGGAAAATGTTATTTGTATGGTGCAGTCTCCCAAAACGATGCTACTTTTATGCGTTTTCTTTTTTCCTTAGAGGCCTTAAACAGGATCCCTGCCATTTCTGAGTGAGGATTCCGTGAATGCGGTTAGTTGTGTGAGATATTAACTTTCCTGCCTCTGTACCACTGGTGCTGAGATAATGTTTGTCAGCCAGAATATTGGGTGCAGGGATGTGGGTGGCAGAGAAAGACAGCTAACACTTTTGAGCACGTGAATTTTTTAAAAAACCTTGGGGCGTTCCCTATTGTTGACTGTCCTTTGCCTCTGTTATTTCCATAATATGCATACAAAGGGATAATCACACACACACACACACACACACAAAAGCTAGTCATTACATTATAAAGATCTCCAAGCACAACTTCCCATTTCCCTTTGTTTAATCAAGATCTCTATCAGAACAATGAGTTTGTCTACTGGAAGCTGACAATATGGACGGATAGTTTGGGAGAAGTGTGTGTGTGTGGGGGGGGTGTTTTCCAAGAAAGTGGAATTCAAAGCTCTTCAGGCCATTTCCCACACAATTTCCACTTTAATGAATACACCTGGAGTACTGATTTACCCATGCTGCCCTTGGTGTCCTCTTATTCAGTGACTCGTAGCTGAAAGCAGTGCATTTGAGATGATATCTCTCTATCTGTGGGGTTTGATTCCAAACAGCTGCTTTACAAACCTTAGTCACTGCTAGATGTTGTGATCGGTGCAAGCTGAAGATGCACATGAGAACTCACCTTAAAGCTCTTAATGCTTTTCAGCTCCCAATTTTTACGTTTTAAGAACCACTTCATGAGCTCCAACAGAATTCTGAATTCTGCATCTTTCCTGTAATGTGTGTGTTTATATCATTTATATTTATTTTATATTTTTTTTGAAATAATTTTTATTTGATTTTACAAGTGTCGAGTTACAACAATAGCAAATATATATCCATATTTTGAGATTTCTCTGAGTTATAACAATAACAAATATATATCCATATTTTGAGATTTCTCTGAATCTCCGACTTCCCACCTTCTCCTCCATGGGTCCTGTTGTCAACATTTTCAACTGCATATTATTTCATAATCCATATTTTATATCACTCCATTGTCTTCATAGTATTTGCTACATTACAAGTGTTATTGCAATCCTGCTCATGTTTTCATCTGCTTACAGTGGTCTCCAAGCTAAATTTTCCCCACTCTTTGTTAAAGTTTTGGACTTCTTGATTCCTGAGCTTTCCAGTCAGTTTTGCCATTTTGGCATTCTTCTCTAGTAGGGACTTCTTTCCATTTTTAGGCTAGTAGCATCTGTGCTGCTGTCTTTTCTGCTCCTTTGGTATGTTGGTACCTACAATTCCTAATAAAAAAGCTTCTGGTTTTTTTATAAGTTATTTTAAACATTTTTTAAATTTCATTATATATCCTTTCCCAGAATGCTTTTATTACCTTACACAACCACCACATATGGTAGAAGGTACCTTCTTTTTCTTTACATTTCCAGCAGGTATTGTGTGTTTATATTTCTTATCAGGGAGATGCTCTCCAGCATGTTACTAGACCACCCATACAATTAAAACAGTTCAGATCTGATGTTTCAAAGCAGATGGCTGGTGGCACCTCCATTCAACTGATTGGGCTCGCTGTTCAGGCCCCTTAGGCAGAGCTTTACTTTTATACGTTATTGTAGCCAAATCTGCCGTAAGTTAACACATCACGTCAGAGGAATTGACGGAAGACGAGAGTCAGAACCAGTTTACTGGCAACTTTTCTATTGAGCAATTCGGTGTACCCAAAGATGCAGTTTTTGCTTTTCATTCATTTAAATTTGTCAGAGAGTTTCCAGAGAGAAGTACTGAGTTATTCTTCAAGCTAGTAAAACAAGCCTCCCTTTTGCACGTAATTTGTATGCAAATCTTAGAATATTTGGCTTTATTTTGAATATCCCATGAATAAAAGGAAAAGAGAGAGATTAAGCATGCCCTAGAATCTTAAATGTTAAGGTAATGTTAAGGCAATGGAAGGTATCATCGCTTTTCAAGGCATTTACCATTGCATCTTCTGATGGATACCAATCCCCCTACCCCAGAATTTGCACATAAACAACATGACTGCCATGGAAAGTAGAGTTGCATATAATTTAGGTCAGTGCAAAAACCAAATCTCATTAAATTGGAAATCTTTGGCCTGCAGTGTTGGTAACATCAGGTGAGAGCTGACACATTCCAGGGTCAAAATAACAATACAATAAATCTGTGTTACCATTTTACCATTTCTTAGACTGCTGAATCTGTCTGCTATTCTCCCCGAGTCTTTGAGTCTTGTCCTTCGTGTCTCCTAACCTTATCTTTTTTGGTTGTGGGATTTTCACTGCCAAATGTTTCAGGGGTGCTTTTGTTAGTGTTTAGCGCTGCTTTAGAGTGAATCGGACAACGTCAGATTTTCAGTGTTATGTTGACACCTTGCACTCAACCTTCTGTACCTTACCCAGCTTGGCCATGCAGTTCCTTCTTGAGAGGTTTCCAGTTTCTCCTTCCAGCAGACTTCCCTTACCTGCTTCTTTGGGAGAACATCAACTTCTGTACTTCTTTCCTTTACACAGAAACATTAGCACGCCTCTCCTCTATTGTGTTTAGAGAGAGAGATATCTAACACTGTCTCTTCTTCAGTGTTCATGGAGATGCAGCCATTAAAGTCAAGTCACTCACATGCAAAACAAGATGGAGAACGTAATAAGATACCTCCTGTGTGACCAGAGTTAACCAATCACACAAGAGTTACTGGGGAACATTCCAGAATTAAACACACTGCAATGTACAGTAGTACCTTGGTTCTCAAACGTCTTGGTTCCCAAACACCGAAAACCTGGAAGTAAGTGTTCCGGTTTTCGAACATTTTTTGGAAGCCGTACGTCCTATGTGGCTGTCGGCTATTATTTCCGGGGTGCTTGCACCAATCAGAAGCTGCGTCTTGATTTTCAAACATTTCGGAAGTCAAAAGGACTTCCAGAACTGATTAAGTTTGGCGCTTTTCTCTGCTATTTATTTTGCATTTTTGTTTCTGAGGCTTTTTCAGTTAATCTGTTTTTGTTACTGTGTGGACCCCAGTTCAGCTACTGATTGATTGATTGATTGATTGTGTGACTGCAGAAATGGATAAAAGTCCCCCATCCAATCAGTGCAGGTAAGAAAAAAAAATTCATTTTAATTTTTATCACCTACAATACAGTCTTATTTATTTGATAGTACAAAACATTGATTATTGCTTTCATTTTATGGATCAATGGTCTCATTAGATAGTAAAATTCATGATAAATTGCTGTTTTAGGGGTTATTTTTTAAAGTCTGGAACGGGTTAATCCATTTTGCATTACTTTCTATGGGAAAGTGTACCTTGGTTTTGGAACGCTTGGGTTTTGGAACGGACTTCTGGAACGGATTAAGTTTGAGAACCAAGATACCACTGTATTTAATCATTCCCAATTTCAGTAAATTAAATCAGTGTACTTTCCTGATGAAGAGTTTTCCACAAAGCCCAAGACCAACAAGGAAAGGGAGAGAAAATGATCAGGTAAACCATTGTAGACCTTTGCCCATTCTACCTGAACATGAGTCGATAATATACCTGGTCTCATTGCACACCTGTCTCTTAACAGACATACAAAAAACCTTTTCCAGTCTTGGTCAGGAAAGCAGAAGAAATTCAGAAACCCCCCAAAGCAAGCACAAGGTATAAATTATATACAGGCAATTTAATCTGTTTGATTATTCATCATCTATTCACTGTAAGGAAACAGCATGTTACACCTAAGCATCTTGCAAAAGTTTGGTTAGGATATTAGTCTTAAGGGTATTAATGGGGACAGAACTGTAATTGGATTTTAGGAAGCTGAAATCATTTAGGAGGTGGGAACAGGATGCAATGTTCTTGTTTCATTCATGGAATAATGAATTAAACATTCATTCATGGAAGACGTGTGACATTTGTATATTGTTGAAATCTTTTGTGGTGATTTTTAATATTGCTCTTAGCCACCCTGGGCTCCATCAAGAAGAAGGGTGGGGTGTAATCCGTGCTTTTTTATATATATAAAAAAATGTTTCAGGGTACTCTCATTTTCCTACTCATATTGAAATACTGCCCCTCAATGAGGCCAAACTTAGATTCACCAAATGTTTAGGGGTATGCGTACCCCTGCGTACCCCCAGGGAAAAAGCACTGGGTGTAGCAAAAATTAATAAATAAAACAATACTCTCTTTTTTTTCCAAATGCAAAGTCCAAATTTCTCTTGATGCCCAAGAGGTTGACATCAGTTCAAGAAAGAACTCTCATACTGGTTTCATTATTTCTCTTTTGTCCTCTGACCAGTCTTGTTCATAGCTGTCAACATCCCCCTTTTTTTAAGGGAAATTCCCTTATTCCGAATAGGATTCCTCGCAAAAAAAGGGAAAAGTTGACAGCCCCTTGCCATTCTCCTCTCTCTTCACATGTGACTTAGAAATCCTGTTTGCATTTCAGCTCATCATCAACTTTGGTTGTTTTCAGCCTCTTAACTTTCCTTTGCCTACTCTGTTACCCATAGTCTACAAAACCATATTGAACTGTTTGTATCTTGGCATAGACGTTCCTTTGTACTTCCCTTCCAATTTTTGTTAGGAGAATCTCATCGCTTGTCCCCTGCTCCCCTTCTTAATTCTAATATCTTTAGTTCAGATGAAAAAAGAGGATATCCCTGATCATTAAATTAACTTGCACCAGGTACGTTTCTCAACAACTTCTCATCGGTATATAATAATAATAACAATTTATTATTTATTCCCTGCCCATCTAGCTGGGTTTCCCCAGCCACTCTGGGCGGCATCCATCTGAATATTAAAAACAATACAGAATCAGACATTAAAAACTTCCCTAAACAGGACCGCCTTCAGTTGTCTTTTAAAAGTAAAATAGTTGTTTATTGCCTTGACATCTGCTGGGAGGGCGTTCCACAGGGCAGGCGCCACTACCAGGAAGGCCCTCTGCCTGGTTCCCTGTAATCTCACTTCTCACAGCGAGGGAACCGCCAAAAGGCCCTCGGAGCTGGACCTCTGTGTCCGGGCTGGATGATGGGGATGGAGACGCTCCTTCAGGTATACAGGACCGAGGCTGTTTAGGGCTTTAAATTTGACTTTGACTTGTGCTCAGAAACGTACTGGGAGCCAATGAAGATCTTTCAGGACCGGTGTTATACAGGTCTCAGGTGCCACTCGCAGTCTCCAGTCTAGCTGCCGCATTCTGGATTAATTGCAGTTTCTGAGTCACTTTCAAAGGTAGCCCCACGTAGAGCATATTGCAGGAATCCAAGTGGGAGATAAGTAGAGCATGCACTACTCTGGCAAGACAGTCTGCGGGCAGATACGGTCTCAGCCTGCATACCAGATGGAGCTGGTAAACAGCTGCCCTGGATACAGAACTGACCTGCGCCTCCATGGACAGCTGTGAGTCCAGAATGATTCCCAGGCTGCACACCTGGTCCTTCAGGGGCACAGTTACCCCATTCAGGACCAGGGAGTCCTCCACACCAGCCCACCCCCTGTCCCCCAAGAATCCATAGAAGTAGGTAAAGTGTTGAACACTCAGCTAGATCGGATTCACAAGTGTGGACCTAGGAAATAGTGATGTAAATGCCCTCTGTTTTATACTAGCAAATGATTTAAGTCTCATGATAATGGAAAATGAGAGACTTTCTTATTGGACTCTGCTCCCATTAATCAAATTGTCTGTTTCTCCTTCCCATCAGTTTGATGGTGATATGATGAGAAATAAGGCACATGGGCCAAAGAGCATACAGCAGTAATAATAAAAAGAGTGCACTGCGACATCCCGGGATCTATCATTCTCCAGGTGCAGACCTTTGAAAGAATTGTACATCTCAAAGCAATCTGAAGTCAGTAGTTTGATGCTTCGGTGTAAGATTATATTCACATGCCTTGGTTTTGACATTCTAAAACTGAAATATGAATTTTAAGCGGTCAGCTTTAAGAATGAGGAGAATTTGAAGGGCAGTAGCCAGGCTGAAATAGGTCTCCTTTAAAAAATAATAATAGAAAGAGTTGCTTATTCTGGTATGATCTTAGCAACTACCTTGATAAACGTATATAATGAAATAGGTATGCCCCACAGAGGACCTTAAAGTCCATAAATAACAACACTTTGGAGGTCCCGAGCCTCAAGGAGGTTAGATTGGTTTCAACTAGGGCCAGGGCCTTTCCAGCACTGGCCTCGATGTGGTGGAACGCTCTGTCACAAGAGACCAGGGTCCAGCGGGATTTGACATCTTTCCGAAGGGCCTGCAAGACGGAGCTGTTCCGCCTGGCCTTCGGCTTAGACTCACTCTGACCCCTTAAATGGGATTTGGTATATAAATTTTCCCTTGGCTTTTTTGCTGCCCATGTAGGACCAGCATGGGTAGCTGGCTCGGGTGAATATCTGATGTTTCCTCCCTTTATGTTCTTGATTTATGGGCTGCTACTAAAATGAGGCTGCATTTTAAGCTGTATTTTAAGCCATATTTTAATTCGCTGTCCCACCCCCCATTACATTTTCTAGTAATTTCTATTTGGTGTTAGCCGCCCTGAGCCTGGCCCTGGCCAGGGAGGGCGGGGTATTAACAACAACAACAACAACAACAACAACAACAACAACAACAACAACAACATTGCTTGAGCCAATGTCTGGAGACCACTGAGGATTTGTGTGGATGAATAAACTGAAAGTGAATCTATGTAAAACAGAAGGGGTGATGGCTGATAATCATTTGTATCTGAATATGGGCTGCCTGCCCTGGATAGGATCGAACCATCTGTAATAGCAACTTCACAGTGTGGGATCACCCTGGAGGGGACGCGGGTGGTGCGTGGTCTAAACCACTGAGCCTCTTAGGCTTGCCGATCAGAAGGGCGGTGGTTCAAATCCCCATGATGGGGTGAGCTCCCATTGCTCTGTCCCAGTTCCTGCCAACCTAGCAGTTTGAAAGTATACCAGTGCAAGCAGATAAATAGGTACCACTGCAGCAGGAAGGTAAACGGCATTTCTGTGCACTCTGGTTTCTGTCACAGTCCTCCGTTGCACCAGAAGTGGTTTAGTCATGCTGGCAACATGACCCAGACAGCTGTCTGTGGACAAATGCCAGCTTCCTTGGCCTGAAGCCAGATGAGCACTGCAACCCCATAGTCGCCTTTGACTGGACTTAACTGTCCAGGGGTCCTTTACCTTTTATCTATCACCCTGGGAACCTGCATTGCAATAAGTGCTTTTGACTGCTGCATCTGATAAGCCACCTGTGGTCTCTTCCCCCATGATGCCATGGCCCTCCATACCATGGTCAGGATGGGTCATTGCAGACCCATATAGAAGGCTGATTTTGATGATAGTTCACAAGCTGAATTTTGATGCCTTCTGCCAGGGACTCATGGTAGCAAATGTATGACTCACAGTTTTGCAGAATGGCAGTGGCTCCCTGCTGGCTTCCAAGCCTGGGCTACATACATTTGGAAGAACCTTGGTCTATATGAATATCCTAGATCCCTGGCATATAGGGAAAAAGCTTTGCTCACTGCAAACTCTCTGTTCTTGATACTGAAATCTGTCATTTTGCATATTCTGCTGTGGATCTATTCCCATGGGATAGCCTTGCTCAGAAAACACAACTAGAGTTTTCTTTACCAACATTTGCTTAAATTACTCCTGTTTCATTATTGTTGTTGTTGTTTAGTCGTTTAGTCGTGTCCGACTCTTCGTGACCCTATGGACCAGAGCACGCCAGGCACTCCTGTCTTCCACTGCCTCCCGCAGTTTGGTCAAACTCATGCTGGTAGCTTCGAGAACACTGTCCAACCATCTCGTCCTCTGTCGTCCCCTTCTCCTTGTGCCCTCCATCTTTCCCAACATCAGGGTCTTTTCCAGGGAGTCTTCTCTTCTCATGAGGTGGCCAAAGTATTGGAGCCTCAGCTTCACGATCTGTCCTTCCAGTGAGCACTCAGGGCTGATTTCCTTCAGAATGGATAGGTTTGATCTTCTTGCAGTCCATGGGTCTCTCAAGAGTCTCCTCCAGCACCAGAATTCAAAAGCATCAATTCTTCGGTGATCAGCCTTCTTTATGGTCCAGCTCTCACTTCCATACATCACTACTGGGAAAACCATAGCTTTAACTATAAGGACCTTTGATGGCAAGGTGATGTCTCTGCTTTTTAAGATGCTGTCTAATACTTCATCATAAGCTTGTAATTATTATTTTCACTCTCCTTCCAGTACAGTTGCCATATTTCAATAAGTTGTTGAGAGTTTGTTTTTTGTTTGTTTTTTGCAAAATCTCAAAAAAGAAGAAGTTGTTTTTGAGCTATTTTTAAGGAGATTCAGCAAGATCTACACTTCTGACGTGGGTTGTCATACGGCTCGATTTTCCCGGACATTTCAGTGATTTTCCACCCAGATACTGTTTCCGATGACCAAATTCCATGTGTATGGCAACCCTACTTCCAGTGATTTTCAGAAGAGTTTTAATTAATTTTGAAAATGAGCCATTTTGATATGAATCATGTCTTACCGTGTTGTATGTCGCTTTGATCTTTTAGAGAAAGGGGTGTAACAAAATCTTGGAAATAAATGTCCCTCTCCACTATTAATTTTACTTGCGATGAAATGACCCCCTCTCTCCTCCTCCTCCTCCTCTATTCTTCCCCCACCCCCACCCCCATTTAGCATGCCCCAGGTTTTGGGCTTGTCACTGAGAAAAGGCCGAAAAGGATATGAGTGCTACACCAGATTTTCAAAAGGATTTTAATTAATAACTCTGTCTTGCCAAGCTTCTTTACAATGGAGCTTAGTTAGCTTATGGACTATAATTCTAAAAAGGAACTATTGATATGTTAATTGCATATGATTATGAATGGCTATTTGTGGCATTGGATCTCACTGCTATACCAATTAGGCTCTTTATGTGTGATCTCCATTGTAGTGCAGCTATGGCGCTTTTCAACATTCTTTTCTTTCTCCAGTTTCCCCTCCCTCTCAAGATTGCACTAAGCGCTCCATCCATATGGCTGCAAGCACTGGTCCTTTGGGGGCATTATGGATATCGTAGGGGCTACTAAGCGCCTTCTCCCTCCTTTAAATCCGAGAGCTAGAGCAATTATTACCTAATTGGTTCAGGTTATTCATTGTTGCATCTGGGCCAAAAAGAAGGGAAGGTGTTGGCATCCAAACCAACAGCAAGAGGCAAGTGGAGCCATAGATTTATCAATTGCACATCAGAATCAGAATAATCTTTATTTGCATCAGCCACTAGCCATAGCAATAAAATGAAATGAAATGTACTGAAACTTAACTATAGAAAATACATGTTGGGGGTTTATATCAATAATCAGATAATAGATCTTATTCTAATTGCCCCCGCTAAAAACCTGGCAGTTTTTGCTGTCAACTGATCATCTTGATCTGCTAAAAGAAAGGAGAGTTGCACATCTTTGCACCACTAAGTTGTGTCGTCTGTCCTGTGCCCTGCCCTGCTTTAAAGAGGCCGCTGAATGGCTACTAGAACAGCAGCCCGGCAGTTTAATAGAAAAACTATTTTTTTCCATTAAGCCTTTGGGCTCAACTACTGCCCCTCAGCTGAAATGAAGCCTTAACATGCCCTCCAACTGTACATATGACGGAGTGAGCTCCCGTTGCTCTGTCCCAGCTCCTGCCAACCAGGCAGGTTGAAAGCATACTAGTGCAAGTAGATAAATAGGTACCGCTGCAGTGGGAAGGTAAATAGCGTTTCCGTGTGCTCTGGCTTCCATCACGGTGTTCTGTTGCACCAGAAGCGGTTTCGTCATGCTGGCCACATGACCCGGAAAGCTGTCTGCGGACAAAAGTGCTCTCCCTCAGCCTGAGAGCAAGATGAGTGCCACAACCCCATAGTTGCCTTTGACTGGACTTAACCGTCCAGAGGTCCTTTACCTTTTCATGATGTAGGGGCTCACAACATTAGCACTCCAAGAGGGTCCTGCTTCTCCCATAGTCCCTTACCTGCCCCCCATATTTTATTAAAGTTGGCAGCCCCGATGACAGACATAGCATTCATCAAGGCACAATTTTTAATTCCACACCTTTTGCACGCGCGCACACACACATGCACACACACAATTGGTTAACAGTTATTTTCTGGATCTTTTTGGTAGGGCAATATGATTTTAAGTTCTTTACAGTATTACTTCAATGTAGGGTCAGCCTTTTGACTAAAAGGCATCTGAGGCAAGAATTGACTTCCTCCCCCCCCTCCATCTGTTCAACATTTGAATGATTTTATCCCACTTGTACCCCAGCTACACTTGCAGCACAAATTGTATGTATGATTTGACAAATTTGCATGCATGGCTCTGATCACAATGACTTCCCATTTGCTGATCAGGCACTGGTGATGTAAGTTTTCCTGCAAATACATATTTTCAAGCGCACACATGCACATAAATACGCACACACAGAACTACACAGATGTGGCACTCACCAGGTCAGCCTTACTAACCACTTGCCCCTGGCCTAAAGAGTAAGTCACTCTCTTCATTAATTACATGCTTTGAAGTATACTTCTTTAAAAATGGCTTTCTTACATCACAAACCATGTGCTATCTGATTAACAGTCTGAGGATTCTGTTTGTGGAAAGTCCCAGCCAAATTGTAATAGAGTGGTACCTCAGGTTACAGACGCTTCAGGTTACAGACGCTTCAGGTTACAGACTCCGCTAACCCAGAAATAGTACCTCAGGTTAAGAACTTTGCTTCAAGATGAGAACAGAAATCACATGACGGCAGTGCAGCGGCAGCGGGAGGCCCCATTAGCTAAAGTGGTACCTCAGGTTAAGAACAGTTTCAGGTTAAGCACAGACCTCCAGAACAAATTAAGTTCTTAACCTGAGGTACAACTGTAGACATTCTCAGTTACCCTCCGCTCCTCTTCAATTTTTTAACATTTATTTATGAAAGGACATCCACTTCAGTAACATACAAGGATAAAGAAATAAAGAAAGACAATACAACTGAAAATGAAACATTAAGCACACAAAACAAAACTGGGTCATGACATTCACAAACCCTGAAAAAAATATTGGGCACGCAGGTTACAACATTTTCCCATTATTATTTTTAAAATGAGGCCTTCTCATTGCAGTAACTACTTTTATTTGCTAGGATCTAAGTGGCTAGTTCCCAAAGCCAATTCTAAATAATTTGGAATATTTGTGGAAGAAAAGCACCTAATTGCATATTTTTCTGGCATTATGTCTCACTGAACTCAGTGGCATTTACTTCTGAGTAGACATGCATTCAAGGGCAGCATGCTAATCATTTGCTTAATTATCATTGAAATAAAGGGGTCTTTAAATTGCTTAATTCTGGTTGGGCTATACCCCCCACCCCCTGGTCTCTGTCTACAACACATCCACAGAGAGGCACTGTGCTCCAGCACATAGCAAACTGAAGTTTGATTTAGGTTCACACCCCACCTCTGCCACAGATTTTGAAACTGTGGCCAAGAGCAAGTCAGTCAGATATAACACGAAACCATTGTTTAGTGTCACAGGAATGAGCCTAAGCAAGCCTCTCCTCCACAAATGAGGAGAAGCAAAAGCTTGCTCTTCCACTTTGGGAACTAAACTTCCCATTGCCACCCAAACTCCGAGAACTGTGGCTTGTTCTAGCTATGTTTAATTCAAACAAATTGGAATCAAACCATGGTTTTGCATCTTGCTTTGTTAACTGGCCATAATCAGGACAAAAAAAAACCCCCAAAACAAAACCCAGTTCTGTAAGGGTGGAAGGAAAGAAAGGATAAACAATGTAACTTTTAGTTTATAAGGAACAGCACTCTCCTAAAAGATTAAAGTTGTTACCAGTTGATGACAGTTTTTTAAAAAATAGAAATAAAATTGTGGAATAAGGACAAAGTGACTGTTGTAGCAGATGCCAGGTCACAGGAACACCCCTTTGTTTATTGCAGTTTATTCTGGTCCCTGACTGCTGAAAAAATGGGTTTGCCTTAAGATCCTTGCTTGATCTAAGCCATCCCAATATCCTTTAATCCATCCTTTCTGATACTTGTCACCCTGAGCTCAAGGGATGGTGAGAAGAGGCAGGATTTTAAAATACCAATACGAAACAAAAACAAAAATTCTCTCTCTCTCTCTTTTTTTTAAGTACAAAACCTGACTATAGGGGGGAAATTAGATGAATAACTGCTGTGGGGAGTTCGTGCTGATATCATTCTCTGCATTTTTGTGCTTTAATTGGAAATTCTAAAAAGAAAAGTGGTTTTTAAAAAAATATATTGGCTCTCTCTCGTGTTCGCACAAGCACGCTCATTTCAATACAGGCAGGCGAAATGGGGGAAAGCTTCGAGGCAGCCTGAGATACCTAGAAAAGAAAGGAGGGTTTTAGAAAACAAAAATAAGGGCTGGGGTTTGCCAAGATCAGAATCCCGCATTGTCCATAAAGTGGCCATTATGAGGAACACAACCTATTGCCCAGTGTTCTCCCCCCTCCAAAAAACACCCCATCACCCCTCTCTCCCCCTCCTTCAAATGTTCCCTTTTCATAATTATCTAAAGCACGGACGAATCTTGAAAAGACAATTGTAAACTTCCTTGTGTTGCTTCATGGGCTTTAAGTACCCACAAAAAAAGGATTCCTTATGCTTTAATTTCTCTTTATTTTTCTGACTGTAAAGACCCATGGGGTAAATGCCAGTCCCACAATCCTGCAGTTATACGGTTACTGTCAGCTTGTTCAAATGAAGCTTCCTGTTCATTAGGCGTCCTTTCATCTAACAACAATGTCCTAGCTTTGCTGGGATTCTTAGTCAACGCCCATCTCTTCAATAGCCCATGAATAGTATTAAATAGTGTTTATGCTAGCTATTGTTGCCTTTTGTGTGGTTTGTCTAATTCACAGAGAAAAGTCTGCTTTTGTGGCCTAAGACAGGCTACGTCATGGCACACCATGTGCTTTTCTGATGGGATCCATTCCCGCTGAGTGATAACATTAGAGGCCCGAGCTCTTTTGCAACACAATCCGCCATTCTTAATACAGTCAATGCACTCACAGGCAGACTAGTTTACTCTTTATATTAAGAGGTTTAGGGAGATAAAGGCGGATGTAAATACCTGCTCATGCAACAAATAAGAAAAGGGGAGGGTTTGACTGATTTGCAAAGTGTTTAGGAAAAACTCCCACGCTCTGTATATGAATGGAAGGAGGAGGGGAATGGAGATCCGACATGGAAGAAGAGAGAGGGGGAAATATCCCCACCTCATTGAAAATATATTAGAGAAACCAGTTCAGGTAAATGATAGCAAACACCATTCCACTCCCCCCCCCCCGCCCCCCGCTTCCTTTTGTACAAATAAGGTTGCATTATTGTGGCCAGGTATTGTTCAAGATGACACTTAATACCAGAGTCACTGCTGCTTCCTTTCTTCGCTGAAAATGCTCACAAAAGAGAGAGGATATTGTGTGGACACTTACATTATCCTCTCGTTCGGGAGCCTTTGGAGGACAGGTAGAATGCCAGTGTCTTTAAAGGCCTTTTGATGTAAGTAGATCATTAAGGGCTCAGTGTGTAACCTGATCTGGAGCTGCCCCTGGCTTTTGTTGCTCCCGGTTGTTCTTTTACCAACCATGCAGTCTCTGTTCTGCTCTATCCTTGCCTTTTTCACCTTGAAACTCCACCACAAACACGGAGAGAGATCTTGCAGGTCATTTATGGTTTGGATAACACAGAGGGTCATTCCCAGATATGTATTAAGCATATGCCGCATTAACAAATTGCATGCAACAGTCCAGAATAGAATCGGCAAAGAGAGAGAGAGAGAAAGAATCATCAATAAAAACACCGCAGCGTTCTCAGCTTTTGAAACCTGCGGCATGGGATTCTAGATAAAGTAGTTTTGCAGAACCTTTTGGGCAGGGGCATTGATTTGGTGGTCGTACCAGCACGTCAGTCCAACCCACATGTGAGGCAGCAATTTGGATCGGAGTTCTTTTATAAATGGAACAATGCAACATACAATGAACATCTTAACCCTGCCGCTCCTCTACATTCAGCTCTAGATCATTATTTATTGGTATCTATTTAATCTCTATAGTGTTTACATCTCAAAACCAATGGATGCAACCACTTCGCTCTCTAAAACACATGCACATGTATAAATTACAGTCTGCCAGATACCAGATGCTCAGGGTGTTTTCCCAGCCAGAACTCAGTTCTGGTACATCTCAGGTAGGTGTCATTATAAGAGAACAAGGTAGGCATTCGTGGTGAGTTCTGGCACCTCTTTTTCTAGCTAAGTTGCACTGCAGATGCTATTTATTGGAATAAATAGGGCAATTTAATCATGAATATATACTGGTGGGCAAGCTATGGGCTATCTAAGAACTCCTGCACTCAAATAAAAGTTTGCAAAAATATGCATTGCAGTTAATTCAGGAGCCCAATTGAATTCAGCAGGTGTGAATTCACACTTACTTCCAGGTAAGTGTGTTTGGATTGCATCCTAAATGTCCCCAAACTTTCCCCAGCCAAACTTGTTCCCATATACCATATTTTTCGCCCCATAGGATGCACCGCCCTATAGGATGCACCTAGGTTTTTTTTTTTGGGGGGGGGAATAAAGAAAAAAAAATATCCCCCCCCAGGCATGGGGCTGGCGCGGGGGAAGCCCGAGCTTCCCCCGACCCCAGGCCCCAGAACAGCCTGCTATCCGCAAGCCTAGGGAGCCACACTGGTCTCCCCAGGTTTGCGGACAGCTGTGCGAAGCCTGGGTGCGCTGAAGAGGCTTCGAAATGCAGGCAGCTCTGCGCAACCCTCCGGAGGCCGGCGCGGCTTGGCGCCAGGCTCCGGAGGGTAGCGCAGAGCTGTGTGGAGCCCAGGGGGCAGACAGCTCTGCGCGACCTCCCGGAGGCCGGCATGGCTTGGCGCCAGGCTCCGGATGGTTGTGCAGAGCTTCCTGAAGCCTGGAGAGCGAGAGCCTCTCACTCTCCAGGCTTCAGCGGAAGCCTGTATTCGCCCCATAGGACGCACACACATTTCCCCTTCATTTTTGGAGGGGGAAAAGTGCGTCCTATAGGGTGAAAAATACGGTAATAGCATCTTCTTGCCTACTTTGCAATTCTTCATGACTAAGATTAGCCTATAATTTTTGAAACAGAAGCTGTGGTAAACTTGGATGAAGCTGGAAGAAGACAATTTTCAGCCTAGCATTCCTTGCTTAGGAAGGGAAAGCGTGTTCTCATTAAAGGAGAGCACGTGTTGCAGATGGGGCCGAGCAAACACCCCATGGTTGCCAGGCAGGATAGATTGAAGGGGCTTGGATCGGATTGGTGGTTGGTGTTACTGGGGTAAATTTGATGTTGCCAATTTAGGGGTGGGAACAGAGGTTATTTAAACAAGTCTTACAGCATGTTCCTTTCTCTTTCGCTGTGGGCACCGAATCACCTGCCCTCCCTCCCTTGATTGGGCTTGTGCTTTGACCTTGCTATGCCTGTCATGGGGTCGTCCGCATTGGTGTGGGGGCCTGGTAGGATTTTTTCCTTTTGGCTGATTAGTGTGTGGCAATTGGTTTTTGCCTACTGTGTAGCAAATCGTCACAACTTGTAAGGTTGGCAGTTAGGCATTGGTTAAATTGGTTGGTGGTGGGGTATGGATTGGCTGTGCCTGCCTCTCCAATGCTGCTGCTGCACGGGAATTCCGTTAAAGGAATTCAGGGGCTTACCATCCTCTTGTCCAAACCCCTGGAATCGGGTTTGGGACGCGTAAGCTCCTGGGAGCATGCAGGGAGAAGCTGAGGGTCTGTGTCGCAGCTCCAGTTATCCCTGATCTTATTCCTCCACACTGGCTCTCGCTGGAATCCGGCAGTCAGTGCTGTCCCCCAAGGCGGGGGGGGGGGGGGACAGATAGTCATAACCAATGCCTAAGCAACCACTCACAATTTGTATTTTAATAAAGTTGTGGCCAAAATTATGCCAAAAACCTTAAACAAAAATTATGTGTGATGTGTGAGTTATTGGGGTAGGGGTGTTTTGGGGACCTCAGCACGCAATAAGTGGATGCCCAAACCTTTCAATATGAACCTTTGCTGTTACTTTGCCAGAGTTGCTGGAATTGTACTCATTGCCCACAAGATACTCTAGCACTGTTCTTCTGACAAAACCGATGAGTCCAAGACCAGTATGAGCCTTGCAAGTAGTCAGTTGCCTGCCTGCCTGCTTGCCCTGCCTCACCTTTAGGCAGCCAAGCCAAATATGGGAGAGGAGGTTACTGTTTTATATATATATTCAGGCCATTGTTATCCCATAAATTACTAACGTGGGTGTGTATGGATTGTAAAATTGATTTTGGGCTAGTAACTTTGTTTGGGGACACGGGTGGCGCTGTGGGTTAAACCACAGAGCCTAGGACTTGCTGATCAGAAGGTCGGCGGTTCGAATCCCCGCGACGGGGTGAGCTCCCATTGTTCGGTCCCAGCTCCTGCCCACCTAGCAGTTCGAAAGCACGTCAAAGTGCAAGTAGATAAATAGGTACCGCTCCGGCGGGAAGGTAAACGGCGTTTCCGTGCGCTGCTCTGGTTCGCCAGAAGCAGCTTAGTCATGCTGGCCACATGACCTGGAAGCTGTCTGAGGACAAACGCCGGCTCCCTCGGCCCATAGAGCGAGATGAGCGCCGCAACCCCAGAGTCGGTCACGACTGGACCTAATGGTCAGGGGTACCTTTACCTAACTTTGTTTGACCTCTTTGAAGCCTGTTTTAAGGGTCAAAACAAGTTATTTTAAGGGCCAAAACAAGTTGCTAAACATGCCTCTTAAAAAAACAAAGCAGTTCATCTTCTGCAATGTGCAATAGAATTTGGCTATGTTCAGTGGTGAGAAAACATAGGACACGTTGATGTCAGAAGGACACGTGGAAGTTCTACTAGACATATTTGGCAGCTGTGCATGTTTCATGTAATGTCTAGCTTGGCCCTAAGGAGGATGGAGAATGAACTAGACTTGTCGAAAGAGTTCATTGATTTATAGGAGCTGGCCAAGCTGTACATTATAGTTTGGAGAAATAGCACTCCTCCTTAGAAACTAATTTTTCAAAGTATTGTTCATGTTTTAAGCTTTCCCAACAGGCAATGATTGTTTCAGAAACATTTCCTCTGCTCAGCATTTAGTCTAAAGTGTGATCATTTGATAAGATTTTGCAGATACCTACACTTTTTCCTCCTCCCATTAATACATTTTCCCTTTATTTTTATACTCTTGAATTGATTTCCAATCTCCAACATTTAAACAATAAAGACAACTTCAGTTTCCAGCACTGCAAATAAGGGAGACAATGTATGCAACCTTCTCATTGATTGACTCTTCTGTTTTTATAGATTCATCCTCCTGAAAAAAAAATTATTAAATACGAGACAAACCGATTTGTTGCCATTGATTACATGACATGCTGCTCTGACATACTCAGTTTTTAATATCTGAGTTATTAATTACCGTATGTCGTTAATGTAATTTGCAGACTGAAAGATAAATCATTCAGGAGCTGACTAGGGAGTATTAGATACGTTGCATATATAAACATTTCTTTAAGTAGGAAAGGAACTGCTACCAAAGATAATACATGAAAAGGCCACTAAATCAGCTTATTAAAGAAGCCAAACAGGATGACATCCTCTGCATGTTTATCACATAATCTTAGGTCTTAATATCTGGATACTTCTTACTTATAAGCTTATAATGTTGCCTTATATCAAGTAGACCATTGGTCCATCTTTCCCAATTGTCCCATGGGCAGCAATTTTCCAGGCCATCCAATTCTGTTTGTTGAGATACATGTATTTATAGATACCAGGAACCAAACCTCGACCCTTGTACTCAGTGACTGATCTGCAAGTCCTCTTCAAGAGAAGAAAAACTTGCAAGTCTTCACTTCCATCTTAACTTTTAGGGATTGGGGGCTGAAGAAAAGTAATCTGGCAACAGCTGTTCCATCAGGTTGCAGCATGACCACTCCATTGGCGCTGCTGAAAAGTTAGTTTGGATTTGGATTTGATATCCCGAAGGAGTCTCAAAGTGGCTAACATTCTCCTTTCCCTTCCTCCCCCACAACAAACACTCTGTGAGGTGAGTGGGGCTGAGAGACTTCAAAGAAGTGTGACTAGCCCAAGGTCACCCAGCAGCTGCATGTGGAGGAACGAAGATGTGAACCTGGTTCACCAGATTACGAGTCTGCCGCTCTTAACCATAGCTGTCAACTTACAGATTTGAAAATAAGGGACCAGCAGCCTTGAAAATAAGGGACCAGCAGCCAAAATAAGGGACCTGCAGCCTCACCTGTTCCAGGCACTCCAGTCTTCCTGTCCTCCTGCAGTCTGGTCAAACTCATGCTGGTAGCTTCGAGAACACTGTCCAACCAACTTTGTAACCAGAGGTTCAACTGAATAGAATCTGAATCACATGCACCACAAGGTCTATGCAGCCTCAACTTAAGATGGCTCCCCGGCCTGGCTTTGCACTGCAAAGTTTGCAGCAGTACGTGCATCAAAAAACCCCTCAGCTTGCATTAACTAGCCACACACAAGGCATGCAAGCTCCACCCCCCCCAGTCGTTCTTAGACTTCTTATTGGGTGAGCAACACAGCCAAGCAACACAGTTAGAGCCTCCCTCCTCCCTGGCCGGCAGGGAGGGAGGGAGAGGAGCTGCTTCCTTTGAAATTTAAGGGACATATAAGGGACATCCATCGATAAGGGACAGCAGCGGGACATGGCGCTGGAATAAGGGACTGTCCCTTCAAATAAGGGACACGACAGCTATGCTCTTAACCACTACACCACACTGGCTCTCAGGCTCCATCAGGCTCTTCCTCCTTCCAGGTCCATCAGGCTCTTCCTCCTTCCAGTTGTTGCCTGGCAGCAGTATTCCATCTGGCTACCAAAGTGAGCTAAGCGAAGCAAGCTGCTCTCTATAACTGCTGCTGAAAGACAACAAAAAAATTATAGCAGGTGAGAAAAAGTGGGTGTTTATTGATGCTGCATAAAATGTTCCCATAAATCTGTGAGTAGTTATATGCTTGGCCCTAGCAGAACCAATATTATTGTTCTCTTGGAAGGACACTTGTCAATTATGCATCCTTGCCTGACATTTGACAGGTGACCTTAGAAGGTAAAGTCCCTCCTTTTCAAAGAGGCAAGGCAGTAGGAAGGGTGGAGAGCTGGGCTGCATTTGTGAAGGGAGCGACATATGTTTAAATGTCAAGGTGGTCCTACAAAATAAATAGGCATGGTTCTTGGATAGTGTCGGAGACTAGATGGGAAATGCACATTTGGACTGTTAACTGAGAATTCCTTTAAAAGTGGACCTAAGGCAGTAGCATATAGATGATATGCAGAAACTTAATTAAATAGCAAACCTCCTTAGGAAGCCGTTCCCTACAGGAACTCACGATAATCGTCTCCTTTTTTCAAGGTTGCATCAAGCATTTCATCACTGAAACGGCCAGTTCTGTTCTTTTACTTGTAGGATCATTGCATACTAAAGCTAAGATAATGTTTCAACTGTACAACTGGGATATGTATTGCACAAGATGTTTGCGGAGAGCCAGTTAGATGGGCAGCTGCCCCATGGGCTGTGTTTGCTGATGGACACTTGAGACAGAAGGTGGAGAACTGGATCTTTGACTGATTCTCAGTGTAACATACATTAGCTTGAAAGAAAAAGAAAGAGACTCTAGCTTAGCCTTCTCAGTGATATGCTTGGCTGCATACATAGCATAAATTTAAAGTGCATCCTCAAGACATTTGCTCAAGCAGGGGTGTTGTTGTTTAGTCGTTTAGTCGTGTCCAACTCTTCGTGACCCCATGGACCAGAGCACGCCAGGCACTCCTGTCTTCCACTGCCTCCCGCAGTTTGGTCAAACTCATGCTGGTAGCTTCGAGAACACTGTCCAACCATCTCGTCCTCTGTCGTCCCCTTCTCCTTGTGCCCTCCATCTTTCCCAACATCAGGGTCTTTTCCAGGGAGTCTTCTCTTCTCATGAGGTGGCCAAAGTATTGGAGCCTCAGCTTCAGGATCTGTCCTTCCAGTGAACACTCAGGGCTGATTTCCTTCAGAATGGATAGGTTTGATCTTCTTGCAGTCCATGGGACTCTCAAGGGTCTCCTCCAGCACCATAATTCTAAAGCATCAATTCCTTGGCGATCAGCCTTCTTTATGGTCCAGCTCTCACTTCCATACATCACTACTGGGAAAACCATAGCTTTTACTATATGGACCTTTGTTGGCAAGGTGATGTCTCTACTTTTTAAGATGCTGTCTAGGTTTGTCATTGCTTTTCTCCCAAGAAGCAGGCGTCTTTTAATTTCGTGTCTGCTGTCACCATCTGCAGTGATCATGCAGGGGTACAAACTTGAATAAAATAATGGGGGGGCAGGTAAGCTCTGTCCCGCATAACTGATCACATGACGCAGTGCACACATATCATTTGAATAGCAATGCCAATCAATGGGGGGGCCCCTCAAATATTTTATTGGGGGACGAAGACCCCCTTCAGCCCCTAGGAGTTGACTCCTATGTGCTCAAGACATTTCGCTACATAAGGCAAAGGAGGCGATGGTGTGCCCCAGGCCCACAAACAAAAGCCAACTGGACTAGCAGCTGAATCTTCATCCCTGGCAGTGGGATAACATTTTCCACCACATCAGAGGGAAGCAGGCTAGTTTGGAAGGTACAGGCCTTGTCGTTCTGCCCTCCAATAGTGAGAGGTGGACAAGCATCTTCTGCCTGAGGTGGTCTCACTCTGGTTTTTGGTAGGACCATAAGTCTCTGAGCATTGTTTCAAAGGTAGGGTATTTAAAAAATAGGGATATCTGGTGGTAGTAGTAGTAGTAATAATAATAATAATAATAATAATTTATTATTTATAACCCTGCCCATCTGGCTGGGTTTCCCCAGCCACTCTGGGCGGCTACCAACAGAATATTAAAAACACAATAAAAGCTCAAACATTAAAAACTTCCCTAAACAGGGCTGCCTTCAGATGTCTTCTAAAAGTCAGATAGTTTGTTACCTTGACATCTGATGGGAGGACATTCCATAGGGCAGGTGCCACTACTGAGAGGGCCCTCTGCCTGGTTCCCTGTAACCTCACTTCTCACAGTGAGGGAACCACCAAAAAGCCCTCGGAGCTGGACCTCAGTGTCCGGGCTGAACGATGGGGGTGGAGACGCTCCTTCACGTATACTGGGCTAAGGCTGTTTAGGGCTTTAAAGGTCAGCACCAACTTGTGCATCGGAAATGTACTGGGAGCCAAGGTAGGTCTTTCAGGACCAGTGTTATATAGTCCCAGTGGCCACTCCCAGTCACCAGCCTAGCTGCCGCATTCTGGATTAGTTGTAGTTTCCGGGTCACCTTCAAAGGTAGCCCCACGTAGAGCGCATTGCAGTAGTCCAAGCGGGAGATAGCCAGAGCAAGCACCATTCTGGTGTGCTAAGAGAGGATGAAGCCAAAATCCCCACACAGTGCTTCCCTCTTCCACGGTGGTCATTCCCGATTGGAGCAGAGTCGGAGGGCAGAGCAAGTGATCGCAAGTTACATTAATAACATCGTTAGCAGCATCATACAAACTGCATAAGCTATCCCCCTTTATCCATCGAATCAATGAATTTTAAACCACTAGGAAGCAAGAAGCCAATTTAAAGCACTGATTTAAATCCAGTTTCCTATTTCTACTCCGGTTATTTCTCATGCAAACGTGCCAGCTAATTGGATGATGTAACAGCATCTGATTGTACAGTCACAGAATTTGATATTACCGATAAGCCAGTTCTGCGTCCTCTTTCCACTGCTTCCAGTATCAATTTAATGAAGAATCAACTCCAAAATTAGCACTGGAGCACCAGCTTACTGACATAAAATGTTTTTTATTGTCTCGTACAAGTTTCCCGCCAACAGTCTCTGGAACGCAAACTTCATAGTTCTGTGCTATTCCCTGGACAATGCAAGTGAATAACAGAGTAAATTATACTGTCAATAATTATTTTAGACAGATCCTGGTGAAGTTGGTCACATCTCTTTCCGCCTGCCTCCTGCTGACATTCTGATTCACTTGGGCATGGAAGTATCTACTGTAACTGTGGATCAATGATAGATTTAATTACTGCCACTTCTTAATATAGTAGAAATGTTTCTCAGGAGAGTTGAGTTCAAAGCCAGTTTGCAAGTGAAAAAGGGATGGACCTCAGACTCGGGAACATTTGTCAGTCTGCAAATGATCATCTCCCTTGAAGATCAGGACTAAAATAGCTTCATAGAAATTTAGGAAGGAAATATCTATTTCCTGAAGAGACCAGAAAGGGCTTGATTCTGGGGAAGGCTGAGGTGGTAGGTGGTAGATCCTGGTCCAATTTGAGCCATTCAGTAAATACAGGGGTTAGCAAACCTTTTCAGCAGGGGGCCGGTCCACTGTCTCTCAGACCTTGTAGGGGGCCGGACTATATTTTGAAAGAAAAAAAGAACAAATTCCTATGCCCCACAAATAACCCAGAGATGCATTTTAAATAAAAGCACACATTCTACCCATGTAAAAACACACTGATTCCCAGACCATCCGTGGGCCGGATTTAGAAGGCTATTGGGCTGGATCCAGCCCCTGGGCCTTAGTTTGCCTACCCATGGGTAAATGCAGCAGCTTTTTTCTTCTAGGTTTCCAGGTTACATTTTCATTGTAAATATCATTGTGAAAATACAGTGGTACCTCAGGTTACATACGCTTCAGGTTACAGACTCCGTTAACCCAGAAATAAAAAGATAAAGGGAACCCTGACCGTTAGGTCTAGTCGTGACTGACTCTGGGGTTGCGGTGCTCATCTCACTTTATTGGCCGAGGGAGCCGGCGTACAGCTTCTGGGTCATGTGGCCAGCATGACTAAGGTGCTTCTGGCGAACCAGAGCAGCGCACGGAAACGCTGTTTACCTTCCCACCTATTTATCTACTTGCACTTTGACATGCTTTCAAACTGCTAGGTTGGCAGGAGCAGGGACCGAGCAATGGGAGCTCACCCTGTCACGGGGATTCGAACCGCCAACCTTCCAATCGGCAAGTCCTAGGCTCTGTGGTTTAACCCACAGCACCACCCGCGTCAACCCAGAAATAGTACCTCAGATTAAGAACTTTGCTTCAGGATGAGAACAGAAATCGTGCTCCAGTGACGCGACGGCAGCTGGAGGCCCCATTAGCTAAAGTGGTACCTCAGGTTAAGAACAGTTTCAGGTTAAGAACCGATCTCCAGAATGAATTACCGGTAAGTACTTAACCCAAGGTACCAC
Organism: Podarcis cretensis; assembly: GCF_951804945.1. Lineage (NCBI taxonomy): Eukaryota > Metazoa > Chordata > Lepidosauria > Squamata > Lacertidae > Podarcis > Podarcis cretensis. The sequence goes on along the minus strand of NC_137173.1, from coordinate 95,523,855 downwards.
TGTAATAATAATAATAATAATAATAATAATAATAATAATAGGAAGAAGAAGAAGAAGAAGAAGAGGAAGCAGCAGTATGAGAGTGGGGAGGGAGAAACTGCAATTCTCAGGAGGAGCCACGCTGGAAGTAGCCGCTAGCTCGCTGGCACCTTGTCACATGGTGGTTTTTGGGAACCAGAGTCCTGGGTGAGGCTTGCTTTTCTTCCCCTTCCTCCTTTGCCCCCAACCTCCAGGAAGGGGATGTCATTCTCCCAAAAGGCACTTCGTCTGCCTCCCTGCTGGGTCACACCAGCGTGGCACCAAAAGACACACATCCCGATTTTCATCTGAGGAATATTGGAGCACCAGACTCTCTCCTGAGTGAACATCTCGCAACATCCCATTGGGGAGATTCAGGACTAACCATCCTTTGGAAAGGATGATATTTGCTCCTCTATTTGATGCCACCTTGAGTTTCTAACACCAAACAGCATGTTAGATACTTGAAGAAATGGTTTTTCCATTTGCTTACATGAGATCTCCTAGTTCTCGTTTTTGGAAAAAAGAATTTTAACCAACCATCTCGACTGCCAAGTCAACCATCTTGATTTGGCAACCTCAGTATATATAAATGCAGTCCTTTTTTTCTGGGGGTATGCACACCCCTAAACATTTTGTGGATCTAAGTTTGGCCTTGTTTCAATATGAGTAGGAAAATGAGAGTACCCCTAAACATTTTTTTAAAGAAAGAAAAAAGCACTGTATAAATGCAGCTTTTAATTAGAAGGTGCCAGTCTGCATTTATTCGTCTACCTACATTTTCAGGGGACACTATCCTTCCAGAAATTTTAATGCTGGATGGTGGCAGCTGTACACATTTGATGAATTGTTTGGACCTTCCTTTTTTTTTTTGAGATCTGTATTCCAGGGTGTATTAAAAGCACAGAAACCCTGAGCGTACCTTACCAGAGCATAAAGGAAAGTAGTTCCCTGAAACAAGGGGGAAATTGCAGATGAAAGGATAGTTTTAACACCAGTCTTTTACTACTTGTCATTGCACGCTGACTGACTACCACGACTACCTGTTGATTTATTTTTTAAATCCCTGTTTGTTCAGTAAGAGCCTCTTTTCTCCTGTTTCATAGTCCTTGTTTAAAAAAAAAATCACAGAGTGGTTAGCAATAAAGAACTGTTGACGTTGCTAATGTTTATTACGGATAAGAAAAATGTGTCAGTTTCATGCAAATTACATTTAATTACTGTTGTAGGGTAATAATTATTTTTCAATAATAGAGTCCCTAAATCTTTAAAAGGCCTAAATGCTGTATATCTCATTATGTTCTAGAGTACAAAAAAAGAGAGAAAGAGAGAGCCTTTCATTAATTCATTAATGATTAGTTGGAAAAGCAATGTGACAGTTTATTATACATGCTACAGAGTACTATTAGCCTACTGATATACACAGTTTAATTTAGAACTTTAATATTAGGGTTTTAGTTCTTCAAGCATGGAAATTGAATAGAAAACAAGTAGGGAGATAATACTCACTTCATATTCCGCCCCTTCCACTGCTGCATTTCCACCTAGCAGAGCATCTTCCTGTGCCTTCATCCCTGGTCCCCAGTCCAAAATGCATATTTTCTGCACTAAAGTTGTAACCCAGATTTGAAACACCATTGATTTCAAGGCAAGAAACTGAAGCATGGGCCTAAATCTCCTTTGAAATCAGTGGAATTTAAAAGCGCCTTGCTCTGTGGTGTTGTTTTTTTACTTGAAGGGAGGCATTATAAGAAATCTAGGCAATGAATATCATATATTTATGGTCCACTGGCCACAAATGATCTTGGTAATGTTTTAAAACTGTATGTATGCAAGCTACTGTTCCAGCAAACTTAGTGGACTGTGGCCCATCCTGCCAACTGTGACCAGTTGTCTCCCATGCCAAACGTTGCAGAGGAAACATTGATTAGGATGGGGCAGTTCTGGAGAAATCACAGCTATGTTTGCAATACGACTTACCATTGAAATTTAGATCGGGAAACCCTTGGGGCATCTGTAAAGCATCTACATTGTTTTTAGAAGCCATAATTTAACAACTCAGCCTGTTGACTTTTTAAAAATTATCTACCTCTATGAAACCATGTAATAATGTTAGCTGTTGTAAATTATTGGTCTTACTTGACAATAAAGAGTGCAGATAGCGTAACATTTTAAGTGTGATGGAAGTGGTTTGAACAGGGTTTTTCCACAGCAGTAAGCATATGCAGAGTCAATTATTTTCCAGAACACATAAAATGTTACATCGGTCTTCATCCGAAAACACAATAAACAACAACAAGCAATAGTATGACACCAGTATTATTAGCTAAGATTAGTTTACCAAATGCTTTAACATTTATTAAGTGTGGTCATGACTAGCATGGTAATCTGAGGTTCATATTAATCATCAAATATTATTAGTGGTAAGGAAATTCCATTGATGGTAAAGATTTCTGTAATTTGGAGAGTCTAACTGCTACTGGTGGGGTGCCATTAGTAATGCTTCTTCAACATAAACATTGTTGGATTGGTCATGTTGTTTGGATGCCTGATTATCATCTTCCAAAGCAACTACTCTATTTCCAACTTTAAAATGGAAAGCGTAATGCTGGTGGTCAACAAAAGAGGTCTAAGGACTCTCTCAAGGCAAATCTTTAAAAATGTAGTATAAACACTGACAACTGGGAAACACTGGCCTGCGAGTGGTCCAATTGGAGAACAGCCTTTACCAAAGGTGTCATGGACTTTGAAGACGCTCGATCTCAGGATGAAAGGGAGAAACGTGCTAAAAGGAAGGCATGCTTGGCAAACCCTCACCATGATCAACTCCCACCCAGAAACCTATATCCCCACTGTGGAAGGATGTCTGGATCCAGAATTGGCCTCCACAGTCACTTATGGACTCACTGTTCAGACCGTGCTCATGGAAGACAATCTTACTAGGCTACTAGTGATCACCAAAGAAGAAAAAAGAAGAAGCTATTAGTGAAACTCCCATTGTAGAAGAGTGTCTATTACCAACCTTGTAAGGTAAAGGTAAAGGGACCCCTGACCATTAGGTCCAGTCGTGACTGACTCTGGGGTTGCGGCGCTCATCTCGCTTTATTGGCTGAGGGAGCCGACATACAGCTTCCGGGTCATGTGGCCAGCATGACTAAGCCGCTTCTGGCGAACCAGAGCAGCACATGGAAATGCCATTTACTTTCCCGCCAGAGTGGTACCTATTTATCTACTTGCACTTTGACGTGCTTTCGAACTGCTAGGTTGGCAGGAGCAGGGACCGAGCAACGAGAGCTCAGCCCGTCACGGGGATTTGAACCGCTGACCTTCTGATCGGCAAGTCCTAGGCTCTGTGGTTTAACCCACAGCACCAGTTGTTTCCTGACTATTATAATATTTTCTTGACTCAGATTGAATGTTCTCCCCAATATTTCTGAGTCCCAGATTCTGGTGACATGTATCTCCCATGTCCACAATCTTGTGGGAGATTGGGCATGGATACAAAAATGCATGTTTTAATGAAATCCCTTCTATCTCTTACTGTAAGATGCTATCCCAAATCTAAACATGCTTATCTTGTTTGCCTTATGACAACCTTTTCCTTTAGCCTGCCTTTGCTCTCAGTTTTCAGCATTGGGGGTGACGTAGTCCCTTTGTAAATATTGCCACTCTACGGAACTGAGGAATAGCAAAGTGGTCAGAATAAGTGGCTGAAAATTCAGGAGAAAGTTTGGTGCCATTTGAAGTTCCTGAAATGACCCTTAATGCCATCCATAGCATTAAAGAAATAGCTGCAAAAGCCCTCTAACAAACAAACCAATTTCTGTGATCTCTGTTGATTTTTCACTTAGTAGACTAGGCTCCTTTATGGGTTTTTTTAAAAATAAAAAAAAATAAAACCTCTGTGCCCCCCTTTCGTCATGTAAAGCGGCGTTCATTGAAGCTTGGCCAATAGATGGTATCATGCTACCCAGAGTCTATGCTATGGGAGGCCTATGGAAGCATATCTGCTCAAGGCATTCATGCAAATTATTACTTACTGCCCTATATGCTCATAAATTAATAGCTTCTCTGTGGATGAAAAACAGAAATTAGACAACCATTAAGGTTGAACAATGTATAAAGAATATTAAATATTAAATATGAACTGCAAACGATATTGCGAGAGATGGGGAGAGATATGCAGGTAGAATCACAAGCTAGAATTGCAACAAATAAATAAATAAGAATAAATCATATAATAGTAATATAATAACCAAACATGCTTTCCGCTAGATGTTTTGCCTTGGCATTCAGATGAATGCTTGTTTCCACTGCAATGAAAAGAAAGTGGGAATATTTACTACTGTAACTACATTTGCATGAGAGTATATTTCTACCAAGGGCAAAAATCTAATTTGATGGAGACTCTCATCTGCTCTGCCTGCCTCTGCATGGAGGTTGGCAGGATTTCGTTGGGTGGTCTAGAAGTTGCATAATTGACTAGCGTTCCGAAATCTGGGTCCAGGGAGTCTCCATGACTAACAGACGCATTGCTTCCTATTGAGTCTTCCAACGAAGAGGTCTGCAGGTCTCTGCTTTGCTTTGCTTTCCCTGGGATTTATAAAGCCACCACAAAAGTCCAGTAAAACTGTTTGAATTCCGCACTGCCGGGCATAGCACATTCTTCCATAAAGTCACAACCGATGAGCGCACTAAAGCACAATGCTACACCTCTGCAACTTAGGGTGATTAAAAACATTGTGGTTGAACTTGGGGTGTGTATTTCATTCATTTAAATTTTTTGTTGCCCTTCCCTAAGGCTTTTGGTTTTTTTAAGTGTGTTCACTGAAAAATGTACAGTGTGAATGCACCGAACCAGTGTCTGAAAGCTTGTGCATCATACAAATCCAGTTGTCAGATATTTGGGATTGGTTGCAGCTTTCTTGAGTGTAAGGTAATGTAAAGGTAAAGGACCCCTGGACAGGTAAGTCCAGTCAAAGGTGACTATGGAGTTGCAGCACTCATCTCGCTTTCAGGCTGAGGGAACCGGCATTTGTCCACAAACAGCTTTCTGGGTCATGTGGCCAGGATGACTAAACTGCTTCTGGTGCAACGGGACACCGTGACAGAAGCCAGGGCGCACAGAAACGCCGTTTACATTCCTGCGGTATGTTTATCTATTTATCTACTTGCACTGGCATGCTTTTGAACTGCTAGGTTGGCAGGAGCTGAGACAGAGCAATGGGAGCTCACCACATCATAGGGATTTGAACCGCCAACCTTCTGACCAGCAATTCCAAGAGGCTCAGTGGTTTAGGCCGCAGCGCCACCCGCATCCCCTTTGGAACAGATTCACACCAAACATCTAAAGCACATCCAATGCACATCTAAGGCACATGACTTTCCCCCAAAGAATCTTGGGAACTGTAGTTTTCCCCTCACAGAGCTATCATTCCAACCATTCTCAGCAAACTACAGTTCCCATGATTCTTTAGGGGAAGTTATGTGTTTTAATTGTGCATCGGTTGTGCTTTATATGTTTAGTGTGGACTTGCAGCTCCAGCTTAGTTGCTTTGTAAGATGGTACATGGTGTTAGGTTTTGAGCCCCACAGAAGTATACTCCTGACTGAGTCTATGGTTTGTCTCCAGCTCACGCTAAAGAAAAGCAGTACCTGCCACCTTGATCCTGTCTGAGTAAACAGTTTGGTTTTTATATGACAAGTGAAAACACAGTTACAAATTAATGGAAGAAAAGCCCCAATTGTCCATTTGTGTTGCATTGCAAACTGCTGAGTAAAAGCCGCCCAGCGCGGCTTAATCATCCTGTTTCCCTTTCCTTTTTCAGTCATTACATTCATTATTGGTCACAAAAGACTGCTCACAAAACAGCGAGCGGTTTTAATTTAATGCATCCCTTCCAAAACCTGCAGGGAAATTAGAGGCGGGAGCAACCTGGAGAGGGATGGCAGAGTGGTGGGGAAAATAAACAGGCCTTGGCACATCTGAGGCTTTACATGCTAATCAACAAATATTTCCCAAATAGATCAGCGCTGACCCCTAAACATGCTGGGAGGGCTTAACTCATTAGTTTGCAAATTGAGTCAAATTGACACAGGGAGTTTCCTTGCAGTTGCCTTGAAATCTCTGATCAAGGCTAGTAAGTGACCTCTCAAGCTGACAGGACAGCAATTGCCAAGTCATCTAATGACTACAGAAGCCAATAAAACAAGGACTTTCGGGGTGATCCCTGGAGACAGAAAGAGAGAGCAAGTGGCTGGCTAGCTGGCTGGCTGGCTGGCGTCCTAGGTTTGTAAATAAAATAAAATAAATTCCCAGTCTCAACTTAAACCTAGGCATTAGTGGTTTATGCAGGGTAATTAACAAAGAGAAAAGTAATCAAAAATCTAATCAGGACATGCTATAATATCTGGGGGAGGGATTGCAGAAATTAGATATGTTCAGGAAGTGTCTAGGCGAGAGCGGGGAAGCGTTGTGATAGGCTGTAACTTTGATTAAATGTCACCCACTACACCGCCTGCCTCCCCAGCACAACAAACTCTGCATTACAGTCAGGATCACATGTGTGCATAGCCTGGTAAAAGGATCTTGCTGATCAGCTGTTTGGCGGGGAAGAAGGCGGAGCCCTGAATCCAGCTCTCTCTCCCAAATTACTGATGGGTAGAATTCCAGGTTTGTTTCTTCAGTTGCGTGTTTCTGCAGCCCCTACTCCTAAGATATGGCTGGGACTCAATTGTGCAGCACATGCTTGCACATCTAGAATTGGGTACACAGAAGTCATGTGTTTAATCCCAGCTAGATTAGAATGGTTTGAACATTGGGGTGAGCTATGGTGATATTTCATGCACATCCTCTGTTGTTCGAATGAGTGTTTGGGAACAGCCAGTTCCTAATCTACAACTTCTAGCATATAACACCGGTCCTGAAAGACCTACATTGGCTCCCAGTATGTTTCCAAGCACAATTCAAAGTTGGTGCTGACCTTTAAAAGCCCTAAACAGCCTTGGCCCAGTATACCTGAAGGAGCATCTCCAGCCCCATCATCCAGCCCGGACACTGAGGTCCAGCTCCGAGGGCCTTCTGGTAGTTCCCTCACTGCAAGAAGTGAGGTTAAAGGGAACCAGGCAGAGGGCCTTCTCGGTGATGGCGCCCACCCTGTGGAACGCCCTCCCATCAGATGTCAAGGAAATAAACAGATATCTGACTTTTAGAAGGCATCTGAAGGCAGCCCTGTTTAGGGAAGTTTTTACGTTTGCTGTTTTATCGTGTTTTTAATATTCTGTTGGGAGCTGCCCAGAGTGGCTGAGGAAACTTTCCCCCTTCCCAATTTTTACGGGACGAAAAGGTGCCCGAGCACCCTGTAACTTTGGGTGGCAACTGTCTAGTCTTACCACCAGGCCCGAATACTTCTGCAAACAGAAGTCCAGACTCCGTTATGAAAAAAAGAGAGGCAAATCGAGGAAAGAAGAGTGAAGCCAAAGTGTAGCGTCTTAAGCCATAGGTGTTCTGACAAGTGAGTTGTGGAGCCACTCAGAGTGTCCTCATTTCTGCATGAAGAAGACAAATGTCTGAAGGGAGAGGAGGTTTTGGTACGTACTGGTTTTCATGTGTTTGGGAACCAATCCACTTCCTTTATTATACATTTCCCTCTAAGGGCTGATTCGCACACCCATCTTTATCATGGGACAACTGCAAAACCCAGTGGTGATCTGCATGTGTGAAGGAGCCACCCCAGACCTATCACCACTGAGAAAATATTCATATCCCACAATGTAATCTCAAACACATGGCTTTTCGATCAAGTCATTGTAGACACAGCAGCAGCCCTGTCCTCAAGAGTTATGTCATTGTACTAGAGCCACAGGCAGCACATGTCTTGAAGAAGTCATTGCTGCTATCTGTGATTATTTGAATGGGGCAGGGTGCTTTCAGCTTTGGCGGTTCCATATATTCAGCACCCATTTATTTGTGTTGTTCTTGGGCATTGCGGGGGTGGGGGAGAAATCAGTTCAAAACATCAACCGAAACATGGCTATCCTTTGACATTCGTGCTACATTGGATTTTGGGTTGCCGCTTTCCAGTCCCTTCAGAAAGTGTACAAACATGTGCCTATTCAGGGGGAAATGGGGTAAAAAGGCATACAGTGGTATCTCGGGTTAAGAACTTAATTCGTTCTGGAGGTCTGTCCTTAACCTGAAACTGTTCTTAACCTGAAGCACCACTTTAGCTAATGGGGCCTCCCGCTGCCGCTGCGCCGCTGGAGCACAATTTCTGTTCTCATCCTGAAGCAAAGTTCTTAACCTGAAGCACTATTTCTGGGTTAGCGGAGACTGTAACCTGAAGCGTATGTAACCTGTAGCATGTGTAACCTGAGGTACCACTGTATTTTCATGAAAATTAAAAACAAAAAGGCAGGATATTATGAGGAACTACTTATGCAAGATTCCATACAAATAACATGTACATTAGGAGATGTTTAAACTATATGAATGTTCATAGCGACTTCGATTTTTTAAAACAATACTTGCAAACTAATGCAGAAATGTGGAGAATGAGACTTAAGACTGAAAGAAAGAGAAGCTGAGAGAGACCAAAATTGACAGATTCAACCACCTCTAGCTATTTGCAGAGTTAAGGCTGTACTATTTATTTACAGCAAGCTTTTTCCATGCACACTTGAAGTTAGTTTGACGGGGGTGATTTCATGGTGTTTGTGTGTGCGGGGGGACTGGGGACGACAACTTGTCTGAATGCTATATTATTTTTAATCTTTGCTGGAAGCCACCCAGAGTGGCTGGGGAGACCCAGCCAGATGGGTGGGGTACAAATGAATTATTATTATTATTATTATTATTATTATTATTATTATTATTATTATTATATTACCCTATTATATTACCCTATTTCAAGTTGAATAGTAGATTTCCAGGCTTTGACATTCTTTTTCTAAGCACTGGTCTTCTTTGGCTTACTGAATTCTCGCAAAGCTTGCCTTTGCTGTACTCTGAAACTTTGGTTTGGTCCAAAAGTTTGGTTCCTGCCCCAGAACCATTGCCCCACCCCGACAAAACCTCATTGAAGAAATAAACCCTCAGAATTATTCACCAAGGAAGCAGAGTGGCATGGAAAATATGCCTGCCCTGATACTAGGAGCTTTCCACTCAAAGGATCAGAGTTCACAATATGGATAGAATAAGTTTAAGCAATTGGAAGGTTGGAGATTCGAAGAGCCTGAGAGCGTTGAGGCGGCAGCAGGCATGTTGAGGCAGAGAAACGAACTGGCTGTCAGGAGAAGACACCTCTGCTGAATGAATACGGACCATACCTTTGCCACTAGAAACCACACCTAGGAGTGCTTTGGTTGCTTATCATTCTGCACACACGTTTCCAGGATGTTTTTCTTCCCCAAAGAACTCCCGAGGGCTCCAGATGTACTCACGCAAAATGAAGCGGGGGAAAGAAAGGGAAGCTCAGGGTGGAATAACAGGATTGCTGCAGAACTACCATCAGAGAAGCGCTGCTGCATGGCCTCAAGAATGCACATTTGCATGGCGAGGCCCCGGGCCCCACAGTTCCCTTAGATAATGAACACACGGACATGAATGTTTAGGTTAATGGGATAAAATAGGCCACAACTTGATTGGTTACAGATGTGAGCAGTTTGGCTTAGGCATTGTGAGTCGAGGTCCTGCAATCTATCCCCAAATGATTCACACTTCACACATAATTTTTGTTTAAGGCTTTTGGCATAATTTTGGCCACAACTTTTTTTGGGACGCGGGTGGCGCTGTGGGTAAAACCTCAGCGCCTAGGACTTGCCGATCACATGGTCGGCGGTTCGAATCCCCGCGGCGGGGTGCGCTCCCGTCGTTCGGTCCCAGTGCCTCCCAACCTAGCAGTTTGAAAGCACCCTCGGGTGCAAGTAGATAAATAGGGACCGCTTACCAGCGGGAAGTAAACAGCGTTCCGTGTGCTGCGCTGGCTCGCCAGATGCAGCTTGTCACACTGGCCACGTGACCCGGAAGTGTCTGTGGACAGTGCTGGCTCCCGGCCTATAGAGTGAGATGAGCACACAACCCTAGAGTGTGTCAAGACTGGCCCGTACGGGCAGGGGTACCTTTACCTTTACTTGGCCACAACTTTATTAAAATACATAAATGTGAGTGGTTGCTCAGGCATTGGTTATGACTTTCTGTCCCCACGCCCAGGGAAAGAACTGACGTCCAGATTCCAGCGAAGCCCAGTAAGGGAAAACAATATTGAGGAGAGCATGGAGCCGGGCACCAGACCTTCCCCCCTCCCTGCATGCTCCCGGGGGCTTGCGCAGCCCTAAGCCCCCTTCGGGGTACGGACGAAAGAATGGCAAGCCCCTGGATTCCTTTATTTGAATTCCCTTTCCACAGCAGTATTGGACGGGCAGGCACCGCCAATCCTTACCCCTCCACCAACCAATTTTTTAACCAATGCCTAACTGCAACCTTATGGGACGCGGGTGGCGCTGTGGGTAAAACCTCAGTGCCTAGGACTTGCTGATTGTAAGGTTGGTGGTTCGAATCCCCGTGGTGGGGTGAGCTCCCATCGTTCGGTCCCAGCTCCTGCCCACCTAGCAGTTCGAAAGCACCCCTAAGTGCAAGTAGATAAATAGGTACCGCTTTATAGCGGGAAGGTAAACGGCGTTTCCGTGTGCGGCGCCGGTGCTGGCTCGCCAGCTACAGCTTCGTCACACTGGCCACGTGACCCGGAAGTGTCTTTGGACAGCGCTGGCTCCCGGCCTCTTGAGCGAGATGAGCGCGCAACCCTAGAGTCGGTCACAACTGGCAGGGGTACCTTTACCTTTAACTGCAACCTTATGTTGCGACGTTACGTTGTGACGATTTGCTACACAGTAGGCAAAAACCAAATGGCACCAGCCAATCAGCCAAGTGGACAAAATTCCTACCAGGCCCCTGCCCCAAAAACAGGCAACCCCATGACAGGCATAGCAAGGTCAACCAGGAGCCCTAAATTAGGGTGGGTGGGCGGGTGATATGATGCACACAGCAAAAGTGCCTAGTCATAGCTGGGTGACGTCATTTTATAACCTTTCGTCGAGCCCCCAAAATGGCAACACCAAAATTTGCCCAACAACCCAACCGCCCAATCACTGCGGATGGTCATCCAAACTAACCTGCCCAGCAACAGAGGGGTGGCCTGCCAGACCCCACCACAACATGTGCTCTCTATTAATGAAAACACGCTTTGGGTGAAACCGGACTATATCCTGACTGCTAGTTTTCTATCTGGTTTGGTATTTTTTTAAAAAAATCTGGCTTGGTTTTGCTTTTTAAGTGAGAGAATATTTGAGAAAGCGACCCTCTCACTGTAGCTAGAAATGGTATCATCCTGATGATTCTGGTGAATACAGTGGTGCCCCGCAAGACGAATGCCTCGCAAGACGAAAAACCCGCTAGACGGAAGGGTTTTCCATTTTTCGAGGCACTTCACAAGACGAATTTCCCTATGGGCTTGCTTCGCAAGACGAAAACGTCTTGCGAGTCTTGCGAGTTTTTTCCCCTCCCCCCCCCCTTTTTCTAAGCCTCTAAACCGCTAATAGCCGCTAAGCCGCTAATAGTGCTAATCCGCTAATCCGCTAATAGGGATGCTTCACAAGACGAAAAAACCGCTAGACGAAGAGACTCGCGGAACGGATTATTTTTGTCTTGCGAGGCACCACTGTATATAAACTGGCCCGTAGCCATGCCTCTTGTTTGGGGAAAGGGGGGTTAGATCATGGGGTTTTTTTTGCTGCCTACTTATTTTTGTATAACTTCACCATCGTAAGAAAACTTCCATCAGGTTCAGCTAAAATATTTTATGCTTCGGGATTGTGTGGTTGGGCCACACAGATATCCCTTATCAGTTTCAAAGACTGTGTCTCATGGAAAGACAAAAGAGAATAAATCGCTGATATGCAATGTGTGGGGAGGCATTTTTCAGTGTTTTTATGTATGGCAACTATTTAAAATTCCACAGAACTTTAAAAAAAAAAAGCCAAATTGTGCCCCCTTTAACATCTTTATCTTGTTTCTAATCCTTTAAATCCCTTAATTAAGTTCAGAATAGTTAAAAAATTGTTATCAGCTTCTTTGGGGTCCACATATTTTAATCATAACTCGATGACAAAAATTAGATGATACCATATGTATTCAGCACACAATCAAGAATAATAATAATAATAGATTACCCAAACAGAAGTTTTGTTTTGATTTATGAGGCTAGAGGATTAGAAAAGAGATCCAAATGAGGCCATGGGGCGAAAAACTCAGACTTCAAACATTTCCTTTAATAATAATTTTTGAAAATCAAAGACAAAAAGTCCCCTGGTTTTCACAAATAAGGTTTAAGAAAATAAATTTGTCGACAATTTCTCCTCAAGAGAAATTCCATCATTTCATCAGGCGTATTGATTTCCTTGAGAAGTCTTTGAAGTTTTTGTAACAGAAGCAACAAATCGGCACTGTATATATTAGGAATACAAAGCTTCCCCAACCTGGTGCCCCCCCCCCCAAAGTTTCGGATTGCAATTTGCAGTTTTTGTTGGGGAACACTGATTTTATGGAACAAAATAAACAACATTAAGATAAAATAAAATACACACCTCAAAGGGATCTTTCCTTCCAATCAATTTATTCACTTTCCTGTCTTGCTCTTGGACTTAGGATTGAATATGAGCCCTTAAGAACAGAATAATTTCTGTGATGCGAATTGGTGTAGAATTTGACATCTTTATAATTATTGAAGGATTGAACGGCTTCGGATCCGGGTTATTGGATCAGCTTTAGAGCTGAGCTACACAATCTTCAGGTTCATAACATATTGCTGCATGGCTGATGGCAGATGGAATGTCTGAAGGATCACCAGATATAATAAACATCAATACATCCAGCTTAATTTCCACATACAGATAGGTATACTGGACGCCATTCAAATGTCCAAATAGGTATGGGGTTTCTAGAAAGTGCATTCAGTTGCAGCAAGGACATTAAGGTCTGCAAACCGTTGTATAATAGATAGTGAGCATATTTTCAGGCTCAAATAATAAGTTTCTTAGTGAACGTAAGGGCCCATAAAACTGCCATCAATGATATTGTTGTTCTGGTGGGTTACACAGATCATGGGAACCAATAAATTTCTGATAAATTTTGGCTCAGATAAAAAATTCACGCTTTTGGAGGGAACACCTGCCGAACAGAACTTGTCAGCATTTTCACAAATAGCTCTAAATAGCTTCAAAAGTTCCTTCCAGCATACCCTCCAACATTTCTCCAATGAAAATAGGGACATCCTATTCTATTATTTTATTTATACCACTGTGGGCGGCTTCCAACATATATAAAAATATAATAAAACATTAAACATTAAAAAAAACTTCCATAAACAGGGCTGCCTTCAGTTGTCTTCTAAAGGTTGTATAGTTACTTATCTCCTTGGTTTGGGGGGGTTGCATAACTCTATACCCTCCAACATTTCTCTGATGAAAATAGGGACATCCTAAGGAAAAGCGGGACATTCTGGGGTCAAATAAGAAACTGGGACAGTTTCTGTAAATCCAGGACTGCCCCTGGAAAATAGGGATACTTGGAGGCTCTGTGGCAGTAGCCTGACTGGCAGAAATCAAGATTTTGGGGCAACATTTAGCAAATGGATTTTTCTCTATTTTTGAAGTGCTGTGAGGAGAGAAGCTTTACCTGTGGGACATTTGCTTCTGAATGAGTGCATAATGAGACCATAGCCTTGACTTGTAGGAAGCTTGTACTAAACCCACTGCACATGGCGATTATGTAGACCTTGCAACACAATCCTATGCATGGCTAGTCAGAAGGAAACACCACAGTTGAACTTACTCCCAGGTAGATGTGCATCGCTTGCAATCACCTGGGAGTAAGTTCCATGCCTGGGTCTGCGCTATTCAATCCTGTTGGTTTCGGCATTGTTCTTTAGGGTTGGGGCAAACATTTGATGAGCGAGCTTGATGAAGAAAAGCCAAACTATTTCTGCAGACCTTTCTGAGGACGGACCTCTCTCCCCTCCTGTCCATGCCACCTGTTTCAGCATTTCTGGCGGCCGTTCGTCGAAAGGGAAATGAGCCTCGTGGCACTCACTTCTCAAGCATTAAGGGAGGCAAAAAGTATAAGACCAGCATTTGTGATATGGTGTCAATAGGTTTTCCCCGCCACCCGCCTCAAACAGCAGCGGGAGGAAGGAGAGGATGCAAATCACATTAAAATGTAATGTTTATCAATGGCCGTGATAAAAAAAGCAAACTTTTCCTGCCCGTTCCCAGGTACCACGCACCGACAATCTGAATACATTGGTAATGTGAGGGTCTGATTAGTCCTGCAACGCTGCCTACAGGTTAGCAGGCCTCATTTCAAATCTCTGACAGCAATATGTGCCATTCCATGCTTCGCCCAGATTCCCTGTGTTCAACACAAACTAGGGTCATTCTATATATGGAAATGACTGTCTTCAGGGCAAAAAAATTAAAAAAGGTGAGATTGCCGCTTTAACCTCACTGGCCTCGGAAAATATGTTTTAGTCTGATACATTATACTAGTAGGAATTATTTATCAAGAAGATACAAGCTTGATATTTCAGAAATAATGAGATGTTCTGGCTTTGCAGCTGAAATTTTATGGTCGAGAGAGCATGGGCTATGAATCCAGAGGAATGAAGTAAACTTGCAGAGAAATGATATATACAGTGGACAGCCAAAGCAAAATGGCTGTGCCAAAGGCAAGGTGGAAGTTGTAACACATGAGAAAGCTTGGCCAGTGGCTCGGTGGATCATGGTGGTTCTGAAGGTCGAGCCAAGAAATAAATAAAAAAGAAGGTTTGCTTTGGAATCTGCTGTAACGTCACAGTCATAATGAGAGGGAACTTGGAGGATGAGGAGAAGGACTGCTGAAATGGCTTTTCTTTTAGCCCTGGAATTATGAGAGGGAAAATTCTAAATCCACCAAATTCTTCAACTGGGAGATCTAGGATTTTATGATTGGACTATATCAAGCATTTGCAAATCTTCCGCTACAGATATTGGATGTTTTGTTGCTGTTAAAGCACAAAGGGATGTTGATGTTGATTCAACAACCATTCTCCTATAGTGTTTTAATACCAAAGCAAACTTCATAGCAAGCTGTTATGCTATAAAAAAATATAAGATAAAGGACCCCTGGACGGTTAAGTCCAGTCAAAGGCAACTATGGGGTTGCGGAGCTCATCTTGCTTTCAGGCTGAGGGAACTGGCGTTTGTCCACAGACTAAACCGCTTCTGGTGCAACAGAACACCATGATGGAAGCCAGAGCACACGGAAATGCTGTTTACCTTCCTGCCACAGTGGTACCTATTTATCTACTTGCACTGGCATGCTTTTGAACTGCTAGCTTGGCAGGAGCTGGGACAGAGCAATGGGAGCTCACTTCATCTTGGGGATTTGAACCGCCAACCTTCCAATCGGCAAGCCCAAGAGGCTCAGTGGTTTAGACCACACTATACTAGGCACAAGTCACTTGAGAGTGGAGAGCTGATTAGGGTAGTGGTTTTTGAGGAAACACCATCTCAAAAAAACTTGTGAGCTCCACATAGCTCAGCTCTAGTGCCTATAGGCTGGATCACACAACTGTTTTGCCTGTGCAAGGCTTATTTCTATGTTCATGTAAGTCTTTCCACCATAGGCTCAGATTATGAATTGAGAATTCTTGGAGACCAGGTGAGGTCCCTGCAGACTGGAGGCAGGCAAATGCTGTCCCCATCTTCAAAAAGGGTGGAAAAGACAGCCCAGGTAACTTCCAACCGGTTACCTTGACTTTGATACCAAGAAAAGTGTGAAAGCAGATAATTGAATAGTCTGTGAGCACTTAGAAAAGGAAGCTGTGATTACTAAGACCCATCATGGGTTCTTCATAAACAAGTCATTTCAGACAAATCTCATTTCGCTTTTTGACAGAGTTACAAATTGTTGGATCAGGGGAATGCTGTGGGCATAGTGTATCTTGAAGACTTTTTGACAAAGTCCCCCATGATATTCATGCGAGGAAACGGAGGACGGAATTGAGGGGATGCTCATCAAATTTGCAGATGACACCACACTGGGAAGGGTAGCTAATGCCACAGAAGACAGAATTGGGATTCAGGATGACTTTAACAGATGGGAGAACTGCGCCCAAACCAACAAAATGGATGTCAATAGGAGAAAATATCAGGTTCCACAAATAGGCAGGAAGAACCAGGTGCACAAGTATAAGATGGGGAACACCTGGCTTGCCAGCAGGCCAGCAGGTGAAAAGGATCTAGGGTCTTAGTAGACCACAAGCTTAACATGAGTCAACAGCAGCAGCAAAAAAATGAATGGTATTTGAAGCTGCATGAACTGAAGTATAGTGTGCCGATTAAGGGAAGACTCTATTCTGCCATGATCTGATCGCACTTGGAGTATTGTGTCCAATTCTGGGTACCACAGTTTAAGGAGGATATTGACAAGCTGGAACATGTGCAGAGGAGGGTGGCCAAGATAATCAAGGGTCTGTAAAACAGACTTTATGAGGGAGTTGGGTGTGTTTAGCCTGGAAAAGAAGAGAGTGAAAGATGATAGGATAGTCATCTTCCAATAGCTAAAGAGCTGTCACACAGAGGACGGAGCAAGCTTGTTTCCTCCAGCATCCGAACCAGTGGCTTCAATTGATGAGAAATGAGATTCTGACTAAGCATCAGAAAGAAGTTTCTCATGGTAAGAGCTGTTCGACAGTGGAATGGACTCTCTCGGGAGATAGTGAACTCTCCTTCTTCAGCGGTTGGGTGGCCATCTGTCATGGATGCTTTTGCTGAGATTCCTGTATTGCAGAGAGTTGAACCTTGCAATCCTTTCCAACTGCACAATTCTATGATGCTATGATTCTATGGCATGGGAAAAGTAAAAACCATTTGGTTTACCACTTCATACAGAAAAATGTATTGGGCTGGCTCTGAAAGCAGTCCTTGTCAATATTCCTTGACATTTCTCATTCCCGACTTGGTGTTCAGGTGAGGCAGAAGGCAACACATCTCCAAAGGAAATGATATTCACGTTTGATGGGGGGTTGGGTGTCCCTTCAGAGCTGTGTCATTACTTACCCTAGATCTGTGTCATGGCAGTATGCAATTTCCACCCCACTGATGCTGCCCTCAACATCCCAGCCTCCTTCCTTTCCTTATTAATGTTTTGAAGATTAGAGCCTTTGCAATACTTCCTCAGAGGGGGGAAAGTGCATTTGAGAGATGCTGATTTGTGTGCAACCAAGTTTCTGGTTTCTGAAATGTGTCCTTTACTTCACAGGCTTTTGAGTTTCCATCAAGCACTCGTTTTAAGAGAAGATGCTATGAAGGGGTGCGGGGAGGAGGCATGAATGATAATATAAAAAACCCTCCCCACCGAACAAAAACAGTATTTTCAGAATCCCACTCTGCTGCTTTCAGACTGTTACCATCAACCCTCTTATTCATTTTGATTTATTTCCATCCAGACTAACGCTTTTCTATGCTTTTATTGTTCTTGGAGAATAGGCCTTCTATTGGCGAAACATAATGTCTCTGTGACCACTACTATGCTCAATGCATTAATCTGCAACCACAGTACAGGGCTTTTAGCAACAAGCACTTTTGATGGGAATTGAATTTGATACTGCATTATGGTCGTAGGGGCTCTTCACAATAGGCTGTGTTCTTTTCTGTGTCTGTGCACAATCAGAGAGACCCAATTAAATAATTTGGTGCAATAATGGAGAACAAAAGGGGACGAGGGCTTAAAGTGAGGGCTGCAGCATTTGTAGTCTCCTCGTTTTGTATCATGTTAATTAATTTGCCTCCGAAATCACACACACACCAGAAGAAAGAACAAAATGTGAAACTGCCTAGCTCATCTGCAACATGGAGGCACTTTAAATGCAGATACCATACCAAATCAAGCACCGAACAAAAGCACACTCTCAGCATTTCCAGTGAATGAAAATACATTGGGGGTGGGGAGAGAGAAAAGGGCAGAAAAAAAAAGAAATATAGTTGCCGGTGCTGCTAATGTGGTCGTTGGGAAACACGGTTGAAGGCAAGGGAGTGTGTGATTTGTTGACTGTGGCAGCATCTCAAAATGAATAATGTGATATTGCACCTTAATTGGGGGTACGTTTCAAATCCATACTGCACATTCCTATTAATTTCACAGAGACTTCTGTGGAATAAGTGACTTCTGGTGTTTAATTTTGGAAATCACTAACATGCCACCATGGGGATGCGGGTGGCGCTGTGGGTTAAACCACGGAGCCTAGGGCTTGCTGATCAGAAGGTCGGCGGTTCGAATCCCCACCACGGGGTGAGCTCCCATTGCTCGGTCCCTGCTCCTGCCAAGCTAGCAGGTCGAATGCACGTCAAAGTGCAAGTAGATAAATAGGTACCGCTCTGGCGGGAAGGTAAACGGCGTTTCCGTGAGCTGCTCTGGTTCTCCAGAAGCAGCTTAGTCATGCTGGCCACATGACCTGGAAGCTGTACGCCGGCTCCCTCGGCCAATAAAGCAAGATGAGCGCCGCAACCCCAGAGTCGTCCGCGACTGGACCTAATGGTCAGGGGTCCCTTTACCTTTAACATGCCACCATACCTATTTCCAGGGCTTTTTTTCAGAGGGAACTTGCTTGAACTCAGTTCCGGCATCTCTCAGTGTGGCCACCATTGCCATTCTAAGAGAATGAGGGAGGTGTTCGTGGTGAGTTCTGGCATCTCTTTTCCTGGAAAAATACCACTGCCTATTTTCTTATAAACTTAAAAACAGGCAGCTGCTAGTAACCAACAGTAATGACTAAGGCCTTATCTTTCTCCAACAATCTAAGGTTTTCTCCCACTTTTATCATTATTCTAACCCCATAAGATAAGTTAACCTGAGAGAGAGAGATAGAAATTGTTCCAAAGTCACCCTGTGAACTTAGCAGCTGAGTAGGAATACAAACTCAGGACGCAGGTGGCGCTGTGGGTTAAAGCCTCAGCGCCTAGGGCTTGCCGATCGAAAGGTCGGCGGTTCGAATCCCTGCGGCGGGGTGCGCTCCCGCTGCTCGGTCCCAGCGCCTGCCAACCTAGCAGCTCGAAAGCACCTCCGGGTGCAAGTAGATAAATAGGGACCGCTTACCAGCGGGAAGGTAAACGGCGTTTCCGTGTGCGGCTCTGGCTCTGGCCAGAGCAGTGATGTCACGCTGGCCACGTGACCCGGAAGTGTCTCCGGACAGCGCTGGCCCCTGGCCTCTTAAGTGAGATGGGCGCACAACCCCAGAGTCTGTCAAGACTGGCCCGTACGGGCAGGGGTACCTTTACCTTTACCTTTAGGAATACAAACTCACATCTCCCAAATCAAATTCTCTAGTTCTATATGTCCTAGAGACTGTGGCGGAGCTTCATGCCCCGGCACCGGGGGGGGGGGGGGGACAGGGCTGGCACACGTCCCAGGGCGTGGTGCCCAGCGCGGGCAGGAGGGCAGCCGCGATCGCACCCCACTGGGATGGCACTGCCGGGGGTGGTGCGCTCCCCCCCAAACTCCTCTTCCTCCGCCAGTGCCTACAGACAAAAGAGAATCCTGCAGCATCTTAAAGTTGAACAAATGTATTATGGGATAGCTTTAGTGCACGATGATCTGCTTCATTAGATGCATTCACTGCATACATCCAGTGAGGTGAACTGTAGTTTATGTCCTAACACAGTTGTTCCTCTTTTTGGTTTTTGCCTCTCCAGAAGCTGTTTACCCCACAAATGTTGAAGAACGTACCATTCTTCCATATGAGTTTCTGAAGAACAAATTTGGAAACTATCAAATATGTTTTACTTGCAAAAATAATTCACGGGGTGAAAAACCACCAGGGTTTACTTTGTCCAGGAAGCCCTCAGTGAATCTTATCGCCCAGAACCAATTTCTAATACAATTCCGTGCCCAGAATGTGTGGAATAATATTGCATCCAATGAACTGGCCTGTAGCTCACAATCGCTTATATATATTATAATATAATAATAGGATCACCTTGCTATATTTCCTATGGAAGTGTAGTTTATCAATATCCAAATAAATAAAAGCAATACATTCAAATAATGAAGGTTGTTAGGTTTTAAAGTGAAACAAGACCCCATCTTTTGGTTGGGTTTCAACTATTGTACATCAAGTTAATTTAGCCAGTACAGTAATGAAGTTAAAAAACAAAAGCTTACAGACAAAACACGATTTCCATTTTAACTTGAGGGGTGGGGGTGGGGGAATTCTCTTTGGCAATATATCCTATTTAAAAACATGTAATTGTCTGACATTCCTTGCTATTCATAATTAGCCATTTGTGGTGATCTTTTTTCCATTCTGTCATGGTTGCTTTATTAATATGCTGTGAAATAAGATTCATAACCTTTAGGTAAATTGTGCCTCCATAATGCAGTTAAAATAGTACTTTGTGGGTAACAATAACCAGAAACTTATTTATTATCTCTGGTCATTAACACCCATGACCCTATGTAGGCAAAAGAATATACCTGGGTTTCATGTTTTTAAAAACATGGAAAATGTTAACAGTTTGTGTGTGATTCTGTGCAGCAGTGAGACACTTCTCTTAGGTTTTTAGAGTTCTTTCCAGTTTATCTCAAGGACTTGGGGAAGATTCCTTTTTTTAAAAAAAAAATAAAATTTTTATTAATTTCCAAATTTTTTAACAAACACAAAAACAACATAAAAACAGACACAAAAAATCATATTTTCTTTACCTTATTTCCATAAACCTCTTTTCCCGGACTTCCCCATACCTTCCCCTTTTTGCATCCTTTGTTTTAAACAATTGTTCAGCAACCCTTCTTAGCCAGATTAAATATAAATTCATTCTCCTTTTCAGTTTCACCCTAAACTAAACACAATTTACCGCTGCAATTCTACGTCTTCCTCTTCCTCAGCATTTTAGCACTCCTGAATTTTATAATAACTCTTAAGATAAATTTTAAACTTCTTCCAATCTTCTTCCACAGTCTCTTTCTCTTGGTCGCGGATTCTGCCGGTCATTTCTGCCAGTCCCATAAAGTCAATCACTTTCGCCTGCCATTCCTCCAGCGTGGGTAGCTCTTGTGTCTTCCAATACTTTGCTAGGACTTGGGGAAGATTCCTTGTGTGGTTCCTTATATCCTTGCCTGCTCACTGAGGTTTTTGGAGAAGTCACTGTTAGTGGTCCCCTATGGCTTGGATAAATGGCTCACTCATCTACAGACCTGAGGGCTGACTAGCAGAACAAACACAACACCCTTTTCTTTAATTATGAAAAGATGTGGCACTCCCCCCCCCCCCCCCTGCCAACAGGAACTTTTAGAAAAACCTTATAGCTGCAACATGGGGTCCTGTTTGGGCAGGGAAGAAACAAATGCTCCACAAGCTGCAATCGCAATTGCAAGGGGGTGGGATGGGGAGATGGCAACTGCAATCCATTAAAGAAAAATAAGAGATATTTCAGCATGCTATATATAAAGTGCTTTGAATAGTTTTGACCTCTGTATTCAGGAAGGTGTGGCTTCCACCTGGGAGCCTTCATGGCATCTTGCATGGTTCAGAGTTAACCTCAGATGTGCCAGAAGCAGAGCTGACAGGCAAGTGCCACAGGTGATTGACTTATTCAGTTAATTGCCACAACATTAAGAAGGTAAGAATGATTTGGTGGCCAAGTCCAAAGGACCCTCTGGTATGGAATTCGGATTGCAACAGCAACCAAGGCCACCTCCACACCGTATGTATAAAGTAGTACAATACCACTTTAAACCGTCATGGCTTTCCCCCAAAGAATTCTGGGAGCTGTAGTTTGGTAAGAGGTCTGGGAGTTATCAGGAGACTCTCTATTCCTCTCCAGGGGAACTGCTCTCAAAGTGGTTTAGCAATGAACGCTCTTCATAGGCAGCTCTGTGAAGAGGGTTCATTGCTAAACAACTAACAACTCTCAGCAGCCTTAACAAACTACAGCTCCCAGAATTCTTTGGGGGGGGGGAGCCCATGGCTGCTTAAAGTGGTATCATAGTGCATCAGATGTATGTGGTCTAAACAGATGTCTCTGGATGCTCCAAAGTGGAGCACAAAAGGGATGTCCATCATTTGATGTTTATCCAGTACTCACAGATAGACTTCCTCTTTACAACGATGCTCAATTGAGCTACTGTGGTTGATAGCCTAATCTTCTATGAATTTGCCTATAATCTTCCCTTTTTCCTTTCCCCCTTAAAATAAGCTAGGAGACATCGGTCACATCTTGCTGAATTCCATAAGTTAAAAGTAAAGGTAAAGGGACCCCTGACCATTAGGTTCAGTTGTGGCCGACTCTGGGGTTGCGCCGCTCATCTCGCTTTATTGACCGAGGGAGCCGGCGTACAGCTTCCGGGTCATGTGGCCAGCATGACGAAGCTGCCTCTGGTGAACCAGAGCAGCGCATGGAAATGCCGTTTACCTTCCCACCGGAGTGGTACCTATTTATCTACTTGCACTCTGACGTGCTTTCGAACTGCTAGGTTGGCAGGAGCAGGGACAGAGCGACGGGAGCTCACCCTGTTGCGGGGATTCAAACCGCCGACCTTCTGATCGGCAAGTCCTAGGCTCTGTGGTTTAACCCACAGCACCATTCATGTCCCTCCATAAGTAATTATGTGTTAATTATTCCCTCTCATTTATCCTTTGTAGAAAGCCGGGATCTGCTCCGTGCCCCAGGCCTCCATCCTGCCCTCCCCCCCTTCTTCCTCCCTCTTAAGGTTTCAACAATGCATTACTGCACCAGTTGTGTTTGGTTAACTTCAATGATGTGCCCCTTGGCAGCTGCTGCCTTGTCATGCACCGGTAAGGATTGCCAATAGCAACTCAGATAGCCCCCGAAACGGAATGCCATACAGAAATGGCCATACTCCTGAGCCCCGTTGGCAGCAGGCATGATAAGAGCTGTCAGGGGGGGTTGTTGGTTTGTTTTTTCTTTACCGGTCCTCCGCCACCCTCTGAAAATAAACAAGGTGCAGAGTCTTGCATGTCTGCCTTTCCTACTGTGAACGCACAAAGGAACCCCCTCGGACACCCCAATCTTTTCATCTTGCTGGTATACAATGCTTGTCTGTATTTAAGAAAGTGTGTGTGTGTGTGTGTGTGTGTGTGTGTGTGAGAGAGAGAGAGAGAGAGAGAGAGAGAGAGAGAGGAGCAGTCCTTGCTTCCTAGCCAGTTAATTCAGCCTCACACATATTCAGCAGCAGTTAAACTCGGCTGCGATGATGAGAGCATGGCAATTTCCACCTAAACTAGAGGATAATTAGAAATGCCCTGTAGCAGGCAAGTCAGTGCTTCAATTTATTTGCTGTTTATTACCGAGTCCCTGCCCCTTGGGTGTAATGACGATAAAGCAGCACCTGCAGCTTTTGCAGCCTTTGATTTAGTGCCGTAAATGGTGCTCAGAGAGTAGATTAAGCTGGAATGTGATCAAACCTTATTTGCAATCCGATTATACAAACTGCTCCTTGCACTGACCAGATTGAAGTAATTTCCCTATAGAAACGTTACACTCACTTTGGTGTAAAAATGATTAACATTTGCTGACTGAGGGTCAGCCTTTCACTTCCAGTGTAATTCTTTATCAGGCAACAAGCCCACATCTCTCTCTCTCTCTCTCTCTCTCCACCCCCAGCTGCTTCTCTCCATCCTGCTCTACTTTCCTCTCTGTCTCTCTTACCCCCCTGCTCCACTTTTGGGTACACATTTGTGTACGAGGTGGTATTTAACCAGTGGGTATCATTCTCAAACTCACTTTCCCCCGCTAGGCCTTGCTGGTGATGAATGATTATAAGAAATAAGTACTCCAGCTTAAGAAGATTAAACCATCCTCCCCCTTTTCCCCTCTCCTCCCCACCCTGCTTGATTGTTCAGCAGTATTGACATGCTTAATGATCTAAAGGAGACGGACTCGAGAATGATGCAATTTCCATATTTTGCTGAAAAGGGCTATTGACGTCTTCATAAACAAGCAGTCTGTATGCACATGGCGCATTAACTTCAACATTTGTTATGATTTATGGACAAGCGCATCAATCACGGAGCTAACTGCGCACGGGATGTGTGGTGCTTCCCCCACCCCCCTTAAAAAGACCTAAACGGCCGGCCACTGCCTCTTACAAACTGCTCTTTGCTGTTCAATAATCAGCAGCGCATCGTTGCTTAGGGCCTCAGTCACGGTCTTACATTTTGTACCTCAGCAAATGCAGTTTGAAGAGCACAGTTTCTCAGACAATGAGCCTCTGCTGCAGCCACATATTGTCAGACCAGTGAAAGAAAATGCTTCAGTCTTTGCCTACTTGTACGTCAATCAAAGAAAACCCTCTCCTTTTTTTGCTTGAAGGGCATCTATGAAGCCTGACGCAAATTCCAGCGATGAGATGTTTTGCTGCGTAAGAGTTTGAAGCTGTCCCCACCCACCCCCCTTGCAGACACATTGGGGCATAAACTTTTGAAAGCAGACAATCTGTAGATGTGCGGCTGATACAGCTGTGCAATGCAAACATGGGTGCATGGATTTGCATCGGAGGAGAGATACATGCTGCAGTGGAAAGCCAGTCCACCAAGGCAGATCCCAAGGCTGACTTTTTGAGACAAAAACTCAGGATTGTGTTTCTTCACAATGAGTTCTGACTTGGAAGTCAGGGTAGAAGAGCAGTCTTGGCCCATTAAAAGAATAGTATCTGGTTCCAACTCTGGTATTTTGACTTCACAGTCATTTTTTGCACCTTGGTGAGGAAACCTCCTGTCAATTTCCAACACGTACATTGCAGCGAATGCCTAAAATGTTGAGACAATTGAAAGCGGATGTGGATACCCATTTTGCTTGGGTCAAGTAAAATGTAATAATTTCTAATGTGGCTATTGCAGTAAAGTGGGGTTTTTTTCTTGGTGGGTGAGGAGCAAAGGTTTAAATACCCCTATCCCTCCACACACAGCAATTTGGTTTTTTAAAAACCCTTCACGTACACTCAAATAAAAAGCTTAAAAGTGCAAACTGCAGGGAGTGGGGTTTGTGAGAGAGAATATGCATAGATAGACGGATGTGCATGTGAATGGGTGAATGATTTTGTGCGTATTAGTGAGAAATTGCTAAGGAGCAAATACGATAAATGCTGTTGTTGTTTTCAGTCCAAAACAATATGCAATTGATTATGTCACACACACACACACCCATTTGCATTGTATATCCTCTTCCTTTAAATGAATGGGGTAGTATAATATAATGGCAACTTAATGTATGTAATTGACTACATAAATTACATCTGTTATGTAATTTTGCCACAGTGGACAGCGAGACATATAGCATAGGTTTTGGTGGAAGAGGAACTGCAGCAGAATGGAAAAGGCGCTGCATGCGACAACTGCAAGGTGGAAGGGGAAACGATGCCTTTTTACATCCCTAGTGGTATAAAACTTGGTGTTGTTGCATATAGGCAAAAAATAAAATAAATATTTCAACTGTACAGCTCTCAATGCTCTGAACATTCTTGTGTTTTTATATGTACACACCCAGTGTCTCTTACCCTCCTCAGTGCACAAAAATCGCATGTGTTTCCAAACATACCTTTGTCGCTGAAAGAATTGTGGACCAGAGTTTTCCCCCCTGTTCATGAAACACTCAGAGATCATGATTGAGCCTGTTTTTCTCTCTTATCTTAATTTCCCCCTGCTCCTGCCAAAGAAAAATTCATTGCATAACAAGGATAATAATTTTCACCCTTTAAATTATAAAGTAATTAAACTTTTTGAAAAGTGCTACCTTTGCGTGAGAGGGCAATTAGGCTTCTTCGGTTTTACGAGCTACTTCTCTGTACAGTAGGAATTGGAAAGGCTTACATTTGGAGAGTCATGGGATAACTTTTTTTTTAAAAAAGAAACACAACTTGGCATTTTATCAAGCGGGTAAATAAATAGTCACTTGCTTTGCCACCTGTGGTGAGTAAAATTTGTTTCTAGGCGACCAGGCAAGAAAGGTTTTTGTCCACTGGAAGAAAGTGTTTTCTTTCTTCCTTTTATATCAAAGATTCACCATAAATGACTAGCAGGCAGTTACATATGGGTCTGTAATGTTTCTGGACTTAGTCTTACTTTCTCTGGGCAGCAACATGTAGGGATAAAATGCTGAGGTGGTAGAATGGACTGCACCACTTCAGAAAATCCTATTTTCTGAATGCTCCCATGAGTTTAAAAATAATTCTCAGCAGAAAGCCAGCAGAACAGGTAAAGCATTAGGCTAGAATCTTTCTCTCTGATATGTTAGCTTTCTGTTTTCAGGGTACTTTCCTACATGGGGCAGCATTCAAAGCTAATATTTCTTTCTTCTAATCTAAAATGGTGTAGAACTTCATTCCTCACCTCATTTTGCTGTTCTCATAGACCCAGCAAGACTGATTTCTATAGTAGACTGAAGCTCCACTGAACTGAATGGAACTTATTTCTGAGAAAGTTTGTATAGAAATATGCTGCTAGAGAGTTCAGAAGGACTTCAGATGGATAGTCTCAATAATTGTTATAACAGCCCTATAAGGGAGGCCATTCTTATTATGCCCATTTCACAGATGTAGGGTTGTGGTCTAGTAGCTAGCCTGATAGTAGTTTTATCTCCATAGGTTGAATTATGGCATAGTTAGATCATTAAAAAAAAACCAAAGCTCTATGAAGAAATAATGCATAAACATAGTTTGTTCTCCATGCTGAATACCAAAACCACAATTTAGGCTTAGCCACAATCCAAGATGTAAGTTATAATTTCTCTTGTGTGTTTGTGTTAGCCATAGTTAAGTGCCACAGAAGCCATGGTTGAGAACATTTCCTCAACTCTTTAGCTTCTTGACTTGCAATATGCTAAGCAGATCTGGCTGAGATCTCCCTGGCTGCATGTCTTCTGTGGGCTGGACTTAGCCTGGGTAGTTAAAACATCGCTGCACAGTTTGGATCTTAACCAGGACAAGCAGCCAGTATCTGAGACAGGCCGGCCCTGCCATTGGGCAAAATGAGGCAGTGTGTTCTGGATGATGAAGATCAGCCTGAACTATATGTGCTGTGCGGCCTCCCCTGGACCTCCTAAGCTAGCCTGCTCCATTGAACAAACTGGAGGATACTATCCTGTTCCCAAGATTCATCTGCCAGTCTAGTTGGCTTCTGTATGTGGAAAAGGGAGAGAGCATCTTGTCCTCTGGCTCAGGTGGCAAAATGTCTTGGGCTGGCCCACAGTTAGCGCTAAACCTTGCTTCAGCTGAATGCCTGTGCTGGGCCATACAGTTGTGTTTCTATTTAGGATACTGAGTGTGTATGTACAGTAGCCATTTATAGATGATAAGCCTTTTATTCTTCCTTGGGAAACCTTCATTTACGGAGACACAATATCCTCTGTAACCTTCATACACACTGTGCTTACTGAACTAAAGCCTCCTTTTTCCTCTCTGAATAGAACCCATTCCTGCCCATGCCTTGTGCAGCTAGGGATTTGAGTGCACCAGCCAATTTCAAAAGCCGTCCTTTCTCTTTAACAATCGGTGCAATAGGCTAAAATATTCACACAAATGCGCTGGCAATTGAAAGGGGCTTGCAGTGTAGTGACAAGGCCCTTCTTTTTCTACCTGGGTCTGCAGAATGATGAATGAGCATTAGCAGAATATTCTTCTGGCCTTTAGGTTTACCTTGATCTCCTCACAGAATGCAAATTGACATTATACCCACATTTCTATGGGGTTTTATTACCACGGTCGTGATGTGAGGGCTTCTTTCCTCCCCGCCCTCTCTTTCTCTCCCCCTCCTCCCCCCCACCAACCCCAATATGAATAGTGTAAAAGGGGAAACATATTATTGCAAAGAAGCATTATTGTGCTGAGAATGTATAAACAGCTGAGAAGAATAGAACGACATGCTCATAATGGAGAGTGAAAGCTCTTCATTTTGTCCTGATTGTCTACTCTTCCTTTTTAAACAACCTTCCTTTTTTCCAGCTATCAATACAAAGTTCCTTCCCCCCCCCCTGCTTCTTCTTCTTCTTCTTCTCCTCTCTCCTTTTTTTTTGTAAAATGAAGGGCATTCACACTGCCTGAAAGGAGCTTTTAAAGTTGATCCGTGCCCACACAAAAGCTAGGCAGCGCAATAGCGCACATCAAGTTGGAGAAGCAAAGTTGGTCAATGTTCATTACTCATTGGCTTGACACGGTGAACCCTGCTCTATCATTTTGTGTGTGTGTGCAGATAAACTTTCTCCCCTCCGCGATAAACAACTGAAATATTTTTTCTTCGCTGTCAGCTCCCTTTTCTCCCTTTCCCCAGCTTGTTCTCACACTCTTTCCCAGCTCGTAAAAAAGGCAACTGAGCGCAGCTCTTTGGCCTGATAAATGGGTTCTTTTCAATTGGTAGCAGGCTGCAGGAAAAAGAGATAATCCTGGATAATGTGGACACAGTTTTCATTTCATGTCACCCAATTAAACTGCAATTATCCATAGTGCAACAGCAGAAAAACCAGGAAGAATGGCCAGAGAATGAGGAGTTCTCTCTCTCTCTCTCTCCCTAGGACTCTTTAGATGGCACACATTATATATATAGATATATAACCTCTTAGTAGCAGGCAGACCCATTGCACCCTGTAGTTCAGAGCCAAGTGCCATCATACGAAGGAGGAGAAACAGTGGTTTGTTTCTTGCTAGAGCTGCAAGGCTTTGAGCTTTGATAAATTTTCTGATTTTACTTTGCTGATTTTTGCAGGTGCAGGGGGGTGGCAGTTGAAGAAGATGAAGAGTTTGGATTTGATATCCTGCTTTATCACTACTCAAAGGAGTCTCAAAGCGGCTAACATTCTCCTTTCCCTCTGTGAGGTGAGTGGGGCTGAGAGACTTCAGAGAAGTGTGAATAGCCCATGGTCACCCAGCAGCTGCATGTGGAGGAGCGGAGACGTGAACCCGGTTCCCCAGATTACGAGTCCACCGCTCTTAACCACTAAACCACACTGAGAAATTTCGCACCCAAATTCAAATACCACTTTCGACCATGAAAGCTTCCACTTAAAATTCAAATGCGTTGGATGGAGGATCTTCTTTTGAGGTGGGTGAGCTTCAAAGAGGGAAGCTCATGAACTTCAAACAGGGAGTCTCGTGAACTGTGAAAATCAGTTCGTAGAGCATGAGACTCTTAGTCTCAGGGTCGTAGTTTGAGCCCCACATTGAGTGAAAAATGCCTGCATTGCAAGGGGTTGTAGTACAGTAGGATTACAGAAGGAGAGAGGGGGTCAGACTGTGCCTTGGCCAAACGCCTGGTGGAGCAGCTCCGTCTTGCAGGCCCTGTGGAAAGATGTCAAGTCCCGCAGGGCCCTAGTCTCTTGTGACAGAGCATTCCACCAGATCGGGGCCACGGCCGAAAAAGCCCTGGATCTGGTCGAGGCCAGCCTAACCTCCCTGTGGCCTGCGATCTCCAAGATGTTTTATTTGAAGACCATAAGGTCCTCCGTGAGACATACCAGGAGAGGTGGTCCTGTAGGTACGAGGTTCCTAGGCCATATAGGGCTTTAAAGGTTAAAGTGTGTGTGTGTGGTATTTGGCACTGAGCCATTTGAGGAAGCTGGGAATGGATGGGGCACCGGCTCACCCCACCCAATCACTTTAGAAAGTGGATCCTCACTGAAAATATTTGCAGGAGCGGTAGCTTGGCCCCGCAACTGTGGATCCCTGGGGTCGTGGGTCCCATGCAGCACGCATGCCCTTGGCACCGAAATTTGTGCATTAGAACCAGCCCTCAGGTCCAAATTGCGATCAAGCATCAATACAATTGCCACACCGGCAGATCACAGAAAACTTTGTTGCCAGAGTCCAAAGTGATATAAGCAATGTTGCATCCAGTTTGCATTCCCTCCTGGAACTGCTGGTGCCATCTCCAAATGCTTTCTGATTTTGTATGCCTTCTTTTTCTTAAACAGAGCCATCGGTTGCTCAAAACCAGCAAGGTGAGTGATAAAATTACTGAATACCAGACTCACATTTGATATTGAAAATAGTATTGTGTGGTATGCAGGCAACACCCTCTTCTTCATAAAGCTCCCTCCAGATATGTTGTCCAACCAGTTACCTCCTAGGTTATCAGCCAGATAAAAGGGGGGGGGATACTAAGCTTTTGTCCAAGAAGCAAAAGGTGGTTGTGAAAAGGTTTCCAGGTGCTTTTCTCTGCAAGGAAGCAGATGGCAGAGTCTGTGTCAGTGGGGCAAGCTTCTTCTGAAGCCCTGATATTTGTGCTCATGTCACCCCTGTAGAGCTCAAACCCACCTTGAGATGTGGTCTCCTGTTCTATCTAGTCTGGTAACGGTCATGTAATACCATGCTTTTGTTGTTGTTTTTGTGTTGTATATTTTGTGTTTTTAGACCATAAACCACCTTGTGATTTTTTGGAGAAAGGGTGGTTGGTTGGTTTATTATTAAACCACTGCGTCCATCCATGATTTCAGTAGGAACAATTCTGTCGCAACCTTCATACCCTATTGGAACTGGAAAATGGTTAATGCTGCAATCCTATGTGTGCTTACCTGGGAGTAAAGGTAAACGCTTCTGGCGCAACGGAACACCATGACGGAAACCAGAGCGCACGGAGACACCATTTTCCTTCCTGCTGCAGCCGTACCTATTTATCTACTTGCCCTGGTGTGCTTTTGAACTGCTAGGTTGGCAGGAGCTGGGACAGAGCAACAGGAGCTCACCCCGTCGCGGGGATTCGAACTGCCGACCTTCTGATCAACAAGCCCAAGAGCCTCAGTGGTTTAGACCACAGCACCACCTAGGAGTCAACCCAACTGAGCTCAACGGAACTTATTTCTGAATAGGCATGTACAGTGGTACCTTTGGATACGAACGGGATCCGTTCTGGAGCCCCATTCGCATCCTGAAATAAACGTAAGACATGATTGCGCATCTGCACGTGTGCGGGTCGCATTTTGCCGCTTCTGCGCATGTGCGTGATGTCATTTTGAGCGTCTGCGCATGCGCGAGCGACGAAACCTGGAAGTAACGCGCTCCATTACTTCCGGGTCTCCAAGGAGAGCAACCCAAAAATACTTAACTTGAAGCTACTTCAACCCGAGGTATGACTGTATAAGATTTAGCAGTACATTTGGCCAGCTCAAGACTATTATTGGCAGCAGTAATGCATACTAGCCAATCCTTTCAGGGCCCTAGCCTCTGGTACCAGTTCTCACTGTCAGGAGAGTCTTCTTAAACCTAACCTAACTAGGTTCACTTTCACCTATTTTGGGGACCCACCAGACACCCTGCCTGTAATTCATTTTCATTCAGACCTTTAGATACCAATTTCACCATATGGGCTCCATTCACAAAGTGTGTTATTAGTGTTTACTCCGATACCCCAGGAGGGACACTGGTGGCGCTGTGGGTTAAACCACAGAGCCTAGGACTTGCTGATCAGAAGGTCGGTGTTTCGAATCCCCACGACGGGGTGAGCTCCCGTTGCTCGGTCCCTGCTCCTGCCAACCCAGCAGTTCGAAAGCACGTCAAAGTGCAAGTAGATAAATAGGTACCGCTCCGGCGGGAAGGTAAATGACATTTCTGTGCGCTGCTCTGGTTCGCCAGAAGCGGCTTAGTCATGCTGGCCACATGACTCGGAAGCTGTACGCCGGCTCCCTCGGCCAATAAAGCGAGATGTGCTCCACAACCCCAGAGTCGTCTGCTGCTGGACCTAATGGTCAGGGATCTCTTTACCTTTACCTTTTATTGATACCCCAGACAATGTCTCTTCTTTGATTCCCCTTCCCCATTTCCCTGGAAACGAATTGAATTATGCTGTATGTATTTTAACACTCAAGTGCCATGTTGGACCTTGCTCGAAGCCGCCATTATCGAAATGAGAGTGACGCCGCTTGCTTTCACATTGGCCTGCCTCTGTCCTTTTCCTGATGCAACACCCCTAAATATCAAAGGAGCCTTGCAATAGTTTGCTCTGCCCTCATTGTGTGTGGGTTGTGCTCTGCAGATGGAGTTTCCCTAGGAGATTAATCGTCTGTTGTTGAACAATTCATTGTAGTTGATACCTTCCTGAACTCTGACATTTGATACGAGACACCTTTTAAACTGTAAAATCACTTGTTAAGCAAGCAAGCAAGTAAATTCTTTATAGGCACTGAATCCTCTGGAATATCTGAAAACAATGCGGGCCGGTAAGAACCCCGGGGGGAAATGGGAGATTGCTCTCATTGCCGCTGCATATGCAGGCAGGTAAAATAGCACAAAACTGGTGGGAAATAATTCCTGACTTCTCATAACAGCAGACGGAAATAAGAGGGAGAGACACAGCTGGCTGGGAGAGAGAGAAGTGTACAGTGGTACCTCGGTTTAAGAACAGCCCTGTTTACAAACTATTTGGTATGAGAACTCCGCAAAACCGGAAGTAGTGTTCCGGTTAGTGAACTTTACCTCTGTCTATGAACAGAAGCCGAACGGTGGAAGGGCACTGGTGGCGGGAAGCCTAATTAGGGAAAGTTCGCCTTGGTTTAAGAACGGCTTCGGTTTAAGAATGGACCTCTGGAATGGATTAAGTTCGTAAACCGAGGTACCACTGTACTGGCTAACATCAGCCCCCTACCTGCCTCGTAAAATCAGCTGCCTCTGAGAGGCTGTTGTTTTGGGGATCATTTTCACCAGGACTAGGCGCTGCTGAGCCTTAGACCATCAGGCTGAGTGGTTTCATCCAGTCCATTGGTTAGGGGTGGGGCTAGCAGGGTTTTTTTTTGCCCTGGGTGAAGCTTCCAGAAAGGTACCATTGAGGCGCTCTCTCTCTCTCTCTCTCTCTCTCTCTCTCTCTCTCTGTGTGTGTGTGTGTACACAAATGTGTACTGGGTGTGTATGTGTGCCAAACTGGGTCTTTGACCCGGGTGAAATAAAGCCTAGTTTTGTCCCTGGCAGCCTTCTTTCTCAACAACTTTGGCCAACCCTCCCCCCAAAAAACACTCAACAACTCCTGACAATGACAATGGGTAGATCACAGCCAGACTTTTTATACTGTGAGTAGATTGCAGTCTCTTGGGAGTTGGGCATGCCTGTATTACATAATCATCATCATAATTATTTATACCCAGCCCATCTTACTGGGTTGCCCCAGCCACTCTGGGCAGCTTCCAATGTATATAAAAACATAATAAATCATTAAACCTTGATAAACTTCCCTATACAGGGCTGCTTTCAGATGTCTTCTAAAGATTGTATAGTTACTTAACTCCTTGGCTTGGCAGTTGCATAACTCCATACTCTCCGACATTTCTCTGATGAAAATAGGGATGTCCTAAGGAAAAGCAGGACATTCCAGGATCAAATCAGAAACCGGGATGGCTTTTCTAAATCCAGGACTGTCCCTGAGTGGGACTGTGGGGAGTGGGCTGGTTTGATGAGGGGAGATGGAGATAATTATGGGCTGAAATCCCCCAGAGACCTACTCCTCAATGAGTATAAACAAGAAGAAGAAGATCTGCAGAAGGGGCATGGAAGAGATTTAAGAGCCTCGGACATAAGACTACCATGGAATGGAATGGACAGTAAGGACTGACATAACCCGAGACCAGGAAAAAGGGACGTTGGATGAAAATTGGAAAGTCTATAAAGAAAAATTTATAATTTGGGGAATTAGTCTAAAATTAATGAATATTAGGGAAAATGTCGGAATGAAACTGTCTGGCTTTAGTAGAAATGATATAAGGAGTTACGGTATGTATAAATAAGCATTAAGTTTTAAGTTTCAATGTGTTTTACAGCAAGATAAGGTTAAACAAAGTAATGCAAATTTTTAGCAGTAATGTTATAGAATAAGGTAAAATTGGATTATGAATAGGTGAGAAGGTAAAAGTTACAATATATTAAGATAAATTATTAAGATAAAAGCAAAAATGGAAAGGATTTGCTGAAACTGCTAATTGAACTAGAATACAAAAAAGGGAGGTGTGAGGAGGTCAGGGAAACAAGTAAATGAAAGACAAGACATGGAAAGATTGAAATGTTTTTAATTGTTTTTATTTTTCTGTATTTTGTATTTTTCTTATTTTCTTTTTCCTTTTCTTTTTTGTAACATTTTTGAAACTTTAATAAATATTATTAAAAAAAAAAAAAAAATCCAGGACTGTCCCTGGAGAATATTGACACTTGGAGGGTGCGCCCTGGTTGCATCTGTTCAGAGCACTCCCTGAACCAATTTCCACAGATGGTGGTGCTGCTGGCAACCCAGGAGGTGTGGGGACAAAGGTACCTTTCTGCATGTGTGGTGGGAATGTTCACGGGATTCTAAATTTTGGACTGACCCTTAAACATCCCTTGATACGAAGAGGTGGAACTACTAATGAAAAGAGGGCTGGCACCTGTCACTTTCAGTTGACAAAGGTATGTGTTCTCCTCTTCTCCTGTGAATAGTTTCCTTGCCTCTGTTCTGGAGCTTTTATGAGTTTTCCCAAGGCAGAAAGGCCTGAGATGTTCACCCGGCTGAAGTGGCACCGTGTGCTTTTACTCCCCCCACCCCTACCCCACTTGTCAGTCTGTTGCCCTTTCCTGACACTAACCCCACGGCTGAGAAACCAGTAGGTATTGTTAGGGCTACTCCATACAGTAGATTGGCAGCAAGGAGAACAGGAGAGTGACAGGCTAAAGAATACCCCCCTCATCTTGGAGACGGAGAACGTCACCTCTGCCACATCCCCAGCTTTTCATTAGCTCAAATGCAATTGTGCAATGTTTAATTTTTTGGAGTGTTTGCCATTTTTTTTTCCAGCAGCAATGGCTGTTTGGACACTGGGTCCCCATTATATCACTCCAGTCAAAGAAAAGAAAGATAAAGCCAATTGTGCAAAGTTTCAGCAGATTTTCCAACAGGGATTATGCATACTGGAGAACTCTCACCTCCATTGTCAATTTAATTTTCAGTGCAACTGAAACTACCAATGGCAACAAATTTTATTACAGCTTTGCCAGGTTATTGGTGTGTTTGTGTGTCTGTATGTGTGGTGGACTCATGTATAACTATTTCATACCAAAAAAAACCACCCCCTCCACTCCCTGCTTTTTTAATGTAAATCCTATAGGTATGGTGAGAGGGGTGGATCAAGAAACCTCATTCTGTCCCATTTCTGTTTTGCTACTGCTCAATTATAGGCCTGTTCCATCGTGTTGTGTGTGGTTGTTTTTTTTTTTAAAGAATACGCAATACGTTTATCTTTAAATGTATTTATTCATACCCTCCAACATTTCTCCGATGAAAATAGGGACGCCCCATTCCATAATGATAATTTTACTGTTTATACCCCACATATCTTACTGGGTTGCCCCAGCCACTCTGAGCAGCTTCCAACATATATAAAAACATAATAAAACATTAAACATTTTAAAAAACCTTCCCTATACAGGATTGCCTTCATACGACTTGCGGGTTGGATAACTCCCTACCCTCCAACATTTCTCTAATGAAAATAGGGACATCCTAAGGAAAAGCGGGACATTCCAGAATCAGATCAGAAACTGGGACGGCTTCTCTAAAGCAGGTATGTCCCTTGAAAATAGGGACACTTGTAGGGTCTGATTTATTTAAAAAAGGTAAAGGACCCCTGACGGTTAAGTCCAGTCGCGAACGACTCTGGGGTTGCGGCGCTCATCTTGCTTTACTGGCCGAGGGAGCCGACGTTTGTCCACAGATAGTTTTGTCGGGTCATTACTAAGCCGCTTCTGGCGAACCAGAGCAGTGCACGGAAACATCATTTACCTTCCCGCCAGAGTGGTACCTACTTATCTACTTACACTTTGACGTGCTTTCAAACTGCTAGGTTGGTAGGAGCAGGGTCATCCAGACTCAGCAGACTGAGCAGTCTCTTACCCCTAAATGCAGCAAAGGCTAGCTTTCTATATTTTGAAGTTATAACAAAGTGGTCTTTGGACCACTTGGACGGGTTGCCAAGGCAATCCACCTGTTGATAATCTGGCATCAAAATGAT
Organism: Podarcis cretensis; assembly: GCF_951804945.1. Classification (NCBI taxonomy): domain Eukaryota; kingdom Metazoa; phylum Chordata; class Lepidosauria; order Squamata; family Lacertidae; genus Podarcis; species Podarcis cretensis. Next base: position 95,487,786 of record NC_137173.1, on the reverse strand, counting down.
AGGAGATGCTGGGTGGAAACTCCATTGAATAGGACATGTTCTCCTTTCTTTATTTCTTTATTGACACCTGCCTTTTCTCTTAAAAGCATACAAGTCCAGTGGATGTTGCAATTAATGATATTCAGAGGATATCCTCTGTCCAGAACACAAGTCCACACGTTCTCCTTTCCCATTTTGTTTTGTTCTTGCAAAGGACAAAGGGTTGGTTACACAACTAAGTTGGGTTGGTTACACAACTAAGTTCCCCATGGGGAACTCAACCGTGCAGCTGATTCCTGTAGAAAGAACTTCTCCAGTGCCAAGGATAGGACTGGCAAAACCCCAGGCACCTGGCAACCAGCTTTGGAAGCACTGCACAAGGGACCTTGACAGGTGGGCAGGACAACTGACCTGCCAATCAATTGACATTGTCATATGATGTTGAATAACAGTAGGTGGGTTATCTCACCCACCTGTCAAAGGTGGCCTGCAGCGGTGGGGACAGATAATAATCTGATCCACTGTGCCAAAACTGCTCCCCACATCTGCTTTAGGTGTCTGCTTCCACTGGGTTTCTTTTTCCCTCCATTTATCTCTGTGGAGTCTTTGGGGTTTTTTAATTCCCCATGACTCCCTACCTGCCTGAGGCATGGCAGCTTAGCTCTTTCCCTGCAATTAGGCAGATGACTATGAGTGCCCCATCCTGCTCCTTTTCTGCCCACAGGTGAGGCTTCCTGCAGACTCTGTTCATCTCTTTGGAAGATGGTTGGCATCCGATTGTATGGAATGGGACATAGTTAAAGGGTCCGGTGCCAGTGGAGAACCAGTGAGTCCCAGTGGCCTATCAAAATAGGTCTAGCAATTGGCTTCTCTCTTTGTCTTTCTCTGTCTCTCTTGCTTGATAAAACTTCCAAGTTCACATGCTGCAGAACAGCTTTATCTTTTGGAAAAATCAGCCTGTTGTGAACCCACATCAAGATTGGATAGCTCAAACATTCCTTATCAGTATGATATTCAACACCTGTCTGGTGCCAAACACTTGCAAGAATGAGCTTTCTGTGCTGGAAAGGAAGTGCTGCCTGAGCCAGGATTCCTCCTGGAGTTCCCATGGAGTTTTTGCTGAAGCAATAACTTTGACACATTTGAAGAGAGGCCAGCATGCTCTCCTCCTTCCCCTCCTCAGCCCCTCTGTCCTGCCTTCATCCCAGCTGATCTGAACTCTTGTTACCTCATGAGAATGATTGTGGTTGCTATCATTTTCCTATTAAGTTGCGTGTGTTAGTGACTTCATCAATAAACAGGCTTCTTGTTCTGGGTCTATGAAATGGATGACTTTGCCCTACATTAAATAATAAGTTAACAGTAACTCTGAACTCGAGTATGTTTGAGAGAAATGGTACCTGCTTCATGATAGCCAAAGCCAATAAACAGATCTCTCTCTCTCTCTCTCTCTCTCTCTCTCTCTCTCTCATATGCGCGCATACACTTCAAGGTAGTACACTGTTGGCAGGCGCCAACCTGGCACTGGGTGTGGTTGGCATTCCAAGCATTTGGAAGAGCTGGTGGTTAGCTCAATAAGTCATTTGTGGTGATTGTGGATATCAGGCCACACCAAACTTCCCGAAAGTGCTCCTTTGTACCACACAAAATCAGATACTAGCAGAACCATTAGGCAGTCTCCCTCAAAGTAATAAATGCATCCCCAGTTATACATCATAGGGATACCTCTTAACACATTCTGACTTCCGCATGGAAGCTTCCCTGTGGTGCTATCTCGTAGTGTCTGCAGGCTGTCCTCCAGCTCTACAGCCACAGCATTAGGTTTGATCTCATGATAACAATTGGATGGGAAATGGGATGGGCCCATCAACCCTTCCCATGTGCTCTGGCGTCAACAGTCATTCCACACCAGCAGAGGACTGACATACAGAAAGGTGAGATAGAAAGAAAGAAGCTACTACAGCGGCAATAATGTTAACTTGCCCCAAAATACAGTGGTACTTCTGGATGCGAACGGGGTCCGTTCCAGAGCCCCGCTCGCACCCTGAAGCGAACGCACCCCGTGTTTGCGCATCTGCATGTGCGCGGGTTGCGATTTGCTGCTGCTGCGCATGTGCGTGATGTCATTTTGAGTGTCTGCGCATGCGCGAGCGCGTTCCGTTACTTCCGGGTCGCTGCGGAGCGCAGCCCGAAAATGCTCAACCTGAAGCTACTTCAAGGTATGACTGTAGAAAGAAGCAGAAGTCCCAGTAAAGGAAGAATGGTTACAAAAACTTATGGAATATGTGGAAATGGCGAAACTTACTGGAAGAATAAGAAATCAAGATAACATTTTTTAAAAAAAATAAAAGAATTTGTTGTTGTCTAGTCATTTAGTCGTGTCCGACTCTTCGTGACCCCATGGACCAGAGCATGCCAGGCACTCCTGTCTTCCACTGCCTCCCACAGTTTGGTCAAACTCATGCTGGTAGCTTCGAGAACACTGTCCAACCATCTCGTCCTCTGTTGTCCCCTTCTCCTTGTGCCCTCCATCTTTCCCAACATCAGGGTCTTTTCCAGGGAGTCTTCTCTTCTCATGAGGTGGCCAAAGTATTGGAGCCTCAGCTTCACAATCTGTCCTTCCAGTGAGCACTCAGGGCTGATTTCCTTAAGAATGGATAGGTTTGATTTTCTTGCAGTCCATGGGACTCTCAAGAGTCTCCTCCAGCACCATAATTCAAAAGCATCAATTCTTCGGCGATCAGCCTTCTTTATGGTCCAGCTCTCACTTCCATACATCACTACTGGGAAAACCATAGCTTTAACTATACGGACCTTTGTTGGCAAGGTGATGTCTCTGCTTTTTAAGATGCTGTCTAGGTTTGTCATTGCTTTTCTCCCAAGAATGAATATTGAATATTTACAGATAAATTATAAACAGATAAAAACATTGGCAGAATTATTGTAACAACCTGCAGTTTTGTAACAGTATATATTGCATAAATGAGTAAATTAAGTTAATTTGGATATGCAGAAGGTATTAAAAACAATTTTAAGGAACCGCAGAAAGGCGGGGGGGTGGAAGTCAAGTTTTGAAATGTCAGAATGATTGTAACATTAGTGAAATGTATAAAACTAGTGAAATGTATAAACTTGAAAAGTATGAATAAATAAATAAAATGGAAAAGAAAGAAAGAAAAGCCTTTAAGAAGAAGACAGTCTTTCAGACATCAACTGTAATCCCTCCAGTTTCCCTTAGCAAGTGTTCCCAATGAGTTGGCTAGAGATAGAGATGTTCTTGAGTGGTATGAAGCACAGGACAGATCCATATTATACTTTTAATACTTTAACATATTATACTTTTAAAATCACTGTTAAGACTGTGTTCATGGAAGACAATCTTACTCGGCTACAAGTGATCGCCAAAGAAGAATATTTTAATGCACATTCGATGCACATTTGTTATTTATTTATTTTCGTTATTTATTGGATTTATACACTGTCCTATACCTGGAGGTCTCAGGGTGGTTCACAAACAAAATCATAATCTATAAAATCAAATTAAAAATAATAACCCAATTAAACACCCTCGCTCAAAAAGAGCCACATTCTAAAAGGGTATTGGATGTCAATAAGATCAACCAAAGGCCTGGTTAAAAAGGAACGTTACTGCCTGGCGCCTAAAGGTATATAATGAAGGCACCAGGCAAACTTCCCTGGGGAGAGCATTCCACAGACGAGGAGCCACTGCAGAGAAGGCCCCGTTCTCGTGTTGCCACCCTCTGGACTTCTCGAGGAAGAGGCACATGAAGGAGAGTACATTTAATGTGACTTCCCCCCAAAGAATCATGAGAACTTTAGTTTGTTTAGGTGGCTGGGCGTTGAAGCTCAGTGAGGGCTGAACCCCAGGATATTATGGAGAAGCCACATGTTTTCAGTGTTTGCTAAATGTGCTTTAAATGAATGAGATGGAGAGTCCTACCTCGTCTTTGTTGTATGATGGCGGGAGAAAGGTGATAAGGAACGCTACAATCTCTGTTTTGAAAGAGAAAGAGATACTCTAACCTGTGTAGAAGTGCCACATTTCAGTAAAAAGTAGCATTTTTTTTCTTTTTTCTTTGTATCTGAATAGTTCTAGGTCCACTGTAACCATTTTTGCCAATATAAACCCTTCAGTCATGCAACTGCCTTCCATTTTGAGCCAATAGTTCATGACAATGCCAGCTAATAATCTGGCATATATGTTTTTCTAAGTGCGTGGGAACTCTGAGAAAACCTTCCTGCTGCTCCCGAATTCATGAAGTTTCCATGCTGCCTGAATATTTCACAGGGGTGTGGTACAATGGTAAATGTATCATGTTTGGAAGCTTGACTATAAGCCCCAATAAGGTCTTCATGTTCGTTTCTCTGAGTCAAGCTACTTTGCATAATTTTCAAAGAACATATCGGCTCAGAAGTGCCAGAACCTAATTGAAATGACCGCAATAATTACAATAACTAAGGCGTGCATTGTACGACCCCTTAATGCACGGATTTCCAATGCAGGATTTCCAAAGCACGGTACAAAGGAGCAGGAAGTATTATTAATCATATGTGCAAATGGGAAAATTAAGATACAGAGAAGTTAACAAACGTGCTTGAAGAATTCAAACACACCTTCAAGGTAACTAAAAAGCAGTCAGATTATTAAAAAAATATATAAAACAAAATACTGAATGCCTGCAGCTTCCATTAACTTCATGGGGATTAGCATGTATTGAAGAACGAAACTCAAGCTAATTTTATCCTGGCTTTTAAATGCTGAATAAGGTTTTGATATTCATTCAGTCCAGGATAGCAGCAATCATGCCACTGAGCAGGAATTAGGTTTCTAATATGAGATCCACTAACTAGTAAACAATCCGGAATATATTTATATATTCTCTCCCTACCTCTTTTCTTTCTTTAAAAGCAAGTTTTTAACCATGGTTTCAGAAGTTGGAGCAGGAAGTGCTAAGGAAGGTAGGTCGTAGCCACAAAGGCTGAATGTACAGATATAAAAAACGCTGTGAAAATGCTTTTTTTAACGAACATTAAAAAAAGAGACAAGGAATTTGCCATTAGTTCACCACCGCCATCTAGTGTCACATTTGTATAATGCCCTTGAAACACACTTAACATGTTATATTTGCAGCTGTATAGCTGAGTCGCCGAAGAATTGATGCTTTTGAATTATGGTGCTGGAGGAGACTCTTGAGAGTCCCATGGACTGCAAGAAAATCAAACCTCTCCATTCTGAAGGAAATCAGCCCTGAGTGCTCACTGGAAGGACAGATTGTGAAGCTGAGGCTCCAATACTTTGGCCACCTCATGAGAAGAGAAGACTCCTTGGAAAAGACCCTGATGTTGGGAAAGATGGAGAGCACAAGGAGAAGGGGACGACAGAGAACGAGATGGTTGGACAGTGTTCTCGAAGCTACAAACATGAGTTTACAACAACTGAGTCCCAAGACTGCTGTTATCAATACTTTTTCAGTTGGATGGTCTGCCCACATATACCCATGTTAGCTCTTCCTGGCAGTTTCAAGAGAGAGAATATCAGGTGTCAGAGGCAACTACTAGACTGTTGCTATTTTTGAGTGGGGTTCAGTCCCATCCTGGCACAATTAGAGCTGATTTGGAGCTTTTGCACAACAAACCTGCTTCCCCAAAAGTCTGGTCTTTTTTTGCGATAAGGAGAGTGAGGGGGAAGCATAGTGAAAGGGTGGGGTGACTATGATGCAAAGTTCCCCAGTCTCCCTGCCAACGATTGCGAGGGAAGACTCAATAAATAGCCAACATTGTCTCATCGCCTGCAACCACGTCCAGATGACTGACCAATGAAAAGTTTGCTTGGAAGGGCTCAGGCACAGAGCTCGGTGGGGCTTAAAGGTAAAGGGACCCCTGACCGTTAGGTCCAGTTGCAGCCGACTCTGGGGTTGTGGCGCTCATCTCGCTTTACTGGCTGAGGGAGCCGGCGTTTGTCTGCAGACAGCTTCCGGGTCATGTGGCCAGCATGACTAAGCCACTTCTGGCGAACCAAAGCAGCGCACGGAAACATCGTTTACCTTCCCACTGGAGTGGTATCTATTTGTCTACTTGCACTTTGACGTGCTTTCAAACTGCTAGGTTGGCAGGAGCAGGGACCGAGCAATGGGAGCTCACCCCGTGGTGGGGATTTGAACTGCTGACCTTCTGATCGGCAAGCCCTAGGCTCTGCGGTTTAACCCACAGCGCCACCCATGCTTACTATCACATTAAGTGTTCATAGCATTATACAGTGCTTTTTTCTGGGGGGACACAGGGGTATGCATAGCCCTAAACATTTTGTGAATTTTTGTACTTTTGTCCATTTACTGTATTTCTTTTCCCTGATTTGAACTATAAAATGGTGATTTTCTTAAGTCAAAATGAGAGTACCTCTAAATATTTTTTTAAGGAAAAAAAATCACTGCCATTATGGATGCAGTGCTCTGTGTTCACCTGAGCTTGAGTCTGGCCTAGGATCCTGTGTTTTGGATCGATGAATAATATCCATCACATAATATTGTCAGGCTTTGGCCTATTGGCATTTGCTCTGGGCTGCAATTCACAGCATGGGGATTTAGACAGCCAATCACATTGAGAGTAAGAGTGGCCCAGGGCTTCAGAAATAAATATAAACAGTTGCTTCGCCCCTGTTTGACGGTTCTGTTCTGTTCGCCATCGGCTCAATAAAGTCTCTTGCTGCAATCACTGTGTCTCATAGAAACCGGGGAGGGAATTACCTGGGGGGGGGTGTTTGTGTGGATTATGTCCAATACTGTTACGTTTGACAGAATATGAACAGAATCCATTATATTGGACTATTTTACGGTTCTTACTCCTTTTGCAACGAGGAACTATTTACAGGGTAAGGTAAAGGACCCCTGGACAGTTATGTCCAGTCAAAGGTGACTATGGGGTTGCGGCGCTCATCTCGCTTTCAGGCTGAGGGAGCTAGCATATGTCCACAGACAGCTTTCTGGGTCATGCAGCCAGGATGACTAAACCGCTTCTGGCGCAACGGGACACTGTGACAGAAACCAGAGCGCACAGAAATGCCATTTACCTTCCCGCTGCAGCAGTACCTATTTATCTACTTGCACTGGCGTGCTTTTGAACTGCTAGGTTGGCAGAACTATTTACAGCATATTCTCCAAAGTATTGATAGGTGTGACTTTACACTGGTATGTCCATCAAGTTCCTTTAGTTCTGTATTTCACAGTCACATTTGCTAACTAAGTGACCTCTGGCATTGGGTTCAGGTGATTATGTTTAATACGGTCATTGACCGTATTAAAGATATTTGATTTGATTTGTTGTTAGAAGATTTTTTCCTTTGGTTTAAAACCACTGGCAATGGATTAGTGAAGGCTATCAGTCCACTCCTATTTTCATCCCCTTTGGGGAAACCATAATGCTTTTTGTGACCAAGTTAATATATTATTTCGCTTTGGCCAAGCTGAATTTGTCCGAGCCCTAACACTCATTGCCTATGAAACATGTTGGAGGGAGAAAGGAGAGATGTATACATAAAAAAATGTATTTTTCACCTGCCCTTTTAGTTGTATGAAAGGTGTGTACAGGGGTGGGAAGGAAAGAATTACATCCATTAAGAATCTCTCTTTCACCTTGTCCTTGACTTTAATCAAAAATTTGCCTTCATAGAAAAATAAATGACATTTAGGATCTTCTGAGGCACAACTCGACAAGATATAATTAGAAATACTTCAACTGACCTTTCCTAAACTACCATTCCACCAACAAAATGGTATGGAAACCACATTTCCCCTTTCTTTAAAAAAATAAAACAAGGGTGTTGCATCTTTTGTGGGTACAGACAAGATTACAGGGTACTTTTATTTTAGAATAATTACACGGTGACCTTCAGAGATATTTGTAAAGGTCATATTCTCATCACATAGCCGTGATTTCTTTTCTGCTTTTCCTTTTGTCCCACCAGATATAAATTTAGCAAAGGGAAAAGAAAGAGCAAGTACATGGGCTTGTGTTCTCTCCCTCGCTCTCTTTTTCTTCCTGTGGTTGAAAACTGAAGATAGTTCAAAGTCCCCATAGGCTCCCAGAGGGCTGTGGGCTATGATAGGCTATTTTCTACCATTTAGCTCTCTCCATTATCACTGCTCCTTTTTCTTCATTATTCTCAACTTATCACATGCAGCATCACCACAGAGCCCAAATAGAGAGTTGTAATTACTCAGCTGCCACCTGATAGACCCCCTTCTATCATCTTTATCTCGCTAGGCCTTGCTGTTTCATCACTGGATAAAAACTCGCCCGTGGCAATGCCTGTGATAGCACATCTCAGAGATACATTTAAAGTTTACTCATTTATCGCGGGGGAAACGCTGAACCCATGCAATTATTAGATACACTTGCCAATTTATTTATACAGGGAGGCTACTTTAACTCTCTTTTCTATCAGCTATTTATTCAGCTCTTCTCGAAGACACCGAGGTCACTTTTGGGCACCAAGATGAAATGTTGGCGCGGGGGGGGGGGGGGGGGAGAGAGGAAGAATCTGAAATGACCAGAAAGAAAAGTGCCAGGAGTCATACTGATAAAACTACTAATGTTAAGTCCCCTAAAAACATAACATGAGGGGTGGGTGGTTATTGTTGTGTGTGCATTCCTTTTATAGCGTACTAGGAAACAGACCCTCCAAGTGTCCCTATTTTCCAGGGACGTCTGTGATTTAGAGAAGCCGTCCCGGTTTCTGATTTGATCCCGGAATGTCCCACTTTTCCCGGGACGTCCCTGTTTTCATTGGAGAAATGTTGGAAGGTATGGAGTCATTTGACTCCTGAGCTGTCTGACGGCAATCCTGTATAGGGAAGGTTGTTGTTTTTAAAACATTTAATGTTTTATTATGTTTTTTATATATGTTGGAAGCTACCCAGAGTAGCTGGGGCAACCCAGTAAGATGTGTGGGGTATAAATAGTAAGATTATCATCGTGGAATGGGACGTCCTTATTTTCATCAAAGAAATGGCGGATGGTATGCAACTTATCAGCTGTAATGTGCCATGCAGGCCAAGATGAAGAAGTACCAAATTAAAGATAAAGATAAAGGGACCCCTGACAATTAGGTCCAGTTGTGGCCGACTCTGGTGTTGTGGCGCTCATCTCGTTTTATTGGCCGAGGGAGCTGGCGTACAGCTTCTGGGTCATGTGGCCAGCATGACTAAGCTGCTTCTGGCGAACCAGAGCAGCGCACGGAAACGCCGTTTACCTTCCCACCAGAGTGGTACCTATTTATCTACTTGCACTTTGACGTGTTTTCGAATTGCTGTTGTGGGGATTTGAACCGCCGACCTTCTGATCAGCAAGCCTAGGCTCTGTGGTTTAACCCACAGTGCCACCCGCATCCCACGAGTACCACGAGAGTACAAAATCCACGAGAGTACCAAATTACATGATGCCAAAAGTGCAGAGAAGGAGAAAAAGTATCACCACCAGCTTTTCCCACATGTGTGGCATTTCTTCTGAATACCAAATGTGTCAGTTTCCCCCCAAGTGTCCCAGCATAGTCCCACACCCCTCAAAAATAGATACAGTCATGTTTGTGTGACTTAAGAAGAACCTCTTCTGTCAGGCTGTAATCCTGTTTACTTGACTTTTAAAACAGCAATGTAGCTTGTCCACTCAGCCATGTGAGCAGATGCATTAGAGCATTAATGACACCTCTGGCTGTGCACACACTGTTATCCCTGGTATGCATGCATAGCTTTGTGGGACTGTACTCTGAGAGAACTGCAGCGCTTTAATAATAATCTGCTCATTCAATCTGACATGTATTTGTGTCGGCAAGTTCACCAGGTGCCTTCATCAAATCATCTCTCTCCTGAATCATCAGCCTTCTGCCTAACTCTAGCTAACACCCATGAAGTCTTGTTGGTGTTCCCAAAGTTGAACGACTAATTCATAGCATTGGTTTACATTTTTATCTTCGTTAACATTTATTTTTGCCGCTCCAGTTTTGTTTCCGTAAAGAACTTCAGTGCTGACAGCAAGAGACTTGTCTGTCCATCTCCAGTCATTTTTATGACTTCTAATCCACACAAACTGGGAATCGTAAAAGTTTCTTACAGACAGCATTCACCAAACCCGCTATCGGGCTTATGTATCTGTAACCGCATATCACTCATAAGGATTTAGCTGATGGAGTTGTTGTAGCTTAACTAAAATAGCTTCAGCAGAGTTGGAGGGTTTGTCGGCTTTCAAGCAAGATATGAGCTATCTCTTAGATATATGAAGAGTACCTCTCCTTTTCAAGTCTTGTCCTATCACTGTACGGTGTATTATAACCAGTAACTTTCGCTTTGTAAGTGTGCCCGTTTTAATTTATCCTATGCTTGCTGTGAACAAACATAAATATTGTGTTTGCCTCTAATTAGTGCAAGGTTACCTAAAAGTAGTGGCAAGAGAGAGAGAGAAAGGGGGAGAGAGAGAGAGAGAGAGAGAGAGAGAGAGAGAGAGAGAGAGATCACCAGAAATAATAATTTTGTTTTTTTGCCTTCATTTACGTGTTAACAAAATAATAATTTTGTTTTTGTGCCTTCATTTACGTGTTAAGGAATACAAGCAGAAAAAGACTGGTCCCTGCCCCAGGGAGCTTGGGATCTTGATTTTGACAAAGGTAGCAGAGGGGAAGGAAAGGCAATGGTAACAGAGATCAGGGAGGAACAGGGGTAACAAGGAATGGTTGTGGGAAGATCTCCTTGGAACCTGCATGTAATTTAACAAATAGGCAGGAAATAGCAACCACCAAGCAATTTACTGCAGAATAAATGCTATAAAAATATGTGTACAAGTCCTTAAATAATAAACTACTGCCAAGCATCCTAAAACTGACTCTGGGGCACATATCCATAGAACTGTGTGTCATTTCTGTCCAAAATTTCTTAATTTTGATTATTTTAGGTGGAGAGCTGTCAGGCTCCCAGCTGGATGCCCAGGAACATAGAAAGACAAGGAAATGATACTTACCGTCCACTTTTTATTCATGTATTTACAGAGAGAGGCTATAGAACCCAGCCTCTTGGATAATGGTGTTTCCCCAAGTGAATCTCCACCCCCCCCATGTCTCCCACTTCCTCATTCATCACTTCTACAGGTGCTGATAAGTGCCCTCTGTCTTTGAGGTCTTTGCTTTCCTACTTTCAAGGCTTGCAGGGTTCTGGGAGATGGAAGATCTGGAAGGCTTTCTAAAGACACTGTGTCCATCAGCTGTCGCTCCCCTGGTGCTTCCTCTTCCTCCTCTCCCATTATTTCCCAACTTTTCCCCTCACCTGCCTCTGAGCTGTGACCTCCCTCAAACCCCTGTTGCAATTCTGAACTGTCTTCCTCTTCTTCCTCCTTGGAAGGGTCAAGCTGGGGAGGCGGTCTCCACCATTCCTCCTCTGCCCATTCCCTGAAAAGAACTGGTGGGCCACAAGTTGTACAACTTTGCCAAAGACCATTTTCTCATATCCCCCCAACCACTGTAGGCAATTTATATTTGCAAATCATCAAGCGCTGACCTATCAAGCAACGTCATGAGGTGCATACATGCAACTCCCACATGAGGGGGTAAAGGTAAAGGGACGTGGGTGGCACTGTGGTCTAAACCACTGAGCCTCTTGGGCTTGCCAGTCAGAAGGTGGGCGGTTCAAATCCCTGCGACGGGGTGAGCTCCCGTTGCTCTGTCCCAGCTCCTGCCAACCTAGCAGTTCGAAAGCACACCAGTGCAAGTAGATAAATAGGTACCGCTCCGGCGGGAAGGTAAATGGCATTTCTATGTGCTCTGGTTTCTGTCACGGTGTTCTGTTGTGCCAGAAGCAGTTTAGTCATGCTGGCCACATGACCCAGAAAGCTGTCTGTGGACAAATGCCGGCTCCCTCGGCCTGAAAGCGAGATGAGTGCCGCAACCCCATAGTCACCTTTGACTGGACTTAACTGTCCAGGGGTCCTTTACCTTTTTTTAACCTTTACATAGGGGGGTAGTGGGGGGTCACACTTGAAAGCCACACACTCCCTAGGGCTGTGCATTTGGCATCAACACTCAGGGGAACCCACATGCATGGAAGAACTGCCTCAAAACCTACAAGTTTGCATGTATGGAACCCCTTTCACACTAATGCTGAATGTGTGGTGTTCTAAACAAAAACTGTCCTTTTCCCCTTATGGGGTATCCAAGAGCCCATATAAAGTCCTGACGTGCGTTCCCTATTGGTAGGAGAAAATAACAGAGGCCAACCAGAGAATATTGAGAAGCAAAGCAGCTAGTAAGCCTGGTCTTTATTAAAGCTGTTGCAACAGGGTGCTCCCCTCACACGCAGGAGGATGGAGGAGGACCCAGAACCAAGGTGTGCCTGCCCTTATATAGACATTTTAAATTCCCTGCCCTGGAGCTCAAGACCACCCCTCCATACATCACACATACATCCCAGAAGGGGTATAACCCAAGACCCCCCCCCCAAACATCATACCTACATCACAGAAAAGGTGGTCTACAACAGAAATTTGAATGTTGTTTTTCCTGTCTGCCAGGTTATCTGATACAGTGGTGCCCCGCAAGACGAACGCCTCGCAAGACGGAAAACCCGCTAGACGAAAGGGTTTTCCGTTTTGGAGGCGCTTTGCAAAACGAATTTCCCTATGGGGTTGCTTCGCAAGACGAAAATGTCTTGCGAGTTCCCGCGGGTTTTTTCCGCTTTTTTCGCCCTTTTCCTAAGCCGCTAAGCCGCTTATCAGCTGATCTGCTGATAAGCTGCTTCTCAGCTGATCGCTAAAAGCCGCTAGACCGCTAATAGCGCTAATCCGCTAAGCTGTCAATGGGCTTGCTTCGCAAGACGAAAAAACCGCTAGACGAAGAGAATCGCGGAACGGATTCTTTTCGTCTTGCGAGGCACCACTGTAATACCTTATCTGATTGCCTTTCCTGGTAGTCTGCCCATTCCTTTGGAATGGTGATTACCCAATTCCTGAGACAATTGGAAGATTCCCTCACCCTCTCCCTCCTTGCAGAGAAAACATTTGGTCAGTTTGGGAGTCAAAATAGTTTCAGGACGGTCTTCCTGGGCTGCTCCAGACATGCGGCCCACACATCTATGCATGTGCATGGCTGGCACATCCACGAACATTTATTATATATAGAAGACCTTAATTTTTTTATCACAGTGGCCATCAGGCATTTGCAGTGATGTGAAGGAGTGTGTGGCTTGTGGGTACCACTCTGCTAACCCCCACAGAAGTTCATTGAATACATGTGGGAGGGGGGTGGCTTCTGTACAACGTGCTGAAATAATGTGCATGCATGTCTGTAGCAACCCTAGTTTGGATACCAAGCAAAACTTTGGTCTCCTTTTGAGTTATGAGTTCCACGGTCCTGGGGTCTAAAGTGTGGTAAAGGTTCCAATGTGAGAGGCTATTGCAGAATGGAAGAAAAATACCGTACAGACTCACTGATATTTATCTGAAAGCGCCGAAAGTTAAGGTGGTAGTGAAAGATGTTATGTTTATTGTGATGTCTGGCAGAAGAACCAGTAGGATAAAAAAGAGTCGTGCAAATGAAACCCAAACTAGAAATATTGTTAAATATCCCATGCCTCTAAGTACAGTTTAGACAATGCACTAGGGAGTAGGCATTAGTTAGTTTCAACATACACAAGCTGGTTTGCATTGTTTCCTTCTTGATCTAATAATTGTAAATCAGGATGAATGACACTAAATTATGAGCTGGAATGTGCTGAGACTGGTTTAAAATAGATCAAAGTGTTTACATTTTCAGCCTTCTAAATTATTAGTCTTGTGAAAGTGGGAGTGCATTTCTCAAGGTATGCACATGCAAAGTATTTTATCCTTTCTCCAAGTCATGTTTCCTTCAATGAGAGGTGCTGTTGCGAAAGGCACAGCCTAGTCTGTCTGCACATTACCAACTTAAAATGCATCCAGGTTGTTCTTTTCTCAATTCAGATTGAATCTGGTTTTGGAGGAAATGCATCAAAATGCAGTGTTTCATAAGAATCAACAGGACAGGTTTGAAAAGCGGGGGGGGGGGGGGGGAGAGAGAGAGAGAATTAATTGGCAAAAAAATCAACAGGACACAGACAGACTAGATATCAATTGTGGCTCACATCATACGTATGCCATTTCCCAAACCAGCAGTGGGAGTGCACTGGATGTGAAGTAAACAAAAGTATGCACGCTTATCTAAGCCCTTCTTGCAAAAGGACCGTCTTGGCTATGTGACCAGAAAGACTTGCTCCCTGCCTTACAGGCCTTTTGGGAGGGCAAGGCCTGGACTGACTCCAGCTACAAAAGCTGAGGTGGCCAGACAGACTCTTTGTTTTAGTTTTATTATGTATTTTGGGTTCTTATTTTGTATTTTTATGTTGTGACCACCCTGTGATCTTTAGATGAATGGTGGTATACAATCAAATCAAATCAATCAATAATTTGAAGACATATATTCTTTTTAAAGATGGGGATGTGGTCTAAGGACTCCTCCCCCCCCCCTTTTAAAAATGAAGATAATAAACTAGGTTTGCCATACATCTGGATTTTCCTGGACCCGCCCTCTTTTTCAGGGGTAAAATTTCACTCCGGGCGGATTTTTTTGAAGTTGCCTAAATGTCCGGGTTTGTGCAAGCAGAGCCAGTAAGTGCGCATGCAAGGATCGCCCTTAACCTTTTCTTGGAGTGTTTGGTCTTGGAAGAACATAAATATAGTGGCTGTAACAGAAACCTGGCAAGAACCAGTGGGACATGGTCACCTCAGCATACAAGCTCTATAGGAAGAACAAAGAAGAGCTTACTGGAGGCAGTGTTGCTCAAAGAGGACATAAAATCCCGAAAGTAAGCCCCATGCAAATTGGTTGCTGCCTGTGCATGCATATTCCAATCATAATTCCTAGAACAATTGGTTATGAAACTGACCAGAGGGGTGGCAACTCTTGACTTATATCTTTAGTGGCACCTGAGACCCAGTGGAAGATGTCAGCATTGTTGAAGTGACTGGAAATAGTGAGCCTTGTGCTATCAAATCCAGTCTATTTTTTCTGCCTCCTCTGTCAGAGACAGTATGCCTTTAAAGGCCATTTGCTGGAAATCACAAGTTGCTGTTGCTTATAGCTGTGAGAACAAGATTCTGGATGAGATGTGTCTTTGGTCGGATCCAGCAAGGTTCTTCTTATCTCCTTGTAGTATGTAGGTTACAGAAGAACTGTGGGAGGTTTTGGAATTGTGTTCCAAATATGCAAGGACAAAAAAGGAGAGCTCATCAAGTTTTAATATCAATATTTTTTGTTAGGATTCTGGTCTTGCTTTCCCCTGTTGTTGCAGAGTTTGTTAAACAATTCCTCTTGTCTTTTATATAATTTTTACTAATTTTTCTGTTTTACAATTTAGAATGCTCATTTAAACATCCTTAAAATATCAATGACTTCCCTTCTTCTCTTTCCATGGTTCATTTTGCGTAGCATAAATCCCTGCATATTTTACATAAACTAAACCATTCAGTATTCCATTATTACATCCATTGAAACTTATTTACGCTGTTGAATTTATCTCAATGCTGCCAACATTTTCAAGTGTACACAATTCCCCCCCACCAATATATTCAATAAACATTTTCCAATCTTCTCTAAATGTATGTTATTCTTGTTCTCTTATTCTATATGTTAAATCTGCAATCTGAGCATATTATGTCAGCTTAAGTTGCCATTCTTCTTTAGTTGGGACTTCGCTCGTTTTCCATTTTGGGGCTAACAAAACACGGGCCGCAGTAGTGGTATACAGAAATAACCTTTTTGACACCTGGGAATTTCCATCTGAATTATCCCCAACGAAAAGGACTCTGGTTTTTCTTTTTTTCTTTTTTAAAGTACTTTTAAATGTTTTTTTTCAATTCATTATGGATTATTTCCCAATACACTTTTACCCTTTTACAGGTCCACCACACAGGTAAGATTATCTTTCATAACCTTGTCTTTTAAACCATGGTCTTCTAAAGAGAGAGTGGATGTGAGGACATGGCCTACAAAGGCACTTCCTCTTCCTGGACTTTCCTCTCCCAACATCCATTCTTCTTCACATCTGGCAAACACAGCCAGATCAAAGAACAAAAGGCAAAGAACAATGTCTTGCCACCCTTGTTGTTGAGGGATCTCCTGGCTGCCTTGGGAATAATGCTGTCCATTATACCTCTCTGGTGCATGCATTGCCATATCAATGTCTTTTAATTATAACGTTGTCTGATAGTGTCTACAAGTTACGCAAAAGGGGAGTTCATTTGCCACACCTAGTTTGGCATAATGAAGTTCCTTGATCCAAATACTTTCTTCTCCCATGTATCTTTCAGGTAAACAAGTTCAAGCAATTGCTTCAGAAGTCTTTACATTGTCTTTGGTTGCCTTTGAAATGTAAATGATAGGCTCGCCTTGTCTCTTTCCATCAATTGTGCTTCGACGCATTATTATATAACGATGCTGTGCCTTAAAAGCAGAGCAGTGCTTTCACGTGAGACCACAAATGAAGAAGAATGAATTTGGTCCCCAGTGAGCAGTCTAGAACTGGACTGGGGAACTTGAGGTCTGAGGACCCAATCTCTGTAGGGTTGCCATATTTTGAAGAGCGAAAAAGAGGACACACTTGCTGACTTCTGCTTTCAACTATGGATCTCTATGACGACTCTCATCATGAAAAAGAGGACATTTCCTGGGGAAAGAGGACAAAAGAGAGCCAATGTGGTGTAGTGGTGAAGAGCGATGGACTTGTAATCTGGTGGACTGTGTTCGATTCCCTGCTCCTCCACATGCAGCTGCTGGGTGACCTTGGGCTAGTCATACTTCTCTGAAGTCTCTGAGCCTCACTCACCTCACAGAGTGTTTGTTGTGGGGGAAGAAGGGAAAGGAGATTGTTAGCCGCTTTCAGACTCCTTCTGGTAGTGATAAAGTGGGATATCAAATCTAAACTCTTCTTATATGGCAACCCTTTGGGTCTTAGGGCTCCCCCAGGCCTCACCTCCTCCAACAGACCAAGCCACCTTTTAATATTGTTATCTGGCTAGAATGTGTCCTTGAACCGTGATGTTGCTTCTTGCTTGCTTGGTGGGATGTACTGTATTTCTATTTAAACTGTCGTCATTACAACTTGCTGCTGGAAATATAAATCAACATATGCAAATCTGCGTCCTTTTTCTTTTTATGGTGATATGCTTGCGGATTGGTCTGGCATAGGCCTCCTGAGCCCTAGAGACCCTGAGTTATTATTGGACACTTACAATAGTGCAGCAACAGTTTTGGTCCACATAAAGCCTCCTCTCACCATAAGATAGCTTTTTCACCCTCAGACTATCCCTTCAGGCACTGCAAGTGAGGCATGGTGGGATCTCATTCCCTGAGATCCTTCTCCATGTTTTCTAGCAATCTGGACCTGGAAGGAAAGAGCCATAGGTTGGCACTTCCCCCATTACTCTGAATAGTTTTATTGTACTACCGCCCATCAAATGTTTAAGCCCCACCCCCTTGTTTCTAATGTCTCTGTGTGTTTCTAACATATGTGTAAATAAAAATGGCCATGTGCCAGTTGATAAGACTGGTTTTTCTACATTAGCAAATTTAAATAGTGCATCAGCTTTTATATTGTTGCAACTGGGTGGGTGGGGATTATATCTCAACATGCCCCACTTCTCATGCTCCTGGTAGATCCAATGGTCTAGGGAAGTGGGTGGTGCTGTGGTATAAACCACTGAGCCTTGGGCTTGCCGATCAAAAGGTCGGTGGTTCCAATCCCTGTGACGGAGTGAGCTCCCATTGCTCAGTCTCAGTTCCTGCCAACCTAGCAGTTCGAAAGCACGCCAAAAAGTGCAAGTAGATTAATAGGTACTGCTCCGGTGGGAAGGTAAACAGCATTTCCGTGCGCTGCTCTGGCTTCGACAGAAGCGGCTTAGTCATGCTGGCCACATGACCCAGAAAAACTGTCTGCGGAGTGGACAAACGCTGGCTCCCTCAGCCTGTAAAATGAGATGAGCGCTGCAACCCCAGAATCGTTTGTGACTGGACTTAACTGTCAGGGGTCCCTTTACTTTTATAACAATAACACAGGGAGAAATGCACTAAGAGGAAGGCACGCTTGGCAAACCCTCACCATGACCAACCCCCACCCGGAAACCTATGTCCTCACTATGGAAGAATGTGTGGATTCACAATTGGCCTCCACAGTCACTTATGGACTCACTGTTAAAACTGTGTTAATGGAAGACAATCTTACTTGACTATGAGTGATCGCCAAAGAAGAAGAAGCTGGTGGCGTCTTCCTCAGTGGAAGCCCTCAAGTGGAGGCTGGACAGCTGTTGGGGATGCTCTCAGTGGAATTTCCTGCACTGAGCAGGTGCTTGGACTATTATAGGTCCTTTCGGTGATGCATCTTCATGCACGTGCATGAAAACAAAAAGAGCATCCAGCTCGTAGTCGTCCTTTTCGTACCCTGCAACCCGTAAGGTTTGTTTGGAAATGTTGATAACATCCTGTGCAGGAATTATGCACGGTGAATCTTTAACCAAGAGCAATAAACCACCATCTCTGATCCACCTTAGAGCTATATAGGACAGGATAATGAAAAGTAAATGAAAATAGAAGTCAGGGGAGTGCCCTAGTAATATGTAACCAGGGCTGGTGCTATCATCAGGCCAACTGGGCAGCTGCCCCGGGCACAGACCTCAGAGGGGTACAGTACTAACCTTTGAGGGGCAAGGTTTTCTACAGATTTTTTTTTAATCTTAAAAATTTCTGAGAATATTTTACTTTCATTTTCTATTTTGAATAAATGTATCATTTCTGAAGTGATTCATATATTAGTGTTATTTTTAATGTACATATAAAATAGATAGACCATGGAGTCAATTGGAAATTATGTTATAGACACACACACACAATGAAAATGGGGTTTCTGGCTACGTCACGAGTCAATCTTCGCAGGCAGCGGGGAGGTTCAGGCAGGGGAAAGCCAGGATTTATGAGGCAAAAATACTGGCAATGTTCCCCAGTGGGGTCTGGGGAGTTCGCTGCATCCTGCTGTGCCACTCAAGCCCGTGCCTGCCAACTTGAAAGGCAGAACAGGTGCAACCTGGGAGTATGTCCCTGCCATGGACGATCCTCCGTCTCCAGCATGATTTGTGATTGAAGAAGAGTTTGGATTTGATATCCCGCCTTTCACTCCCTTTAAGGAGTCTCAAAGCGGCTAACATTCTCCTTTCCCTTCCTCCCCCACAACAAACACTCTGTGAGGTGAGAGGGGCTGAGAGACTTCAGAGAAGTGTGACTGGCCCAAGGTCACCCAGCAGCTGCATGTGGAGGAGCGGAGATGCAAACCCGGTTCCCCGGATTACGAGACTACCGCTCTTAACCACTACACCACACTGGCTCTCTGTATTGGTTCCTCCTTAATCGGAATATTGGTGTTTAATCAAGAGGCACTCCTGGGCTGACATATGATAATGGGCTGCAATCAAATCAGCTGCCGAAAGGACTGGGCTTGGTTCTTTGAAGGTATCTGAATTTCCCCCCCTGAAGCTTGAGAATCCTTACAACAGCCGGGAAAGGCAGGTGGAGGTCAAGGAGCTTTGTGCTTTCATATGGTTTTCAAATGGTCTTTTTTCTTGTCCTCCCCTGTAGAATGAAAGAGACACAAAGTGAAATTGCACTTATTTCTAAATCTGGGGGCAGGCTGTCAGACACAATGTTTGGGGTCTCTTGGAATCCAAGACTGCCACAGCGCCAGGAACAGAACCCTCTTGAGATGTAAAGGCTCTGCGCTCTCTCCATCTAGACTCAGGTTGCGTGGATGAGTGAATAAACCACATATCATAAAGACAACACAGTCTCTGCTGTGCCTCACAGTCCAAAAGGAAGCACAGACCCTGGCAAGCCCACTTGGCACCCCTGGAGTCTTGCACCACTTGGAGATTGGGCTGGCGTGTAATACTGTCTTAAGAGGAGACCAAAGAAAGAAACTGAAACAGGTAAGGGGGTAAAAAAGTTTGTGGGTCAGGAGATAGCATACACTATGAACTATCTCCGTTCTAAAATGCTTGCACTGATCTGAGAATCTTTCCAGAGCAATAGGGAATTATTGCTTTTTACACTTACCCATGCCTGTTGTCTTTGTCCATGGAGTTTTCTTGGCAGGGATACTGGAGTGGCTTGCCGGTTCCTGCTCCAGGTGGATCACGTTTAGTCAAAACTCTCAGACTGCAAGAAGATCAAACCAATCCATTCTTAAGGAAATCAGCCCTGAGTGCTCACTGGAAGGACAGATCCTGAAGCTGAGGCTCCAATACTTTGGCCACCTCATGAGAAGAGAAGACTCCCTGGAAAAGACCCTGATGTTGGGAAAGATGGAGGGCACAAGGAGAAGGGGACGACAGAGGACAAGATGGTTGGACAGTGTTCTCGAAGCTACCAGCATGAGTTTGACCAAACTGCGGGAGGCAGTGGAAGACAGGAGTGTCTGGCGTGCTCTGGTCCATGGGGTCATGAAGAGTCAGACACGACTAAACGACTAAACAACAACAACAACACTTACCCATTTGTTGTACCTTTCTACCCAGCAGGCCCCAAGATGGCATCTAACAGTGAGAATGAGACATGGAACAACCCACCCTTAATGTAAGCACAGTGCCAACATTTCAAATGCATAGCAATTCTGTTCTTTAAAAGACAGAACAGAAAGCAGTGTCAAATGCCAAGGGAATATTGCTGCCTCTCCAGCTGCCCCATCTTGCATCAGAACAGAGATGCCTGAGACTACAACCTGCCTTCACCCCATCTTATTAGCATTGCTCGTGGTTGCAAAATAAACTGCCAAAATGCTTAAACAATAAGAACAAGAGAAATACTGATCCATATCATGCCCAGACATATTACCAGTTTGTTGCTTTCGTTGAGCAACAGGGGTAGGTAGTCAAAGGCTGTTCTCCTGTTTGTTTTTACGAATGCTCTCCATTTTACACAGCGAACACCCTTGAGTTGGGTTAATCTGACAACTTGCATATAATGTACCCCATTTCCCCACCCATCCTCACTCCCTGTTAACTTTGCTTCCTGTTTTCTTTAGTCCATTGGAGAGGGAGGGAGGAAGCCACATTTAGTCCATGTCTTTGATATTGGTTCTTTTCTCATGGTAAACAAGGTCATATTGTTCCGTTCTTGTTTTGCTCCTGCTTCCTTAAATACAGTGGTACCTCGGGTTACAGACACTTCAGGTTACAGACTCTGCTAACCCAGAAATGGTACCTCAGGTTAAGAACTTTGCTTCAGGATGAGAACAGAAATGGTTGTGCGGCGGCACGGCAGCAGCAGGAGGCCCCATTAGCTAAAGTGGTGCTTCAGGTTAAGAACAGTTTCAGGTAAAGAATGGACCTCCAGAACAAATTAAGTTCTTAACCAGAGGTACCACTGTATAAATGAAGCATTTTCTTCTTCTCTTTTGACCTTTAAAGCCCTTCACGGCCTAGGACCCTCGTACCTACGGGACTGCCTCTCCCAGTGAAATATACTCAGAGTCGCAAAGTGATTTCATGCTCTTTACTCAGCTCATAGTGGTGAGGAGGAATGAATGTCCCCTCAAAGTATCTGCTTTATATACATTATTTACACAATGGGCTGCACATGATTGGCTAATTCCGGAATTCTACTGTAAGCCAATCAGGTTGTGGATTCACTTCAATCTGGAGCATGACTGGGTGGTTCCTGCCAACCAATCATACTGCTGCATTGTTCTAGGACCAATCAGACTGCTGCATTCTGAATCCTATTGTTCTAGGACCAATCAGACTGCTGCCTTTTGGATCCTATTGTTCTAGGACCAATCAGACTGCTGCAGTTTGGATCCTATTTGACTCAGTACATAACACCCAGTATGCCCCACGGAGAGCCTCAAGGTCCAAAAATAGCAACACCCTTGTGGTCCTGGGCCCTAAGGAAGTTAGATTAGCCTCAACCAGAGCCAGGGCCTTTTCAACACTGGCCCCGGCCTGGTGGAACGCTCTGCCTCATGAGACCAGGGCCCTGCAGGATCTGATTTCTTTCTGCAGGGCCTGTAAGACAGAGTTGTTCCACCTGGCCTTTGGCTTGGAGCCAATTTGATTCCCTCCCTCTCTTTCTTTTTTCTTTTCCTTCTCCTCCTGCAATGAGGCTACATTTTAATATTTTAATGTCTCAATATTTTAATGTTGTATTTTAATTTTGTTTTTAAGTTGTAATCATTCAGCTTGTTTTTATTATTGCTTGTAAGCCGCTCTGAGCCCCTGCCTTGGCTGGGGAGGGCGGGGTATAAATAAAAATTATTATTCTTATTCTTATTATTATTCTCTTTAAAATATTTGCATCCATAAAATATCAGTACTCTTGGTTTTATTCTTTTGGCTTCTTCCTTGGCTCTTGTGTGTATGGATTATAAAACAAACCACTGTTTCTTGCAATTTGCCTGTTTCTATCGAAGACTCTCCTTCTTTGGAGGGGATTAGATGACCATCTGTCATGGAAGCCTTAGTTGAGATTCCTGCATTTCAGGGGGTTGGACTAGACGACCCTTGGGGTCTCTTCCAACGCCACAATTCTATGATTCTTTAAATATCTCCAGGTGCATCCATATCAGTTTATTATAGCATCGCTTTCCCCAGGAGTAGAATAACATTTGAATTGTTCTAGATTCAGGTAGGAAGCTGTGTTGGTCTGACACAGTATATATACAGTGGTACCTTGGGTTACAGACTCTTCAGGTTACAGACCCCGCTAACCCAGAAATAGTACCTCTGGTTAAGAACTTTGCTTCAGGATGAGAACAGAAATCGTGCAGCAGCCGCACAGCGGCAGCTGGAGGCCCCATTAGCAAAAGTGATGCTTCAGGTTAAGAACAGACCTCCAGAATGAATTAAGTTCTTAACCCGAGATACCACTGTATGTGTGTGTATATGTATATGTATATGTATATGTATATGTATATGTATATGTATAGTCCAGTAGCAGCTTAGAGACCAACTAAGTTTGTTCTTGGTATGAGCTTTCGTGTGCATACCAAGAACAAACTTAGTTGGTCTCTAAGGTGCTACTGGACAAATAGATATAGATGATATAGATAAAGGTAAAGGTAAAGGTACCCCTGCCCGTACGGGCCAGTCTTGACAGACTCTGGGGTTGTGCGCCCATCTCACTTAAGAGGCCAGGGGCCAGCGCTGTCCGGAGACACTTCCGGGTCACGTGGCCAGCGTGACATCGCTGCTCTGGCGAGCCAGAGCCGCACACGGAAACGCCGTTTACCTTCCCGCTGGTAAGCGGTCCCTATTTATCTACTTGCACCCGGAGGTGCTTTCGAACTGCTAGGTTGGCAGGCGCTGGGACCGAGCAGCGGGAGCGCACCCCGCCGCAGGGATTCGAACCGCCGACCTTTCCATCGGCAAGTCCTAGGCGCTGAGGCTTTAACCCACAGCGCCACCTGCGTCCCATAGATGATATAGATATAGATAGAGATAGAGATAGAGATAGAGATAGAGATAGAGATAGAGATAGAGATAGAGATAGAGATATGGATTGTTTTCAGACAGTGCCTTTTTCAGAATGTTCCAGTCACTCCATTTTCATTCTTATACAGCTTCTCTGTTTCCCCGTCATGCTTCTCTTTCAGACTAAAACTGAGAGCAAAGGTGGATCAACCTCAAGACTGAAAAGAGTTACTTTTTCATTCACCAGTGGAAGAAATGCCTGAATGAGAGTGTCATTATATGAGAGTGTCATCCTGACTTTATAGACAAAGTGGTACGTTGTATTCAGGCTTTTCTGAATGGTACTTAAAGAACAAGAAAACAGAGCATACTTGGATTATATACAAAGGGCAAATCCATTTCAAAGCCAACTTGTCATGCATATAAAGAAGTGCCTTATCCTCACAAACATTAAATTATAATAGTTTCAACATTCAGATATATGAGATCATTCAGATTCAGCCTAACCTATATTAAAGTCATACATCGCCTTCCCTTTGTGCTTATTTAGGTTGCCATCCCAAACCCACTTTTCCGGGAGTAAGACATATTGAATTCAAAGGCATTTAATTCTGAGCAAATTTATATAGGATTGCCTCTCAGGACTTGTTATCTTGATTTCTTATTCTTCTGGTAAGATTTGCCATTTCTGTATATTCCAAAAGTTTTTGTATCCATTCTTCCTTTGCTGGAACTTCTTCTTCTTTCCATTCTTGGGCAAGTAACATTCTTGCCACTGTAGTAGCATACAGAAATAAGTTTCTATACAGTTTAGGTAGTTCTGTCCCTCTAATTCCCAAAAGAAAAGCTTCTGGGTGTTTTTTTTTTAACTAATGTTATTTTAAACACCCTTTTCAATTCAATATATATCATTTCCCAGTTATGATATATAACCAACACTGTTCAGTGATGGGGACCATGTGAAGTATTTTAATAGCAAAATGGGATTGGTTGTGAACAAAATTTCACCACATGGTTGTTTATAGTGGATCAAGTAGTTAAATGATGATACTGGGGATATTGTTATTGTAACTTTTTGTTCTGAAGAATTACAGAATGTTAACGTCCAGCAAGACAGGGAATATGAAACTGAAAAAATTCTAGCTACAAAAACCAGGGGTAGGAGAAAGTACCATCTAGTGAAAGGGATAGGGCTGGCCCAGTAAGTTCCACAGCTGGGTACCTGTATCTAAGATTTGCGAACCTGCATACAAGAATGGGTGATATTAGCTTTTACATTATTGTATCCAGCAATCCCTGGAAGGGGGTTACGTTCTGGGGATTGCACCTAAAGCCAAAATCACATAGCATCAAAACACACAAGGTTCAGTGCTGCGTGCCAAGGCCTTTTCTCTTGGACACCTGCCCCCATTCTTTTTCTCCCCCCCCCTTTTTGCCAAGTGTGTAAAGCTGAATGAGGACAAATTAAACATGTGTAAGTTGCAAGCTTACTGTCCAGCTATTTCTCAACAGAACACTAGCTTGGCTTTTACTATCCGCTTAAAAGGTAAAGGTAAAGGACCCCTGGATAGTTAAGTCCAGTCAAATGCTCAGTGGTTTAGACGACAGCGCCGTTATAATTCTGCCAGGCCTGCTGGAGGCTGTGGCCGGCTGGGCCTTGGAGTTCCCTAACCTATTGGTATTGGGGGACGTCAACATCCATGCTGATGCCACTCCCTCCTCACAGGCTCTGGACCTGGTGTCTTCCATGGCGACACTAGGGCTCTCCCAGTTTGTTTCGGGCCCCACACATCAAGCAGGCCACACGCTGGATTTGATCTTTGGCGTAGGTATAGATGTGATCATGTCTCCTGCGATGAAGGTGCCATGGTCTGATCACTACGCTCTGAAAGCCAGGATTGACTTTCCACCCCCACCCTGCTTAGGTGGCGAGCCAATTTGGGCCCGCCCGCAGAGGCTGATGGACCCTGATAGATTCCGCCAAGCCTTGCAGGACCTTGCTCCCCCTGGCGACTCATTGACTGAGCTTGTTGAGGGCTGGAATATCCATCGATGAGATCGCACCTAAGCACCCTCTGCGACCCCGCAGACACCGGGCTCCCTGGTTTACCGAGGAGCTCCGGAAAATGAAGTGGCACCTTAGACGGCTAGAGCGAGTATGGCGGGGTGCCCATGACGGAGCCTCAAGAACATCTTATAGGGCTTTTATGAAAACCTACGAGATGGCGGTGAAGGCTGCTAAGAAGTCTTTAACGTCCCTTGAGGGACAGCCAAATTTAAATAACAATTTGACACACAGCTGTGAGGCATTTGCGAGCTTTTTTGCGGAGAAGGTCTTGTTGCTCCGCCATGACCTCCCTGCCAATTTGGATACAATAAAGGAACTGGAGGCCCCTCAACTGTCCTTGGGTCCAGTATTGGACCACTTCGACCGGATATCCCCAGCCGATGTGGACAGACTCCTCCGAGCTGGAAAGCCCACCACCTGTCCTCTCGACCCATGCCCATCTTGGCTGATTAGAGCGTGTCCAGACGAGGTGCGGGCCCTCCTGGGGGATATCATCAATTTGTCCCTTGGCACGGGGACATTCCCAGGGGAACTGAAGGAGGCAGTGGTGCGCCCGCTCTTAAAGAAAACATCATTAGATCCTTTAGATCTATCCAATTACTGCCTGGTTTCGAATCTTCTGTTCCTGGGTAAGGTGATTGAGAGAGCGGTTGCTGAACAGCTTGGTGGGTTTCTGGATGAAACATCGGCTCTAGATCCATTCCAGTCCGGCTTCTGCGCTGGTCATGGGACCGAGACAGCTCTGGTTGCCCTAACAGATGATCTTCGTAGACAGCTGGATCGAGGTGGGTTGGGGCTGCTGATTTTTCTAAATCTGTCAGCAGCTTTCGACATGGTTGATCACGAACTCCTGGACCACCGCCTTGCCGACGTGGGAATCCAGGGCACAGTGCTTCAATGGCTGCACTCGTTTCTTTCTGGTCGGGGACAGAGGGTGGCGCTTGGGGGGGAATTGTCATCGTGCCACTACTCTCCTCGATGCTTTTCAACATCTTTATGTGCCCCCTCGCCCAGCTTGTCCGGAGTTTTGGGCTGGGTTGCCATCAGTATGCTGATGACACCCAACTCTATCTGTTGATGGATGGCCATCCTGACTCGGCCCCAGACACACTGACCAGATGTTTGGAAGCTGTGGCTGGATGGTTACGTGGGAGCTGGTTGAAGCTAAATCCTTCGAAGACAGAGGTCCTGTGGCTGGGATGGGATGATATGGGATTGGGGGGACAACTCCCATCTCTTGCAGGGGCGCAATTAGTGCCAGCACCATCTGTTAAGAGTTTGGGTGTAATCTTCGACACCTCCCTTTCCATGGAGGCGCAGATTGCAGCTATAACAAAGGCAGCATTTTTCCATCTCCGCCAAGCTAAGCAGTTGGCTCCTTACTTCTCTCGCCCTGACCTAGCCACTGTGATCCATGCGACGGTCACCTCCAGACTGGATTATTGTAACTCGCTCTATGTGGGGCTGCCCTTGAGACTGACCTAGAAACACCAGCGGGTGCAGAATGCTGCAGTGAGACTCCTTACGGGGTCTTCACTGTGAGATCACATTCACCCGGTGCTATACCAGCTGCACTGGCTCCCGGTGGAGTACAGGATCAGGTTTAAGGTGCTGGTTTTAACCCTTAAAGCCCTATACGGCCTAGGACCCTCGTACCCCGGGGACCGCCTCTCCTGGTATGCCCCACAGAGGAACTTACGATCTTCAAATAAAAACATCTTGAAGGTCCCAGGCCACAGAGAGGTTAGGCTGGCCTCAACTAGAGCCAGGACTTTTTAGGCTGTGGCTCCGATCTGGTGGAACACTCTGTCACAAGAGACTAGGGCCCTGCGGGACTTGACATCTTTCCGCAGGGCCTGCAAGACAGAGCTGTTCCACCAGGCCTTTGGCCAGGGCACAACCTGACTCCCTCCCTCGGCAATCTTCGCGGAGCTCTGGCCAGTGGTTGCCAGTGGCTTGATTTGAATTAATTTTATAATGAATGATTTTAAAGTGATGTTTGTGTTGTACTTTTGTACTGTTTTATTGTTGTTAGCCGCCCTGAGCCCGGCTTCGGCTGGGGAGGGCGGGATATAAATAAAATTTATTATTATTATTATTAAATGTAAGGAGCAGAGACATCACCTTGCCAACAAAGGTCCGTATAGTTAAAGCCATGGTTTTCCCAGTAGTGATGTATGGAAGTGAGAGCTGGACCATCAAGAAGGCTGATCGCCGAAGAATTGATGCTTTTGAATTATGGTGCTGGAGGAGACTCTTGAGAGTCCCATGGACTGCAAGAAGATCAAACGTATCCATTCTTAAGGAAATCAGCCCTGAGTGCTCACTGGAAGGACAGATCGTGAAGCTGAGGCTTCAATACTTTGGCCACCTCATGAGAAGAGAAGACTCCCTGGAAAAGACCCTGATGTTGGGAAAGATGGAGGGCACAAGGAGAAGGGGACGACAGAGGACGAGATGGCTGGACAGTGTTCTCGAAGCTACAAACATGAGTCTGACCAAACTGCGGGAGGCAGTGGAAGACAGGAGTGCCTGGCGTGCTCTGGTCCATGGGGTCACGAAGAGTCGGACACGACTAAACGACTAAACAACAACAACAAATGTAAGGAACGACTACACATTCCCTGTAGGTAATTGGTTCCATTGTGAAACTACTCTGTATCATCAACAGTTTTCTCAAAATGTTCAAGCAAAATCTCAGTCTTCTCTTTTGCTGCCTAAATATACCCCCAACACTTCATCACTGGACTTGTTTCCCATTAT
This sequence comes from Podarcis cretensis, assembly GCF_951804945.1. Classification (NCBI taxonomy): domain Eukaryota; kingdom Metazoa; phylum Chordata; class Lepidosauria; order Squamata; family Lacertidae; genus Podarcis; species Podarcis cretensis. The sequence continues at coordinate 95,459,459 of NC_137173.1, read as the reverse complement.
TGGCAAGAGAAATTTATCGGGAAATGGTCTTTGTTTGGAAAAGGTTAGATGGAAAGGTTAAAAACATAGCACCATAGCACCATGTGGTTATAACTCATTCCCATTAATCTAATTTGAATTTTGTTCTCCACTTGTTACTTATAAAGCTATTATTTATTTAGCTAGTTGCTTATTTGTTTTCTTTTCCTTCTCTCTTCGGATTTTTGCATCTGAGAGGGGAAGAAGGTGGAAATGGGAAATAATAATAAAAAGGCAGGAGTGTCTCTGTGACACTGCATATATACTGCATAGATATAGTTACACAAAAAGCAGTGGTGAAATATTTTGCCTTTGAAATGTATTGTATATGCAGGAAGCAGCAGCTCTAAAAACGGGTGGGGGCAGTCATGGCTTCCCGCAAAGCATCCTGGGAACTGTAGTTTCTTAAGGGTGCTGAGAATTGTTAGGAAACCCATATTCTTCGGGGGGGGGGGGTTTGCATCCACATCACACTGCTGATTCATGTTCATCTTATAATTTATTACAATCTTGAGACTCTTTTCACAGGTATATACCTCTCTTCATAGATTTATCTGCTGACAAGGCCAGAGGGAAATTGTTTTAAGAATGGCAACTTTATTTGAATTCTAAATTTTTACCAAGTATCCTAAGAGGCAAGGGAGGGGCAGTGAGTTATCAAGGATGGGTACCACAAAAACAGAATTGCCCTTGTTAAAAAGAGCACATTGGAGTGTATGTGCTTAACTATGCAAGTTTAGGTTGGGTTGTGTATATTTTATTTAAGCCTCTGCAAGAGAGTGTGTGATGAAAGTGTAATCTCAAGTACAAAAAAATCTAGGCCAGCTGTGTGCAGTGTGTGGTCTATGGTCTGAGAGTGAATACCGCTGATCTAGGCTGAGTATTAGAGAAAACTTTTTAACTGTAAGACGATTATGACAATAGAAGAGAAGGCAAAGAAAGGAGTTACTCTAAGCTAGTTACTCATCTTTTAGGGAGGGTTAAGGCTCTTGCAAAAAGTTAATCCTGGGTATTACTTTAGCTGCGTTGCACAAGTTATCAAAATCCCTTTTTAAATTATGTACAACAAATGATTATTAAGATGGTGTATGTTGTTTATTAAAGGATTGCCAACCATCATGTATACTGTGTGATGCAAAGGCCTTAAGTGAGGTCACATATTAATTGCCAAATGAAATTATTTTAAATTACAGGGTCCTTTGCTGTAGAAATAACTACAGAGGTATGTAATCCTTTCATTGTGCCGACATTACTTAAAATTATCCTCCTCAATACAGGAGTGGAATAATGTAAAGTCCAGCACTTTATGTACTGGTGATTTCCATAGAAGTCATCTGAAGGCATCAAAGAATGACATGCAACATGAAACTACATTTTTGTGTGTGTGTGTGAAATACAATATAATCTTATGCGCACCTGCTCAGATGTAAGTCCTACAGTTCAGCAAGGCTTACTCCCAGGAAAGTACCGGTATGTATAGGATTGTAGCCCTAAGGTTTTTTCCCTTGAAAGATTAAGTATTCAGTGCAGATCGTCCTCTTAGAAGTGTTTTCCCATTTGGAACACTGGTGTATAGAAAATAATATACCCAGAGCTCTTTTACAGCCGGGACTCACCAGACGTCAGGTCTGGTACCTCTCCAATGGGTGTCATTGCCATTATATGAGAACAAGGGAGGCGTTCATGGTGAGTTCCAGCATCTCTTTTTCTAGAAAAAGAGTTCTGCATATACCATCCCATGTGGCAATGACAGAGGCAAAGAGAGGGCTCAGCTACATTAGTCAAAAAACAGCATTTAAAATGTGTTATAAACATGCAACACCAGATGGCGCTGTAGAGCAGAGAATTTTTCTATGCGATTTTACATAGAGGTTTTTTTCTTTTGTTAAAACAATTAAATTTAATACTTATTTATTGCGGGTTTCTTCCCCTGTGTGTAGATCCACCCTATTTCTCTGCCATCACTGCATCCTCAGTGTGCCACCCAGTTGGGAGCCCCAGAGCCCTTTGAAAAATCCACCATGTAAAATCTACAGCATAGTTTGAGGGATGAGTTGCTTGGACCTTGATGCAGTGGTTGAGTCAAAGTCATGACTATGTCCTAGAGCACCATTCTGGTCTGGTTGTGTGGGGTCCGTTTTGGTTATAGTGACCTGAAGACATGGACAATATACTTCAAGGGGTCTGGCTGACGACATGTCTGTTGACCCCATCATGGTGAATAAGTTCTCACTGAAGTGGATTAGCTGGGCAGGTCCAGGGATGGTTGATGCCTAGTTGTGCTGGAGGGTGATGCTGCCTGCCTTGAAATAAGCAGTGGTCTACCTTTTCCTTCAGAGACCCTCCCTGGACCTTGAAGTATTTGACAAATAACGCCCAGTGACTACCATATTCTTATATTCACACAGCAGGGGCAGTTCAATAACTTCAAGTGTCCTTCAGTGCCTCTGACAGCACTGGATTTTGGGCGGTGCTGAGCCAAGGGGGCACAAAATTGAGAAAGATCCATAACTGAGAAGATCCATTTGGGAGTGCCAAGTTTTGGCCTCGGTCAGGGCACCATATTACCAAAGATGACTAAAGTTCACCCCTGCCTGCAACTTACCAGCATCTCTAGATAATCAGGGCCTCTTGGGCTTAGTATCCACAAGCCAGTAAAAGGGTGAGGCAAGCTTGCCTAGAGGAGGAGTTCTCCATCTGCGTTGCCACCTGTTTCAGACAGTGGGGCTACTTGCAGCAGGGGATACAAGGAAACTCTCAACATATGGTGTGGTTCTGATGAGAAGTTTGCCATTACACAAGGCAATGTGGCTTGCTTCAGGCAGCAGTTTTGGGGGACCATTATAGTCATCAATTTGCCAGTTATCTGGCTTATTATTCTATATTCTGTATACCTGAAGGAGTGTCTCCACCCCCATCGTTCAGCCCGGACACTGAGATCCAGCGCCGAGGGCCTTCTGGTGGTTCCCTCATTGCGAGAAGTGAGGTTACAGGGAACCAGACAGAGGGCCTTCTCGGTAGTGGCGCCCGCCCTGTGGAACGCCCTCCCTTCAGATGTGAAGGAAATAAGCAGCTATCTTCTCTTTAAAAGACATCTGAAGGCATCCCTGTTTAGGGAAGTTTTTAATATTTAATGCTGTATTGTTTTTAACACTTGATTGGAAGCCGCCCAGAGTGGCTAGGGAAACTCAGCCAGATGGGATGGGTATAAATAAATAAATTATTATTATTATTATTATTATTATTATTATTATTATTATTATCCCCAGCATGGAGGCAGCACCACTTGGATCAAACGTGGGTCTCCACCTGTTTTTGGACTACAATTCCCATCATCCCTGACTGCTGGTCTTGCTAGCTAGGGATGATGGGAGTTGTAGTCCAAAAAGAACTGGAGCCCCAAGTTTGGGAAACACTGACCTAGACCAATCCAGTGTCTTGAGCCATGGCTGTGCAGATTCCTTCCCAGACCTTCATTTCCATGAGATGTAGAAAACAAATGCTACAAATCACCCCAGACCTGGATATATTTATCATTCTGGTAGCTACAGGAGAAGTGAGCTTAGGTTCACACTGCCATAGTCAGGAAACAAACCATTTCACTTGCGACGGCTCATGCACGCATACAAATAATTGCTTGTTGAAGTCATTGAGTTATGAAGTTCCATATACAAACTCACTGTCCTTGGTTTCGAAAGCCAGAATGTACTGTTTGTACCCACATCCAAAAGGCAGAGTTTCTTCAGTCTTGAGAACAGGTTAGTGGCCTGGAGCCCGATTACTAATCCATTCTTTTGTTTGTTCTTTTATGACAGCCATGTTTTTTTAATAGCTTCTCATCAGTGGCAGCTGCCCCATTAGGTTAGGGGTAAAAGGGGGCACTGCCCCACCAGCCTCAGCCATCTTCCACCTGCCTGTTTTCTTACTGGCATCCAGTCCAGGGTGCCGCTCTGGCTGCTTTCTTCTTCCTCTGCCTCAGCGTGGCGCTTGCGCAACTTAGCGAGCAGGAAAATGGAAAGCAAAACTAGAATGAGATTGCTCTGCCTGTCGCTGTCTCTGGCTCCACCTACTGATGGCCTCCCCAACTTCCTGCCACACCATTCCCAAAGAGGACCAGCCACCACCGATTCCCATTGCACTATACTGTGAGCTTGTGAAAAGTCAGCATGGCTGCTGCTGAATAACACTTTCACAGTCATTGTCAGGCTCCAGGGAATCCGATCCCTCCCACGGTGGACAGTCAAGAATCAGATAAATAAGAAGAGATCTTACCAAGTCTTTTATTCAATATATAACACCGGTCTTGAAAGACCTACATTGGTTCCCAGTACGTTTCCGAGCACAATTCAAAGTGTTGGTGCTGACCTTTAAAGCCCTAAACAGCCTCGGTCCAGTATACCTGAAGGAGCATCTCCACCTCCATCGTTCTGCCTGGACACTGAGGTCCAGCAATGAGGGCCTTCTGGCGGTTCACTCACTGTGAGAAGCCAAGTTACAGGGAACCAGGCAGAGGGCCTTCTCGGTAGTGGCACCCACCCTGTGGAACGCCCTCCCACCAGATGTCAAAGAGAACAACTACTACCAGACTTTTAGAAGACATCTGAAGGCAGCCCTGTTTAGGGAAGCTTTTAATGTTTGATGCATTACTGTATTTTAATATTTTGTTGGAAGCTGCCCAGAGTGGTTGGGGAAGCCCAGCCAGATGGGTGGGGTCTAAATAAATTATTATTATTATTATTATTATTATTATTATTATTATTATTATTTTCACAGAGAGTCTTAGAAAAGGTGTCTCTGTTTCTGTAATGGCATTGCTCTGAGAAAAGTCCCACCCACTCTGTCTCTCCTATTATATGTCATCCCTGTGTTGACTGATCTGGCTTTCTGCCTCTGAGCTTTCTGTTCTCCTACTTTCAATTCCTGCCAGGTTCTGGGAGAAGGAGGGTCAGGAATGCTTTCTAAAGTCACTGAGACTGTCAGCTGTCTCTCCCCTGGTGCTTCTTCTTCCTGCTCCTCTCCCAATATTTCCCAGCTTCTCCCCTCTGCAGCCTCTGAGCTGTGACCTTCTGCAAACCACTGTTCTTAATCTATACTGTCTCCCTCTTCTCTGGCAGGTTCAGGCTGGGGAGGTGGTATCCACCATTCCTCCCCCTCTGCCCAGTCTCTGACAGTCATGTACTGTGGATTCTACTTATCCTAATGTTACTGTACATTTGGGACATATTTATCAGGCCAAACCGAAAGGGCTGTAGCTCTGTGGTAGAACATCTCCTTTCCAGCATCTTCAGGTGAGGCTGAGGAAAACTATCTGAAATCCTGGTTGAACTGCTGCCAGTCCGTGTAGTCAATACTGGATTAAATGGATTGATGGGCCTGGCTCGCTTCCTAGGTTTCTGCATAACACTGCCACGGTCCCTTCTTTCATGCATGCTTAAATATCAAAGCACCATTGCAAAAAAAGGACTTTTTTTGTGTGTGACTTTTTTTTTTTGCGTGGGTGGGTTGTGTGTGTGCCTGGCAATTCTGCACAGAATTGAGTGGATCTTTTTTTGTTTATTTTATTCAGCACAATTTATTGATTGCATTAAAACCTCTGAGCCATTTACAGGGAATATTAAAATTATCAATAAAAAAAAACAGTTGGAAACAAGTAACTGAAAACTTGTCAAAGGATGTTAAAGGAAGAACATTTGAAGCCATTTTGTGTCAAGCAGTCTTACAGAGGCTTACAGGGCTCTGAGGCAGTAGCATAACATGGGGGGCACAGGGGCAGTTGCCCTGGCTGTAAAATTGTTAGGGGCACAAAATTTCAATGCCCGGTGCTGCCTCAATACAGCTGTGCTCTTCCATCGCTGGGCTCTGTTGAAAATGGTTCCCATGTGAATCAAGAAGTGACCTCTCCAGACCTTGTAACAACTCTTATTTTCTTATCTCTGCAGCTGCAATCTTCTGATGACATGGATGCTGTTGGGCAGTTGAATGCACATGCGTACTCCACCCATTTCCCTCCCTTCTACCCACCCCCTCTGCACAGCCCCGGGCTCTGGCAACCCACGCTACGCCACTGCTCCGAGGTCACTTGCAGGGAGGAAGAACCACCCAGTTCATAAGTCCCCGTTTCAAATCTTGTATCGTCCATTAATTCACCACAGGGATTGAGCTGCAAGTCATGGAGTCTCAGGTTTGAAATTCACTTCTACCATTAACTTGCCAGGGGCCTATAGTAACGTTACATTTCTGGTAGGGGCAGCTGCAGCTGCTGCCCTCCCTGTCCTCCCCTGGCTGCTGCTTAGCAGGTGGCATCCCACCCCATAAATCTCTTTTAAAAAATATTTTTTATTAACCGACCAATCAAATCAAATCACATCACATCCCATAAATTCCAAATTACAAAGCCGAATTTTAATTTTTTTGTGGGGGTACCCATATTTCAAGTTCCGAAGGGGATTCCAATCATCTTCTTGCTGCTGCGTTAATATCCACAAATCTGTCCAAATAATGTTCATAATTCTATCCAGTCCTATCTTGCTGTTCCCACATCTCATCTTATTCATATATTTTTCTTTTTTCTTTGTGATCTCTTCTGATAATCTCCTTAAGCAGGTAAACACCAGTTGTAATCCTGTGTGAATTTTTTCGTTCGTCCAATCACCATATCGAGATGGTTTCCATATATCATCACTTCCATAAATAAAAGCACTCTTTCCATCATTAATCTTCGCAAATCTGTCGCCTTCTTTAGTCCTCTGAGGAGGCTTGCCCGCAATATGAAAACAGATCCATTCCTCCTCCCAGACATAAGTCTTTCGACAGAACTTGCCAAAATGGCGACGCTGTTTTTTACTGCATCATCCCAAAGCTCTTATACTTTCCACGATCTCCTTAAAACATGCTTTTGGTTAGAGATTATCTCCACACAGTCTTAAATCATCAGCTTAGGTCATTTAAGCGGCATTTCTGACTTGTGGGGGGGGGGATTCTTGGTTAATCACATAGCGAAAAGAAAGGAAAGTTCCCCCCCCCCCATCCAGTCCCGTTGCCGACATACCGAGCCTTGGTGTGTCTTCTCATGATATATTCCTGTTTATCCAACCCGTCTTCTTTCTCAGAGATCTCTTCAATTAGCAGTCTTTACTCCCCATTCTTCCTTGAAATATGTGCATTTGCTTCCTCCTAATTGTTTCTTTTGAAGTTGCTGCAGCTAGAGGCACGAATCAGAGACAGCGTCCAGGACAGCCGAAGTCCACACAAGGGCTTTCTGCCTAGTGCCCCCACCCCCTCGAGTTCGGGGCTGGTATAGGGCACAGCAGGCAAGGGCAGTCCCCCACACTCACTTGGGGGGGCAGGGAGGCTGCATACTCCCATCACAGCCTCTTAATTACCTCATGTGGGTCGGAGAGATGTTATTGTCGGCCATCTTCCAATGTGCCCCTAGTGGCCCCCCACCCCATAAATCTCTGGTCCGTTGCCGCACCACCTTGCCAGTCCCTGACCTTAGATCCAATGTCTAGTTTAAGGGATCCAGTTAAAAGTAGCAAGTGATATGACAGACCTTCCTGAGACTATGCAGATCTGCTCTTACAGTACTGGGCTAAACAGACAAATAGTATAACCTGGTATAAGAGTTTTCTAAGCATGAAGTCATGCCGCAGTGGTTCCCCTATTGCAAATCTAATGTATGATAGGCTCCATAGTGACTGAAGACAGGTTTTCCCCTCCTTTCTCTCATCTGCAATAATACTGACTCACCTTACAGTCATAAAGTATGTCCAACATGCGCTGAACACTTTAAAGCACTATATAAAAATGCTAATTATGATTGTTCTTATTATCTCGTGTGGTGTAGCAAATTGTGGCCTAGATGAATGTGGTTTAACTTGTGGAAGCTGTTGCTGGTAGCTCTTTTCCACACTTCTCATTGTGCGTGACAATTGGGAAACCATGTTGATTCTCGGCCATTGTAACCATTGCAGGTCATTTTGTTCATTCAACTTCACATGCATTAGATGAACTGGCATTTTGAAGGTGCAATATCAAATAATTTGCATTGAAGTATTAAGCAACGTAATAAAATAACTCACCATTTGAATGGTTAATAAAACCTGTGAGGTTTTTGATCTATTAACAGGTGTTTGATTAAGGGTGTGTGAAAGAAAATCAAGAAGAATTGTGTAAGAAGTGGATTCCTTCAAAGGTTTGGAAATCAGTTCAGCAGGAAAGAAGAAAGAGTCTCTACCAGAGAGGAATGGCAAGCTAAACTGATGGATTAAGCCGAAATGGCAAAGCAGACTGGAAAACTCAGGAACCAAGAGGACAAAAACTTTAAAAAAAGAATGGGGAAAATTTACAATTTGTTTAAGAGACCAATGCAAGCAGATGAAAACACTAGCAGGATTTTAATCTCACTTGTGATGTAACAAATACTATGGAAAATTTGGATCGGTATAAAACATAGATTATGGAATAATATGCAGTTGTAAATGTTGACATTAGGACCCATGGAAGGAATGGGGGGGGGGGGGGAATCTCTGTATATGGATATGCATTTGGATTGTTATAAATTGACATTTGTAAAATCAAATAAAAACGATTTTCAAAGAAAAGGAAAAATGGAAATCAGTTCAGCCAGTGCTAAAATACATCTCCATTCTAGAAGCAAGGTGGCAGCTGAGTAATGAATATTAAGCCATCTAATAGCGAACACGTGTGATGGCTGCTGACAGAAATGGACCCCGAATGGGATCGCCCCAAAACAAGAGGGAGATACCAGCAGGAGGGAAGCCCAAGGGTTGCAGAAGTACATTTAAGAGAGCTGTTCCAGAGGAAGAACTGTGAGGAAAGAGAGACTTTGTGCCGGCCATCAGGCAATGGGAGCCTTTAAAGACAATGACTCTGAGAAACAGCAGGTGCAGCTGGGAAGAAAGAAGAGGAGCTCAGGGATATATATTTTTTAAAAAAAGTTTATATGTTGTGTGTCCTTGTTTCTCAATTTGATCCTTTAGCATATTTCATGGTATTTTATGTGTTGTGACTTGCCATTATTTTTATTGATTACAGTTTAGTAGTTCCTTATTGTAATTGCTAAGTGTAAACTGTTCAATTATTATTTGCCAATATTTAATTTTATTATTTTAATGAATTGTTGAATGTTGCTTTCTTTGATATAAGTTGATTCTTTTAAAGTTATGCTTTTAGTACAACTTTTTTATAGGATCAGATTGTTACTGGGTGTGTGATCTTTGCTGTCTATTTTGTTGTTTCTTCAGCTTGTAAACCGCCTTGTGTGTAGTAATATAGAAAGGCGGTATACAAATTAGAAATGAAATGAAATGAAAAAGAAATTAAGAAAGTGGGTGTGACCATAAGGGGTGCAGGTGGCACTGTGGTCTTAACCACTGAGCCTCTTGGGCTTGCCAATCTGAAAGCCAGCGGTTCAAATCCCCGCAACGGGGTGAGCTCCCATTGCTCTGTCCCAGCTCCTGCCACCCTAGCAGTTCGAAAGCATGCCAGCGCAAGTAGATAAATAGGTACCACTGCAGCGGGAAGGTAAACGGCGTTTCTGTGCGCTGCTTTGGGTCGCCAGAAGCGGCTTAGTCATGCTGGCCACATGACCTGGAAGCTGTCTGTGGACAAACGCCGGCTCCCTCAGCCTGAAAGCGAGATGAGCGCCGCAACCCCATAGTCGGCTTTGACTGGACCTAACCATCCAGGGGTCCTTTACTTTTTTACCTTTTACCTACCACCACCACCACCAAAAACCAGCCCAACAGCAGCAGAACACAGGAACACAGGAAACTGTCTTTTGCTGAATCAGAGTGACTTTCTAGGAATATCAGGTGGGGATCTTCCCCCAGCCCCAACCTGGAAATGCCAGGGATTGAAACTGGGACCTTGTGGGTGCTAAACAGATTCTTTACCTCTGAACACTGGCCATTCCCCTGAGTGCTACCTGGAAAAGAAAAGCAGAAAGCAAGTGGTGATGGCTGCAATGCACTAATTGGAGGGGATGTCTGGCTGGAGTCTCTAAAAGGAGCCCTTGTATTAGGAGGTGAGAATGCATTGCAACATTTTATGGTGGGTCCCACTTGCATACGGAGGTGAAGAGGAGCTGTCCGGAGACACAAATCCATAACCCATCTTCTTGTGAAAAGTGCAGTAAATCTTTTTTAATATCCATGCAGAACAGACAGGTGTTCTTGCTATTAGCGTCTCATCCAAAAGAGAAAAAGACGAAGCCCACACATCATAAACATCTACAAGCTATAATTATCTCTAATAGCAGTACACAGGACTCTGCACTTTCAAAGTGCTTTACAGACATCAAATAATGAAGTGCTTATGACATCCAGATAAAAAAGATGAGGAAACTGCGAGGGCGAAATAAGCAATTTTCCCATAACTGCATATGGAAAGGCAGTGTCTGCAGTGATGAGTTGGGGTATTAATCACATGGGTTTGTACAGTCATGTCATCAGGAAAGAGGCACTAATGATATCTGGCAGAGAATTCTCAACACCTCACCAACATCACTACCCAAGATCTTTTGAGGGAAGCCATGACAGGAAAAGGAATATGTTGGGCGCTTGCAGCAGTGCCTCACACTTAGATCCTTTTCAACGGCCCTCTTTCTGAGAATGATTGATAATCTTTGAATGCATTTTGAAGCTGCATTTTTGTGGCAAGTTGGGTTGGCTGGTGGGTGGATGCAGGACGGTAAGAATGACCTTGCGGGAGTAATAATAATAATAATAACATAATATTGGCGGGCCCCAACAGAATATTAAAAACACAATAAAAGACCAAACGTTAAAGACTTCCCTAAACAGGGCTGCCTTCAGATGCCTTCTAAAAGTCAGATGGTTAGTTATTTCCTTGACATCTGATGGGAGGGCATTCCATAGGGCAGGCGCCACTACCGAGAAGGCCCTCTGCCTAGTTCCCTGTAGCCTCATTTCTTGTAGTGAGGGAACTGCCAGAAGGCCCTCGGAGCTGGACCTCAGTGTCCGGGCCGAACGATGGGGCTGGAGACGCTCCTTATAGTATACTGGGCCGAGGTTGTTGAGAACTTTAAAGGTCAGCACCAACTGTCCATCTAGTCCCGAGTTCTGCTTGTAACAGTGGTCAGTGGAGATGCACAACCCATCTGTATGATGATGACAACCATTTCCTCTTTATCTCCAGAAGATGCTATTCCAAAATGAGGGGATGCCATGCAGGGCAGCCACAAAGTATTTTGCTGCCTGAAGTGGAACAGCAAATCCAAATCAACACAGGAACAAAATCAGGGAGCATCCCGCTAGGATTGGGTTTCTTCAGTTATGTTTGAAGCAGGAGGCAACACACAAGCAAAGAGTAGGTCCTTGGTATGGAGAAAGATGGAGAGATGCTATTGGGAGACAGAGAGAAGGCAGAACTACTCAACAGCTACTTTGCCTCGGCCTTTACCTAAAATGAAAGCACTGCCCAACCTGGTGATAATAAAATGAACTAAACAACAACAACAACAACAACAACAACAACAACAACAACAACAACAACAATTTATTGTACCACGTCCATCTGACTGGATTGTCCCAGCCACTCTGGATGGATTCCAACAAAATATAAAGGGACAAAACAAAATATCAAAATTAAAAGCTTCCCTAAACAAGGCTGCCATCATAAGGTCATGTGATTGTTTCATGACACCACAAATCAGCCGTCTGAATGCTTGCTTCCGTGTAACTATGTGGACTAATAGTTATTAATTTGTGTATTCTCTCCAACCCCAGAATATATATTTTTAAAGCTATCTATATATAAGAAAAAGGAGTTAGGGGAGAGAAACTGCTGGAACTTTACCCAAGAGGTTTCTCACCACTATCTTGTCAAATCCAAATGTCAAAACATTGAGGGTGGCAATAATACAGTATATACTGATGAAAGCAGTTTATCAGTGTTTCAATAGAGGACAACTTCAAAATGTCTTTTGAGACGGGTGGTTTCATCTCCCCCATCCCCTTTCACGAAAGCAAACCATAAGACAATGTTCTTCCAGGATCGCAGAGCCTGGAGTAAAATTTCATGGCACGCAGCTATGATAATCTGCTGTAGTTGCCACTCTGTTACTGATATGGGCTGGTGAAACATCACCCTGGACTTGATTTGCTATTTATGTAACTGATCCGTCAAGTGGAAACCTGCAAGTCCTCTATTCAGTTTGGTAAACATGGGCTTGTCTGTCACCTCGCATTGTTCCTCTTCAAAGTACAGTTGCCACCTTATCTGGCAACAGCTTTCTTTAAGAGTGCTGTGCCTGTGAAATCGTCTTTCACCACCGAAGCTGGCATCTTCTTGTTTCTTCCTCTTCTTCTTCTTTTCTTCGCAGGAGCAGAGACATTCATCTCTACCTTAATGGTTAATTAATTTTGAAAATGTGTATTTCACAACACAGTCATAATAAAGAATGAGTGGAGACTGGGAGGTGGACAATGGAGTCCGATGCCCCTTCTTCACATTGCCTCCCTATTTAGTTCTTCCAATGTCATCCAAAACACAGATAACTTTTCTTTCATGAATTGTCCTCTTGAATGATTTATACATGTTGTGTTATCTGAAGCCCTCTCCAGATCCCCTTGTGGGTTCAGCCAGCCATCAGCTGAATAATTGTTAATTTTAACACTATAAAAGGTTCTGATGCCAGAGAGATAAAGTGTTGAAGGGGAGAATTAATTGAAATGTATCTTCTAATCACAGTGACTCTCCACTTTTCAGCCCTACAAAAAAATTATACATCGGTTTTGAGGCGGAGAGAAATTTACATCTGCGTGGCCCATAAAGCTTTAGGACTAGCAGAAAATAGATAAGTTAATTGTCTCTTGGACCCATAAAGGGTTTGCCCAGAAAATAGACCAGGGCAGGCCTGCTGTTCACAGCGCTCATACATCGGATCCTTCCTAAGCAAAAGCAGACAAAATTGCCCGGTAGATCTCTGACAGGCACATTTGACAAGACAGGAGACGAGGAAAGATAGAGGGAGGAGCAGCAGGGTGGGAGGGTAGAGGAAAGATTCAACTCAACCAAAATTTAATCTGGATATTAAACACTCTACGCTTCTGAGATACTTTGGAAAACATGCTTGTGCACACATACATATATATATTGAATTAATATGAGGCACCATTTCAGATGGCAGCAGGATAGCTGCAAAGAGATCCCAAGGTTCCCCAAGGACCGAGGGCCTGTTCTTGGATGCGTTCAAGGTCAAAGTGCAAAAAAAAATGCAATGCAATTTCCCTCTACAGTACAATAGAGAATGTGGGCCGTTATCAACCCAGGACCAACTAGCATCTGTTGTCGCTGGGCTTCTTTTAAAACAACAAAGGAGCCTGCGCCTTTGGCATGCTAAACTGCTACATAGGTATTGTTTATTGGAATCGTCACTGAGTGTGTGGCACCTGTCAGCTATCCTGAGACGTTCCTGAGGATTAGTGGGGTCTGAAATGTGGAGGGCCGGGCCCCCTTTATGGCCTCACCTGAACTTAAGCAAACAAATGCCACCCATTTTCCATCTGCAGGCTATTTCTTTATAAAAACAAACCAACCAATAATTTATACAGCACAGTCCCAGGGGTTATGATCGGAGCGCACTTGTGGTTGTTCAAACAGAGGGGGAAACAAGAGCCTAATCTGGAGGATAGGACGGGAAGGGAGAGCAACGGGACAATACTGAGTTCATGGCAGCAGCGCCATGCCAGACCACTGGTGCCACTGAAACCGACTCTAGAAAATAAATCGGAAGTTTTGTGAGAGTACAATATCAGGTGTGTCCTGAACAAAGGGAAAAGGTATTAAAGTACATTAACGTGGCCTTTTCTTTAGAAACTTGAGTTTCCCCTCACAATTACTTTAAGTGAAATGAACTTTGAGCCACCTCTGCTGTCCTTTGCAAATGCTCCTGTCTGCAGGGGAAAAAACAAACACCTTTTGGACAGTGCTGGAACAACAGGACGTTACAAGATTTAGGCTGCAGTCCTATCCAGTGTATAGCAGGCTCGTCCAACAGGTAGATTGTGATCTACTGGTAGATCACTGGGTGTCTGTGGTAGATCACTGAAATATACTCAGAGTCAAGAGTGGATTTCATGCTCTTTATTCAGCTCATGGTGGTGAGGAGGAATGGAAGTTCTCCCACAATATCTGCTTTATATACATTATTTACACAATAGGCTGCACGTGATTGGCTAATTCTGGGATTCTCCTGTAGGCCAATCAGGTTGTGGATTCACTTCCACCTGGAGCTGGATTGGGTGGCTCCTACGGACCAATCAGACTGCCTCATTGTTCTATGACCAATCAGACTGCTGCATTCTGAATCCTATTGTTCTAGGACCAATCAGACTGCTGCATTTTGGATCCTATTCAACTCAGTACATAACCATCACTGTCCCCCCCTAAAGAAGCTCCCTGCCCCTCCCCCCAAAAATGGGCCTTTCCCCTTCCTAAAAAAAACTGACCTGAACCCCAATTGCACTGTAAGGCAGCACCTTAAACACAGTTACAAAGGAGTAAGATCCATAGAGCCCAAGGTGACTTACTCCTGAACAAACCTGCAGAGCAAACTATGCACATGATGCTGTAAACCCTACTGAGTGCACTGGAACTTAAAGGTAAAGGGACCCCTGACCATTAGGTCGAGTTGCGGGCAACTCTGGGGTTGCGGCGCTCATCTCGCTTTATTGGCTGAGGGAGCCAGCGTACAGCTTCCGGGTCATGTGGCCAGCATGACCAGCATGGCGAACCAGAGCAGTGCATGGAAACGCTGTTTACCTTCCCGCCAGAGCGGGCTTCATAGCAACAAGGTAACACTTGGGATACAGTGGTACCTCGGGTTAAGAACTTAATTCGTTCCGGAGGTCCATTCTTAACCTGAAACTGTTCTTAAGACCTGAGGTACCACTTTAGATAATGGGGCCTCCCGCTGCTGCCATGCCGCCGGAGCACGATTTCTGTTCTCATCCTGAAGCAAAGTTCTTAACCTGAGGTACTATTTCTGGGTTAGCGGAGTCTGTAACCTGAAGCGTTTGTAACCTGAAGCATCTGTAACCCGAGGTACCACTGTACTCTGATTACCAAGGAAGGGCCTGTCCATATTTTGGTCAGATTTTGTTTTGTGTTTTTTTTTTGTTTTTTTTTTTGCTATGAGCTTGTTCTTTTTTTTTTATAAATGTTTATTAAGATTTTTTAAATACAAATGCAAAAATAATCAACAATATAGCATATATCATAACATATTTTCAAAACCTCTTTGGACTCCCTCACATCTCCCGCTCCCACTTACATCGTCTTAAATTTTAACCAGCAAATTGTCATCTTGTTTATATTCTTAGGTCCCATTCTTTTAAATATAGTCTAATAGTTCTCCAAATGGTTTATATTTTCCTCAATCTACTTATCGTCCTAATTCCATCTAGTTTAGTGGTGGTCAGTTATTTATGATCTAGCATCCTTCTTAACATTCAACCAAATTACAATATTTTTGTAAATAAGTCCTAAATTTCTTCCAATCTTCTTCAACCCTCTCCTCTCCCAGGTCTCGGATTCTGCCGGTCATCTCAGCCAGTTCCATATAGTCTATCAGTTGCATCTGCCATTCTTCCAGTGTGGGTAAATCTTGAGTTTTCCAATGCTTGGCGATGAGTATCCTTGCTGCTGTTGTTGCATACAGGAAAAAAGTTCTATCCTTTTTTGTCACCATCTGGCCGACCATACCCAAGAGAAAGGCTTCCGGTTTCTTGGGAAAAGTATACTTAAATACCTTTTTCAACTCATTATATATCATTTCCCAGAAGGCTTTCACTCTAGGGCATGTCCACCAGAGGTGAAAAAATGTTCCTTCATTTCCTTTACATTTCCAGCATTTGTTATCAGACAAATGGTATATTTTGGCAAGTTTAACTGGGGTCATGTACCATCTATATATCATTTTCATTATATTTTCCTTCAAAGCATTACATGCAGTGAAGTTCAGCCCAGTGGTCCACAACCTTATCCAGTCCTCAAACATAATATTGTGCCCAATGTCCTGTGCCCACTTTATCATAGCCGATTTAACCATTTCATCTTGTGTGTTCCATTTTAACAGCAAGTTATACATTCTTGAAAGTACCTTAGTCTTAGGTTCTAACAATTCTGTTTCCAATTTTGATTTCTCCACCTGGAACCCTAACTTTTTATCATTTTTAAAAACTTCCTTAATCTGAGCGTAGTGTAACCAGTCTCGCACTTTATCCTTCATTTTCTCCAAACTCTGCAATTTCCAATTGTCTCCATCTTTTTCTAGAATTTCCCAATATTTTGGCCATTTGGCCTCCATATTGAGTCTTTTTCGGGCCTTAGCTTCCAGAGGCGATAGCCACCTCAGAGTTTTATTTTCCAATAAGTCTTTATATTTTGTCCAGACATAAAACACTGCTTTCCTGACAATATGGTTTTTGAAGGCCTTATTGATTTTAACCTTATCATACCATAAGTATGCATGCCAACCAAAAGCATTATTAAAACCTTCCAGATCCAATACGTTAGTGTCCTCGAGAAGTAGCCAATCTTTTAGCCAGCAGAAAGCTGCGGCCTCATAGTACAACTTTAAGTCCAGCAGGGCAAAGCCCCCTCTCTCTTTCGCATCGGTTAATATCTTAAACTTAATTCTGGGCTTTTTGCCCTGCCAGACAAACTTAGAGATATCTCTCTGCCACTTCCGGAAGCACTCCGTCCTGTCTACAATCTGTAGTGTTTGGAACAAAAACAACATTTTTGGCAATACATTCATCTTAATGGCAGCAATTCGGCCTAACAAAGAAAGTTTCAATTTTGTCCAACTATCTAAGTCTCTCTTAATTTCTGACCAACATTTTTCATAATTATCCTTGAATAGACTCAGATTTTTTGCTGTTATGTTTACCCCTAGGTACTTTACTTTTTTAACCACATTTAATTCTGTCTCTCTCTGAAACCGTTCCGACTCTGCATCCGTCAAGTTTTTTCCCAATACCTTAGTTTTCTGTTTGTTTAATTTAAATCCCGCCACCCGACCAAAGTCATGAATCAATTGTAATACTCTTTTCGTACTAGATTCTGGCTCCTGCAGGGTCAGAACTAGGTCATCTGCAAAAGCTTTGAGTTTATATTGTTTGGCTCCGACCTGAATTCCTTCCACCCACCGGTCCCCTCTGATCATATTCAGCAACACCTCCAGAACCGAAATAAATAACAATGGGGAAATAGGGCAGCCTTGTCGTGTTCCTTTTTCGATTTTAAACTCTTCTGTAACCACATTGTTAACTATCAGTTTAGCCTTTTGTTCTGAATATATTGCATCAATCCCATTCTCAAACCCCCGTCCCACGCCCATTTCTTTTAGATTTCCCTTCATAAATTTCCAGGAGATGTTGTCAAAGGCCTTCTCCGCATCAATAAAAATTAACACTGCTTTTGTGTTTATGTCTGTTTGCAAAAGTTCTAGAATGTCAATAATGTTCCTTGTATTGGCAAACAAATGTCTACCTGGGAGAAAGCCCGCCTGGTCCTTGTGAATTACTTCATTTAGAACTTTTTTAAATCTAGTTGCCAAAATGTCTGCAAATATTTTGTAATCCACATTTAAAAGAGAGATGGGACGATAGTTCTTAAGTTGTGTCTTTTCAGCTTCCGTTTTTGGTATCAATGTGATGAAGGCTTCCTTCCACGATTCTGGCGCCCTCTTCCCCTCCATAATTTCATTGCTGACCTCCATCAGTGGTTGTATCAAATAGTCTTTTAATATCTTATAGTACTTGGAGGTCAGCCCATCTGGCCCTGGAGATTTGCCCAATTTCAAGTTCTGAATGGCTTGTTCAATCTCTTGTCGTGTTATTTTGCAGTTCAGGATTGATCTATTTCCTTGTGACAATTTTGGTAGACCGTTTTTTTCCAAAAATTGTTTAATCCCAATCTCATCTTGCGGCCCTTGGGTATACAACTTTTTAAAGTATCTCTGGAAACACTTTCTAATATCCACCGGGTTCTGAATATTTCTTCCTTCAATCTCTAAATTTGTGACTGTGTTTAGCTTTTGTCTCTTCTTCAACTGCCAAGCTAGCAGTTTTCCACATTTATTCGCCGATTCAAAAGTTTTTTGTTTCATTAATTTAATCTTCCACTCTATTTCCTGGTTTATCAATTTAGAATATTGTGCTTGATGAAGTTTAATTTCTCTCAGAATCGGCTGTGACTTCGGATTTGATCTTAACTTCTTCTCTAATTCTTTAATTTTCTCCAAGATTTTGTCTTTCCTCTCATTTTGTAACCTTTTCTTTACAGCATTTTGTTGTATCAAGAACCCCCTCATCACGGCCTTACTTGCGTCCCAGATGATTCTTTTTTCCACCGTAGTGGTCATATTTATCTCAAAATAATCCTTTAAAACTTTTTGGGCCTTCTTAGAAATCTCCTGATCTCTAAACAGATTGTCATTCATCTTCCATCTAAAGGAGCCGGTTGGTAATAGTGTCATGTCCATCTTAATCGCATTGTGGTCGGAGCAGGTCTTTGGGCAGATTTCCACCTTTCTGGCCTTCGGTGCCAGACCTCTAGATATCCATATTTGGTCGATTCTTGTCCAAGTCAGTTGGGCTTCAGAGAAAAATGTTCCTTCTCTTCCCAAGGGGTTCTTTGTCCTCCAGATATCAATCAAATCCATATTGTCTGTCATTTCAAAAAAAGTCTTTGGTAGTCTGCCGTCTTTTGTAACATTTTGGCTTTGTGACTTATCCATGTTAGTTGATACGACCCCGTTCATATCTCCCATCATAATGATGTTGTTGTAATCCAGATAATCCAGCATGGTCTCGTGCAACTTCTTATAAAATTCCGATTTCCCCTCATTTGGTGCATAGATTCCTAATATCAAAAGCTTCTCTCCTTGATATTGTATCTCAATTGCCAAAATTCTTCCATGTTCGTCTTTAAATAAGAATTTGGGTGACAGGCTCTCTTTTGCATATATCACCACACCTCTCTTCTTTACTCTATCCGAAGATATAAATTCCTGGCCAAGTCTTTTATTTATTAACACTTTTCTGTGGAGCCTAGTCACATGTGTTTCTTGCAGGCAAATAATGTCCAATTGTTCTTTTTTTAATATGTGAAATATTTTCCTCCTTTTTTCCGGGATGTTGCAGCCGTTTATATTCCAGCTCAAAAGTTGCAGAGACATCCTGAAATAGTCTGGTTATTCTTCCCAGGGTGGTATCTTATTCATTGGATCTTCAGGTTCCGAGGGTGCCGGTACCGCCGGTGCTCCAGGCCCAAAGGATAGTTCAATTCCTTTTTGGAGGTCCTCTCCGTATGCAGTCAAGAATTTGTCTCTATCTTCCAATGTTCTAATTTTCACCTTCTTCCCTCTGAAAGTAAAGGATAATCCTTGGGGAAATTCCCACCTAAAGATAATTGAGTTGCCCCTAAGCAGTCTGACCAGTTCCAAATAGTCAGATCTAAGGTCCAACAGTTGTTTAGGAATATCTTTGTAAATTTCAATTCTTTTATCCAAAATGTCCAGTAACTTTCCGTAGTGTAGGCCCAAAATCTTATCCCTTTCCTCCTTTGATCTCAGTGTTATCAAACAGTCTCTGGGCTTCTCTTTCTTTACTAGTCTTCCAAGTCTGAAAGCTGAGACGATCTTAAAGTCCTTTTCCTCTAGGTTCCAAAACTTGGAGAATTCTTTAGTCAAAAACTCAGCTAGATTGCCTTCTTCCACTTCTGGTATCGACCTTATCCTTAAATTACTCTCCCGGTTCCACAGTTCTATCATAGATAAATAAGTCTGATGTTCCCCTACTTGTTTGCAGAGTGGTCTTACCTCTTGTTCTAAATTTTCTGGTTTTTGGCTAGTGTCCTCAGCCAGTTTCCGATTTTCTACTGTGGCCTCCGTCAACTGCCCAATTGCCTGTGCGTTCTGGGATACTTGTCCAGTTAATCTATTTAAACATTCTGTATTTTGGTCGATTTTAGCTGTTTGTTCATCAGCTTTCTTGTCCAAAGATTCCACTTTCTTATCCAGGGATTCCAATTTTTCATAAATTTTCTCTAAAATAGAAGCAGTTGCTCCTGAGGCCATATCTTCCAATTGTAATTGCTCAATTTCTCCCTCTCCTGCCCATAGCAGAGAAGCAGCTTCTTCCTCTGAAGGCAAAGTAGGTACAGATGATCTACGTGTCTGCGAGACTGAGGTTAAAGTTGTTAAAGTTGCTTGTCTAGTTCTTCCCCTCCTTCTTGTGCCACTCATTCCAAAGTTATCTAAGAGTCAAGGTCAGGCTGAGTTGTTCCCATGAGAAAGCAACAGCCCAGAGAAAACAGTCAAACAGGAGGTCGGGAAAAAGAAAGTAAAATAATGTCACTGCTGTAAATCCCAAATCCTCTAGGGGGAGCTTGAAATGTCTTAAGGGAAGAATTCAGTTCTGGTAATTTTACTAAAATCAAATTTAATGTCCAAGAACCTACAATAGCAGGTTTTAAGCAGAGTTGGTATTAACAATCACATTGTTTCAGGCAGTGCATACTGGTGTTTCAAATGATGTTTCAAAGTAACAAGTCCAAACCCCCTCAGATTATTGCAAGTAACCAATACACAGTATCCAGATCTGCAAACTGACAGCTCAAATTACTCAGGCAGATCCAGCGCCTGGGTTTCTCGTTCAAATTGTAGTTCCAATAGAAGAACGGTATCACCATACAAATGCAAGGCAGAGAATCCAATACTTTAAGTCCTTACTTTGTTTAGAAAAAAGTTCAGTGGGTGCTGAGATCAGTTAGGCAAGAAATTCTTTTACGCCTCCACTCCTCCAGCTCTTTGCTTTGAGATTCAGTAACAGCGGAAGACGGACTTCCTGTTTTTCGTCACTCCGCTTTCAGCCAAATTCAGTAATTTAGTCAGATTTGTTAAAGTCCTTCTTTACTCACGGTTTGTAACCTTTCCAATCAAAATTTTCCAGGAAAAGAGGTCAGCGCTCACCGGCAGCAGCAACGCGGCTTCACTCCGCAGATTGCGAAACGACTCACAGCGCCGCTACCCCCTCCACGTTCCGGAGCTCCTTACGGGGTTCCTTCTGCGTTTTGGGGGCCGCTTCAGGCGCCCGCCGAGTCTCAGGACCACAGGCTCTTGCTGCCTGTGGGTTTCCGATGTGGGTCTCCGCTTCGCCGTAGCGGACGACCCAGTTTCCGCGGAGCTTCCCCTTCACAGAAGTAAAGGGGCCGCCATTACCGTTCGCGCCGCCTCCGGAAGTCCCCATATTTTGGTCAGATTTTGACTGCCTTATGGGCATGTCTTACTTTCAAAAATCTAAGGGCTCTTTTGCACAGTACATATTAGGGTACATCCAGGGTTGGTTGGTTGGTTTGTAGCAGGAACTAAGGGGAACTGTGTTCCCTTTCCTTTCTTAAAAAATAAATAATTATCAATAATTAATTTTATCATTAATAAAAATTAATTAATAATTAATAAAAATTAATAGGTAAGTTTTTTGTCCAGGGGGCTGGAGTGGATATACACCCAGTGCCTGAGCCAAAAATCTACCTATATCTGTAATCAATAAAGTTGCGGTCATTTCTAACCCAGATCATTGTCTGTTTGAGTTTATTAATCACATCTTACATTTAGACACTGTCAGGGCAGGGGTGGAGGGGACAGCGGCACTGAAACTGGGTCCACAACTAACTAACTAACTAACTAACTAACTAACTAACTAACTAACTTTGTGGTAAGTTCCCCCACCTTTCCCCCCAGAAAAAAGCACTAGGTACATCTAAATATGCAAAATGTAAGAAACACGTCTGGTACCAGTTACCATGCCCACCCACCCCCCTTGTAATATGGTGAGATGTACCTTAAAATACAGAGGAAGATCAGTGCATGGCCAAGTGAAATTTGATGGGTTGCTATGGCTGAAAGGACCTCCTTTAGTGGTGGCACCCTGGTTGTGGAACACCTTTTTCCTGACACATGCTTGAATGTTTTTTCTGTAACTCTGGGGGGTTACAGATTTGGATATTCCACAAAAAATGAAGGGTATCTTTTTATACGACACGGCGGCGGCAAGAGTTCTTATCGCAGCAAAATGGAAGAGTATTTAAATTCCCACTATACATGAATGGATCCAAAAGCTAACAGAATATGCTGAATTAGACGGTCTATCAGAAAAAAATAAAGAATAAATCAAAACAGGAATTTGTCTCAAAATGGGAGGTTTTCAAAGAATATCTGAAATATAAATATAGTAGTTTAAACTCTGTTGCAGCATTCAAGGAACTTCAGTAATAGCTGCAAATTAGACATAAGAGTTAAGATATATTAAGAAAAAGTTAAATGATGATAAAAGTGTGTACTGGCAATAAGTAATATGAAATTGAAATAAGGAATAGACTGGAGGTCGGGTCTATAGTGTTAAGACCAGCTTATGTTTTATTGTTTGTTAAGGAAATTTTGTGTTTATTGTTATTCCTGTGTGTAATTCTGTATCTGTGTTTTCTCTCCCCCCCCCCTTGCTGTATCAATAATTTATTTTTTTAAAAAATGTTTTTTCTGGTGCCCCACTCCTTTTAAAACTTGTAAAATAGCTTTTAAATAAGTGTGAGTTGTTATGTTTTACCACTGCTCTTCATGGGGCATATTTTTTAATCTAACTTTGGAAATCATTTTCTGATATTTAGAATGGCAGTGCCCACTAGTGGAGGAAGAGGCGTGCAGGGGGAACGCACCACCCCTAGCAGCGTGATCCCGGTGGGGCGCCATCGCGGCTAACCCCCCCCCCCCCCGTGCGCTGGGTGGCATGCCCCTGCAGGTGGCACACCCCCCCCCGGGACGTGCGCTAGCCCCGCCCCCACCTGCTCTCTCCCCCCCCCCCCAGTGCCGGAAAATGAAGCTCCGCCACTGGGAGTTCCATTGCTTATATGTAGACAAAACAGCACCACCTACATATAAAACGTAGGCATTGGCAACCTTGGGCAAGTGCCAAAGTTTGCGGGAAAGTATATATATATATATATGCGGCGGGGGGAAGGCTTTAGGGAGATGAACACAGCCCAATGAACACAAAGGATGCTCAATAGGAATAGAATGCATTTGACGGGGTGGGAAATGAAATGGTCTATCTGAGACAAGAGCTCTGCAGGTTGAAACATTCTTATCCAGACCCCGGTTGTTCTATTGTCTTCTTCTTGTTGTTGTTGCTTAGTCGTTTAGTCGTTTTCTTCGTGACCCCCTGGACCAGAGCACGCCAGGCACTCCTGTCTTCCACTGCCACCTGCAGTTTGGTCAAACTCATGCTGGTAGCTTCAAGAACACTATCCAACCATCTCGTCCTCTGTCGTCCCCTTCTCCTTGTGCCCTCCATCTTTCCCAACATCAGGGTCTTTTCCAGGGAGTCTTCTCTTCTCATGAGGTGGCCAAAGTATTGGAGCCTCAGCTTCAGGATCTGTCCTTCCAGTGAGCACTCAGGGCTGATTTCCTTAGAATGGAGAGGTCGGATCTTCTTGCAGTCCATGGGACTCTTAAGAGTCTCCTCCAGCACCATAATTCCAAAGCATCCATTCTTTGGCGATCAGCCTTCTTTATGGTCCAGCTCTCACTTCCATACATCACTACTGGGAAAACCATAGCTTTAGCTATACGGACCTTTGTTGGCAAGGTGATGTCTCTGTTTTTGAAGATGCTTTCTAGGTTTCTCATCGCTTTTCTCCCAAGAAGCAGGCGTCTTTTAATTTCGTGGCTGCTGTCACCATCTGTAGTGATCAAGGAGCCCTAGAAAGTAAAATCTCTCACTGCCTCCATTTCTTCCCCTTCTTTTAAAGGTTCTTTAAAGATGCCCTGAAACCTGTTGTTATAGGACAGCCTATACGTATAGAAGATAATAATAAATGTATTAACTGTGTGGATAGCTCAGTTGGTTAGAGTGTGGTGCTGATGATGCCAAGGTTGTGGGTTCGAGTCCCCTGTGTAGCAGCTGTGTGTTCCTGCATTGTAGGGGTTGGACTAGATGATTCTTGGGTCCCTTCCAACTCTACAATTCTATGATTCTACTATCTGCCCTGGGGCCAGTGGCATCTTGAAGCTGTGAACTAGATTTGGAGTATAAATAAACTGAATAACTTTTCTTCCATAGGAAGGTGCTAAATTCCTGATTTCTGCCTTAGCGTTTGGACTTTGAGATAAGTGTAGGGAGAGAGAGAGAGAGAGAGAGAGAGAGGGAGAGAGAGAGAGAGAGAGAGAGAGAGAGAGAGAAGGTTGCTACTATGTTTCAAGGCACATAGCAAAATGAAGATTAAGCATATAACTTCAGAACAAAATGCAAAAGCATCCAAGATACTGAACGAACCAGGGGCATACTTGCATAAACTGCATTGTATTAAAGTACACAAAAATGTCTTCCGAAGCTTTCCTCTGCAAAGCTCAAAAATGGTCTACGGGCTCAGAAACGGCTAAATAGCAAAAGTTTACTCATTACTTAGATGAAAAGTAATTCCCATTTCTCAGCAATCCATGTCTTTAATTGCATTTTCTTTATAAGCTGAATGTAGGTAGGCAGAATTGTAGGCAGAATTACAATGGAGCAATTGAGAACCAATGATTTTCTAAGCCGCCGATAGTAGGTATTTAATTTTGCTTTCAAATCCATACTGTGGTGGGCACTTAGGCACACAATAGCCGAGGAGATATGCCCCAATCAGTTTATAAGATAGTATGAAGAAAATGCATAATGGAGCAACCAGATATATAAATAGAATAATACAAAGAAACCTAATCTACTACCAAAGCTATAATTCAATCCTTTTGCAACACAAGTGCAGAGCTAAACTGGCTTATGAATAAGCACTACAATCCATAGATGGGGCTGTGTAACCTTGGCTGGGTCTAAAACCTTGAATTATTGTTGAGCATTTTAGAGGAAAGAAATAAAGAAAGCTAATGACTGTGTCAGAAACAGGAAATATTAGTAAATACTAATTTTGGATTAAACGCATGACAAAAGAGCAGGTCCCACACCCCCTTCCGCTCTCCTGTCAATCCCACCATCTTTTCTTACACATGCACACCCAGCTCTTTTTATCTCTCTCTCTCTCTCTCTCTTTTTGAATGTAGCCCATACAACGGGTGGGGGAGGGAGACAGACCGCAATTATGGAACTGCAGTTCAGGGAAAGGCTGCCCCGGCCTTTATTCTGCACAGCTCTCTTGATATCAGATCAACAGACTATAAGGGAGGATAAAATTTAATCAGCAATACTGTGATGAATGTCGCTGGTGCCCGGATGCACCAGTCATTATGCATGTGTGTATATGTATTGTTGTTGTTGTTGTTTAGTCGTTTAGTCGTATCCGACTCTTCATGACACCATGAACCAGAGCACGCAAGGCACTCCTGTCTTCCACTGCCTCCCACAGTTTGGTGAAACTCATGCTGGTAGCTTTGGGAACGCTGTCCAACCATCTTGTCCTCTGTCATCCCCTTCTCCTTGTGCCCTCCATCTTTCCCAACATCAGGGTCTTTTCCAGGGAGTCTTCTCTTCACGTGAGGTGGCCAAAGTATTGGAGCCTCAGCTTCAGGATCTGTCCTTCCAGTGAGCACTCAGGGCTGATTTCCTTCAGAATGGATAGGTTTGATCTTCTTGCAGTCCATGGGACTCTCAAGAGTCTCCTCCAGCACCATAATTCAAAAGCATCAATTCTTTTGCGATCAGCCTTCTTTATGGTCCAGCTCTCACTTCCATACATCACTACTGGGAAAACCATAGCTTTAACTATACGGACCTTTGTTGGCAAGGTGATGTCTCTGCTTTTGAAGATGCTGTCTAGGTTTCTCATCGCTTTTCTCCCAAAAAGCAGGCATCTTTTAATTTCGTGGCTGCCGTCATCATCTGCAGTGATCATGGAGCCCAAGAAAATAAAATCTCTCACTGCCTCCAATTTTTCCCATTCTATTTGCCAGGAGGTGATGGGACCAGTGGCCATGATCTTCGTTTTTTTGATGTTGAGCATATATAAACATGGAAACATATGAAATATATCTCAGACAGTTTATTTGGTGGATTCATGCTTTCTACCTAGGGAAAGGTCATCATCGCTCAGTGGTAGAGCTATGCATGCAGAAGACCCCAAGTTGAATCTCCAACATCCCCAGGTAGACCTGGGAATGTTCCGTCTCTGAAAAAAGCAGCTGCCAGCGAGCACCAACAATACTGACCTGGTTGGACCAATGCTGTGACTTGGTGTGAGTCAGCTTCCCATGTTCTTCAATCACTCTCCTGTCAAGAAGATGAAGAAGAAGAAGAAGAAGAAGAAGAAGAAGAAGAAGTAGTTATTATTTATACCCCATCCATCTGGCTGGGTTTCCCTAGCTACTCTGGGCAGCTCCCAACAGAATATTAAAAACATGTTCCAGTAGCACCTAAGAGACCAACTAAGTTTGCTATTGGTATGAGCTTTCGTGTGCCTGTACACTTCTTCAGGTTTGCACACAAAAGCTCATACCAATAACAAACTTAGTCGGTCTCTAAGGTGCTACTGGTACTATGTAGTTGGAACAAAAAAAAATTATTTTGTTTCAACTACAGCAGACCAACACGGCTACCTACCTGTAATTAAAAACACAAACATGAAACATTAAAAACTTCCCTAAACAGGGCTGCCTTCAGATGTCTTCTAAAGGTCAGGTAGTTGTTTATTTCTTTGATATCTGGTGGGAGGGTGTTCCACAGTGTGGGTGCCACTACCAAGAAGGCCCTCTGTGTGGTTCTCTGTAACCTCACTTCTCACAGTGAGGGAACCGCCAGAAGGCCCTCGGAGCTGGACCTCAGTGTCGAGGCTGAACGATGGGGGTGGAGATGTGCCTTCAGAAACTCCCTTGCTTGTGCTGTGGAATCCTCATGCATTGCAGATAACACTAGGTTTTTTGTAAGGACACAAACTCCATTTGCACCCACCAGGCCCATGGGGAATTGATGCTGACCCCTCTGAACTTACTTGCCCCTGTGGATTGAGCATACTTTTGTACATTGCAGCGAAGATCAGCTGAAGTAGGGAAGCTGGAGAAACTTGTTCATCATTTCTGGTCATCTCACTGCGCACTCCACAATAAGCTTCCAAGGAAGCCCAGCCCAATGCAGCAACCTGTTCATTGAGCTCGTCCAGCGAAACCTAGTATGTTCTTTGGTCATAAATGAATTTTATGAAAACGAATTGTCATGATCCTAGCCATGCCACTGTTGTCCCTCTTGTTGGAGAGGACAAAGAGGAAATTGCAGTAGGGTTTGCAGACCAAAAAATGCCCATGAGGAGAACTAGCTGGTCCACCAAACACGTGTAAAACTTCTCGCAATTGCACCTTCCCTTTTGCATCACAGCACAATCAAGCACCAGTCTGGCCATTTTGCCAAGGTCCCTTTTAGAAGGTGCATTCACACCAAGGATGCACAACATTTAAAAGGTCGGGATATTCCACCACTGTTGGAATAAAATTGAGGCTACATTTATGATGTTGAGGAAGGACTTCATTTTGCACAGTTACTCACATCTATGTTACATCATGCCAAGATGATAGAAGGTGGTCGTAGTTCAGGGGTGGTGAGGGTTGGGGAATGTGAGGCAGAGATTTGCTGCACTTTGAGTTTTTTAGAGCTCTATTCCAGATTCTCCATCATGTTCAGTCCTGCGTACATGCTTTCCATAATGATTGTTTTTCTCATTTGGCTAGATTACCTCCTATGATTTTTAAGAGCAACATTTGTGTTCAGGTGTAGACAACTCTAAACACTTACATAAGGAATTGCATACAAGCACATTAAAGCCGCCGCTTCCACTCCCCCCCCTTCCTCCTCCTCCTTTTTCAGGGGCAATTTAATATTCTGCAAATGTTACAACTTTTCTCCCTCCCCCAAATTAAAAATAAATCAGCTTACACGCCTAGAGGAAATCTGGCTGTTTTTAATTTATTGTTTTGTCGTAAAACTCTGTGTGCTAAGAGCCAAAATAAACCAACTCTTGGAATTCAAAAATATAATGTCTCTCTTCTTTTTTAAAAAAGAAGCCAAGGCAAGCAAAAGCTGTTAAAGGGTGAAAGCATTGCGTTTATTATTTATTACAATTCTATACTATCTTTCTTCCAGGAAGATGAAGGTGACATCTCCTCTTCTCTGAGTTTATCCTCACAACAACCCAGTGAGGTAGGTGAGACAGAGTGGTTCCCGAAAGAAAATAAACATTTCAGGTCTATCTATCTTAATGCAGCTGCTTACAGACATACCTCCGGTCTCCTTGTGAGTAACGCAGCATCTTGGATGTTCAGGGTTTGGTGATGAAGGACAAACAGGGAGGGAAGACCACTGGCAATATTCCACTCTTAAGGGATCTTGACCCAGGTGGGTCAAAGCACAATCCTATACATAACTGCTCAGAATTAATTCTTGTCGAGGTTTAGGATTGCAACATAAATGTCTAACTAAAATGCATGCATGCCCATGGCTATACAGTTTGGCTCCAACACCCCTTGTAGTATACCCCCACCCTCAATATTCAGTCCACCTGGTCATTATAGCATTTAGAGTAATTTTCTCAGCATTGGGGGGCAGGGTTGGGAGATATTGGAATTACTTTGTTCTTCTTCTTTCCACTCTACGTTCTTTTCCTTTTTTAAGAAAAGCATGTCCATTAGATGCTTAGCCTATGGCCAGGGCCTGTGTTGTCATTGTAGACTAATTTGTGCAGCTCCTGGAAAAATGGTGTGGGTGTGCCTTGTCATGTGATTGCACCCCTGGTAGAAAAGTCACTCCTGCAAGATGGGAGAGAGAGAGAAATACAGTTATACCTTGGTTTTCGAACAGCTTAGTTCTCGAACGTTTTGGCTCCCAAACGCCACAAACCCAGAAGTGACTGTTTGGTTTGTGAACTATTTTTGGAAGCTGAACGTCTGACGGGGCTTCCGATTGGCTGCAGGAACTTCCTGCAGCCAATCAGAAGCTGCGCTTTGGTTTCCAAACGTTTTGGAAGTCAAACGGACTTCTGGAACGGATTCCGTTCAACTTCCAAGATATGACTGTGCGGCTCAGGACAGAGGGGTGGGTAGCTGGGAAAACAACGGAGTACTGATCTAGCCCCCAGCACCACAGTTGGGTGAGTGTGCATGTCCTAAGGAAAAGTGGGACATTCTGGTATCAAATGAGAAACTGGGACTGCTTCTGTAAAGCCAGGACTGTCCCTGGAAAATAGGGACACTTGGAGGGTCTGTGAGGAACATACAGATCTGAAGGAGACTTTGGTGTAGTAGAGCCTTTCAGATGTTGTTAGGATGCATGAGAAGCCCCTGCTGAATCAGGCCCAAGCCCCATCCTGTCTGGCCTCCACTTCTGACAGTGTCCTATGGGAAGCCCACAAGCAAGACTGCAACACCCATCATTCCTGGCCAGTGACCATACTGGCAGACCCTCCAAGTATTCCTATTTTCCTGGGACAGTCACAAATTTACAGAAGCCATCCCGGTTTCTGAATTGATTCCAGAATGTCCTGCTTTTCCCTAGGGCATCCCTAAGGAATGTTGGAGGGTATGGTAGGATGTCCCTATTTTCATCGGACAAATGTTGGAGGGTACAGACTTATGCAACCACCAAGCCAAGGAGATAAGTAACTATACAACCTTTAGAAGACATCTGAAGGTAGCCCTGTATCGGAAAGTTTTTTAATGTTTAATGTTTTGTTATGTTTTTATATATGTTGGAAGCCATCTAGAGTGGCTGGAGTAACCCAGTCACATGGGTGGGGTATAATAATAATAATAATAATAATAATAATAATAATAATAATGGAACAATAATATAAATAATGGAATAGGATGTCCCTATTTTCATTGGAGAAATGTTGGAGGGTATGTACTGGCATGGCCTGATGGGAGTTGGAGTCCAACAACATCTTGAGAAGGAAGGCTGTCGTGGCTGTTACTTGTGTTCTCCACTGAATAAGTTACCTTCCAGTTCTGGGATTCTGCTAAATCAGCTCTAGGGCAACTGAAGCACTTATAAACCTTAGTGTGTTCTCTCTCTCTCTCTCTCTCTCTCTCTCTCTCTCTCTCTCTGTGTGTGTGTGTGTGTGTGTGTGAGAGAGAGAGAGTGTGTGTGTGTGATGGTGGGAGCTAAAGAAAGAAAACTATACAAATGAGGAATGTAGTCTTGCAAGTGTGTTTAAGGGCCTGGCAACTTTTGACAACTGAAAGTGATGTGGAATTGGTGGCGGAGACCTGCACAAAGAAAAATGTCAACTTTGAAGGGAGGGTATGGAAAGGCTTTCGTGCACAAACAAAGCAGCAAATACACAAAGTGCCTCTTCAAATAGCGCAGTGATAAGTCTATTGAGCGTGTGAGTCATCTTTTCAGTTAGTGAGAATGATTAGGTGCAGATCGCTATCAAGAAAACCACTATTCTCTTCTAATCCTTTTTTTTTTTTAATCTCTCACGCTTGCCAATTTATTATTACATTCAAATTGCCAAAATTAGATGGGATTGCGGCTTTTTGCTTGCTCAGGAGTGTAGTTGACGGTAATAAAAAATAATGCAACCAGACTTTTTAAACTAGGCCCAAGTATGTCAGAGACACATACACACAGAGAGAGGTGGGCCATCAATTAAATACCACCCTTTCTCAAAGCTCAGAAGTAGAGTAGCCATGCTGTTTGTGGGGAAATGTTTTGAGTCCCTGAGCCAACTGAAACTGCTTCTCATTGCCATTTCAAAAACTCTCCCTTCTGTGCCTCAGTTTTGTGAAATGATTTATTCAAATAAGGCAACCATTGCCAGCATTGCGCTTCCCTGATATGGTGGACTAAAATTCCCCTCAGCCTTAGCTGGCATGGGAATTGTAGTCCAAATTCCCCTGAGGGCACCAGGTTGGATGAGTCTGAAATCAACTGTTGCAATTTCCAGAGAGAGTTTATTAAAAAGAAAAGAAAATCAATCTTTGACATGGTAATGGATCTTATTCATTAAGAGACGATAAAAAAAAAAAAACCCAAGCAAAATGAAGGGCCTGGATTTAAGTTGCATCATGTGCTTCAGATGCAAATTGACTCCCTTGCACAAGATGACTTTCTCATTATTCCCCGTAATTATATCGATACCATTGCATCACCGCAAGAATTAACACATAATAAAGGCCATGTTAACCAAGCATCAAAGCAACTGAATGCATTTCAACCATCCACTCCTAATTAATAATTTTCAAGGGTCTAAAGTAAGAGCGTGATGGATGACAACAGGATTCCGCTTCTGCTGAAGTCAGTGGGAAATCTCGCAAAGGCTAGAAAAACAAGATTAGTATAATTGTGGTGTCTTGGTGGTGGGAAGTATGAAAAGGGGCAGATGTCTTGGGAGCATTTTTCCTTGATAGCAAAACTGTCAGCCCTTTGATAGCAGCGACAGCTTTGTCACTGCATTCAAGGAAAAGGGAAACCAGCGAGGAAGGGATACCATTACTGATATCGGGAGGGGAGATGGAAGGGGCAGAGATTCCATTAGGAGGATAAGATTCTCGGCCTACTTTGGGAAATGATGGGGGCTGAATTGCAAAGTAAACACAAAGCCTCAAACCACCCAATGCATTTTAAGAGTTAATTGTTGTGCGGTGCAAGGAGACAGTCGGGTCGTGTATCCACAGCAGTAGACCACTGGGAGGAGCACTAGATAAGAAACGCCTTCATCTGGTCTGGCTGCAACAAAATATGTCTCTCCCATATCATTCTCTACAGCCACAACAGGCGCTGTAAGTCTCCAACGATTTGACTTCACCCCCGAAGTTGCACTCCTCCCAAGACATACCGTATGCGAATAGATGCCAACAAATTGCCAATACAACTCTGTTTCTTAAACTTTTGGGACTCGCTTCCTTTTTGAAGCTTGTATCGGGGAGAGAAGCTTGTAACCTCCTAGATGTTTCTAGACTGCAATTCCCATCCCCAGTGACTATTGGCCTGTTGTCTGGGATTGATGGGCATTGGAGACCAAAACACCAGGAGAGTCACATGTTCCCTATCCCTGATTTAAACTTTTAAAAGAGCTTATTGTG
Source organism: Podarcis cretensis (assembly GCF_951804945.1). Lineage (NCBI taxonomy): Eukaryota > Metazoa > Chordata > Lepidosauria > Squamata > Lacertidae > Podarcis > Podarcis cretensis. The sequence goes on along the minus strand of NC_137173.1, from coordinate 95,427,331 downwards.
TACACTAGGGATTTATATTGGTTTTGCTTCAGTTTAACGGTAATGATTTTCTCTAACAAATTCCTCCATGGGGGCCTGCCCCACAGTTTGAGAACCATGGCAATATATTATATCACAGAGCCATTGCTGGGAGCAGGGGTTTGTGCCTTTGAGGTTCTGCATTTAATTGTTTCAAATAAGAGTCAGGCCAGATGTAGTTAATGCAATAGCTAGCCAGAGGTAGAGGTGCTCCTCCTGAGGACTAGCTGCTTGACATAGATGGGGGTCAGGAGGAGGGACAAAGCTTTCCCCTTCCCTCTCCAAATGTGTCCCTGAACCAGTGGCGTAGCGTGGGGGGGTGCAGAGGGTGCCGGCCGCACCGGGCGCAACATCTGGGGGGGGGCGCGCGCTCGCACTCGCAGCTCTCTGCCCCTACCTGGCTCACTCACTCTCTCTCAGTGCTGTCACAGATTTCGCAAAAATTTCGCTATTGTCACACGGATCCTCCTCCTAGACAATCAGGAAGTGGGATCCACTTCCTCATTGGCCGAAAGGCGAATGCATGCAATTGGCTGAGCTGCCGAGCAGGAGGCGGGAGGACTTGAGGAGATGCGGGGAACTGAGTAGAAGCCGCTGCTGCAGGTAAGTCTCTCTGCATTGAAAGGGGGCATGTTGGTCTCTCTGCATTGAAAGGGGGCACACTGGTCATTCTGCAATGAAAGGGTTTCTTTAACTAATCTACTGGAAGAGACTCGAGTGCTAAAATCCACGGGTTAGGGGGCGCAAATTACTTGCCTTGCCCCGGGTGCTGACAACCCACGCTACGCCACTGCCCTGAACACAGCCTTTTCTCTACGGCAGGTCAATTTTGTTTGATGTAAAAAGAGCAGAGACACTAACATATTTCTTGCGACATAAACTTTATGGATTAGAGTCCCACCTTCATCAAATGCAGGAAGTGTTCAGTTTGGGGTGGGGTATGTCTGGTTTGCTTCTCTCCCTCAGCTGATGAACTTGGAGATCAGGCAATGAGAGAATGTTCCTGATGTGTTTCTTTGAGTATCCTCTAACTTAGTTCTGGGCAACAGAGAGAGGCCCCTTGCTTTCGACCTGGTGTGAGGTGGAACAAGAAGAAGAAGAAGAAGAGGAGGAGGAGGAGTTTGGATTTGATATCCCGCCTTTCACTCCCTTTAAGGAGTCTCAAAGCGGCTAACATTCTCCTTTCCCTTCCTCCCCCACAACATACACTCTGTGAGGTGAGTGGGGCTGAGAGACTTCAGAGAAGCGTGACTGGCCCAAGGTCACCCAGCAGCTGCATGTGGAGGAGCAGGGAATCAAACCTGGTTCACCAGATTACGAGTCCACCACTGCACCACACTGGCTCTCAAGGAAAGAGGAAGCTGAATTTAAGCAATTATAATGTTTAGGCAAAATATATGTATATTGCACTGCCAACCTAGCAGTTCGAAAGCACCTCCGGGTGCAAGTAGATAAATAGGGACCGCTTACCAGCAGGAAGGTAAATGGCGTTTCCGTGTGCGGCTCTGGCTCTGGCTCTGGCTCTGGCCAGAGCAGTGATGTCACGCTGGCCACGTGACCCGGAAGTGTCTCCGGACAGCACTGGCCCCTGGCCTCTTAAGTGAGATGGGCGCACAACCCCAGAGTCTGTCAAGACTGGCCCGTACGGGCAGGGGTACCTTTACCTTTACCTTTATCAACTTACATTCCAGGGATCACGCTTAAAGTCAAATTGCATATAATCAAAACACATTGGGTAAAATGGTGAGGGGGTTGGCAAAGTCTTTTTTCCTGGATGCCTGCCCCCTTTCCACCCCCCTTTTAATTTGAAGAAATTGCCAAGCGTGTAAAGCTGAATGCACACAACTTAAATGCGGGTAAGTTGCAAGCTACCTGTATTTCACATTATGTGCACATTTTATGTCAAGTACACATTACAGAGTAAATCTCTATAATCTCTGCAATATGTAGAGCAGGGCTTCCCAGATTGAAATCTGTGGACCACCAGAAGTCCATCACATGTCTGCATTAAATAGCCATATAGATTTTTAATTGTATTTTATTGCTTCTTTTATTTCTTATACTGTACTCTGTTGCATTACAATTTGAAATGTAAGGAATGCAAATTGCAATACAATAAAATACAATATGAGAAATAAAATGCAATAATAATACAGTTTAAAATCACACAGCATTTAGCAAAGCACATTACAATTACTACAACAGGAAGGGAAATCAAGACCCTCAACCATTTTCAAGTGGTCTGTGGGATAAAATGTTTGGGAGCTACTGATGTAGGGTTCCTCCCTCTATATAATTTCAATATAAATTTCAAGTTTGGAGAAGCCAAAAAAAGGAAAGGAAGAAGTGAAGAAAGAAGTCAGTGTCATAAGAAGTAAGTGAATGTACCATCAAGTCTTTCATGTTAATTGGAACCATGTACAGGTAAAAAAACACACCACTTTTTTACAGGGAGTGGATGAATTCATTGGCTTAGTCCTCTGCATTCTCAATCATTTGGTCATTTAATATGCAGTCCTATATTTACTTGACTGGAAAACTATGGGACTTACTTCTAAGTAAACATTTAGAATACATATATCAAAAAGTTTGGAGAGAATCATTCAGTAGCAGCCTGAAAGGATTAAATTGTTTTGAGCTGTAGAGGATCTCAGTGATCAATGACTTCCATGGTTAATGACTCAGGAACTTGCATTGGTGATATTGAAAATGTGAATAATAATAATAATAATAATAATAATAATAATAATAATAAAAAGGCTGCCTCTGAGTATATACAGAGGACTCCCCACCCCCGTCTACTGAATTACATAGCCATTCTTTATGAAAGGATTAGGATAAAGTCTTCTGCATCTGAAGCAGTTTCTCATAGCTTTAAGTTGAATATAGAAGAGTAATTACAAGAACAATCAACCATCTCATGTCTCTCTCTGCAAAGCATATTTCAAGAAATAACAATGGTGATGATAATAATATCTCTTACATTATTGGCTTTTTCAATGCATAAAAAGAGGAAACTTATACATTGCTTAACTGGACTAGTCAGATTCCAAGCAGATGATGGAAAGGAACATAGGACTAGGCCTGGAATTAGGTCCTCACTTTCCCATTAAACTCACCAGTTGATATTGGGCCAATCACCAACTCTGGGTCTACTTCACAGGGTTGTTGTGAGGCTCAATGGAAGAGAAAAATATTTGTGGTTTTGAGGTCCTTGGAAGAAAAGCAGAGTACAGTGGTACTTCGGGTTAAGTACTTAATTGGTTCCAGAGGTCCGTTCTTAACCTGAAACTGTTCTTAACCTGAAGCACCACTTTAGCTAATGGGGCCTCCTGCTGCCACTGCTCTGCCGGAGCACAATTTCTGTTCTCATCCTGAAGCAAAGTTCTTAACCTGAAGCACTATTTCTTTTTTTTTTTAATGCAAATTTATTGAAGATTTTTTAAATACAAATGCATAAATATTAAACAACATTACTTATATCATAACTTAATTTTATCGCTTCTTTAGACTCCCTCGCATCTCCCGCTCCCACTTACATCATTACAAAAAAGAAATTTTTCAGGCAAATTACCCACTTATTTACAATCTTATCTCCACTCATTTAAATAAAATCTAGCAATTCTCCAAAAAGTTTGTTTTCCTTAATCTCACTTATCGTCAAAATCAGATCTAATTCAATGGTAGGCAGTTATTTATGATCTAGCATCCTTCTTAGCATTCAACCAAATTACAATATTTCTGTAAATAAATCTTGAATTTCCTCCAGTCCTCCTCGACCCTCTCTTCTCCCAGGTCACGGATTCTACCAGTCATCTCGGCCAATTGCATATAGTCCATCAGCTGCATCTGCCACTCTTCCAGCGTGGGTAGATCTTGAGTTTTCCAGCTCTTAGCGATAAGTATCCTTGCTGCCGTTGTTGCGTACATAAAAAATGTTCGGTCCTTCTTTAACACCTTCTGGCCGACAATACCCAGAAGGAAGGCCTCTGGTTTCTTAAGCACTATTTCTGGGTTGGTAGAGTCTGTAATGTGAAGCGTATGTAACCTGAGGTACCACTGTATGATGCAATAAATGGCATAAAAGGCATTGTCAATGACTGAGAGTAAATCTGGGCATGTCAGTCTGTGTTTGTGATTCTTCCCAGAATTTGCGGGATTCTTAATATTTATTATTCAAAGCATGGTAAGTGTTGTAGTAGTTGTGTTCAATTATGCCAAAAGGAAATTTTGTGTGTGTTAAAAACACACCACCACCACCACCACCACCACCACAACAACAACAACTTTGGCTGCCGTCCTAAATGCACCATGATAAGCCCCACTGAAAGCAGGAGGTCTCAAATATACCGTATATTAAACATGTGTAGGATTTGTTTAATGCATTTGACTTTAAAACAACAGCAGCAAACACATTTGCCTATCCGAAATTCTAATCTGTGTGATAAAATGTAATCTTTCTAAAATCCGCCCCCTTTTCTTAAATCCATGCCCACAGTTTGAAGGTCCAAAGTACAAATGGAGGAGGCTATTTCAGGACTGTGGGGTTTTAGAAAGGGTGGCAAGTCGCACCCCTTCTCTTCTCGCTTCCCCCCCCCCCCCAGCCTCCACATATCCTCTTTTTTTTTTTTTTTTTTTTTTGCTTCCCGGTTTAACTCTTCTAAACCCAACTGAAGCGAATGACACACAAGCGGAGTCGCTCCTTTGGTGTCCGCATTAATCAATCTGACACGTCCATTCATGCCGTGGCCACGGGAAGGGAGTGTTAATCGTTGGTTGTCTTTGACTCTTGAAGGGTGTAGCATTCTGCCATATGCTGGTATTTTCCAGATCTGGCTCTCTTGGGGCGAGGGAATTAGTCGACCCTTAGTCTTCTGGGTATATATGGCTGGCCTGTCTACCCGTTTCGGGAAGGGAGACAGACAGACAAATTAGATGCATGGGAGGAGGGGGAAAGAGGCTGTTAAATCGGGGGGGGGGGGAGCTGCTCCCATTCTGTTTATTGTAACAAAACGAGTTATAAGAAGTTCCCAGAAAAGATACGGGGAGGGGGGAATCCCATGTCAGCAGCTTTCCTGCCTGGTTAGTAAATTTCTCAAAGAGGATTTCCTAGCCACCCTGAATGGTTCAGATGCCACAATTGGCAAAGAGATGCATTTTTCTTTATTTTTTTTGTGTGGAGGCCTCCTAAGAACTTGCAATCTGGTGCATGTCTACACAGAAGTTAGTTCGAATGGGTTACTGATATGCTTCCTTGAAATTCAGCCCCCGCTGAGTACAAGGGGACTTTCTGCTTCTTCTTGCAAAAACCGAAGCAGATTGTAGAAATAAGGCACGAGTCATTGAGGCATTTTTAAGTCCGTTTGATTTCGGTTTCCATGCTCAGAACTAAGCCCACTGTGTTCAGCGGGACATGTTCCCCGGTCAGTGTGTGAGTACATGGGACTTCACATAATTATTTTTTATTTTTATTTTTTATTATTAACATTTGTACGCCGCCCTGAGGCGGTTCACAACAAAAAAAAAATACAAAATGAGAATGCAAAATACATAGTGACACAGAAACGAACCAATAATCCCACCTCCCACAAACACAGTTTAAAGAGGAACGTTTTTGCCTGGTGCCTAAAGATGTATAATGAAGGGGGCGAAAGACCCTCGCTGGGGATAGCATTCCACAAATGGGGAGCCACCGCAGAAAAGTCTCCTCCACCCTCCCGACCTCTGCCGGAAGAGGAACACGAAGAAGGGAAGAAGGTCCACCAGAAAAGTGCTGATTGCTTTTTTCAAATCTCAGAAATAAGGTCCCAGATATTAGCCCTTGACTTCTCCAATTGAACCCAAGAACCTGAAGAAGCCAGAGTGGAGAATAACTGAATGAAGACACCGTCTGCCTCCCTTACCCTCTTCCTCCTTTTCCAGATTCCCCTCTAATCCCAGTTTTGATTATATCGGTGTGAACATGCAAGATTATATGGGTGTGAACATGCAAAAGCACCTCCTTCCACTCTGGCCTGGCTGGCGTTGTTGCTGTAGCTTCACTTTTAGCCAGGCACCTGTTACTTTTCTCTCTCCGGTCTAAAGTTGGCGGCATGCATTTAAACGGGGGCGTTGTGGAGTGAGCCAGCAGCCCCGCTATACCTGAAAATGCAGACTGAATGAAGTTCGGGGGCTCCCGATTGATCTCTGGAAGAAAAGAACTTGAAGAAGGGAATAATACCGCGATGCCCAACCGAAGTCCCAGTTAAGTCGCAGCGCTTGAACTTAAGCCGACTTTGGTGTCGCTGAACGACACTGGCTGGACAAAACACTCTGAATTTCAGTCCGGAGTGAAACCGATTTAAGTCGTGCTAGCAGCAAGGAGACTTTAATCGGTTTAAATCCAGACACTGCGCCCACGCAGTACATTCAAAGCGCCTTGTCCCTCTCTGGGAACTCTCGTTTAACTCTCACAGAGCTATAGTTCTCAGCACCCATAAGAACCAGATTTCCCAAGATTCTTGGGCCGGAGGGATGAGGAGAGAGATGTGTGTTTTTTAGATGTACTTTAAATGTGGATCTGGCTGACAGATGGCTGCAGCAATTCTTCACGTGCCTATTTGGGGACGGGGAGGGTCAGTTAAAGGAAAGGTGGATGAGTTCAGAAGCAAAGGTTTGTGGGTTAGCTGCTAGACGGGTGGCAGGGTCGAAGCAGGTAGCGGGGCAAATTTAAGGGAAGGCGCCCGGCAAAAGCGATCTGATTTCAGAGCTATCCGACGTGGGATGGGGGAAGCCGCCTTACTCCCCACCCACTTCTGCACTCTTTGATCCGAGGCATCCTTTCATGGAAGTAATTTTTTTTTTTTTAAAGTCCCTTTGATTTAAAATGAATTGCGCCTCTCCACAAAAAAATAACAATCAGAAATCAAAGTAGCGCTGCTTAGGGTCGCATCCTCTGCAGAGCATCATTCCACACGCAGTGATAACGTTTCCAAAGACATCCGAGGGGAGATTGGAGGAGCAGCCGCAGGAGGAACTCCCTACCGAAGTTGATGCTCTGAAGTGACCGAATTTCGGAATAAATCGTTTAAGAGAGCGAAAGGGAAAGTGCGAGGTGTGGTGAGGGGGGGCTTCTTGCCTCCCCCTTGCAAACTGCAACGGAAGCAATGCGCTTGTTGAACGTCCCCGTCCTCTCCATGGGCGTAGCCAAGAGGGGGAAGGGAGGGGCAGCTGCCCCCCCAATCAATAATAATCAATAAAAATACGTAGCAAACTGAGGTTCTGCCTCCCCTTAAAAAAAGGCCTGGCCCCCCCTAACAGAAATCCTGGCTATGCCCATGCCGCTCGTCCTGCCTGAGCGAGCCCCCCCCCGGGGGGGGCGACGTGGGCTCGGTGCTCCCCCCGGCTCCTTACCTCCGGCCCTCTCCCCCGCCTCCCACCCCCGCTACTTCCCTCCCCCACCATCACCCGCCTTGTGGTATTGATCAGAGTTCGCGGATTGAGGCAAAATAAGCTCTCCCCCCGCTCCCGTCCCGTCGATCAGCCTCGCCTTCGCCGGGGAAAGAGTTAATGGTCCCTGCCGGGCCGCTTGCTTCCACACACCGCGAAGGTAAGTCACAACCAACCCCGCGCGCCGCCTACGTTCAAACCAGGCGAGCGGGTTTTCCCTTGACAGACGGACGGCAAGTCAACGCGACGGCAGCCGACCTAGCAGGTGATCTGGTAGCAGGGAAGCAAGGGGCCGGTTGAATAGGTTCCCTCCCCACCTCCCGCCGTCCAGGAGACAAATATTGGGGGGACCGGGGTCTCCTTCTCCTCCGCCGTTAGCTCCCTAAGGATTTCGGGCCCTCCTCCTCAATTCAGGGCCTCCCCTCCCCGCCAGTTAAGTCTGAACTGCCAAAGGGAACGGAGTACGTTTGGATGCGCTCGTTATCCCTTCCGCTGCCTTCAGGATCTGTCCCGGGTCATTTTTTCCCGGTGCGCCCAGGTGTGCACCTCGGAACCAAGCGCCGCCTCCAAGTGGAAGAGCGTTTCCGAGAAAACTTCGCCAGCAAACTGTCGAGAGAGCACTTTTCTTTTTCCGCGAGAGAGAGAGAGATCCGCGCGGACCAACTCTCTCTCTCTCCCCTTCGACAGGCAAGTTGCTCCTCAGAGAGGAAGAGGAGCGAGAGCCAACGAAGCGCGCGTTCAGTTTGGGGATCTTCGTGAGCGATCGCGGCCGTCGAGAAAGGGGGAGCCGTGGCGGCCCCGTCCGCCCCGTCTCCTCTGCTTCTTCGACAGGCGAAGCCGGATGGCCGGCTTTTTCGGAAGAGGAGGGCGCAGGGTTTCCAAAAGGAAAGGTCCCGGAGAGATGACTCCGAGTGCGCACGCGCCCCGTTTTTCGGGGGGGGGGGGCGGAGAGGGAAGGGAGAGAGGGAAACACCCCCCCCCCCGCCCAGTCCCCGCCCCTCGAAGGCCTGCGGCAGCGTGAATGGGAGACGGAAACGCGCTCTCTTTAATCAATGGGACACGGGGGAGGGAGGAGGGGAGGAGCCGAGGGGGGCCGCCCATTCACTCGCCTGACACCCCGCCCCCTCCTCCTCCCCCCCCCCCGCCTCCTGCCCCCAGATACACACGCTGCCCATGCACCATATAGGCGAGCCTAATGCATTCGCCAGCGCACAGGGAGCAGAGGCTGCGTCTCGGAGGCAGCTGGCACCCAGCGCTAGGGCGAGACACGGATATAAATACAGATACGGAGAAGGCGCTTCCAATCTAAGGGCTTTGCGCCTGGATCGTCCGTCGTCGACACCGGCCGCGTTTTCAGCTTTTGTTTTGTTTGGTTTGGTTTTTCCCCCTCCTCCCTCCTCCCCCAGCCGCCTTCCGGCCCCCACAGGCTCCCTCTAAACTTCAGCCGAGCGGGGCGGGCGGAGGAGCGAGCGGGCAGAGGTGGAGCCGACGGGAACTTGCGGCAAGTTTGCATCGGGATCGGGAGAAAGGAGCCGCTCCGGAGAGCGCTTGGCCGCCGCAAGAAGCGCGATCGCTGGCCGGCGGCGTTGACGCCGCCCGTCGTCTTCCTACTGCGCCCTCGACGGCTGTGAGGAGCTAGTCGTGGCGAGCGCAGTAGGGGTGCTAGCGGCTGAGCAGCCCGGAGGGGAAAATCCAGCCCAGGATCTCGAGGGGAAGGTCGTCAACCTGTTCCAGGAAGAGACCGGCGAGCGAGGATGACGGCCGGAGAGGAAGCGCCTCGCTCCCCGTCCACATAGGAAAGTTGACGGAGAGAGACGGGCGGGCACCGGACAGCCAGGCTGAGGGTCTCTGCGGGAAGCGGACAGCTCCCGTCCCCCTCTCTCTGGCAATCCACATCGACTTTAGATTGGTGCATTGGACTTCAAAGAATAACACTCGTAACTAAGTTTTTTGGCCTGCTCTTACCGTCGGGTTTAAACTTTTCTCGGCGGCCAGTCATGCTGCCGGTGACGACAGTCCGGGGCTCCTTTGCTGTCCTCCAGTCGGCTGCCAAATGCCCCGATTCCCGCCAAGAGTAAACGCCAATCGGACTTGGGTGTTGCAGGGAGCGCTTTGCACCTACTCGAGCTAAGGAGCGGGCCATTGGAGGGCGGGAGGCGTCGGGGAACGGGACCCGAGGAGCAGGAGGAGAACCGACGGCGCGCCTAACCACCGCCAGTTATAGGCCGTGGCAGGGAGACTGCGGCGGGGTTTTGCAGGAGCACGTTTCGGGGTTCGGAGAGAGGGGTCAGGCACCCCCGAATTTGGGCGTCCGGAGCGCAGGAGCCACCATTGATTTCCTGCGGGTGGCTCGCAGCGACGGGCTGGGCGCTGCCGCCGCCGCCGCCGCCGCCGCTGCCGCTGCCGCCGCGGGCATGGCCAAGCCGGTGGACCACGTCAAGCGGCCCATGAACGCCTTCATGGTGTGGTCGCGGGCGCAGCGGCGCAAGATGGCTCAGGAGAATCCCAAGATGCACAACTCAGAGATCTCCAAGCGCCTGGGCGCGGAATGGAAGCTGCTGAGCGAGGCGGAGAAGCGGCCCTTCATCGACGAGGCCAAGCGCCTGCGGGCCATGCACATGAAGGAGCACCCCGATTACAAGTACCGGCCGCGGCGAAAGCCCAAGACGCTGCTCAAGAAGGACAAGTTCGCTTTCCCCGTCGTGCCCTACGGCTTGCCCGACGCCGCCGAGCATCACGCGCACCATCTCGGCCACCACCACCCGGCCCTCAAGGCGGGCGCCCTCCACGGCCACGAAGCCCTGCTGGCCAACCCGGAGAAGGCGGCCGCAGCCGCCGCAGCGGCGGCCGCGCGCGTCTTCTTTCCCCCGACGGCGGCCGCGGCTGCGGCGGCTGCTGCAGCGGCCGCTGCCGGCAGCCCTTACTCTCTGCTCGACCTGGGCTCCAAGATGGCAGCGGAAATCTCCTCGTCGGCGTCTGGAGGTTCGGGCGGAGGAGGCGCGGCGTCGGGGCTGCCCTACGCCTCATCGCTGGCTTACCCGACGGCTGGCGGCGCTTTCCACGCGGCGGCGGCGGCGGCTGCCGCGGCGGCGGCCAGCGGCGGCCACACTCACTCGCACCCGTCCCCGGGTAACCCGGGCTACATGATCCCCTGCAACTGCAGCGCCTGGCCCAGCCCGGGGCTCCAGCCCCCGCTGGCCTACATCCTCCTGCCGGGCATGGGCAAGCCCCAGCTGGACCCCTACCCCGCGGCCTATGCGGCGGCGCTATGACATCCTGCCCCCCACGTTGGACCCCTGTACAGAGGAAGCCTGTGGGGCGCCTGGGGGCTGGACTCCGACGCCGGACTCTAGCCGACGGGACCCTCTTCTTCCCAGCCTGATGTTGCTGCTGTTGCCGCCGCCGCCGCCGCGGTGCCCTCCAGCCATCTGCTCTACGGGGCCGCCGACTGGGGTGTCCGGACGAGAACATTTCGCCTCTCCATCCGTCTTGTCGCCTCCCTCGCCGCCCGTCCATGTCTTCAACCTGTTGCCTTCCCTTCCCCACTCCAGAATCTGCTCGTGCTGCTCCTCTCCTTGGGTTTCCTCGACGGATTTGGAGGGTGATGGGGGAGAGAGAGAGAGGAAAGAGGTCGCGCGTCTCCCGGTGGAGACGCTTCGGGTAGCCCGTTGCCTTTTCTCCTCGACGTCTCTTGGGATTGCCCTTTCCTTTTCTTTTCTCTCTCCTTAACCTCTCCTCCCCGCAAATCCTTCTCTCTCTCTCTCTCTCTCTCTCTCTCTCTCTCTCTCTCTCTCTCTCTCTCCACACCCCCGCTAAATCCTGCCCTGTCCACAGTAGGTCCAGAAAAACGGACCCAAAGCCATCAGCCTTGATTCCACGCTGAACCAAGTGGACGAGGCGCGCACAGCTAACCACCCCGCGAAATAAGCAGAGTTTGATACCTCGCTTTATGAGGAGGAGATCAGGTCACTAAAAGGAGAATCAGTGTGCACTCCCGCTGTTGATTTCCTCCTAGCTCCCCTCCCTTCGCCCTTTCCCTTTTAATGTATACAGCAAAGTTCCCCATGACAACTTTTGTAATTCTGGAGAAGGGACCTGTAAATGTCTACATGCGCGTGGGAGTTTTAGGTGTAAGACTGCTTCGCTGTATTATCTGAGTCACTTTTTAAAAAAATGAGATATAGATATATATATATTGGCTGCGATCCTAAGCATACAGTACCTTGGTAATGGGTCTCGTTGCAATCAATGGGGCTTGTTTCCAAGCAAAACTGTGCAGGAGCTCGAGTGCCATAGACAGCGCCAATCACAGCAAAACAACACTGAGGCGAATTGCAACAGACTGCGAAATCCCTTTTTGGGGGGTTTCGGAGTTCAAACTAAAAATAAAAATCAGACTTCTTGTCTGAGAGATAATTCTAAACTTTCTGTGATGTTGGCGTATCCAAAACTGCTGTGTTTCGAGCGAAGACGTTTGAAATCCGCTCCCTTTCGGACACCTTCTTACGGCAAAACCTGGAGTGCTTCCATGCGATTTGGCCCGACTGGGGAGGTGGGGGAAGGGAGAAAATATTCTTCTTATTCTTCTTTTAAATAAAAGCATACAGGATTCAGTTGCAGGAAATGATTTTGCAGGGCGGGGGCAGTCATTCTGAGCAATCTCTTCCATCATGACCATTTTCGTTTACTTTTGTAATGTGTATATTTGGATTAATGTTTGTGAATCAAGTTGGCTAACCTGTATTTAGTTTCCTTTCCTTTTGTTTTTCGCTTTCTGTAATATAAGGTTTTTGGAGGGGGGGGGGTAAGTTTTTAAGTATTGGTTTTAACATTTGACGTGTATAAATGAGTTTGCTGGTGTGTTCTAATTTAAAATTAGACGTCTAAGCTATATCTGTACATTTAGAATCCGACTTACCACTCTGTTCATTTTGGAACAATGAGTTTAAATAAAAGCCTGAAGCAGGGGAAAGAGAAAATACTCTATTTCTTGTTGAGTTACTTACAAGATTTTAATCTCAATTGCCCTTACCTGCCTAGGCCAGGTGAAGTGTAAGGTATCCTCTAAAGACTTTCTTTGTTTCGCTTTTGAATAGATTGACTAGGAAATCTAAATCAGACCATTGTAAGGTAGAACTAAACCCTGATTTATCACATTTGAAATCGTGAATAGGAAAGTAGGGTCCCCCCCCCTTTAAAAAAAAAAATCCAAGTAGCTCTATTATGTGGGGGATGGGTGGGTGAAGAAAAAGAAACACCATTCATTTGTTGGTTGGATAAGACACACAGGGAACCCTGAACCGGTTTCCGTGTAGTGTTTTCAGAGTAGAAAGTTCTTTGCCTTCTCTGTCTTGTCACTACAAAGGGTTTCTCCGCTTCAAATCTGTGCAATTTGCTAAAAGTATCCTTGGGATATTTCTTATATTGCACACCTTGAGGTCGTCACCTGGCGCTCAGGACATGCCGTCCGGGCCTGTTTGTTTTCAGTCTGAAGCAAATAATTAAAAAAAAAAAAAAGCGAATGGGGAGCCACCCGGTTAAATAAGCTCTTTTAAGGACTATTGATTTCAGTGGCCAACGTTGCATGCCGCCCTGTTAAAAATCAGCGGGCACTTACTTTAACCCCTTAAAAAAAAAACCTTTAAAATTTCATCCAGGTAAGCACATATCAGATCGGTGTGCCCAGCTGCAATTCTTGGCAACTTGAACTTGAAAGTGTTTCTCGCTCCGGTTACTTTCGAGAATCCATCCTCAGGGCTGGGGTGGCACTCGGTTTCCATTGAGCCGGTTTCTTAATTTGTTGAGGAGAGAAAGGAGGATGGAGAAAGGCTCATTGAGCAAGCCTAAAAGGGGGGGGGGCTACTAGTTCACCCAACGGAAGGGGAATCAGCTAGAAATAAAGCCCCCTTCAATCAATTTCAGGTTCCAAATCTATTTTATTAGCTCGGAGGAGTTAGCTCCCTGTTCCAAGGCTGGGCCCAACGTTTGCTTAGGAAGGGATTTCTTCTTGCAACTCCGCTCCTCGCTGGACGAAATTGAGTTTCCTTGTGTGACACCCCCTCCTCGCTGGACGAAATCTCCAGCGCCATTCTTGGCACGGTTGCTTGGAGGCAAGTCCCGCGGAAAAAGCAAGCGGGTCTCTTGCTCCCAAGCCAACGGGCACCGGCGTGCACACTTGCGATTGCTTCCCAAGCGCGTCTTTGACTCGGAAAGAGCTTCAGTGGGACGATCTCAAACGAGTATGCAGAGGACTGGAGCCTTAGTTTTTCGAAATGTAATGTGTGTGTGTGTGTGCGCGCGCGCGCGCGCATTTTGCGGGGTGTGGGTCGGTGGGATTCTGCGTGGAAGGTGGGAAACACGTCCGCGCAAGGATGTCTTTCCTGACCTGACACTGCTCATTAAAGCGATCTTCCTTTGTCGCCACTCCAGCTGTTCCCCCACCCCCCAATATCCTAAGTGAATTCATATGGTTAGGAGCGATTATGCAAAACTAACTCGGACTGTCCAGGGGTAATTAGCCCTGACACGGTTAATTAAATCCCTTTCAGGGCTCGCCATCCTCCACCCCCTCCTTTTGTGGCAGCCCATCATTGCTTCACATGGAACTTCCTGCTGCTCTCTAGAAATCCCAGCCTTAAATCTTCCCTGACCCCCTCTCTGTTCTGTGGACTCTCCTTGGACTCGAGGATCCGGGAGGCACCGCTGGCTTCTTCTTAGGCGCCGTAGGGCCTTATTTGTTAGCTCCTAAGGCCCGTCGAGGGGGTGTTCACCAACGGAGAGCTTATAAAGGGTGGCTCCCCCTCCTCTCCACCCCCAGAAACCCCTTTGCAGTGCACGTGGAAATGGCGTTTCTCGTCCACCTTGGACAAGAACGCAGAACCAGGGGGCAGAAATTGCTCCAGATTAATCAACCTGCCCCAAGATTAATCAATCTTGTCCACTTTTACGGAGATGTAAATCGATTGGCAGGACTGACCGAATAGCAATAATGCACGTTATGATCTTGCGTATGCAACCGTGGTCAACTTTCGACCAACTTTGCCGCCTGAAGCGTCTTAGAAAGGAATAAACAGAAGGGTGAATCGTTTGTTTTCCCCAATAAACGGGATTGTGCGTGGAAATGACGAGTCCCACCAACAATTAGTAAGGCAGCCTTACTGCTAAGTAAATGGTTTTAGTTTTAATTTCTTCGCATTCCTCTCGGGACAGGGACCCTGGCAGTCAACCGTTTTTTGCCCAAGGATCGGTGGCTTTCGCAAGATCAGAATTTCCCCTTGCAAAGTTCAAACGTGCCAAACCTTTCAAAAGAGGAAGCGAACTGGCCCAGGGCTGGCGCAGAGATCAAGCTCTGGTCCTGTTCTTCACCCAAGGGCGGGGGTGATCCCAGCCACCACCGCCTAGTAACTAATTTGCAACGACGTTGTCCATGGTCTCCAAGTATTTGAATAAGTACTTGAAGCAACCATCTCTTAATTGCAGTCTGGGTTAAACAGAGACCGATGAAAGTATGGAATGGCGGTGTGTATATGTTTTTAAAAATGGGCAACTTGTTTCCTAATGGCCCCGTCCCTTTCCTTACTCCCGTACCTCCCGCCCCGCGCCGTGGAAGGAAACCCAGATTTCTCCCGTGCAGGTCACTTCCGACGGAGGCCGAAGATTCCTGGAAAGAATGCAGAGGAGGCGAAGATTCCACCAGAGAACGACAAGAGCGCCAACATTCCACCAGAGAACACCGGAGAGCTCAAGATTCCACCAGGGTCCCTTCGACGACAGGGGTTAGAGACGGAGCGGCGGCTGGCGCGACCGTCGGGGAAGACACCACTTCAGACCTGGAGATCTGGAGGCCCCCAGATGGGACGGAGGAGGCAACGGCCTCTTGGAGGGGGACCCGGGACGGCGCGCGGCACTTTTGCCCGGAATGAGGACGACACCGCCCGTCCCCCCGAGCACCAGTCGCCCCCCCCCGGGCCACTCACTGCTTTAGAAACTTTCCTAATCTCCCCCTCGCCCCTATCCACCCCCCCACTCGGCCCTTCCCTTTCTCTCCTCCCTCCCGGTATCCCTCAAAGGTCACCACTTCCCTTTTCAAAGACTGATATTATTAATTCGCGGACAATTTCCCTCTCCTCCGCAAGCTCCTTTTCCTCTTTCCCCCCTCTTATTCCCCCCACCCCCCCTCTCTCACACACACAAGGGAAATGGGGGCAGGGAGAGAAGGGACCAAATCGAGAAACGCTCTCTTTCTCCCCCCCCTCCCCTTTCTCCTCTTTTTTTTTTGTTCTGCAGTGGGAGCGTTTAGACTGTCGAGGGGTTTTTTTGTGCCAGAACAAAACCAGGGGTTGGGAGGTTCTGTGAGGGTGTTGTTTGTTGAAGTGGAGCTAAGAGAAAGCGGCGGCTTTCTCCTCTTTGTGAAGAAACCAATCAGTGGTATTTGGAAAACTGTTAGCATTGTGCATTTCTTCTGTGCCCATTGTAAAGCAATTCTTTTCACAAGGCTTCTTCTTCTCCTCCTCCTCTTCTTTTCTTTCTTTTTCTTCTTCTCGGGCTTTTTTTCTTCTCTCTCTCTCTCTCTCTTTTTTTAGCCGATCCAGCTGGCCAGACTGAATAGCGGTGCAATTGTGTACACGCTTTGTCCCTCCGGCCCTTCAAGTAGCCCCCTTTGAATAGACTAAGTTGACACTGCATGACAGAGAAACAACATAATAAAAAATACATGAGCCCCTGAATGGGAACAGGCGCATAAATAAATAAAATGGGTGACCAAAACTGGATAAACTGAATGACAAAACGGTGAAAGGGGAACAAAAAGATATTTAACACGCTAGATTAGCATTAGAATGCCATCGACAAGACTGAACAATTGATGAATAGGGTTACCGGCGAAGAAAGAAAGAAACTAAATGCCCTTTGAATAGATTTTTTTTTTTTGCGTGTGTGTGTGTGTGTGTGTGTGTGTGTGTCGAGGGCACTGAATAGAATATGCTTCTTGCAAGACTGAATGAGAAAAGGTAAAAATGAAGCTATGCAAATTGGGGGAGAAGATGGGCGTGCGTGCGTATACGCGGTTATGCATATAGACATGCACACGCATATAAGTACATATACATGTGCGCGCGTATATGTTTGAGAGATGCGCATCTACGCATGCATACGCATATCCTTGCACGCTCACACACTGCACTGGCAGATGCTTACAGCAAGCCGAATTACTGAATATAGATAGCCATATGCGGAGCATAATACAAACATACACCCTAGCTGGGAATATGTACGCACATCTATGCATATTTATTTATATATCACACGCACTTTATTTTTAATTGAATGGGTTTTTTTCCAGCTTTGCGTGTGTGAGAGAGAGGGAGAGGGAGAGAGAGAGAGACCCTTGCAATTTAGGATTTATAAGGTATCGCAGCAATATCCGAGCTTCTTTGCATAGTTTTGGGACCGGAATCAAGTAACTGGATTGATCGTAGCCATTTCCCGAGGCCTAACTCTTTGACGAAGGAGCGGATCTCCACGCACCCATCACTAATCTTTCCCAGACAGGTTAAGTTCCCGCGAACTGACCTCAAATCCCGCCCGGTCCTGAAATTCAGCGAGCGAACCCTGGAGGTTGCTGCTGCTGCCTGCGCGCAAATCACATCTTATTAGCTCTCTGGTTCTCTAGTTATTTATTTCGTTTTTTCGCGTTTGTGGGAAAGATGGTCATGTGGGAAGGATGGCAAGCCCCCGCTTGGGAATGTGAAGTGGTGAGAAACTTTTCGGGAGATGTAGCTAAGGAGAATTAGGACAGAACCCCGAAAAGTTTGCAGAGAGTTTTTGCAGTCTTTTTGTGGGGTGCTGAGGAACAAAACACTGCAGCCTGTGGTCTATCTTGCTCTCTGCTAGAAACTGTGCAGGAGCGGAAAAACCTTTCCGCTGCCTTCTGTGGTCCATAGAAATGACGAGAAAACGTCATTCGGGCATCGTTCCTCCCCTGGCTCTCTTTGTGGTCTGAGCAATATATGGCTGACCCGCGTCGGGATGATGCGTGTGGAGGGCGTGCTTTCTCGAGCTGGTGCGTGTTTGCTGGAAGAGGGTCGGGAACTGGGTCTCAGGGCCTTTTCGCTCCCTCCGATGCTGTGATACCTCCCAGTTCTGCTCCCTCCTGAGGAACCAGATACTATTTGTTTCTTGTTAAAAATAAAAAAGTGCTTTTAACAAGAAACAAATAGTATCTGGTTCCTCAGGAAGGAGGAACCTTCCTTCTTTACAGCCCCAGTAAAGCTGAAGTTTAGTTAAATGTTTCTCGACACGTCTCCTCGAGAGCCTGCTGTTCGCAGCCGCTTTCTGACGTTTTGAAAACCCGCCTAGTTTCCAGCATATAAGAGCGCACCTCTTCTCATGCGAACAGGTGCGTGATGTGCGCGTTGCCTGCAGCGAGCGGGAGCGACCCGTTTTCAACCGGCGAGAGTCTGTTTCGATTTTGCACCGCTGTTGCAGGCGAGGGCCGCTCCTGCCTTGAACCTGGACGTGAGGAAGCCTTCTCCAAGTATAAGCCGCGTTTCTCTGGGGGAGGAGACCCCTCTTTGTGGGCGAGGGGAGGAAAGTGAAGTAGAAACCTAGTCCGATTCAGTCGCACTGAATCCCAATAAACCGAAGTGGAATCGGATTGCAACAGGCATCCATTCCCCAGCCCACCCCGAATAAGTTAATTCGGTGAAAGACGATCACAGGTCGGAGTATGTTTTCTGCACTTAAATCCCCCCCCCCCTCGGCGGTATGCTTTAAACCTTCGTGAAGTATAATGTCATATCATAGACGCACACACGTGTAATTCCATAGGGATTCCTTTTTTATTTTTCTTCTCATTTCGTCCTTTGAAAGAACACCCCCCCCCCATTCATTGAAACTTTCGCATCTACAGACCCTGCGAATTTGCCGGTTGCCTCTGAATACAAGGTTATCCTCTATCACGCGCGCGCACACCGAAAGTGACACTTGTTTGAGAAAATTGACGTCGAGGGTGCCGCGTACAAACACAGTCGCCTCGCTCCTCGGAGTTTCCTCCTTGCGCCTGGCTCTTTCCTTCTTTCCATTTGGAAAAGAGGAGAGCCCTGGGTTGTCATGGAGCCTTTGAAGAATCCCTAACAACAGCCTGAGTTAGCTGTGGGCACAGCAATGTACATAATTTCTTTCCGCCCGCCCCCCCCCTCGGAAGCCCGGAGGATGCAAGTTGGCTTTCGCTGGTTTCAGAAATAAAAAGTGTGCTTCCTGATCTCGATTTGCTTTCCTTCCAGCCGCACCCCCCAGCTCACCTCGCCAGTCCTGAGACTTCTTAGGTGAGTGAAAGGAATGAAGCAGTCATTGTAAACACCTCGTTGCTTTTTCTGAATGTGCTTATTATCATATTAGCAGAGGAGTAAGAGACACATGGCGCATTACTCATCCAGCGCCTCTAGGCAAAGAATTCTCCTATTGAGATCAACCAGTATAACCAGATTTCTTATGGGAAATTACAGAAGGCAGCTTTAAACGCTTCTCCCGGAAAGAGATTGCCAGTCCCCTTTCTCCTCTCTCTCCCCCCCCCAAATCCATCAGCTACAAGCAAAAAAAGTAATTAGCTATTTACAGCTCAAGACTTGGAATTCAGCAAAGAGAAGAAGTGGGGAGAGAGATGGAAATCACTTGGAGCACTCCAGAGGAGAGGGGCGAGGAGTGGCGGGCTGTGATTGGGATCCTGGCCACACTGAATGGAGAACAAGTCCTGTAGAACTCAGTGGAACTTGCGCTGGTGTAAACACACAAAGGGTCATGCTGTGCATATTGCTATGGATGGCATAACATACAGGAATTTAAAAAAAAAATATTGCCGTGTCAGGAAAATGATAGGAATAATGCTGGCCTTTTGAAAAGGTGTGATCAAAGGAGCAGGAGGAGATCTCTGTCCTCTTAGCAATTCCTAAATTCCTTCATGGATTTTCCCTCCCTGTATGGGCATAAGAGAAACTTACATGTGTAGATCATAGATTACGTCCTGGTTCACACATGCATGCATATTACTTGATTACTCTGCAGTTGATTACTGTATAATTTGGGCTGGGTCACACCCACGTTATTCGTAATTTGATGAATGTGAAATTTACAGCCTGTCAGTGTGTAATTGGGCCACCACAGATATAATGGTAGAGATAGCACCTCAAATGCAAAAGCCAACTTTCCAAAGGAGGCAGGTCACATGTTTAGCTGCCGGTCATGCATGAGGCAGACCTTGATGCTGACTGCATCAAAAACACTGGTGTTTAAGTCTTGTTTTATAGGCAATGGGAAACTACATTAAAGTTCCATCTCTGTATCTGTAATGGCCCATTCACACCTGCACGCTATCATGATGCTAAGTGACTGGCAGGTATGTATCAAGGAGCCCTGTAAACTGCATGCATATTGTTCCCCATAAAATGGATGCTAATTGCTTCTGCAAATGTTGGGAAGCTGCAATGGGTTCTGGCCTCTCGGTTGCACACAGGTTTCCTACATGCTATAGCCTCCATGCCATAATCATAAACTTATTGCAATATCTCCATGTAGGAGTTCAATATCATCAGCTTTCCACATACTGCATTGCCATCTCTTTCTCTCCTTTTAATACTTATCATGAAGGGAGAAATGTCTCAAAACAATTATAGTACATCATTATGGTGTCTATATAATAGAAAAATCATTACAGTAATCCTCCAGAGGAGACCAAACTTCAGATGCACACACACTATACAATTAGAGCACATTCAAAGCACATTTCCCCCTCAAAAATTATGGGTGCTACAATTCTCAGCAGCCCTTGACAAAATGCAGTGCCCAGAGTTTTTGGAGGGGTGGGGTGGGGGAATGTGTTTGGGATATGCTTTAAAGGTATCCAGTGGTACCTCAGGTTACATACGCTTCAGGTTACATACGCTTCAGGTTACAGACTCCGCTAACCCAGAAATAGTACCTCGGGTTAAGAACTTTGCTTCAGGATGAGAACAGAAATCATGCTCTGGCAGTGCGGCAGCAGCAGGAGGCCCCCATTAGCTAAAGTGGTGCTTCAGGTTAAGAACAGTTTCAGGTTAAGAATGGACCTCCGGAACGAATTAAGTACTTAACCCAAGGTACCACTGTAATGTGTATGGTGCCTTGCAAATAAAGATGATATTAATCAAATAATGATAATGCAAGAATGTGTGTTTTTCAGTGTGTGACCAGAAAACCATGGTTTACTTTTTTCCCAACACTGTGCCCCATTTTCCAGTCCATTTATGCTGTTCCATGGAATTTAATGGGAGCCTGTTTGCAAAAATCAAGCCCGTTCCCAGCTCTGCATAGCTCCATCCCAAGTTCTGCTTCTTGGTCTCCCTGGACTGTGGTGGAATCTTCATATCCAGGTCTTGTATGTTGAGGTTATCTTAAGACCCATCAGGTTTAATGAGGGTGGGTGGGTGGGAATAAAGCATGCCATCCCTTTTATCTATCCACATTTACTACCCCTAATCAAGACTGTCTACCCCTAACCCAAGACTTACTACCCCTAACCCAATCCTGAAACACACAGCATTAGAAGCAAACTACTGTATCACCTTTACCTTTTTATCACAGTGCATCTGACTGCAGGAGTAATGGCTTAGTGGTGGAACAGAAGGTAGGTTAGAATCTGCTGAGAGAAGGAATTATGAAAAGATAATCTCTGGTAGATCTCTGGGTAATTTGGAGCACATCAGCAAGTGCTTCTGTTCTGATTCTCAACTATTTTACAATGCCAATCACACCACGACTTTTTCTATCTACATTCCACTACTGAAATGAGGAGTGGGATGTGTTTGAAAGGACTGTGAGCTCCATTCAGTTCTGGTACTGAAAAGAATGTCCTAGGCTTAGCATCTGCTCAGAGGCACACTATTCTATAACTCTGATTTTAGATGTGACTCTGTTTGGTAGAAGATCTTGGGGTTCTAGCAAAACACCAAGTCGATCTAGCAAGTCTGCCCACCTCTGTGGTATGCTGCACGGCTTGGTTGCAGGAGGTCCAAATGGGGAGGTCCATTCATGATATCGCAAGTTTAAAAGGGTCTTGGGTAGCATCGCTGGGTAAAGACCTCTGCCTGGAGATCCTGGTCAGCAGGTGCTACCCAGAGCAGGCAGCACATTGGACCAGTGGCGCAAGACAGCTTTGTGTGTTAGAAAGGTTGGAGGACGTTTCTATGTTAATAGGATTCTCTATATACTAACCAACAATTGCATCCTCCTCTCCAAATGCAGTAAACAACTGAAAGGAGATTATAGCCTCAACACAGCATAGAGTTGGGTGCCCTTAAGCCTATTGAAATCAAAGGATTCTAAGTGTATGTAATTCTGTATTGGATTGTGGCCTGCATATTCTGCACCTCCTTCCAAGAAGTCTCTTGTTATGCTAGCTGGCTGCATGATAAATGTGACTGAAATGTTTTGTCCCTTCCTGTAAATTCCTGCCCATGTACATTCACCCCGGGGAAGCAATCCCCTGTGAGCCAGAGAAGACAACTGAGAAGGAGTGAGAAGAAGAGGAAATGAAGCAGGAAAATTTGTCCATCTTTCCCCAGTCCCCACCTGCTTTTGGTTGGTACCAGGACTGTATAGCGTTCCTGTAAGCACGCCCCCTCATAGCTATTTTCTCTCATGTTTATCAAATGCATAATAGGTAAAGTAAGCTTTATAGTGGGCTCGACTCTTTCCCACCCCCTTCAGTGGAGGTTTCCACCTGCTGGGGAGAGCTTTGGGCTCCAGCGATAACAAGATAAAAGGGACAGAGCTGGCATCTGGCTGCTAATTGGACGACAGGCCATCCTGTTTGTACCGTATGACCAAACAGCTTTTGGAAAAAGTGAAACAACAGCAGAAGCAGCATTTGAACCCTCCTATCAGTTTTGCACATTCGCAACATCAGAAACAACCAGGAAAGCCCAGCTCTCTATATCTTTAAACAACAACAACAACAACAACAACAACACAGGGTCAGTAGAAATTGTAGGGAAGAGGAGGCCATAGACAGAAGTGCTAGCTTTTAAAGGAATTTTCAGGAGTGCCAGTGATTTTTGATCAAGCTATTCCCTTGGAAATGTTCCTACATGCTCTCTTGAATTGAAATTTCCTTCGGCTGCCAGTAATGAAATGTGAGAAATTACGATCAATTACTAAGCAAGGGGAATGCAAGGGAAACTTTGGGAGGGGAGGAAAGGAAGACCTGGGAGAGCCAAATAACTGTCAGGTTACATAATCCAGTATTCCTTCATGCTTCTAACAAAGTAAACCCATGAAAATTGTGGCAGTTTTCTCACTGAACCAGGTATATGCAAGATCAGATTTTTAGATTCTACATTAATTTGTCTAGAACAAATGTTAAACTCCATTCTCTGGTTTGGTCTTGAGAACTAATACAATTAATAAGAAATATAGGTAAAGGTAAAGGGACCCCTGACAGTTAAGTCCACTCGTGAATGACTCTGAGGTTGCGGCACTCATCTCGCTATACAGGCCGAGGGAGCCGACGTTTGTCTGCTTCCGCAGACAGTTTTTGCAGGTCATGTGGCCAACATGACTAAACCGCTTCTGGCGCAACGGAACACCATGACGGAAAGCAGAGCACATGGAAACACCGTTAACCCTCCCGCTGCAGTGGTACCTATTTATCTACTTGCACTGCTTACTTTTGAATTGCTAGGTTGCCAGGAGAATAAAAAATATAGAGAACATTAACAAACCACCCAGCAATGTGGACTGTGGTTGGGTTTTTTTGCACACAACTCACTACAGATTAGCTACAGCTTAAAACAGCTTTAATTAGCATTTTGTTCAGAGTAGCTAAAGAATTGCAAAAGGTTGGGTATTTCCTGAACTTATCCAGTGCATATTTGTGGGACTCTTCTCTTAATCTCCTGCTGAGCTTATTTATTCCAGGAATACCCCTCATAGTCACCATAACTGATCAGAATGACTGGTCTATACGTTAAGACTTAAGGTTTAAGTGCTCCTCGGAGGACTGAAAAAGTCATATTTATTTTATCATTTCTAACCTACCTCTCAGAAAAAAAATAAAAATAAAAATGAATGTTCAGGGAAAACGACTTCATACAATCACACGAATGTCTACCTTGGGAGCATTGTACACACTATGACTTACTTCTGAGTAACAT
This sequence comes from Podarcis cretensis, assembly GCF_951804945.1. NCBI lineage: Eukaryota > Metazoa > Chordata > Lepidosauria > Squamata > Lacertidae > Podarcis > Podarcis cretensis. The sequence goes on along the minus strand of NC_137173.1, from coordinate 95,403,701 downwards.
GCAGAGAACTGGGACGCACATGTCCAAGGTGCATAACTAGTTTCTTCTTCCATACTTTCCCCAAGTCTAGTGGATGAGAGTTGACCTATGACCAGTCATCACGTCCCTTTTACGGGCAGAAAGTCAACATGTAAATTCAAAGATTAGGAACTCCGGTTAGGCATTTGGATGTATGCAGACTTTGTCAGATGCCTTTGTCAATTTTTTTTATAATAGTGTTGGTGGACTAGGTTTTTTTAAAAAAATAGTGATGGTGGTAATGAAACCACGACAATATGACATTTTTTTTTTTTTTGATGTGGCAACTGGTCTTATGAATGCTACAATACACTTACACACATTGAGACAGTGATAAACCGCTTGGTTGGAACTTATTCCTAGAACATGATCCTCAGGAAGGTTTACCTGTTATCATTTAGGCATCAGGAAAAGACCATTTTATCTTCTCAAGCTTTTAAATTACTTTCGTCTTGATCTGTGCTGGGTTATTTCTTACGCTGTCTTTAATTGGCCATTTTTAATATACGATGTTTTAATTGCTATTTTATTATGATCAAAATATCTGAAATAAAAAATTATGCCAAGGATATAGATGTCCAAAGTTTGTAGGGATTTCCACAGCCTCAAGCCAATTAGACCCTTGTCTGAGTCCCACCAGCTGCAGTGTCTGTGGCAACCTGGTTGTCCAACTCCCTTGTAATGAGGCTACCCTGGTGCTCATTTTATTACCTTTTAGGCACCAGGGTACAACATTTTTATTCTTCCAGGCATTTGTACTTCAAAACAATGGAATTTTTTGGTTTGCTGTTTTAGTTTGTGTATTATGCTGTTAGTGTTATTTTTAACAAATATTTCTCAATGGTTGTTTGCACATTCCATTGCTTTGTTTTAAATCACATTGTGACCTGCACAGGGATAAATATTTTGATGGGCATTATCTAAATACATGGGCTGAGCAATCCTGTGGTTGAGAATTCACAAGCCCAAATGTATGCCTTTGCAGCAAAACAACCCCAAACCACCCCCAGCTTAGGAAGGGAGGGGTGAAAACAAGAGAAAGGAAGAGGTGGACTTCCCACAACCTGACTTGGAATTGGATCGGCACTTACAAGTGTACCTGGAGAATGTTATGTATATCTGTATGCACACAGATACAAACACAATATTCTGTAAGGCTTTTTAATTGGGTCATTTTAATTTTTTTACACATGCACGATTGCTCTCTGGAACACTCTAAGAATCTGCATGTATTCCAGAAAGCAACCATGTATGTGCAAAAAAAATTATAAAAAAGGGAAAAGGTGGGGAGAAGAATGTTGCTTGGGAATTTAGGGGGCGAGACATTAATTCCTACAGGTAGGTAGCCGTGTTGGTCTGCCGTAGTCGAAACAAAATAGAAAATTCCTTCCAGTAGCACCTTAGAGACCAACTAAGTTTGTTATTGGTATGAGCTTTCGTGTGCATGCACACTTCTTCAGACACACTTCCTACAGTTATGGCAGATAGACACTGATAAATTCAACTCTCCACTCTCAAAACAAAAATATCCGGTAGCAAGATTTTAACTCTGAAGTGGGGTTGGGGTGGGGCAGTGATAACAAAAAATTAAAAATTAAAAAAAAAATATTTTAAAAAAACAACCCCTTCAAGAAACAGTTTTTGAGAATTGACTCAAATATGTTCCATGGAAAACAACAGGATGCTTGGTCATGCTGTATGTTTCACAACAATCAGCAAGAATAAGGGTTTAATGTTAATTAACTTCTGTGCATGTACTTACAAGGCACCTAGTTTTGAGCATCAAATCTGCCGAAACATGACTAAGCATAGTCAGAATCTTCTTTAACTGTTCCAAGCCAGATAAGAACTTCTCAAGGAAATCACACTTAATTCAGAGTGGGACCAGTTTGTATTTTGAACCAAGCAGTTCCAAACTTTGGAACCTCGATCTGCAGAAGTGCTGTACCCTTTGCCAAATATTTAAGCCCTCACAGTTAGCTTTGTCAACATAAATTGATGTATTCAAGAGAAACATACTGCAGGTTGTTCCTAAATGTGGATTTCTAGACCAAGAGTCCCATAAAATAAATAGCTGGAAACAAGGAAATAGTGAGGGCATGTTGTAAAGCTAAGTGCATACATATTCTTTTCCAATGATGAAGCATCACAGAGTACAATCTCCAAGATGCCTCATATCTAGTGATATCTCCTGTATTTCTGCTTTTCAAGGCAACATGTAATTAAAAAACTGAGTGCAGTACCTGGATCAATTTATTTTACTGACTTCTTTACAATTTTATTTTGTCCTGAAGAATTCATGTAAACTTGAGAGTTTTGAAATAAAACTTATCCCTATATTTGAGTATTTTGAAAAGAGAAAGGGGGGAATTTTAAAATCCACACAGGAGTGGAGTCAATTTTTCTTCCTTTACTCTCTATTCCTTTTCAAAAATTCCCCTTTCTTAAAGCTCCCTTTAAAATGCAAAGATAAAATATTATATTCACATTTCCTGGATTACTTTGAAGCAATGTGTGTCTTCTTGCGTTTGGTCACACCAAAATTGCACCAACTCTTGAGCTCATCACAAAATATATTGTAATAGTACCCATAATATTCACCAGAAATAACAATAAGCTATCAGCATCTGATACAATTTGGGCAATACAAGTCTCTAACCAACACTAGATATCTCAAGAGGTCTATATCCCCTCACTCCTCATCAAATAACACATTCAGTTTTGCAATGAATCTACATAAATGTATTTAGGTTCTGGTAGCAGGGTATTGGTCCAAGCAATTTTCGGCATGAACTATATTATGGATTGCAGCTAGATTTCAGTATGGAACTACGCACCGAAGGCAAGCAAGATGGGATTCAAACACAGGGTCTGAAGATTGCAAACAGATCACTTCATTAGCAGACTGGAGAGAGGAATTTCAATTGGCAATTCCACTCTAAAGTGGGGAATTCTAGTTCCTGAATCTATATCTGGTTATGTTCAAGTTACAAGACTCACGGAAATCTCTCAACTGGTTTCTTTGACCACCACATACAAGAAGTAGATGCCACACTTGAGCACTGACTCTTCAGACAGTTGTTGACTGGACAGTTGTTGCTTGACCACATTATGTACCTACTTTGCTGTGACTTCTCTAGGACAACATATATATAATTTCAGAACTGAGGTGGAGGTAGCAGAGGAAGCAGAAAAGTTTAAAGCCTTTGTAATTGCAGAGGCAAAAGCTTGTTATGAAAATAAGTGCTCTGTGAATCCTCTTAATATAAAAAAGGTAAAGGTACCCCTGCCCGTACGGGCCAGTCGTGACAGACTCTGGGGTTGTGCGCCTATCTCACTTAAGAGGCCAGGGGCCAGCGCTGTCCGGAGACACTTCCGGGTCACGTGGCCAGCGTGACATCGCTGCTCTGGCCAGAGCCAGAGCCAGAGCCAGAGCCGCACACGGAAACGCCGTCCCTATTTATCTACTTGCACCCGGAGGTGCTTTCGAACTGCTAGGTTGGCAGGCGCTGGGACCGAGCAGCAGGAGCGCACCCCGCCGCAGGGATTCGAACCGCCGACCTTTCGATCGGCAAGCCCTAGGCGCTGAGGCTTTAACCCACAGCGCCACCTGCGTCCCGCCCTCTTAATATAAGTGGGGCCAAATACAGACCATGTTCTCAGTGCTTCAATATATAATGACTATAGTTAAAACTTTGGTTTTCTGGTAATAAAAGCAGAGGCACTGTTGCCTATGGAAAAGGGATGCATTTATTTTAAATAAAGTAGGATTGTCAACACTCCTATGAAAATTCAGGAGGCAAGACTATTCCTGACATGCAAGTGATGGGAATCAGTTTACCTGCATAACTGCTGTTTTGCCAGGTTGCCGTAGCAAGGCCCCAAAAGCAAACATACAAACTGACATCTAGCACTAAGCAATATAGAAGACCTGCATGTAAAAGAAGCCGATAGAAGGATAACATTTGTTTCACTGATATGACAAGCTTATTCACAGAATATCAAGGACTGTAGCCATGAGCTGAAATTTAACAGATGTGGTGTTGAGAATCAAGGATGCACCCTATGGGCCAACTGGGTTAACTGCCTTTTCTTAAACATGTAATCCAATGCTCAAAGCTTCTACAGCAGATGTCTGGCGAACATTTTCCTGAAATCTTGTATCAGTCTTCCGAGGTGTTTTATTTCATTGCTAAATTGCTCTTAACCTCTAGGATGTTTTTGTTTGTGGTAATGACAATGATCCACTATTATCCTCATACATTCTCCTCTTAATCCTTTTCAAGCTGCCATAATATTGAGGATGCTTAGCCAGTAGTGGCTATAATAGCTTCTATTTCTTTTTTAACAGTGCAATCCTATACATCTTTACTCAAAAGTAAAGACCTAATGTGTCCAGTGACACTTGGCTTAATCCCAGAAAACCATGGTTGGGATTGCAATCTAACAAAACAACACTGTATTTACCTGCAATTAAGTTCTACCATAATCAGTGCAGCTAACCTCCAGATAATGTGAACAGGATTGCAACTGGAGTCTCTGAAATGTTTAAAGTAATCGTAAATGGCAGCGTCACAGTTGACTCTAGTTTAGTTTGTTGAATCTCTGCATATTTCTTGGAAGTGTTGCTTGGTTATCATCTGGTTTATATTGTAAACTGGCACCTTATTTTGTATGATATTTGCATCTTATTTACATTTTGTTACAGTCTGTTTAATTTTTTCACCCAGGAGGGCAATTTTTCTGAGCTAATTTAAACATTTTTATCATCTAAAGTGATAGGCAGTGACCAAAGGGCAGCTTGCAGACTATATCAGAAACCTCAACCAGTTTAGTCTTGCAGCACCTGCCAGCAAACAGAGGGAGTCTCTCACACAGCTGCTATTTTTGTACCACATCCCTGTTAGGTAGGTTCATATTATATACATATTTCAAGGTGAGGGTGCAAGTGGCTTGTTTATAACATCATACTGAGTTTATGGCTGAAGTGAAATTTGAATCTGGGACTTCGTAGCTTGCACTCTTAGGTACCACTCAACACAGTTACCATGTCACAATTAAGCAGTTGTATTTATAATAAAGGGACGCAGGTGGCGCTGTGGGTTAAAGCCTCAGCGCCTAGGACTTGCCGATCGAAAGGTCGGCGGTTCGAATCCCTGCGGCGGGGTGCGCTCCCGCTGCTCGGTCCCAGCGCCTGCCAACCTAGCAGTTCGAAAGCACCTCCGGGTGCAAGTAGATAAATAGGGACCGCTTACCAGCGGGAAGGTAAACGGCGTTTCCGTGTGCGGCTCTGGCTCTGGCTCTGGCCAGAGCAGCGATGTCACGCTGGCCACGTGACCCGGAAGTGTCTCCGGACAGCGCTGGCCCCTGGCCTCTTAAGTGAGATGGGCGCACAACCCCAGAGTCTGTCAAGACTGGCCCGTACGGGCAGGGGTACCTTTACCTTTACCTTTATTTATAATAAAGAAAGAAGACAGACAATGCTTTTCAGGAGGGATGGGGCCTATTCACCATTTGCTGACAGGAAAAAGTTAAGCGGAAGGATAGAGAAAGGAATAAATCTATTTTCCAAAAAATATACAATGTTGTTCACAATTACGGAACATGGTGCCATTTTGTAGTAACATTATTAACCTGAGCTGAGTGCCTACAAGAGGCTTTGTGCTAAATTAGCTGACTTTAGATTTCAAACTTAATTTAAAATAGTATGTACAAATTGTGAGCTATGGAGTGTACTTCTATGTATGTTTGCTCAGAAATAAGTTACACTGTGTTCAATAGGGCTTATTTCCTAATTGGTGTATTTAGTATTGCAGCCACAGGCAAACATACATTATTGCTCTGTTTTAATTCCCAAACCTTGTGACAGTAATACAAGCACTATTGGTGTGAATAGGTCTTGAGTACGCAGTACAATGGTGCTAGCCCTGAAATTAAGATGAATCCACAGGGTTTTTTCTATTTCAGTGCAAATCTTAGTAAGAAACACATACTTTCCATTAAGATTGCCATGAAGTACCATCCCTCCTGCCATCAAATAATTCACAAATAAAATAACAGTATAAATGGGAGAGCTATTCACAAAAGGCCAGAATGATGAGAGTCAACTTGGGGGATACACACAAGCAGAGAAATAATCACACACTCACCCCAAAATGTTCTGCACAAAAAAGGTCAGATGATTGAGGTTTTGTGGTGGAAATCTCCTGTAAATACTTTACAAAAAAGAATTGTGGGGATGAAGCTATTAATTTTAATAGCTATGAACTACAATGTGAAGGGCTTCAGATAATACAGTTATATAGTTTAGCCACATTCCTGCCAATGGTAATTTCACTTTGAGGAGCTTTTCCTCTAACAATCACCCAGTTAGAGAAACACAGTGAAGCTGGCTATTTTTAATTGTAAGATCTGGGCAGGAGCCAGCCTTAAGTATTAAACACGAGACACCATCTAATATGGTTTTTAGGTCACTTTTACTACTGTACTTCATTCAGTGCCTGATACCACATTTTCCCATGTTTTTATCTCTTCTGGGCCTGACACTATTTCATCTGGGCTGTGCATCTTTAACAGGGAATTCAAACTGGCAGTGTGGAGAATTAAGAGATTATCAGCCATCAGATGATAGGCAAGTTGGATTTATGTTTAAACATTACAGTATCGCTGGTTTAAGAAATATATCAAAAGGTACATTTCAATGTGGTTTGAAATGTGATTTGAAAAGATGACCCTAATCTTCTGAGAGTCTGCCTGGACACATGTGCATTTCACTAGATTGTACCTTTTCTCTCCCTCTTCCCTCCACCCTGAGGAATTTAAAGAGATACGCTAAACTGTTACTTAATGCAGCTTTTCTGTACAGGAAGTGTTAAACTACAGCTACTGATAAAAGCAGCTGATAAAGCCCATGAAATATATGCCACTGCTTTGCTAGGAAGCTCCATTTTTTACATGTCTGAAGCTGAAGTAAAGAGCAGGTTGCCTGGAACCAAAACTTCCCATGCTGAAATTGTAAGGGGAAGAGAGATTTGGGATGTAATGAGTATCCTTATCCTCCCTGGTATCTTTTACAACTGCTTTAGATGACTTCCTAATGGTTGCTTTAATACATTTTAATTAGGATGACACTTCCTCATTTTCGAGGATGATATATTAATATTACAGATCATTAACATTGCTAAATGGCTGTAATGGCAAAGAAGTCTTTAATTGTCCCAGTTAGACAGAGACCCACTTTTTCATTTGGCTTTTTTCTTTTCTTCCTTTTTTGCTATTGGTCATACAGAGAATTCAGGAATGACTCCCCAGTCTTTAAAGCATGTAGCAAGAAGCAGCTACACCCTCCTTATTAAATTATGGATAGAAGAAAGACTCTTGTGTAATGCGATTTCTTCTTGAGACTGCATGACAGCTAATATTGTCTTTCTAATATCCACTTCATCAATATCAGAAGTTAGGAAACTTTGGCTCTTGAGCAGAGCTTTCTTTAAAAAAACAATTAGAGCAGACTGTATTTAACATCTGCAAAATACTCATGCTTATATGGAATGAGCTGTTTCATTCTGTTTGCAATGGTTTTAATCTCTTAACTTTAATATATGTCCTCTAGCAGGCTATACTACTTGGATTTCATTTTTAGATCCTTAAGGCTGCATATATCTGTCAAACAGACATAATGAATTTAAAGTGCTAATGCTTAGGAGGCAAGAAAAGAACAACAACATTGAAATATATCCTCGGTTGATTAAATTGCCACCTCCAGCGACTTTACCTCCTTATGTCCAAACTGATTTCCTTTTCTACTTTCCAGGTACTGGATCTAGAAGATGTGGAAGATGTAATTTAATGGTAAAACATGCACAAGTATTTAGACAAGAACATTTTCTTTAAGCATCTTTTTGACTCTGTGTCTATAAGATAGGGCTTCTAACTGACTTGAGGGACTTTCAATTATACTCAACCTCCAGGCTGACTTTAGGCTGAAGGAAGACTTTTGTATACTGGCACCGAAAGATGATTAGGGTTAAAAATATCTGGCATCACACTTCAAATTTCAAACAGCCTATCTCCTTCTTTCTCAGTTTAACTTGCTCTGCTTATTTCATGATTTATTTCATTATACACTATTGGCAGTGTGTGCTGTCCACACCTAATACTGTAACCTATTGTGCCCTACCTCTGTGTGATTTTGTCACCAAAATAAACAATCCTCTTAATGTGAATTTAATTATCACACTTCTTTGGGGTGGGGAAGAAAAGTGTTTACTATCAGATGACTGCTTCACTGGCAGTATGTTTTTGGAACAAGCAATTGCCTTGCTGTGCATCTATAGCTGTGCCAGCATCATCATCATCATCATGCAGTAGCTCATCAAATATAATCTATATAATGTCTTGCTCCTGCTGCCATTGTGAAGTACAGTGCAACTTTTCACATGGTTGTTCCTTATGGCATGGAAAGTGTCCATGCCAATCTGGCCCAGTCTTGTGCTACTTGAGCTGTGTAGAAGAATTAAGTAGTGGGAAGAATTAAGCTGGAGATGGTACTACCTTGCTATGGTAGTAGACTGGATAAAATACTCCGCGGAGGCTGTTACGGTGTGATCAAAATAATATACAGACCAGGCTTTACTCATAATAGTCGAAAGCAGAGAGTATGGGGAATTATACGGGTTAAGGTTATAGAAACATCTTGGTCTGCATAGAATCATGGTATTTGAAGAACACCATGTTCTCTTGTCCTGGAAGGTTTGAAAATATGCCCGTGCAACCACAGCATGCATATATGTGCCAAATAAAAACATGAATATTCAAATAACTTCAGAAACGCAAAGGCACAAATATGAAGGAAATTCTCCCGTACATACACATTTAGTCTACGTAAAAAAGTTTACTCATGCAAATAGCTACACAAACATATTTTGATTTCAGGAATATTAACTTGCACAAGAGAGAGGGAGTGTGTGTAGATAGATAGATGATAGATAGATAGATGATAGATAGATAGATAGATAGATAGATGATAGATAGATAGATAGATAGATAGATAGATAGATAGATAGATAGATGATAGATGATAGATAGATAGATAGATAGATAGATGATAGATAGATGATAGATAGATGATAGATATAGACAGATAGATTGATCGTACCCATTCAGGTAGCTCTACTAACCCATAAGTACATGTAAATGAATAAATTGCTGTTGCATCTAATATATACCATAATTAATCTTACTCTTTCATCTTTCAGGAAATACAGACATAAACATAGTCAGACCTTGCAAGAATGTGCTCGTGTAAATCTTCATGATAATAAAAAATACCCTATCCTTCATATTCTTCTCAAGATAACTCACATCCACACAATCCTGGGGTTGCACAGTTACAAATATTTGTTTCCTTGGCAGTACAAATATGCATGTGGTCAAGATGAACTTGCATATACACCCTACGGAAGCGCTATTGCTTCCTCCAGACACATCAGTGCCCCTTCACCCCAAACACAAATGTGAACAACACACTCTGTTCGCACCAAACATGAATGCTCTTGGTTCATGGCCTGGGCTGCTTTGGTATGAAGGGTGGGATACAAATGACATAGTAAATGGCAATTTCCCTATTCACATGCTCTCATCTTCTTTCATTTTTCTCCAAGCATGGCGTTCACACTTTGAATCCACCCTCACAAAATATGGCCACAGCTCCCTTGAGATGCACATTTCTAGACTTTCCCCGCATTCGGATTGGAGCACACTTTATCATCCCAGAACAACCCCCATCAGCACCCACCTCACACTTATTTACCATTTTATTTCATTTTTTACACTCCTTCCCCACCAAGAAGCTCAAGGTGGCACACATACTTCTGCTTGTACAACAACCCTGTGAGGTAGGCTAGGGGGAGAGCAAATGCAGGGCCCAACATCACCCAGCGAGCTGCGCTGCCATGTGGGGATTCGAACCATTCTCGGGGAGATTTGCCTAGAAATGGCGCTCACTCTGTCCGTAGATACAAACGCATCCCCACAAGGCCTAATACGTGGCCCACCCACTTCTTCCGTTTCCTCAAATAAGCGCCCCATGTTACACTGAAGCACCCTCGCACCCCATCACGCCTCACACCAATGCCCCCATGCTCTCCCATCTCTCCCCGTACCCAGACAACGCCCGGTTGGCAGAGCGCAAGACCCCTTTAACCTCAGGGCCGTGGGTTTGAGCCCCACCTTGTGTGAAAGGTTCCTGCACTGCAAGGCATTGGACTACATGGACTATGCCCTTTTAAAATGTGGTTCTTTTTGGAGTGTGTGTCTGTGTGTGTGTGTGTTATTGGGTTGCTGTTTTTATTTTGATTATATATATCTTGTGGTTTTATATTTTGATTTTGTTTTGTGAACCGCCCTGAGACCTCCAGGTATAGGGCAGTATAAATGCAATGCAATGCAATGCAATGCAATGCAATGCAATGCAATGCAATGCAATGCAATGCAATACAATACAATACAATACAATACAATACAATACAATACAATACAATACAATACAATACGTCAGGGTTTTCCAATCTCAGGTCTCCAGCTATTGCTGGACTATGACTCCCATCATCCCTAGCTAGCAGGATCAGTGGCCGGGGATGATGGGAAGTGTAGTCCAGAAACTGCTGGAGACCCAAATTTGGGAAACCCTTGGGGTCCCTTCCAACCCTACAGTTTTGTGAGGCATCCCTTGGCCCTTCCTCTCAAATGCAAACAGGCTTAAGCCACACATAGTAAGTGGCCATTTCTTCAAGTTTCTCTCTCACACACTCACAAGGCACACTTTTCCTGCACAGCAGTACAGATACACACACGTGTCGATCGATTGAGACAGGGTTCTCTTTTTCTCCCTCTGGAGTCAATATGGCGGCGTTCCCTTGCGAAGTGAGGGGCCATCTTCCCATGAAAAGCCACCTCGCCTACTCTGGAGAAAAGAGTTTTCCCGCCAAAACTCCCCTGCTATGAAGTTCCCTCTCTTTTTTTCCCTTTGGAAAATTTATTTATTTGGTTTTTCAGTTGAAAGTTTTTACAAGCACACGTCTAACATGCAACATGAAAACAAGATTCCAAAGAATATCCTGGACTTCCCTCCTCCCCTTTGTGGGTCCCATTATTAGTCATTTCCGTCTGCATCTTTTATAATAACCCAAAGCATCTTCTTCTTCTTCTTTGAATTTATATACCGCCCTATACCCAGGGTCTCAGGGTGATTTTACATCTCCATTATATCCAAAATTCACCATTAAACTGTTGTTGTTATTGTTGTTGTTTAGTCGTTTAGTCGTGTCCGACTCTTCGTGACCCCCTGGACCAGAGCACGCCAGGCGCTCCTGTCTTCCACTGCCTCCCACAGTTTGGTTAAACTCATGCTGGTAGCTTTGAGAACACTGTCCAACCATCTCGTCTTACATTCCAGGTTCCTATGCAATATTTTTCTTTACAGCATTGGACCTTCCTTTCGCTTTCAGGCATATTCGCAACTGAGTGTCCTTTCGGCTTTGGCCCAGCTGCTTCATCAGCTCTGGAATCTACTTGTACTTGTCCTCCGCTCTTCCTCAGTAGCATGTTGGACGCCTTCCAACCTGAGGGGCTCATCTTCCAGCGTCATAACTTTTATTTGCCTGTTGCCTTTGTCCATGGAGTTTTCTTGGCAGGGATACTGGAGTGGCTTGCCAGTTCCTGCTCCAGGTGGATCACATTTGGTCAAACTCTCCACTATGACCTGTCCATCTTGGGTGGCTCTGCACGGCATAGCTCAAAGCTTCTCTGAGTTCTTCAAGCCCCTTCGCCAAGGCAAGGCAGTGATCCATGAAGGAGACCCATTAAACTACAAGTGTTATTCCAACCCTGCTAACGATTTTAGCTGCTTGCAATGGTTTTTTTTCCAGATAAATTATCAATTTTCCAAATTCCTTATTAAAATGTTGGTCTTCCTGATCAGGAAAATCAGGACGTTTCCTCTCTTTTGCCAGGGGAGGTGTTTACCCTGCCTGTCCCCCCTTGCCCTCAGCCAGGGCCACAAGGGCCAAGCAAGCTCAAGTTTCCCAAAGGCCTGAGGGGGCTCTCTCTCTTTCTTTCCCGCCATTTTGTTCCATGCACGTGCCTTCTTCTCCCTCCTCAGCAGCAGACAGAGCTGAGGGGGGGGGGAAAGGGGGGGACACATATGGGGCTTTTCTTCTTCCTCCATTGCTGCTGCTGGACGGTTGGTGGGGCCTCAGAGGTGCCCACAAGACGACCATGGGAAGGGGATACGACAGATAGATGTATATAGGCATCGCTGGATAAGGAGCTTTCCCTCAGTTTTTCGTTTATTTTATTATTTTTTGAAAAGAAAAGCAAGTGCCCCCAACAGATGAGCAAAGTCCCCACAATTTGAAGTGGGTGGGTGGGGGTTAGGGGGCGATGGGTGTGGGGCAGCATGAGGTAAAAATGAACAGGGGACGGTGAAGTTATTGGGGGGGTAGGGAGAAGCAAATGGAAATGAGTGAGACAAAAAAAAAAGGGAAAAAAGGCAGAGAGAAAAAGAAAAGAGAACAAGAGGGGGGAAAAGAAGTAATATTTTCCTTGATAAAAATGCACAAAAGGGAAGATGAACTTTGTTCTTTTTCTCTTTCTACTCTCCTCTCTCTTTCTGCTTTTCGCCTCGCAGCACGCCAGCCTAAGCTGAGAGCTGTAATGTCATTAAATTGCAAATGCTTTTTCATTTCCGACACACACTGTTTACTTATCTGGCAAAAACATATGTTGGAAGGAATCCGTTAAATTCTGCCCATTGCCTTGGGTAAAAGTGCAATGGAAACGGACCCAGTGAGCGTCTTCTTTCTTCTTCTTTTAGCACTTCCCTTATCTACAAGACTGCTTCGCAGCAAACTGGCTAGTTCAATGAAAAATGAAGATACAGCAGGAGATTAGAGAAGAACAGTGAGCAAAAAATTCCTGGAGAGAGGGTCACTTCATTGCAAATGATTTCACTTCTCTAGATCTGCATAAATTACTATTTTTAAGGCATCTCCAAAGTCTGTATATTTTTCTCACTCTGTCAAACATTTAATTTCACGCCCCGTGTTCTGAATATGCTAAAATGCATATCTCTGATGCACCTTTAAGCCAGAAAAACGAATGCAAAATTGAAGATAAAATGATGTGATTTGCACTACAAGCCTATTACTTGAGGTATTTACATATAGTTTACCTCTGCAGTTCTGAGAATGATTTATTAAAAAAAAAAAAATCGGGATTAAGCTCATATAAATATGTATAAATCTTTGTTTAGAAAATAGATTTTGCAGCTGTTGTGTCAAGAAGTTCTTTAAGATTCTGTGAAGAATTTTCCTTTTAGTGTGCCTTTCTATTTAAAAAACAACAACAAAAAGAAAGAAAAGAATTTGACAACCTTCTTTGGCAGGAAAACACATATTTTTTCCTAATGCCTTGGGGTTTCCCCCCAAAGATTCACTTGAAGTTTCTCCCCCCCTTTTGCCTCTCCCCACCTATTTTCCTAATGCCACTTGGGGCCTTTCTGTCTTATTTGTTTGGACCCTGAAAATAACCGCTACGGTATCTCTCGAATTCAAAGGGAATATTCCGGATTTATAAAAGTAGATCAAACCACTGTGGATTTCTCTTATTCCCACTAAACTATTGTTGTTGCATAGGCCCCAGCTATGGGAAAGAGAGCTCTTCAGATTTAAAAGATTCTTGAAACAGAAGCATCCTTTTTAAAAAGGGATGGGGAGGGTTGCCCACGAATTCCCTTTTATTTTGAAATTGATGCTCCTTTAATCGCCTCCGTTTAGGTGAACAATGCCTTCCAGATCTGGCATCCTTTCACCTGGTGAAATAGAAAATAATGACATTATGACGTATTCACCCTCCTTGTAATAAATCCCATCCCCACCTCCTAATAGTGAGAGTCTAACTCTTCTCTCTGGCCTTTGCTTACAGATATCAAAGCGATGGGAGATGCAAAAGCAAGGCTGAGCCAACATGCTGCCAGTCTCCAAACTAAAACCAGGAAGATGCTTCTGGTTTCCTCTGCTCTGGTGCTTGCTAGCTCAGCTAGCTCTGGGGAACAGGTACTGGAGGAAAAGCAGGTACTTCAAAGGTTACGTTAATGCAATTAAAAAGACGAAAGGACTTTGGCCAGAGACAGATTGTACTGGAGAGAGTGAGAGAGTTTGCTGTTTGCTTACAAAAGCTGCGATTGAGAGCTCTTAAGATGCGCTTGCTTGGAGTTGGCTAATGACCGCTGGGAAGAGGGGAGGGGGGGGGGAAACACCCACAAACTTAACAGTTACTTCCAGAAATTCAATTTAATTTTCTCCCACACACAAAACGGTTTAACAATCCCCCTAGCGGTATTTCTAGTGCTACTGTAAGTACACACAAAAAATTGCACATAAACAAATTCCTACTTGCAAGTGATAGCATGGTTAAAAGATGGAGATTGTATAGGAAGGGTGTGTGTGAGAGAGAGATCATTCATGTTGTGAAATAAGCACAGCTTATGTTGTATATAAACTGCACATGCATATGCCTGTGAAGAGATATAAAAATGTATTTTAACAAATGTTTATACCCTGCACATCTCAGATCAAACACATTGGTATAAACTAATTTGTCGGCATTCTTTATCAAATGGGACAATAAATTAAAAGTAAGCATCCTTTGGATAATTAAATCGTGTCAATCTCTCAGCTGTTAACCATTTCCTGAAACAGGACTGACTATGACCACTGCCTGTTCTCCAGCTAACCAATCCTATAACTAAGATTCAGAGTTCAATGCGACTAACTCCCAGTTAATGAGTATAGTAGGACTGTAGCCTAAATACTATAGATCTGTAAAACGAATATAAAAGCTTTATTGGCTAAAACCCACATTTGATTTTCAAGTTAGCTTTCTTACACTGCAATCAAATATCAGGTTATGTATTTCAGCACAAAGTGTGTGAAACATGTGCTGTCATCATTTGTGAAAATGCAGTAGAAGAACCATTTTACATATTATGCAGAAAGAGTTGTTAAGCTATGGTGGTAGATTACTGGAGCATACCACTTCAGACTCCAGGTGGAGTTCATATTATTGAATGCGTTCCCTATTTAAACAGCAAATAATAATATTAGTTACTGCTACCTCCATCTAATGTGTAGAAGGACTCTAACATATCAGCTCACAAAAGCAAGGAAATATATAAACAATATCTTTTGATTGTTACTGTCTATAGTTGTCTGGCATACGTAGCTGAAATATTATAAATGTATTCATATAAGTTTGTACAATATAAGTGCCAAACTGCATCCCTGTAGTAGCAGTTTATCTGAAACAAATAAAGTTTGTGTGGCCTTCCCATTCCAATGCTATCGTAACCTTACATTTTCCACACACCTGCGATTTCAAAGGTTAAAGGTGGGTTGCTCCTTTTGCTATAAGATTGCATCCTGCATCCTGTCACCTGTTTGCAGTTATTATATAAAATTGCATGCTTTCTTTTATCCATTGTTCATTTCCTCTGCTTTTACATGCACTTAAAAAAGCAACTTTGTGAGCTATCTACATCTTAGCCTTAAATGCTTCAGAGTCATGTTTGGCAAAAATACAAAGGTAGTTTTAAATGGTGTTTGTGGTGGTTTAAGCAAGAGCAGAAGGCAGGCATGACCTGCAGAATTACCTGGTTTGGTTTTCAGACCCCAAAGAAAGAAATTACACATACAGTAGGTGCTGCAATACACTCTTTGTATATTAGGACTGATGCAGGAGTTACACTGGGACAACTTTTGCACTTGTGGAACATCTCCCAACAACCACATTCATGTGACTAATGTAACATATGAGGCAGAGACCTTTGCTCGCTAATGCATGTTAGAGATATTGCTGTGGATGAGGTTCACACGGTTTGGTGCTAGGAAGAATGCCAAGAGAGCTTGGTAAATGCCAAAATCACCTCCATGTAATGTTAAAATTGGTCCTTAGATATGTACCGTATTTTTTGCTCTATAAGACTCACTTTTTCCCTCCTAAAAAGTAAGGGGAAATGTGTGTGCGTCTTATGGAGTGAATGCAGGCTGCGCAGCTATCCCAGAAGCCAGAACAGCAAGAGGGATCACTGCTTTCGCTTCACAGCAAGCCCTCTTGCTGTTCTGGCTTCTGAGATTCAGAATATTTTTTTTCTTGTTTTCCTCCTCCAAAAACTAGGTGCGTCTTGTGGTCTGGTGCGTCTTATAGAGAGAAAAATATGGTAGGTGAAAATGCCTTTTGCCTGACACAATCAATTGATATTCATGATAGCCTTTTGCTCCAGTGGCAAATAATTATGGGCCATTCCACAATATAAGAATCAGACATTTAGTATCATGGCACCAATCCTTTGGAATTCCCTCTCTTAAAATATTAGACAGGCACCATTGCCATTGTCTTTTGGGTGCCTACTGAAGTCCTTCTTCTTTCAATAGGCCTTTTCAGTTGAGCTCTTTCCCAGTCCACATTTGTACTGAGATTGTTTTTAGATGTTTTAATTGTTTTCCTCTAGGCTCCTTTGGCAGGAAGTGTAGGATATAAATTTGAATAATGATAATGGTAATAATTTTCTTGTCTTACATTTATATCCCACCTTTCTTTCCATGTGAAAGTATGTCCAAAGTAAGTGCAGTTCATGGTATAAAAAGTAAACATGCATTTTGTGCATGTTAATGAGACATCGTGTGACTTTTTTAGACAAAGAAGCACAATCTGGTTCTTTTACTCGGGTGGAATCTACACACATAGTAAAAACGCTGTGAAAATGCTTTTAAAAAAATGTTTTGAAAAATACGTTGAATTTGGTATAGCTCACTGTCACCATCTAGTGTTACAACACATTTAAACTGCTCTATTTGCAGCTGTATAGTTGAGTCCCAGGTTGTAATTACTAGCATTTTCACATACACACATCTCTAGTTTTTGGATATCAGAGCAGCAGCTTTCTTGTTCCAGTGAATGACACATTCATATGTGATTGATATAAGAACTTTCAAGATTATTGTTACTTCCATTCATTGTTTTCCTAAACACATAGTCTAAGTTCCACTTTTCTAGCAAATGTTTCCCATTTCTATCTTGATTCCCATTGCAACACACTAAATGGATGGTGTCAAGCACTGTTTTCCTTTGCAGGAAGGAAAACTGTAGTTCTGTAGAGATGATAGAGTTCAGCTCAATTCTACCCGCTTTGCTGTTCACTTCTGACAATATTGCATATGGCAACCAGATCAGGAACTGAGCTTGGACCTGCAGTGGAGCTGTCCAGCAGAATCTAAAGCTGAGTTAGGTAGGCTATGTGGCAACCTTCTTCATTGCTTAGTACTGACAACTAGCAAGCCGGTATTTTATAGAAGACTTGGCAGCAGCACCACATCTTCCTGAACTGCTGCTGCTGCTGCTGCTGCTGTTGTTCAGTCGTTTAGTCATGTCCGAGTCTTCGTGACTCCATGGACCAGAGCACACCAGGCACTCCTGTCTTCCACTGCCTCCCGCAGTTTGGTCAAACTCATGCTGGTAGCTTCGAGAACACTATTCAGTCATCTCATCCTCTGTCGTCCCCTTCTCCTTGTGCCCTCCATCTTTCCCAACATCAGGGTCTTTTCCAGGGAGTCTTCTCTTCTCATGAGGTGGCCAAAGTATTGGAACCTCAGTTTCAGGATCTGTCCTTCCAGTGAGCACTCAGGGCTGATTTCCTTAAGAATGGATAGGTTTGATCTTCTTGCAGTCCATGGGACTCTTAAGAGTCTCCTCCAGCATCATAATTCAAAAGCATCAATTCTTCGGCAATCAGCCTTCTTTATGGTCCAGCACTCACTTCCATACATCACTACTGGGAAAACCTTAGCTTTAGCTATACGGACCTTTGTTGGCAAGGTGATGTCTCTGCTTTTTAAGATGCTGTCTAGGTTTGTCATTGCTTTTCTCCCAAGAAGCAGGTGTCTTTTAATTTTGTAGCTGCTGTCACCATCTGCAGTGATAATGGAGCCCAAAAAAGTAAAATCTCTCACTGCCTCCATTTCTTCCCCTTCTATTTGCCAGGAGGTGATGGGACCAGTGGCCATGATCTTCTAAGTAGGCCCAAATCTAAAACATGTTTGCTTGTTTCCTCCTCCTCCTCCTAAGTAGGGATGAGGGAAGGGAAGTCTTGGGTTGCTGAATGAGCACTGTATCTTCAGTGCCTATTTTTGTATAGGCCTTCCTTGCCTTTGTTCCTGTTGTCACTGGAGTGATGGTATAGAGTCTAGAGCTGTTTGGGAACATTGGGTCCCTAGTGCCCACAACCTCTTGGAGCAGGCGCGATCTGAAATCAGGGCATTTACTCCTTATGGTCCTCGTATGAGGTGCAGCTCTCAGAATGTGCCACCATCAGTGCTCTGCCTGCCCCCACTAGCAATGGAGAGGCAAGAAGAAGCAGCGGTGGCTTCTTGCAAAATTTCACGGAGCTCTTGTGAGATCTTGCTAGAAGCCACCATTGCTTCTCCTTGCTTCTCTGCTGCCGCTGTGGACATCCTGCCTGCCTTCTGCTGCCACAACTGGGGGAAATCAAGGCAGCTTCTGGGGGTTGTGGCAAGATCTATCAGGACTCTTGCAAGATCTTGCCAGAACCTGGAAGTTGCTGCCGCAGCTGCACAGCCCCAATAAGTGAGATTTTGGTGGGGGCAGTGGCACCTTCCCATTTTGCCTCAGGCGGTGAAGCAAGATGCACCAGCCCTGGTGAACACACACAGACCAAAGGCAAATAAAGTTTTTTTTTTTTAAAAAAAATATATTAAAATTTTAAAGGTTACAGAAAGAAAAAGTAAAAATACCACATTAAACAAAAACAAAACAACACATCACAATATAAAAAAACAGAAAAATAAAACCCATTAAACAAAAACAAAAACGCAAAAAAATTTAAAATACATCAGATCTCCTCATTACTAATCTTTCATTAGCTTATTTCCTTGACCTCCCCACACCTCCCTTTTTTGTATTCTAGGTCAATTATCCATTTCAGCAAATCCTTTCCCTCTTTTAAAATTTTTGTCCTGTAAATTGTCTTAATATAATGTACCTTTACTTTTCCTCCTTTCACCAATTAACAGTCAGTTATTCCCAAATCCTTTATATCATTCCTGCTAAAATCATATAATATTATTCCAACATCCTTCTAACAGTTATTAATTTTACAATGTTTCTGTAAATAGTCTTTAAATTTCCTCCAATCTTCCTCCACCGACTCTTCTCCCTGGTCTCGGATTCTGCCAGTCATTTCCGCCAGTTCCATGTAGTCCAGCTTATTTGCATCTGGATGTACCTAGAATTCCATGGGAAACTCATTAGCCCCAAAGTTGCAGCATTTCCTGTTTTCTACCCTGTGGGTAGAAATAACCCACGCAAGACTTTTCATAGCTGCTCTCAATTCCCTTGCATTTTAGATTAAATCCAGCCTCTCTCATACGCTTATCTTACTGCCATTTTATCTGAATATGTTTATTTAAAAGTCACCCACTGACCTCCACTACTCTTGTGCAGCAATTGCTGCCTATCACTCAAATACATATTTGAGCTTTGAGTAGCACCTTCAGTGTATGTTCAGCAGAAAACCTCCTGTGTCTCTGAAAAGTGGTTGCACTGTGTGTACAGCAGGCACTTTTCAAAGTAAAATATATCTTTTCAAATTTTTTTTTAAGTTTCAAAATACCCAAAGCAGTAAAATCATGTAATTGACTAATCACTTGCCAATTTTCCTTTTTTTAATCTAATCTATTTTAATTTTTAACAGTGCCAAAATGCAAATGAAACTGGTATGCTTCCAAGCTGCTTTATTTCTTTTACAGCACAATTTAAGGTATTCACAATTTAGAGAAAACATCCCCCCCCCAAAAAAAATAATAACATTCCCTCTAGTATGCATGAGCGTTGTTTTGCAAGTTTCAGCCTGAAGCAAAGGTTTGTGTTGAGGGAACTGAATAGAGGCCTTTTGTAAATATTGAAACACCTTTGACTGCAATGTATGTTTTCAGCGTATGGATTGAAATTCATAACTCAGTTGTCTTAAAGTGAATCACATGCCCAAGAAATGTTTGTTAAATGACTTACTGTCCTGATTGCCCTTTCAGCTCTACCTACCACATCAAACAAGCCAATAGATGGCCTCCTGAGACTGCCTGTTTGCAGACTTTTCCCTGGTGAGTTTTCTTAGTGTACCGTGAAATACTCATTAACCAGCCTAAACACACTCTTCAGCACTTTATCCTGAAGTGGGAAAACACAATTTAAGTAGGCTGCTTAAATGAACCTTGCCACCATTTTGTTTGTATTCCTTAGTACTCTGTAGAATTCAGGCTGGTTAGCCTAGCGCTTTAAATCAGCCTAGTTCATGCACTGAATACAGCTATCATTGTATGGATTATGTATCTGTCTGTCCAAGAATTCATCCATCCAGAAACATACACACACCACACACACACTTCCAGAAATCACATATGCAGTCGATTGCAATATTTTTAAATTATGTACGGCAGGGATGTCCAACCGGTACATCGCGATCTGGCAACTCTGGGCAATCCACCCACCCCACACATGCTCCTCCCCCCTCCAATGACAATGGGTAGATTACAGCCAGGGTTTTTTTATACTGGGAGTAGATCACAGTCTCTTGGGAGTTGGACATGCCTGGTGTATGGCTTCTCTTGCCTTTCTTGCTCCAGAGAATTTTTTTTTAAAGGGTTTTCACAAGGAGAAGGCAACAATGACATTCTGGTGTGTAGAGGTGACAACCATCTAGAGAACCAATAATAATAATAATAATAATAATAATAATAATAATAATAATTTATTTATACCCCGCCCATCTGGCTGGGCCTCCCCAGCCACTCTGGGCAGCTTCCATAGAAACCAAAAATACAGTAAAATCACACATTAAAAACTTCCCTGAACAGGGCTGCCTTAAGATGTCTTCTGAATGTCAGGTAGTTGTTTATCGCTTTGACATCTGCTGGAAGGGCGTTCCACAGCGCGGGCGCCACTACCGAGAAGGCCCTCTGCCTGATTCCCTGTGGCTTTGCTTCTCGCAATGAGGGAACCGCCAGAAGGCCCTTGGCGCTGGACCTCAGCGTCCGGGCAGAATGATGGGGGTGGAGACGCTCCTTCAGGTATACTGGACCGAGGCCGTTTAGGGCTTTAAAGGTCAGCACCAACACTTTGAGTTGTGCTCGGAAACGTATTGGGAGCTAGTGCAGGTCTTTCAGGATCGGTGTTATATGGTCTCGGCGGCCGCCCCCAGTCACCAAGAATAGGATGGGGAATATCTTGGACCTTCTTATTTGCCCAGGTGTTTCTTGATTGCTCAGTATGTGTAATTGTTAGACGCAAATTATTTCCAGACTGAGGATGACTCCGTTTCCTCACTCTCTTAAGCCTGGGTCCACTGCTACTAATGAGTGGGCAGAACAGTATGCAGAGTGTTATGCAGTTCAGGCCTGACATTCCAAAGGGATTCGATGATTAAATCAACTCACGTTGGTTGATCTCGTTTCCATGCAAGCCTTAATGAGGAAAGATAAGCAAGAAGTGGGGATAGGCATGAACCAACTGACACTTTCCAAATGAGTAGCTTCCTAGAAGTCACAGCGGGCTACGCAGGATCTCCTCACTGTCTCTGGATAAGCACTCTTAAAATGTCCAGATACCATAGCCACCAAACAGTACAGTGGTACCTCAGGTTAAGTACTTAATTCGTTCCAGAGGTCTGTACTTAACCTGAAACTGTTCTTAACCTGAAGCACCACTTTAGCTAATGGGGCCTCCTGCTGCCGCCGCGCCACCGGAGCACAATTCCTGTTCTCATCCTGAAGCAAAGTTCTTAACCTGAAGCACTATTTCTGGGTTAGCGGAGTCTGTAACCTGAAGCGTGTGTAACCTGAAGCGTATGTAACCCGAGGTACCACTGTATGTCCAAAATGGGCAGTGTGTCACCATGAAAGCATTGGGAGCTGCCTGATTTTATTCACAGCTTTTACCTGTAAAAAATAGCTAATATGGAGCTTGGCCACAGAATTCACCACTGAAATAAGGCTACTCGTGCAACGCATCAACAGCTGCATCCGGGAGCTTAATATATACCATGTGAGTGCGAAATATAGGCTTTGGCATTGAAGAAGAAGACGAAGAGTTTGGATTTGATATCCTGCCTTTCACTCCCCTTCAGGAGTCTCAAAGCGGCTAACATTCTCCTTTCCCTTCCCCCCCCCCCCCCACAACAAACACTCTGTGAGGTGAATGGGGCTGAGAGACTTCAAAGAAGTGTGACTAGCCCAAGGTCACCCAGCAGCTGCATGTGGAGGAGCGGAGACGCGAACCTGGTTCCCCAGATTACGAGACTATCGCTCTTAACCACTACACCACACTGGCTCTCATTGAATGCAGCATCATGCATGAGAACAGCAATGCAGACTGCAGACAAGTGATGCTGCCTTGATAATAGAACTCTGGTGGAGCCCACATGCCTCTGAAGAAGGTTGGGGTTCTCCAGTATTTTATAAAGATTATACCATTTTATAAAAGAGAGTCATAATAAAATACTGAAAAAAGCCACTTGGAGGCCTCCACTTCACTCTGCGGAATACTTGGCAGTTGGGCTGACATGGACAACTGCTGCAGAATCAGTTGTGTAATATATTTAAACTTGTTTAAATGCTATTAACTTACATAGCATTTATTTTAATTTCGAACAACTAGACACTTTTTAAGGCAGGAGATTTTGCTAGGAGGCTTAGCAAATGCAGCTGGCCAGATAAAGTGGCAATTTTGCAGCCTTTCAATTTTGTGCCTAGAGTCCTAACACTGTAAATTGGATAGTGCAGGATACGGGAAGAGAGAGAATTTGAAAGAGATTCTGGACAAGTTCTACGCTATTTGGAAAGGAGCATCCAGCAGTGAGTTGCAGGAACAGTCAATCTGAACAGTGGGAACCAGACATTTTAGCGAGAGTTATCAATTAAATTATAAACTAGATTATGTGTACTAATTTACCCTAAGCAGATGAGAGTGGTAGGGGTACTTGCTGCAGGAACAACGCACCTTGAGAAGTCATATATTAAAGGAAAACAGAAACCTTCTTCTACAGTGGTACCTCAGGTTACAAAGACTTTGGTTTACAAACTCCACTAACCTGGAAGTAGTACCTCGGGTTAAGAACTTTGCCCCAGGATGAGAACAGAAATTGCGTGGCAGCAGCGGGAGGCCCCATTAGCTAAAGTGGTACCTCAGGTTAAGAACGGTTTCAGGTTAAGAACAGACCTCCGGAACTAATTAAGTTTGTAACCTGAGATACCACTGTATATGTACTTCATGTCCTCTTCATGTAGCTAATGAACTAAATTTGCTGTCATGAAAGCTGGTATGTCAGAAACAAACTGTGGCCCAGTTGCAGTTCTGGTACTTGTGGTCTGGGTTTAATAGTTCTGTTATGCTGCGTTGTATTATCCCAGGCAATTGCTGGGTTTGGTATAGTTTTGATAAGCGTTGTAAAGGACTTTGCAAAGATTTTTAGTTTTGAAAGGTGATATGTATATTTATTAAATAAAATGAAATAAAATCAGTCTGTGCTTTATTATTTTTTTGTACAAATTAAGTAAAACAAGCAAACCGGCATGCATTTATTGCCGTACAGTGTTATTCTTCTTTTTACAAATCACTGGGAGAGCGAACAACTGTGCAGACTCCATAAGCATGCACACCCCTGCCCCACCCAGTTCTGAATCTTGCTTCAGATTAGAACATTTTATCCAGCATCACCCACACATTTACCGCCTTAAGCACTAGAAACTTCTTCCAATTTTTTTTTTAAAGCTAGGATTCTGGCCCCTTCTGGGCCTGTGATTGCATGAACAGAGAAAGCATAAAAATCAAGGCAAATGGTAGGATGTATGCGTGGCTGAGAGTGAATCAGAGCATGGAGAAGGTCAGTCAGGGCATCAGCGATTCAAAATGGGTATTGATAATGGCCATCATCTTTCAAGACCATACCTTTTGGAGACCTGCAAAGAGAGCTAAATGGTGCCCTGGTGCCTTAGCCGCTAAATGGTGTCTTACACTCTCAGTTTAAGGGGAGGTGCAACCTAATAATAGAATCTAACAAAATATGAGACAAGGGTCAGAGAAGCTGCCTGCAGTTCTGAGATTACTTTTATTGCCATTAGGGCCTGTTCACTTAGAAAATCAGAGTTTCTGTTACATTAGCATCACTTGAAATAGTGTGCATATTAGCAGAACAATAGATTGCTTAATTTCCCCCCCTATTCCCATTCTATTTATAAGACCTTTAAAAAAAGCCACACACCCAATGAATGCTCTCTCCACTAATGTACGATATAGCAAGATTCTTTTTTACTCTTAAACCAAAAAATGTGATAAACTAGAATCCAACAATGTGTTGATCAACTAGCTTCTGAGAGAGCACCCTTTCTGTATCCTGAACCTTTTCTAATTATTAACTATGTTGGCTATGTTTGCACAGGCTTCCACAGCTCCAAATACGCCCACTGGGTGCTGCTCAAAGGGCCACAAAGGATTGTGCTGGTTCTCTAGGCTGCCCTCTTGCGCCGTTGCTGGAATTCTAATGATGGATGGTGTGGCGATCACATAGGGCCCGTGGACGTTTGACGGTCTATTGACCCTGTGCCACCACTGTGATTGCTTTCTTCGCTGCCACCAACCCATTTCTCCTCACGGGTACACACGGAGTCCAGTCAGTTGTTAACGTTAACAAATAATCAAGTTTATTTTTAGGCATGAACAAACTTATGGTTTCAGTTAATTTTTCTTGACAGTTTCTTAATCTTAGTTCCTTAACTGTCCCATGCGTTCCTAACAACTTCAAACTGATTATTCCAACTATCTATCTGACTCCACCTAACAATTCCTCTCACTCACAACTCAACCAACCCACAGACTTTTCCTCCCTCTTCCTTCTCCAACTCTCAACTGACTTTCACACAACTCCCCCTCTAACCCTAACTCCTCCTATCAGTTTCCACTGGCCAATCACATCACACTCATTTCACCCCTTTCCTTATGACCCACCTAGGAGGCAAACGCCACAGATGGGCTGCTGAATCAATGTGTGAAACAACAGAGAACTTCAGAGCACACCCATTTTAAAGAGCAAAGGCCATAGCACTCACAGGGACTTACTGTTTTTAAGGGCCATACTGCCAAGAAGCAAATTTCTACAGGGTAAAACTAGATAGCTAGTAGAAGAAGAGCGCCACAGCCAAAGATTAGAGTTAATGACTGGCCAGTGTGGAAACAGAATCTTTCACAGATGAGCACCCCTTTCTGAAAAACAAGGGGGGGGGGGAGAAAACAATGCAGCTCATGGGAACTGCTTATCAATTGGTCCAAAAAAATGGTGTACGTGGAGAATTAACAATGGTGCTATATGCTGCTGTATGGCATGTATGGGGTGTTGGGGGGGTAGTACCTCTGGTGGGGGACATGCGGTGCTCCTTCTGGGGTAGTGGGGCCAAATTTGGACCCCACCCTGCACTCAGCTCTTACCTGTGGCTTCTGGAAGCTGTCAGCATTCAACAGCGGCCACAGCCTGTGCAACGGCTTTGCCTGGTCGGCGAAACCAGGCAAGGGTAGCCAATAGGTCTTGGTGGATTAGGGACTTCTTCTGCATGTGAAGCGGATTGAGTAGATAAGTCCAATGGTGGAGACAGTTACTGCACATGCTGTAGAGGGAAGTGAGGCAACCTGGGAAGGCATCCCATCGAGGAGAAGGAGAATCGTAAACTTCCACTGCCTTGCGGATATACTCATTTGTGAGAAAGGGGGAAGAAAAGGCTGAGGAGTAAGCCCTACACAAATCTGGAGTGGAGTCCCTAAGACGATTGAATGGCATCCTGTACACCTTTTTCCGGCAATTCCTGCAGCCAAGCTGGTGGCAAACATATTGCTCTGCTTTCCTTTTGAGCGCACCAGTGAGCCTGAGAGCGGGGTCTTGCTGTCTGCCCCGACAGTGGCTTTGGTGCTGCCAAAGCAGCAAAAACAACGTAGGATGCAGCAGTTATGAGTCTTTTCAGCCACAGCACGCACTGCAATTCTCCAGTGGTTTGGCTTCGCACCCAGAGGCGCAGTCCACTGACTTTTGAGACAGATGGATGCTAATAACATGCCGATGGTAGACCATTCATCAGAAGCCCAATCATTACATTCTCCCCTAACTTCAACTCCTGGACTCCACTTTACGAGTAGCAACCGCCTGCTGTTAAAATAATCCAATCTCTAATTTGCCAGCACGTGGACTACTGAAAGCAGAAATCACACTGCACAATTAATATGGGAATTGAAGTATCAGAGTTTCATGCATTTTTTCTAACCAAATGCAACTTTTATCACACAAGATGACAACTCTTGGTGCAAGCCTTGTGTGCATTTTGCGTGAGAGGAAACCCAGATATATGTTCTCTTGTATTATTAAAAGTTTGTGCCAAAACCCACCTTTCCTAATCTGAATATGAGCACAGAGATAAACACAATTTAAGCCGACAACATTTTGATGTGGCTACCAGAGAAATGCAAAAATTAACGTTGCGGTCGTTCTGCTGATGGCAGGAAAGTCTACGATTTCAGTCTTTCCAGCCTCAACCTGCCATTCTTGTCCTGAATTACAAAGAGTAACTAGCGAATCTGTTTAATGAACAACTTTGTCATGTTGCCATTTGCCTTAGTCAGAGGCAAAAATGTGGCACCTATAAACTTAAATGAAATCCCGAGACTGATTCTCAAAGCGGTTTGTAACTGGAAGCTCTATTACCTTTAGCAAGGCTTGTGCCGAAGCAGCGCTTTTGAAGACTAGACTGTCTGATTTTAAAGGCTGCATTCCTAAAATTATGTTCAAGCTTGTACTGTATCAGGATTGCCGCCTCAGGCTCCCCTGACGCTCTCCCCGTACGCTCCTGACCAAGTTCTTTGAGGATAAGTCTGCCATGGTTGTATTCCCCACTGCTGCTAATCCTGGTGTGAAGGGGGAAAGAGAGTGGGGAAGAGGATAAGTGGGAAGCATTAGTTTTGTACGGCCTTCTTCTCCTTTCTTCTGGCAGTTGGCTCAACGCAGTGCGAGTATTGCCTTGGAGCAAGTAGGAAGAGTAAATAAGCATGAATCAATCAGCTTTCATGGCTGGCTTCTGATGATGGTACAAACACAGCCTTGTGTCTGGAACTCAGAAAAAAACTGAAGCGTATTATAAAACTAGCTTCACATTTCCTCCGAGACACCAGTTTACAAGCATGATTTAATAGCACACAACAGAACAGAAATTACTTAACAGGAATGTTTATTTTATATAGCAAAACTCATTCAAATTATTTCAATCTTGAGCAATAAATAGGCACTTCAATAAGAGTATATATTTACAATGGCAGTCTGAATGCTAGGAATCATTTCAGAGTGTGCTTCTACTACAATGGGTGGGAGATGGCAACTACTTAGA
Source organism: Podarcis cretensis (assembly GCF_951804945.1). NCBI lineage: Eukaryota > Metazoa > Chordata > Lepidosauria > Squamata > Lacertidae > Podarcis > Podarcis cretensis. Next base: position 95,376,141 of record NC_137173.1, on the reverse strand, counting down.
ACCCACTGCCAACATGGATTATAACAAATCCAGTGAGTATTTTGTTTTTCAATTATTCATAGAAAATTTAATCCTGATTAAGTATCCTTGGGCAGGAATTCATGGGTAGTTGATGACTGAAACTAACATTTATTTGAAATGCTTCTGTTAATTTAATCTGTGAATATGGCTTAATTATGATTGAATCCTCAATGTAAGAGTAATGAATTATATCAGGATTAAAATTCTAGTGCTGCATCACATATCCCCCCCCTCCAAGTTTAGGAGATGCTAGCCTGCTGTTTTTATAACCTTAACAACGCCAAGTTTTTGTTTTTTAAAAAACAGAACTCAAGTTAGTCCATCACCCTTATGCTCTTGTAACATTTGTCACAAACATGGTGTGTAAAAAGCAATTGGTAATCAAGCTGAAATCTGAACTGCATCCAAATCTCAAGGCAAGGAAGTGTTTTTTCTTTTCGTTTTCAAAAACACAAATAACGAGTGCTACAGTTTGCTGTAAACATTTTACACTGAGTTTCCTGGACCTATTACAATTTTCAAGTCCTTTTAAACTCCTGCACAATTTGCACTGTTTCAAAGCAACTTTAAACCAATATATTATTTTAATTCCAAAAGTGGTCTATGTCAGTGTTTCCCAACCTTGGGCCTCCAGCTGTTTTTGAACTACAATTCCCATCATCCCTGACCACTGGTCTTACTAGCTAGGGATGATGGGAGCTGTAGTCCAAAAACAGCTGGAGGCCCAAGGTTGGGAAACACTGGTCTATGTGATCCATTTATGCTTGCAGTTATGACAATTTGGATCTAGTTCCAACGTAAGATGAGGCAGTTTTTAAGTGAAAACACCGAGGTCAAGAATTTTCTTTGACTTCATCCAAGATGCTTTGTCACAATTTTTGAGAAAATCTGCCTCATACCTGCACTCGTTCAGCTCCTGCAGCAGTGTAATTCTGTATTTTGATTGTTTCGTTTCTCCCAAAAATCCTCTGTGGTGGATTCACTGCTGAAAATAGCTGCACATTTCCAAGTCTTTATTGCACATTTGTCAACGGATCTCCCAGATGCATCTCAGAAATGATGCCGACTTTTATGTCCAGATGCTACAGTAAGTGGCAGTGTTACTGAAGAGAGGGAGGACACTTCCCAATACAGACTATGGGAAACAAAGAGTCGGTACAAGAGGACCATGGAGAACAACTGGCAGAGGATGACGCCTACGGTAATGACCTAAAATATGAAAGGAAAAGAGAAAAAAGAAGAGAGCTTTGTAGGAAGAACAGAATATTCACCTAAAATTTACTGGACCTACCCAGAAATTCAAGTTTAGAAGTTCACCTTGGGAATTGCCAGATCTCTTAAAACACAATTTCATGTAGTCTTTCATGGGATCTCTTAACGCCACAATTCTAAAGCTGCCTGCATACATTATGCACATGAAGGGGCAACACGGGTAGGAAGGGACTGTGCAGTTTCTTCTGGCCCCACCATTCACGTTTTTCAGGCTTTCCTGGATCTTGCACAATTAGAGTTCCAGGATATGAGGAAGTCTACATGCACAGATTTCCCTGCCTCAAGAATCCACACTAATACATGACTGGTGGGGCCAGGGGAACTTGATGTGCTGGGTGAAGGGAAGGGGTCCCACAGCTCCCCTCTATACATGTTGCTCCTTCATGTGGAATGATTGAAGGGGGCTACGGGGGGGGGGGGAAATAGATTCATAAATTCCCATTACTTATCAAAGTTTAACAATCCAAAGTCTTGCATACAATTAAGCCTTCATTCGGTAACTGACTCAAGTTTTAGTTACAGATAGGTGGCCAGCCGTGTTGGTCTGCCATAGTCAAAACAAAAAAATTCCTTCCAGTAGCACCTTAAAGACCAACTAAGTCAGTTCTTGGTATGAGCTTTCGTGTGCATGCACACTTCTTCAGATACCTCAAGTTTTATTATGCTGTATCTACCTACCTTCTCTCGCTGGTAATCTCTTAACATTAGAGATATGGATACAAGACTTGGATGACACAAAAACCACAGAAGACAGCCCTGAAAGAAGAAGGAAGACCACTATCAGCTAAGGAGCATCTCCATCTCCATCATTCAGCCCAGAGACTGAGGTTCTTCTCCGAGGGCCTTCTGGCGGTTCCCTCACTGCGAGAAGTGAGGTTACAGGGAACCAGGCAGAGGGCCTTATTAGTAGTGGTGCCCACCCTGTGGAACGCCCTTCCATCAGATGTCAAGGACATAAACAACTACAGTGGTACCTCAGGTTACAAACGCTTCAGGTTACAGACTCTGCTAACCCAGAAATAGTGCTTCAGGTTAAGAACTTTGCTTCAGGATGAGAACAGAAATCAGGCTCTGGTGGTGCAGCAGCAGCAGGAGGCCCCATTAGCTAAAGTGGTGCTTCAGGTTAAGCACAGTTTCAGGTTAAGTACAGACCTCCGGAGCGAATTAAGTACTTAACCTGAGGTACCACTGTATCTGACTTTTAGAAGACACTTAAAGGCAGCCCTGTTTAGGAAAGTTATCAGCACCAGCATCATCATGTCAGTACTAAAAGTCACTCTGTCCATTAATGGATCTCTAGTTACATATTTTCATTTTCATTTCACACGTTAAAATACGTTCTGTAACTTACCAAGTGCTCTTCTGCATCAAGCCATAGAACATTCTTGATGTGTAACATCATACCTTGCTTAACCAAACCCTATGTATGTATGTACTCAGAAGTGAAGTCTCACTGTGTTCCATGGGGTTTACTTCCAAGTAAGTGCATAGGATTGTAGCCTCAGACTACAATCCTGTATACAATAACTTGTAAATAAGCTCCATTAAGCACAAGAAACATTTGTAAGTACATATGAGATTGCACTGTTTTATTTTCCTCCAAACTAGTCACTGCATTCAATAGCGCTCTGGAAGAATACATTGAGTTTCTATATGATGCACATACCTTTGTGAAAGTGATATAGAATTCTCTTTTCAGTGTGCTTCTCTCAGTTCGGATGATCTGGTAAAGTCCGCAGCCGAGCGACAGAGCTAGGCAAATTCTCAAGCCAATGAGAAGCCCGCCTGCTAAACTTTGGTGTGAGTGGTAACTGTGATGATTTGTATCCTCAAACTGTTCCCAAATTAGCAAAATGCCCTGCAAAAGAACAAGGAACACAATTAGAAGATAGTGTCAGATGGATCTTTCTTCATATAACTTTGTACAGTATAAAAACAAAATATGATGGCCCCACATTGTTAGTCTGGGCACTGGAGAGAGGGAAAGGAGGAACAAAAAGAGTACAATTTGCTGAAAGCCTCTTCAATAAAACTGAGATTCTAGTCAGCAATTGTTTTTTTTTAATACAATCTTTTTAGAATGTGAGGTGGTCAGGGGTGGACAAAAGTTCAAGCACTCTGTTTGGGACTGATGTGGATAATTTTGCCTCAATTACAGGGTCCCAATTCAGTGGCAGATTCCATCTGTTGACAACACCATGCAGGCTTCTATGAGGTGTGACAGGCACTTGCCAAGAGAACTCTGTGAATGGGCTTTTTAGCCTTAGGAGAAGAAATAAACAAGCATTGGTTTAGAAATAATTAGAAGTATGTCGGAGAAGGAAACCTTTCACCTGTGCCCATTTAGCTTGTTTGTTTTAAAAGTAATATAATCTTTCAATATTCCGTATTTCCCCCTGTATAAGACTAGGCTTTTTCCCTAAAGAATAATATCAAAATAGGGGGAATCTTAAACATGGGGGCGTCTATAAGATGGAAAATACGGTACCTGTTTGTGTGTGTGTGTGTGTTTGTGAGAGAGAGAGAGAGATATCACAGAAAAATAAAATGGCGGACAACACTTATCATGGCTGGTGTGCATATAATACAGGTACCAGCTCAGGGCCACATGTTGTAATGGGGTTCTGAAAGGCATATGGCTGAGAGGTGAGAACTGCTTTTTTCTGCTGAATGCCCATCGATATATGAAGCACAGAGGGCCAATGAATGAATGAATGAATGAATGCTTGGAGACATGTCTCTTCGTTCTCTAGACCAGGGTGGATAAATCAAGGCCTAATCCGGTGGCACCCTGAGTTCATACAGGTAATAAGGGGAAACTAGGGAGTTAAAGGGAGAGAACGGAGTGGTAAAAAAAGAAATAAAAGAGAAGCAGTGCCATCCACCTTTGGTGCCAATATGCGGTCTCCCACAGATTACCCTAAGGGTATGAAGCCCTTGACAGAAAAGAGTTTGTTCACCACTGCTCTAGACAATATTCCAAGAAGTATATTTTTTATTTGAATTTGGTAGAGTTGCTGGGGGACGGTGGCAGATCAATTACAGTGAACCCTCTAGTTACGTACCACTCTGGATACATAACTTTCGGGTTATGAACGTGGCAAACCCGTAAGTGTATACTTCTGGGTTTTGCCACGTGCAGAAGCGGCGCCTCTGCCTACGGACTTTTCGGGTTGCGGACGGATCCCTGGAACAAATTTAATTTGTATCCACTGTACTTTGGCAACTAGTAAGCCAATGCTGGTATGAAGAGAAAAACAGTTTGCCTGTGGCAGCGGCAGCAAACATGGTGCCCTCTAGACACTGGGCTACAAATTCCACCATCTCTGACCGTTTGCCATGCGGTCAGGGGCTGATGAGGATTTTAGTCCAGCAACATTTGGGTGGGTGAGTGGGGCAGGCTGGCTTCCCCTGGCTTAAGACAGCAAAGGAAGTTCATGATTAAGAGCAGATTTGAACGTGGGACTTCCCATTTCACACTTTGGGCTGATGCTGTGTATCAGTGTAGCTAAAGGAGAGACTTTGAGTGACCCTGGAAATACTTAGCCCTCAGTAAGGATTTAGAAAATGTACAACCAGGTAATCAGGGCTGCTACTTTTTCAGGAGCTAGGTATTACATTAAATCCTCTGTCAGCCTGCAAGAGCTCTTCTGAAGAGTTTTTCAATCATCTGTATCACTACCATCGACAGCAGCATTTGCAGTCTTTCGGGTTGGAGACCCTTTCACAACATTCCCAAAGGAACATCAGTATAGACAGCCTCTTCTCTTCATGCAGGATCATTATCACATCATATGCTTATTGTTGTTGTTTAGTCGTTTAGTCGTGTCCGGCTCTTCGTGACCCCATGGACCAGAGAACGCCAGGCACTCCTGTCCTCCACTGCCCCCCGCAGCTTGGTCAGACTCATGCTGGTAACCTCGAAAACACTATCCAACCATCTCGTCCTCTGTCGCCCCCTTCTCCTTGTGCCCTCCATCTTTCCCAACATCAGGGTCTTCTCCAGGGAGTCTTCTCTTCTCATGAGGTGGCCAAAGTACTGGAGCCTCAGCTTCACAATCTGTCCTTCCAGTGAGCACTCAGGGCTGATTTCCTTCAGAATGGAGAGGTTTGATCTTCTTGCAGTCCATGGGACTCTCAAGAGTCTCCTCCAGCACCATAATTCAAAAGCATCAATTCTTCGGCGATCAGCCTTCTTTATGGTCCAGCTCTCACTTCCATACATCACTACTGGGAAAACCATAGCTTTAACTATACGGACCTTTGTTGGCAAGCTGACGTCTCTACTTCTCAAGATGCTGTCTAGGCCTGTCATTGCCCTTCTCCCAAGAAGCAGGCGTCTTTTAATTTCGTAATTAATATGCTTATTAATGTTTCTTAATTACCCCCCAAAGCACTTCCACAGTAAATCAAACACCCAGCATGAAAACAGACCTGTGTTACCACGACAGCTATTGCAATGGCTGTGGATGTTGGAGTGGAATCCCACTGGAGAGGTTTACTCTGAGATTTCTTCATTCTCCCTATTGTCCAACCCATGCACAAACTGAGCAGCAGATAGAGCATTTGCACCTGAGAGATTATGTCGCACACTAAGGGGAAGAACATTAATATGATTGAATTGTCTGAATTATGCCACCAAGAAAAACCTCTGTATAAAATGGCCTTTTGCAGGGCTTTACTTCTGCAAAACATACATAAGAGGTCAATTAACATTGTTGTAAACACTTCAATATAACTAGCGGGATAATCTAGCCTAGATAAATAGCATGCATACTGACCAGCACTCTTGCAGTGTACAAATTCATTTAAATTGTGTCCATTGGTGTTCCAATACGAAGCTTCTTGTATACACTGGCTTTTTCCTCAATACAGTGGCGCCTCGCAAGACGAAATTAATCCGTTCCGCGAGTCTCTTCGTCTTGCAGTTTTTTCGTCTTGCGAAGCACGGCTATTAGCGGCTTAGCGGCTATTAGCGGCTTAGCGACTATTAACGGCTTAGCGGCTTTAAGAAAAAGGAAACAAACTCGCAAGACGTTTCGTCTTGCGAAGCAAGCCCATAGGGAAATTCATCTTGCAGAACGACTCAAAAAACGGAAAACTCTTTCATCTTGCGCGTATTTCATCTTGCGAGGCATTCGTCTTGCGAGGGCACACTGTATTTAGAGCCTCTGCTGTACACAATGTCCTCTAGTGGAGGAATGCAATTTTCATAATCTGGACCAGACTTCCCCAACCTCAGGACCCAAGATCTTCATCACCCCCAACAACCGGCCATGATGTTAGGGAAGGTTGGTCCACAGCTTTACTGTGGTTGTCACTTCAACCACATAATGGACAGTGTGCAGGGATAGTCTTGCATGGCTTTTAAATGTATTTTTGGAACGTTTAAACCAGAATCAGATCTATGGAATGCACAAGGAAGAAGGAAAATGCCATAAAAATATTTCTGAAATGAGAAGGGGACAAAATGAAGCAGGACCGTGATTTCATGCTTATGTTTCCCCCCTCCCTCTTGAGAGTCTGTACACGTCATCTATCCAGAGCTGTTCTGTATGTGTCCAGAAAAGCATCTTTTTTTAAAAAAAAAGTCTACGTCACCGGATGCATCCAGTACAGTGGTACCTTGGTTCTCAAACGCCTTGGGTTCTCAAATGCTGAAAACCCAGAAGTAAGTGTTCCGGTTTTCGAACGTATTTCAGAAGCCGAACGTCCGATGGGGTTGTCGGCTATTGTTTCTGGGGAACCTGCACCAATCAGAAGCTGTGCCCTGGTTTTTGAACATTTCAGAAGTCAAATGGACTTTCGGAACAGATTAAGTTGGGTGCTTTTGTTTCTGCCATTTATTTTGCGTTTTTGTTTTTGAGGCTTTTTTGGTTCATTTGTTTTTGTGACTGTGTGGAACCCGGTTCAGCTACTGATTGATTGGTTGTGCGACTGTGGAAATGGATAAAAGCCCCCCATCCAAACAATGACTATCATCAGTGCAGGTAAGAAATTTTTTAAAAACATTTTTTTTTTATCATCTACAATGCTGTCTTATTTAATGGTACAGCACATTGATTATTGCTTTCATTTTATGGATCAATGGTCTTGTTAGATAGTAAAATTCATGATAAACTGCTGTTTTAGGGGCTGCTTTTAAAAGTTTGGAACGGACTAATCTGTTTTGCATTACTTTTTATGGAAAAGTGCGCTTTGGTTTTGGAACATTTTGGTTTTGGAACAGACTTTCAGAACGGATTAAGTTTGAGAACCAAGGTACCACTGTGTTTGCCACACAACAGCAACACAGTCACCTTTTGTACACTGAAGGTCAACAATTGCAATAACTAGGGACAGAAATGTGTTTTTTTCCTTGGCACTTGCAGGAGATACACTGGTTTGCAATTAAGTAAATTTCGCCGCAACAAAAGCATTGGCTGCTCCAATTAACACTCACTGCACAGTCCTCCTGGAAGTACAAGAGCCCCAGGAAACAGCACAGTATTGTAAAAATTGTACCCAACAGATTTTACGCAATATGCTACAAGAAAAATTAAATTAAATTAAATTAAAATCAGCACATGTAAGGGTGGAGTCGTGTTGGCATATCTTGAAATAGTAAAGCTGTCAGGTTTAGCTTTTGCTGCAAGAAATTCAGCGAAGGCGTGCATGACTGTATGGAGACTTGAGTCTAAAACATCTGGGGAAAATGCACACCTCTGTTGTGAGGCAGCAAGAGAAAGAATCTGGAAGTGAGGAAAGGAGCAGTGGCAAATCACAGAGTGGGGTCTAACCTGTGCCACGTCTTTACAGGAATATTTGCACAAGAAACTGTCTGCCTGGAACACCCTAAGGGGGGAAATGAAATTTGTTTAGCTGAAGTGATTTAACTTGTAGTTAAGCTACAATCCTATATTGACTTATATGAATGAAGTTTTACTGATTTCATGGGGCTTAATTTTGAGCAGAATGCTTGAGTGGACTCTAACACTGTTCTAAAAAGCGTAACTATTTTTAATAAATAAGGGTAAAGAGCCCCATTTGCTGCAGGGGCTCCTTCAGACACAGCCGGGAATTGCAACTCTGCGCAAAGACAGTTTTCTAGGTGTGGCTTAAATTTTTTATCTAATATTTTAAACCACTCTGACTTCCCAACAGACTCAGCATTTCATGTTATACAAGATATATTAACATCCAGATAACGTGCTTCCCTAAAACCAACGTCCTCATTTGTGACCAGCTCAAAGAAAGCAAGATGTACTTACACTCTGCAAGGCTTCCCATAAAAGGTGCTCCTACTCCATTTTTAGAGTAACTAAAAAGGAAAACCAGCTTGATAAATTAGCCTATACTAAAGAAATACGCATCATAAAAGCATAAACTAATTGCAAAACACAACCACCACTAATATTATTTTTGGATATTAAAAAAAAATGAAAATAACTTTGTAAAAGCTTTAAGAATACATAACATGAAAATCAGCTGGGTTTGCCTCCAGCTTGTAAATGATAAAGGAAATGGGCAAATCTACTAGCATATAACTATTTTGCATTCCGCACAGAAGCTCCAGAATCCTGCTTTTCTCATATGAATTTCTGTGAAGCAGATTTGACTTCTTAACAGAAGAGGCTACACTAGCGGTGTGCAGTGGCATGCAAATTGGATTGATTTGGAGGTCTCCTGCCTCCCAAAATGCAATGCCAATACCTCCCATCATCCTGAGTTGGATTAGCTGCTGCACATAATGGCCTTTCTCTGCACTGTATTTCCTATTTTTCTTTAGGTCCAAAAGTTTTGCAACAAGTGGAGCTGTCCAAAACGTTGCCTGCAGAACACTGAAAAGCTGGCGATTGTTTTTTGTGGAAGTGCAGCAGAAGAGGACTTTCAAAAACTTAAAAGCTTTTATTTACTTACTTTTTAAAGTGTTTTTTAATTGGAGGGCAAAAGAGCAATACATATATAGAGAGAGAGGGTGAGAAAATGCACTTGATTGAATTTATGTAACTCTTTTTACATAAAGGGGAAATACTGAAACAAAATGTCAATACTATTCTGTTCCGGAGTGGTAAAAAGGTAAAGGGAGCCCTGACCGTTAGGTCCAGTCGTGGCCGGCTCTGGGGTTGCGGCGCTCATCTCGCTTTACTGGCCGAGGGAGCCGGCGTACAGCTTCCGGGTCACGTGGCCAGCATGACTAAGCCGCTTCTGGCAAACCAGAGCAGCGCACGGAAACGCCGTTTACCTTCCCGCCAGAGCTGTTCCTATTTACCTACTTGCACTTTGACGTGCTTTCGAACTGCTAGGTTGGCAGGAGCAGGGACCGAGCAACGGGAGCTCACCCCGTCACGGGGATTCGAACCGCCGACCTTCTGATCAGCAAGCCCTAGGTTCTGTGGTTTAACCCACAGCGCCACCCGCGTCCCCTCCAGAGTGGTAGGCCTCAGTTAAGTTTAAATGCAGCAAATCTAGAGGAACCAACAATGACAATTGATCAATACATCTGAGTTGAAAGGAAGCTGAAGCATACATGTTTAATTACAAGAAAATAAAATTAAGGTGGAAGAACACCTTTAGAACAGCATATTTAGGCTTTATAGTGCAAAGTGACAACAGTTTGTTTCTTCACCTGTTTTCAGCACTGAATTGTATTCCCTACTACAAAACCTAAATGAGCTCTGCTAAATGGTTATTTCCTATCTCACTGTTTTGTACAGAGAACAGTGGATGATCATCTATTGGGGATGGTGTAAATATTAGGAGATAGATGTGTTTCCTACACACCCACGCACCAGTGTTTCCTGCAGCAAATATGTATTACGTAAAGTGTGGGAAACATTCACACCTGTGAACGCATATGGAGACTCTGGCGATTCAGGGTTCCAACATACATTTACATGTTTGTATGTCTTTTATGCTGTTCTAGGAAACAGCAGTGTAATACCGTGGTACCCTGGGCTACAGACGTTTCAGGTTACAGACTCTGCTAACCCAGAAATAGTACCTCGGGTTAAGAACTTAGCTTCAGGATGAGAACAGAAATCGTGCTCCGGTGGCGCGGCAGCAGCAGGAGGCCCCATTAGCTAAAGTGGTGCTTCAGGTTAAGAACAGTTTCAGGTTAAGAACGGACCTCCAGAACGAATTAAGTTCTTAACTCGAGGTACCACTGTATTGCAGTACAGTGGTGCCTCGCAAGACGAAAAGAATCCGTTCCGCGATTCTCTTCGTCTAGCGGTTTTTTCGTCTTGCGAAGCAAGCCCATTGACGGCTTAGCGGATTAGCGCTATTAGCAGCTTTTAGTGGCTTATCGGCTTAGAAAAAGGGGGGGGGGAAACCCGCAGGAACTTGCAAGACATTTTCGTCTTGCGAAGCAAGCCCATAGGAAATTCATTTTGCGAAGCACCTTCAAAACGGAAAACTCTTTCGTCTAGCGAGTTTTCCGTCTTGCGAGGCATTCGTCTTGCGGGGCACCACTGTATATGTAGCAAAAACATTTATTGTGCAAAGCAGGGAGCTGCCCTAAGATACACGTAGCCTACCTTTGCACAGTTGTTCAGGTAATTGTATCAGTGTGCCTGCGAGTTCAAAACCTGCTGTTCCCCTGTGCTGGGCAGACCAGCACCCTGTATTTTGCTCTACCACCCTTGTGTGGTGATTTGCAGAAAGAACATTTCAGATTCAATCTGAAGGGAACAAAGGAACATGGGTAGCAATGACTTCTGGGTCAACTGCAGGCAATGGAGGATGATGGAGGCCACTTACACTGAGCGGCCCGATTGCTGTGAGGAAATGGGAAGGGAGCACGGGCAAAGCACCTTCTCAAAAAAGTCGAAAGGAAAAGTTTGAATTCTGAAGGGTCCAGCAGTGTTAAAGGACGCTCTATAGGAGCTTCCAAAGCTTCGGAGGGAGCAGCTGGAGCTCCAAGATCAAGCACAGATACACGGTGTAATCGAGACCCACAGCAAACTGCCTCAAGAGCTGCCATTGAAGCAGAAATTCTCGAAATAAAAGAAATTTGGGGCAATTTGACAATGTAAATTCCTTCTTGAAACCTGGGAAGGTCACTACCAAAGCAAGACCAGCGATGGGAGACCTGTAGCCCTCCAGATGTTGGACTCCACTCGGCATTTGCTCCAGGCAGAATCACCAATGATCAGGGGTGATCACTGTCAAACAACATCTGGAGAGCCACAAGTTCCCCATCCCTGACACAGACAGCACTAGACGTGGAAGACCAATGATGTTACTTGGTATGGCAGCTTCGTATGCCCAAAGGCGGAGGGTTTAAATTTACCTTGAAAAATGTAGGTAGTTAGCAAAAGCGGAAGCGGCTTGCAAGAGCAGAACAGTCGACAGAACTTTTAACACAGTGTGCATAGGCCCTGCTTTTTTAATCGTCTGCCACAATGTCTGAGCGTATATGCAAGCAGCGACGAAGTATGCCAGAACAAGCAGGAAGAAGAACTCATGGAGGCCTGCAAAGAGAAGAAATACCTTACATAACATTTCTTTAGATATTTAATGTCCAACCCTTAAAAAAAACAAAAAAATACCAGAGCTAAAATAATGACAAAACACAGTAGCAACCTGACCAGATAAAATTTAAATTAAGAACAGAAGTCTCAAAGGGAAACTCAAAAGGGTTTCACCCAGTAAGGATACTACAGAAAATGACTCATCTCTGGTGCGCAAAGATGAGCCTATTGAACAGGGGAAAGAAGTGGTTCCTAAGGTACAGCCAAAACAGGGTTATTATTAATATAGGCCTATATACTGAGTAATTTCAACAGAGACAATTGCTAGCTCAGTTTTTTTTAAAAGGCTGGAAAAAAATTTCTATTAATAAATAGAAGCAAGAAACTACAACTACTGCCGCAGCAGATTGTAAGTACAGTGGTGCCTCGCAAGACGAAATTAATTCGTTCCGCAAGTTTTTTCTTCTTGCGAGTTTTTCGTCTTGCGAAGCGCGGTTTCCCATAGGAATGCATTGAAAATCAATCAATGCATTCCTATGGAGACCGTCCGGGGACAGAGGGGAAGCGCCGCGCGCCTTCCCCTCTGTCCCCGGATCTGTTTAAAGCAAGGGGTGGCGGGGAGAAGATCGCTTCTCCCCGTTGCCGCCCCTTGGTTCAAAAGGGGTCCGGGGACAGAGGGGAAGGCGCGCGCATCTTCCCCTCTGTCCCCGGAGATTGCGGGGCTGGCAACGGGGAGAAGCGATCTTCTCCCCGCCGCCCCTTGCTTCAAAAGAGGTCCGGGGACAGCGGGGAAGACGCGCTGCGCTTCCCCGCTATCCCCAGAGCTTGCGGGGCAAGCTTCGTTTTGCGAAGCAAGCCCATAGGGAGATGCGTCTTGCGAAGCGGCTAAGAAAACGAAAAACTCCTTCGTCTAGCGAGTTTTCCGTCTTCCGAAGCGTTCGTCTTGCGGGGCACCACTGTACTGTGCTCGTATATATACTCACAATACCAGCATAACAACACTGGAAATGCTGGAGTCTTATCAATAATTATATTTGTTACCTGTCTTTCATGTCCCAGAACAGGCTGCATCTAAAAAGATAATACAATACAATTATGCTGATATGCCCTAACCTATGTTGTTGTGTGCTACCTTTCAAGAGCATTGCAACCAATTTATTTCAAAGAACCAATTAAGATGTGACCAAAGAATATTTTGTTCCTTCACCAAAATAACTTAATAGATTTTAAAATAACTGTTAACTATAACACCAATATTTCCAGTGTGATGCTGGTACAATGAATATTGCTTACAAACCTTGGGGACAGATATTGGATTTTCTTGTTTCTGTCTAATAACAAATAATTTGCAGCCTACTTTATTTTTACTAAGCCGGCAACCGTCTCTGTTGAAATTTCTAAGTATATATGCAAACACACGTGCCTTGTCAGAAGTGTCTGAAACTTACTGTGCTTATTGACAAGAATCTAGCCTTTGGGTAAATGTAGCTTCTCTTTGCAGTCATGGAATAGAGCTGACTTTGCAATACAAACATTATACGTTTGCCTTGAGGATATGGCATTTGTGAACAGTGCTCTCAACTCAACAAATCTGTTTATACGAAGACTTCTTTGTTGCTGTTGTAATGTCTTTTGCTAAAGCAGTTGACAAACACTGAGTGACTGAAATGTTTCAAGCACAGCACACACAGAAGTATAGTAAATGCCAGGATAGTAGTATATGCATGTCAGTCACTCCCAGGCTAATGCCACATCCATTGTGAATGGGCATCAAAGCCATGCTTCACACACAAAATATTATTGCTTCCCAAGGGTGTGATTCTCTGAACCCTAGCTTGAAAGCGTCACTGAATTAATGGGATTTACTTCTGCGTAAACATGTGGAGGTTTGCACTATAAAAAGTGCTTCCCATGCACTCATATCTCTATTTTTCCTCACAATACCAAAAAGAGATGTTTGCAGCAAATATTCATAGCGATCGCAGTGTTAGAAGAGGAGGTTCTCAGGTGTCTGTTGGCAGACATACATTTCTGTTCAAATATAATGCTGGACATACTGCAAACACCACTTTTTCATACGGAACAAAGAAGCTTCCACTTTTGCTTTAGACTTGTGGACACAATTGACTCACCGAGATTTTACTATGCCAACATTTGAGAGGCCGTGCAACAGATGTGTGAAACATTCATCTTACCACTAGGTGTCATTGCTGCAACATTTAAAAGGCATAGCCAGTCCACAATGCACTTATTTTCAGTTTTGAATGAATGATGTTCATGTTCTATGGTGTGTAACATGAAGATGAATTAAAGAAACCTGGTCCCTGAATTTCTCAATATTTTATTTTCCTTTTATACTTGTCTGGATTTTTTTTTTTTTCTGTGTAAGAAGTAGTCATTTATCTCTGTTACACTGTAAATTCTTAGCCCATTCAATGAAACCCAAAGAACTTTCTTTAAAGCTGTGTTTGCAGTCAGAACTAAAGTGCCATATATATATTAGCAACTAATGTTAATTATGTAATAATAAAATTGAAGTGGTTGATTCTATTAATATGTTACTGTATCTTCTGAGACATCACAATTAGAATGCACCAAAAATGGAACTAAGTAGATACTTTGGGTAATTGTCCTGGATTGTGGGGAAAAGGTAAAAAAAAGTGGGTGAACACTAATTTATTAGGGCAAATTAAAGTTATCAGACACTTCAAAGTCATCGTTTTATGTTTCCCTCATCCTATAGATAACTGGATAGCAACATCTAATATATGTATACAATTTAATGGGTTATTTTTGCCTGTCACTTCCCCAACCAATTTCCTCCAAAGTCCAGAAGAAACATCTTACCTGATTCCCCTGCACTAAAGTGATCTAAAGGATTCCCTTCCGCATCTGGATTTAGTAACACCATTTCAAATTGAACTTCCTCGGATTCAGAGTCCTCATAATTCACCGCACAGGTAAACTTGTCAACATAAAACACATACCATGTGTCAGGATACGGAATCTGGGACACAGTCAAATTTTGTTCTGTGCTGTTCAGGTGCACTGCAAAAGGAACCAGACTTGAATAAACTCAGAAAGCTTTGGCTTACAGGACATAAAACAAGGCTAGAAAACAAGAAACTTTTCAGGTTAGCTATGGCTAAGGAATGCACAAGCCGGTTTTGCCAGATGCACATGCATCAAGGTGCTTTTTAAGAAACAGATCCATATGATGCATTTGTGTTACATGTTTTAGTGTGCCTGTACCCCTTAAAAACCATACGGTTCAATGCATACACATGTTAAGCAGTTTCATAGAGTCATAGAATTGGAAGAGACCACAAGGGCCATCGAGTCCAACCCCCTGCCAAGCAGGAAACACCATCAGAGCACTCCTGACATATGGTTGTCAAGCCTCTGCTTAAAGACCTCCAAAGGAGGAGACTCCACCACACTCCTTGGCAGTAAATTCCACTGTCGAACAGCTCTTACTGTCAGGAAGTTCTTCCTAATGTTTAGGTGGAATCTTCTTTCTTGTAGTTTGGAACCATTGCTCCGTGTCCGCTTCTCTGGAGCAGCAGAAGACAACCTTTCTCCCTCCTCTGTGACATCCTTTTATATATTTGAACATGGCTATCATATCACCCCTTAACCTCCTCTTCTCCAGGCTAAACATGCCCAGCTCCCTTAGCCGTTCCTCATAAGGCATCGTTTCCAGGCCTTTGACCATTTTAGTTGCCCTCCTCTGGACACGTTCCAGTTTGTCAGTGTCCTTCTTGAACTGTGGTGCCCAGAACTGGACACAGTACTCCGGGTGAGGTCTGACCAGAGCAGAATACAGTGGCACTATTACTTCCCTTGATCTAGATGCTATACTCCTATTGATGCAGCCCAGAATTGTCTTTTTTAGCTGCCGCGTCACACTGTTGGCTCATGTCAAGTTTGTGGTCAACCAAGACTCCTAGATCCTTTTCACATGTACTGCTCTCAAGCCAGGTGTCACCCATGGTTATCTTTCAGTTATCTTTTAATTTCAGTAGGAGGCAGTTAAGCATGTGCATAACTAACTCACTGCAATCAATGGGATATAAAAGTGCTAAGCTGTGCTTAGATTGTGATCATAATATTTGGTCTAGTTCAAATGTTAATTCAGTGGCATGCCTTCAGCCCCAAACCACATTCTCAATTCTCTACTTGTCCATGGTAAAATCTGAACAGGCTGGGCTAAAGGAAAAGGGGGGGGGGGGAATTCAATTATAACTAGACTTGTTCATATAAATACACACATGATACTACAATAATGTTTTTAGTATCTGTTCAATTCAGTTATATAATTATACTATCCTGAGATATAATTTGCACGTCTTTATTTTGATCAATAAAATTAAGAATGATCATGATTAGCACTTCTTTGATAGTAACTGTAACAGGAACTTCAATATTTTGTACATTAAATATTTGTGCTCCACAAATGTTATATTAAGCTTTAGATTCTGAACTGCTGACTTCATTTTCAATGAGTCTGTAATTGGACCATGGTAGTGTATGGGGAGATAGGATGATACAAATGACTTAATTTTCCCAGAAACTAAACAACACTGCACACTTATTCTATGCTAGCTTACTTATGAACTAAATATTAACACTCAAGATATTCAAAGACAAACCGCAATTAAGTGATGAAATTTGTTTTAAACCAGCCGTAAAGAGAGCAGAGCAGTCTACAAGTATTTTGAAGAGATAAAATGTTTGAGATGAGAAGCAAATATTTAGAAAACAAACAGACACTTTGTGTAATGCAATTCTATGCGTATCTACTCTGAAGTAATTGCCACTGAGTTTAGAGGAACTTGCTCCCAGGTATGTGTATATAGGATTGCAGACTTATCGATGTATCTTAAAAACTCAGACATTATGCCAGCAATGAGGAACTTGGGGTCCTCCAGATGTTCTTGGACTACAGCTCTCACCGTCGCTGACAGTTGGTCATGCTAGCTGTGGCTGATGGGAAATAGAGGCCAAAACATCTGGAGGAACGCACCTTCCCTATTGCTGCCCTAAAGCTCTTGGCATAAAAGCAGGGATGGGAAACCTGTAGCCCTCCAGATGCTACTGAACCAGCTCCCATCAGCCCCACCCAGCCAGAATGGTCAAAGGTCAGGGATGACAGCTTTATCTGGAGGGCCATAGGTTTCCTACTCTTGAATGTGAGCATAGTCCAGGGGTGGCCAACACCCAAGAGACTACGATCTACTCACTGAGTTAAAGACTGGCAGTGATCTACCTCCTTTTTGAGGGTTCAGGTCAAAGAAGTTGTTGAGCTTTTTTAGGGGAGCCAAACTTGTTGAGCTTCTTTGGGGGGAGCCAGTGATCTATCAGTGATCTACCACAGATGTCCAGTGATCTACCGGTAGATCACAATCTACCTGTTGGATGTGCCTGGATAGTCTATACCTGTAAGAGTTTGGAGATCTCCGAGAGGAGAATTAATATCAGCTTGGATTCTAACAAGTTCATGGTAGAAAAGTTTCCTCCTCCTAATTGCCCTCTAAATCCCAACCAAAATTGTTTAGGAAGACTCCTGATTTCCTGGAGAGGGGTTTTGGTGGAATAATGGGCTGGGAACTTATCTTAGGATGCAAGCCATTTTTTTCAATAATTACAAAACTTTTTCCCGATGGATTATCATGACAGTTTTGATACTTCCCAGATTAAAAATGGTGGTCACAGAGTGAGCAGGCTGCTTTCTGGATTCAGGAAAGGGCAGCCGACATGCTGTTGCGTGTATTTTGCATGTGCTGAGCTGCTTCTTGCACATGATGCGTTGCTGTGAATATTTTTATGTGATGTGCTATTGCACATGCTTGCTCAGGACACAGTTCAGCCTACTGCTGCATGTGCTTGCACGAGACACACTGCTGCACACATTACTGTGTGAATGTGCTGTGCATTGCTACTGCATGTATATTCCCCCAATATGAAAATTGTGGCTGAAAAACCACAGGAAAGTGCATGTATGAAGGCTAAGTTGCAATCAGGCACAATATATACTGCTTGCATGGCATGGAAGTTAAGTCTAGGTACCTTGGCTTACAATTCCATGCCTTTTGTTTACATGAGCAAAGTTATAAACACCATAACTCTTCTCTTAGTTTTTTCTTCATCCTAAAGCTATTGTTCAACTGATGCATATAATAAGCTATGAACTGACTCAGTATATTCATGACACCCACCGCCCATTTGAACTCACTTATCAGCTGAGCTTTGGACAATCTCTCTTTACAGCTGTAATCCTGGTGGCTTTCTTGCAGCTTTAGCCATTCCTGAGCTTGAAAGAGGTGAAGCTTGGCTTCTTTTCCAACTGCTGTTGCTACATTGTTGATTCTGACATACAGAAGAGCACAATCACCTTGATATTTAAAAAGAAGTCAAAGTCTATTACACAGATAAGGACGGAAATAAAGGAGAAATATTATCTAGATGGCAGAATCGCCTCTTAATGCAAATTGCTGCCAAGTGTTCATTTTCCTACCAATATTTAGGTCAACAAATAGTTGTATTAGATGCCTGCAATTATTTTTCCAGCTTACATCAAGGCACAAAAAAATCCAAACTGAAAATGCTCTACATTGGGCTGCTATATATTTATCTTAAAATAGGATTGTAGAACCTAGATTTATTTGGGGAAGGGCACTTTGGACATTCTGATGTGGGTATAAAAAATGTTTTGGATTGTCTCTGCTGCAGAATGTTATTTATACAGCAAAGTGATTTCAGTTGGCTCAAATCAGACAGCTAAGACCTAGGCTGAGTGACTCAATTACACCCATGTACACACTGGATCTCTATGGAAGCAACCCTATACACAAGACACTGGCATAAAGCAAGCTGGTATAACTTAAACTAGGGTAAAATTACACCAGATCCAGACTCTGTTCAGCAGTGGGGCTGCAGCTGGCTGAGCCTGACTAAGTCTGGCAGAGAAAAAGCAATAGTGTTCAGGCTTAGGATCCAACCTAAGTCTCTGCCCTCTGCCCCTATAGCACCCTTTATTCAGGGCTTACCTTGGGCCTACGATTACTGGGAAAATCTCATAACTCCAAACCAGCAGAAAGGAGATGCGACTAGCAAGGCAATGCTTGTCATCTGATAGCTCAGTCAGTAGAAGAGCATGAAGCACTTTATCTCAGGGTTGTGAAATCGAGCTCCACGTTGAGCAAATAGATTCCTGTATTGCCGGGGGTTGGGCTAGGAGACCCTTGTGATCCCTTCCAACCCTGCGATTCTATGACCCTCCAAAGGGGAAAACAAGAAGCAGTGCCAACAGGAGAAAAACTCCTGCTGCAACAGCACCGTCCTCCCTCTTTGACAGCGAATGCTGTTTGTTAAAAGTGGGGCATGCAAAATTTAATTGCTTACCTAAGATATATAAAAAGGTAAAGGACTCATGGACAGTTAAACCCAGTCAAAGGCAACTATGGGGTTGCAGCGCTCATCTCGCTTTTAGGCCAAGGGAGCTGGCATTTGTCCACAGACAGCTTTCTGGGTCATGCGGCCAGCATGACTAAACCGATTCTGGCACAATGGAACACTGTGACAGAAACCAGAGCGTATGGAAACACCATTTACCTTCCCCGCCACAGCGGTACCTATTTATCTACTTGCACTGGCGTGCTTTTGAACTGCTAGGTTGGCAGGAGCTGGGAGAGAGCAACAGGAGCTCACTCCATGGCGGGATCTGAACCTCCAGCCTTCTGATCGGCAAGCCCAAGAGGCTCAGTGGTTTAGACCACAGTGCCACCCACTTCCCTTTACCTTTACAGTCACTTATATATGCGGGACTAAATGGTCTAAACCACTTAGCCTCTTGGGCTTGCTGATCAGAAGGCAGGAGGTTCGAATCCCTGTGATGGAGTGAGCTCATATTGCTCTGTCCCAGCTCCTGCCAACCTAGCAGTTCGAAAGCACACCAGTGCAAGTAGATAAATAGGTACTGCTGTGTCGGGGAAGGTAAATGGCATTTCCATGCCCTCTGGTTTCCGTCATGGTATCCTGTTGCACCAGAAGCGGTTTATTCATGCTGGCGAGATGAATGCCGCACCCCATACTCACCTCTGACTGGACTTAACCACCCAGAGATCCTTTACCTTACCTATATAGGTGATGATATATATGGCTGCAAGATCAGCTGAGGTCCAGACAGAGCCGTAGCTACAGGGGGAGGTAAAGGGCAGTAGACTTCAGGGTGGGGCGAGTCTCAGAGCCCCCTGGAGTCGGGGCAAACCCTTGCCAAAAGGGCGCATAACGCTTGGAATCCGGCGCAAACAGCAAAAAAGGCCCGGGCACGGGATCCCTCGCATCCCTCCTTCTCCCAACCGAATGCCCTGCTGCACTCCATCCCGAGCTCGGTGCGCATAGGATCGCGCTGCGCAAAGGCGCATAACGCGTGGAAACGCGCGCAAACAAAGAGAAAAGGCCCTGGCACGGGACCCCTCGCATTCCTCCTTCTCCCAACCGAAGGCTCTGCTGCGCTCCATCCCGAGCTCGGTGCGCATAGGATCGCGCTGCGCAAAGGCGCATAACGCGTGGAAACGCGCGCAAACAGCAGAAAAGGCCCTGGCACGGGATCCCTCGCATTCCTCCTTCTCCCAACCGAAGGCCCTGCTGCGCTCCATCCCGAGCAGGGCGCGCATAGGATCGCGCTGCGCAAAGGCGCTGGGCGGGATCCTCCTCCAGGCCGGGCAGCGCCCCGCTTACCGTGGAACTGGAACTGCGCCGCCGCCTGGCCAGCTCCGGCGGCCGCGCTGGAGAAGCCGCCCCGGACCGTCTTGGCCTGCGCCGCCGGGAGCCACGCGCCCCAGCACAGGGTGGCCCAGGCGAGCCACGGAAGCCCCATGGTCGTTCCCTCGGCGGCGGGAGCGGCCGCCTCAGTCACCGCTTTCTCATCCCGGTACCACGTCAACAACCTCACGGGTGGGCGGGCGGGAGCGGGATTGACCGCGCAGCTAACCAATAGCGGTCTTCGGATCGGCGGGGTGGGCGGGGCCAGCCGATAGAGACGGGAATACTTCCGGCCTGCTGCCCGTTTGAATCCCCCACTCCGGCGCGCGGCGGCGGTTGCTAGGGAACGAGCTCTCCAACCGCGTTTGACGAGCCTGTTGCTGGGTGGGTAGGGGGGCGGGGAAACTTCCAAAGAAGGGCAGAGGGTGAGGGAACGCGGCGTCAGAAGCGGCTCGTGACGTCATGGCCGTGGGACACGTCTTAGACAGGATGATTATTGTCATTAAGATGATTACTTATGGAATTTATATACCCCGAGGTCTCAGAGCGGTTCACAGAACAAAATCAGAAGATAAAAGCACCAAATATATAATCAATATTCGTATTTTACTTTATAGTCAGAATCAGAAGAATCTTTTATTTGCATCAGCCACTAAGCAATAGCAATAAAATAAATTGTACTGAAGAGATAATGAGGCATCTAATCATAAGCCTGCATTTTTATTTTATTAAAGCTTATATGTTTAATCAGGGCTTGTATTGTAGCACCCTGCTTGTGGTTAACGCTTAGCTGGAATGAAATATTCAACGCAGCAATAGAGAAATTAAAATAGTAATTTATTTGTCAGACAAATAAATATGAGGCACAGTGGTATATGGTTACCAAGCTCTGGCCTGGCCTCTTGCCATTCTGGCCAGCACTTATATTTCCTTAATCCAGCCCCCTTGCTCCTCCTGTGGCTGCCTCTGTCCAATCAGCCTGGTTGAAATTCCTATTGGCTGTTTGCTAGAACCAATCACAAAAGATACACCCATTTCCTCTTGCCTTTTATGGAAAATAAAAAGCTATATATTCTTCTATCTATAAATGACAAATAAGTAGTAATATATCTTACATGTGTCTCAACAAGGAATCTTAATTACCAGCTCACCTCTTGCCCTCCTTGCCCTATTGCCTTCCAAAACAGATAATTAATCTTGAATTTTTATCTTATGCATATGTCAAAGATTGAGTTCACATCAACATTGAGAGATCTCCTTCATTTGAAGGTTTCTAAACAAAAGGCCTGACAACCATATATCAGGAGCGCTCGATTGGCGTCTTCTGTCTGGCAAGGGGCTTGGCTGGTGCCTGACTTAATTTCAGGATAGTTACAACTCTTACAACTATATGAAATAAGAATCTAGCATTTCTTAAATCCTTTGCATAATTATATTTAAACTAATATATTTAATACATAAACAACCTTTTAAAAGGAAAAGAAATCTTAAAAGGATCTTAGTTTAAGAAAGAAACAGCTTTAGAAAAAGTCTTCCCAGAAAATATTCTCTTTCTGCCAGCTAGATGCTTTTTCACTGCTCTTGACCTTCTTAACCTTAGGAAGAAGATATGGCTCATTTTACTATTTATCCACCCTTAATTTGTAGGGTCAGTGTAACCTTGGCTGTCAGCCTGTAATTCCCTTTTTACGACTTTGAGAATTGTTTTCTGCTATAAATCAGGGGGGCCCCTTGTCTAGGAGTAAAAATATCTCGCCAAGGTTTTTAGGCAACTGGTCTTCTGCCTGGCATGAAACAGAACATTTTTAAACTCATTCTTAAAATACAAGCCCTGATTAAACATATAAGCTTTAATAAAAATGCAAGCTTATGATTAGATGCCTCAGTATTTTAAAATGAGCTTAAAGATTTTCAAATGTTCATGCCAGGCAGAAGAGCAGCTGCCTAAGAACCTTGGCAAAATGTTTTTCTCCTAGACAAGGGGGCCCCCTGATTTATAGCAGAAAACAATTCTCAAAGTCGTAAAAAGGGAATTACAGGCTGAGAGCCAAGGTTACACTGACCCTACAAATTAAGGGTTGATAAATAGTAAAATAAAACCATGTGCCTCCCATTAAACTTGAGCCATATTTTCCTAAGGTTGAAAGGTCAAGAGCAGTGAAAAGCAACTGGTCTGGCTGGCAGAAAGAGCATTTTTGGGAAGTCTTTTCTAAAGCTGTTTCTTTCTTAAACTAAGATCCTTTTAAGATTTCTTTTCCTTTTAAAAGGTTATTTATGTATTAAATATATTAGCTTAAATATAATTATGCAAAGGATTTAAGAAATGCTAGATTCTTATTTCATATAGTTGTAAGAGTTGTAACTATCCTGAAATTAAGTCAGCCACCAGCCTAGCCTCCTGCCAGACAGGAGACGCCATCAAGCACTCCTGATATATGGTTGTCAGGCCTTTTGTTTAGAAACCTTCAAATGAAGGAGATCTCTCAATGTTGATGTGAACTCAAAATCCTTGACATATGTTTAAGATAAAAATTCAAGATTAACCATCTGTTTTGGAAGGCAATAGGGCAAGAAGGGCAAGAGGTGAGCTGGTAATTAAGATTCCTTGTTGAGACACATGTAAGATATATTACTACTTATTTGTCATTTATAGATAGAAGAATACATAGCTTTTTGATTCCCATAAAAGGACAGAAGGAAATGGGTGTATCTTTTGTGATTGGTTCTAGCAAACAGCCAATAGGAATTTTAACCAGGCTGATTGGACAGAGGCAGCCACAGGAGGAGCAAGGGGGCTGGATTAAGGAAATATAAGTGCTGGCCAGAATGGCAGGAGGCCAGGCCAGAGCTTGGTAACCATATACCACTGTGCCTCATATTTATTTGTCTGACAAATAAATTATTATTTTAATTTCTCTATTGCTGTGTTGAATATTTCATTCCAGCTAAGTGTTAACCACAAGCAGGGTGCTACAATAAAAACTATACAAAATATATTTTGCAGGTTTACATCAATAATCAGATAATAGATCTTATTCTAATTGCCTCCGCTAAAAGCCTTTCAGTTTTTGCTGCCACCTGATCATCTTCATCTGCTAAAAAAGTGCTAAAAGAAAGCAATGGTTGAGCGACAATAATAGATGGGTAATAACCTGACTCCTCAAATCTTTATAAATAGTGCAAGCCAGAAGCACATGAGCCACTGACTCAATACTGCCATCTCCACAGAGACGCAACCGTTTTTCCAGTGGAATTTTGAAACTATAGGGAGTCGAACCAACCCCACTAGCCTATTTGCCTAACCTGCTTTGTTTCAGAATTAAAAAGATTTGCAAAGGGTGCCAGGAGACCTCACTGCAACGTACACTCCACATTAGAGTAAATAATTTGCCAGAGTTGACCTTTTCATATATTTCTTTCATGGTTGTGTAATAATGTCCAGTCAGCCAACTTGAGGATATATTGAACGTGTGATCCCAGCCACCTGGAGTCACTGATTAAAGGGAGATCCAAGGGTGGTTTACGGAGTAAAATACAGGGTAATATGAAAATGATATACAGGTGGTACATGACCCCAGTCAAGCTTGCAAAAATCTATCACTTGGCCGATAAATGCTGGAAATGTAAAGAGACTGAAGGTACATTCTTTCACCTTTGGTGGACATGCCCAAGGATTAAGGCTTTCTGGGAGATGATTTATAATGAAATGAAAATGGTATTTAAATATACTCTCTTGAAGAAACCAGAGGCCTTTCTCCTGGGCATGGTCGGCCAATTGGTCCCAAAGAAGGGTAGAACTTTCTTTATGTACGCTACAGCAGCAGCAAGATTACTCATTGGAAAGCATTGGAAGACACAAGATCTACCCACCTTGGAAGAATGGCAGATGCAAGTAATGGACTACATGGAATTGGCGGAAATGACTGGCAGAATCCGAGACCAGGGAGAAGAGTTGGTGGAAGAAGATTGGAAGAAATTTAAAATATATCTACAGAAATATTGTAAAACGATTGAATGTCAGTGACGTTGGAATGAAACGAAGCGGTTCTAGTAATAAGGCAAAATAATAATATGTCAGATTGGATTGATATTAGATGAAAATTTGAAGTTATAATATGTGAGGATAAACAATTAAGGGTAAACTAAGAGGGTATGGATTTGCTGAACAAATTTTTAAATGGAATACAAAAAAGGGAGGTGGGAGGAAGTCATGAAAATAAGTATCATGAAAAAAAGTCTGGTTGAAGAGGAACGCATGCCGCCTTTGCAGTGCCAGCCGCGCTCAAGGCGGTCGACGACAGAAGGAAAAAGCACATCGCTGCCACATAACAGAAAAAATTGAATATTATTTTTTTTGGGGGGGGGGAGAAACAACTTTATTTTATCACGCCCAGTTTTGGAAAGAGAGGAGCGCCCGAGTGCGCATGCTCGCGACACACCCCCCCCCCTTGCGCTACGTTCGCCGAACGCAGAGAAAGGCGCACGTGCAAAGGTCGCTGTAGGTGACAGTAGCAGGCGGAAGTGACGTATGCAGCCGTGGCGGAAGTGATGCGTCGACGGGGAGGAGGAGAGAGAGGCAGGAAGGAAAGGCTCTCCAGCTGTGGGGAGAATGTCTGGGGGGTTGTCCGGGTCCGAGGCTGTCCCGCTCCCCCCGGGCTTCTTCGCCAAGAGGATTTTGGTGACCGGCGGCGCGGGCTTCATGTAAATTCTCGCCTGGGTTGGGGTTTTTTTTTTGGGGGGGGGGGCTTCCAGGCTCCCTAAAAGCCCTCGCGGAAGGAGCAAAAAGCGCATTGAATATGATGGGGTGGGCTTACTCCTGAGTAAAGGTGCCTAGGGTTGTGTGTGTGTTTAAAAAACCAAAAACTTTTGGCCTGCTTTCTCTGCCAGCGTGCCTTTCAAGCAGCCTTGAGAAATTTAGATTGCTTAAGTCAGTGTTTCCCAACCTTGGGCCTCCAGCTGTTTTTGAACTACAATTCCCATCATCCCTTGCCACTGGTCTTGCTAGCTAGGGATGATGGGAATTGTAGTCCAAAAAACAGCTGGAGGCCCAAGGTTGGGAAACACTGGCTTAAGTTACCGGAGTATCACTTCCTTTAAAAAAAAAAAGAAAGCTTGCAAAAATAGGTTTTAGTATAACTCCTCTACCTGGTGAGCTGCAGGGTGGTTCTTTACCTATTAAGATTTCCTTCTCAGAAAATATGGGCCTGGAAAGAGGGAAAGGTTTCTTATGTTTCTTCTTCACCGAAGTTCTTTACAAAGAAAAAACAAAAACTTGCTTGTGTTAAGAAGAAGAGAGGAAAGCAATAGGTTTTAGTATAACTCCTCTACTTGGTTAGCTGCAGGGTAGTTCTTTACCTACTAAGCTTTCCTTCTCTGAAAATATGGGCTTGGAAAGAGAAAAAGGTGTCTTATTTTTCTTCTCCATTGAAGTTCTTTACAAAACAAAAACAAAAACTTGCTTGTGTTTGCTACTTAAGAAAAAGAGAGGAAAGCAATAGGTTTTAGTATAACTCCTCTACTTGGTTAGCTGCAGGGTAGTTCTTTACCTACTAAGCTTTCCTTCTCTGAAAATATGGGCTTGGAAAGAGAAAAAGGTGTCTTATTTTTCTTCTCCATTGAAGTTCTTTAGAAAACAAAAACAAAAACTTGCTTGTGTTTGCTACTTAAGAAGAAGAGAGGAAAGCAATAGGTTTTAGTATAATTCTTCTACCTGGTGAGCTGCAGGGTCATTCTTTACCTACCATTCGTGATTTGGCTTGTGTCCGCTTACAGGGTTGGGTTGGGGTGAATTTGGGGCAAGGGATTAAAGGCTTTAAGCTTTCCTTCTCAGAAAATACGGGTTTGAAAAGAGAGAAAGGTGTCTTATGCTTCTTCTGCATTGACATTCATTCATGAGGACCATGTCATGTTTTCCATGACTGTAAAAATAAAGAAATCCTAATATGTGTGACTGGAAAGGGTGTCACTTATTTCTTAATGCCCCTAATAAAGGGGTGAGAAGTTCAAACTATTTGGAGGTGGGTAGGTAAGTTGCTTATTTGCCAGAAGCTTTTTATGTTTTTGTTTCTTAAAGAAAACCACAGTTGCTTCTTAAAGAAAACAATATTTTGGATTATTCTGAAAAAAGTTTACAAACAAATATTCTAAGAGCTCCGCAAGTGAATATATTTTCCACTGAGATTTGCTTTTCTGTTCAGGCTTATTTCTTGAGAGACAGTTCGTGAGACATTGCCACAAGACTCTTTTGCCAGTCTTAGTGACAGAAAAAGCAATCTGACCATAGCAGCAGAAACAAGGGAGCAGCATGGGACTGGTACATGTGTGTATGTGTTTTGGAAACGTATCTGAAATCAATGCAGTTTGAATTTGAAATATGTTGATTTTTTTTGTTTTTTCTTCAAAACCTGCAGTGCATCTCATGTAGTAGTTTCCCTCGTAGAGAAGCATCCAAACTATATGATTATTAATCTTGATAAGGTAAGACTCTTTTGCTTAAATAAACATAAATTAGCAAACCAACATATACTTGACAGGCAATCAGTGACTGCATGCAAGATTTCAGGTCTTGATTTTAAAGTAAGCCATTACCATGGAACTCATAAGCATGTGCTGCCATGGTGAATTTTGATCCGGAAAGCCAGTCTTACAAAATACTCTATTTACTTAGCTCTGGAGATAAAGAACAGTAAATGATATTTGAATGTTTGCAGCTATGCCACTTTAATCCAAATAGCCATGCTCTAAGGGAGAAATCCCATTCAGAAGAAGCTGATGAGCTAGTGTAAATTAAGGTGGCCTAAGGTTACACTAGATCCAAACCCTGTTCAGCAGTTGCTTTGTTGCTATAATATAATAAAAATATTCATTCAAACCTCCTCAATATACTTCCTTGTTCTTATATAAATTGAAGGATCACTGAGTATAGGTTACAGATACCACTTAAGGTTTCTTCATATGATACATATTATACCCGGTAACAGATTCTAAGAGATGAAGCTCAGTGCATTGTCATTAATGAAGAAAAAAAACCTTAACCTTCACAGCTTGTTGTTACTGACTTCCACACTGTTTCTTTTTGTAATCCTGGCTTTTGGTCTTCTCATTGACCAGTTCTGTGTTTCTTGCACATTTATCCATGTAAATAAAAAATTAAACTCTTCCTTGGAAGTGTTTATAATGAAAATATGGTCTCTATATCTCCTTCAGATATTAACTCTGCAGACCAAGGAGTTGTCATTAAACACATATTTGCTTTCATTATACTTTCTCTCTCTTAAGACTTCATTTTCTTGACATTATTTTTGTAATTGGAATGTGGATGTGATGATTTTCATTTATTTTGTACTAAGACACACCTGAGTTTAATTAAAAGGGTTGATTTGTATGAGTCCCAAGATACAGAGAATGTGGGTTGGAAGAGAATTCTATGAGACAATATGGAGGAGCAGAGGCTTGACTCTAGAAATAAAACTTCTTTGTTATTTTCTTTTTTTTGCTGTTAAGCTGGACTATTGTGCAAGCTTAAAAAATCTTGAGAGAGTTTCTGAGAGACAGAACTACAAGTTTATCCAGGTAAACTATACCTTTTTTGGGGCGGGGGGGGGGGTTAATATAAAATATATAGAAGATGCATACCTGTGCAGACTTACCTGAGCGTAAGTCTTGTTAACTGACATGGAACTGGAAGCTTTTTCTTTTCTTTGTTACTGAGTATTTCACTGTGTTCACTGAAGTTAGAACTGACTGAATCATCCCTCCACAGAGCTTTGTGAAGTGAAAATACTAAACTTTCTGCAACGGGTGTTAAATTTGGTGTAGTTGAAGAGTTTGGGGCATACATAACCAAAGCTGATGTTGACGACTAATTTTACACTTTTCATCTTTTATAGGGGGATATCTGTGAACCCAATTTTGTAAAAGAATTATTTGAGGCTGAGAAATTTGATATAGTGCTACATTTTGCAGCTCAAACACATGTAGGTGAGCATTGCATGTCACTACAATAATCTACTAGTAGTTGTAGCTTCCAGTTTTTGCGTGAGGGGCAGAGGATACTGCTTATGCTGGCACTGCTAACATAGCTGGACACCTATCCTGCTGTCCCTCCTGGTGACAATGTGCATAAATTGCTATGTTTTACTGTTTTGCCATTGTGTCCCTTGATTCATCATTGCTGAAACCTTTGACGTCAGGTGTTAACTATGCTGCTGCTGTGAGTGGCACAGAACATCTGGCCCATGGACCTGATTACTGTCTTTAATAGGAGCTGCTCAGAGTGGCTGGGGAAACCCAGCCAGATGGGTGGCGTATAAATAATAAAATTATTATTGTTATTATTAGGCCCCTTGGGGATCAGCCTGCAGTAGCTCTGCTGCTGAGTGGAGTTTGGGTCGGATGGAACTTTATCATGGCTTAATTTACACTGGTTTGCTTTATACCAGCTTATTGTGTGTAGGATTGCTCTCTTAAGAGTAGTTTTGTTCTACTGCATATGGAGACAACATTTTTTCTTTTACTTAATTTCATGTTGTAGGTCTGAAGGTCCCCTAGAGATCATGGCCTCAGGCTTTTTTTGGTACCAAGTTTGACGTACATTTCTCTTTATTATTTTGTCTCAAAACTTAGATCTTTCTTTTTGGCATAAGCTTGAATTCAACTATGTCAACGTTTATGGAACTTGCATTCTGGTTGGTGCTGCTTATGAGGCTAATGTGGAGAAGTTCATATATGTCAGTACTGATGAAGTTTATGGGGGAAGCTACAACAAGGTGAGCTTGAATTAAATGAGTTTCCTACATCTCTTACCTTCATGTTTGTCTCTTGGGTGAATTAAACAGGGCATGATCTTGTAATGACCAGTAAGTGGAGACTGTTAGCTTTGTTTAACTAGTACCACTTTACTTCCCATGACCAACCAATAAAAATAGACAAACATTAGGAACTGGGCCTCTCTTGTTTCCAACTTAGTAAGCTTATTGTTTTACATTTACACCAATGTTCGGCCACTTGAAAATAACCAAAAGATAATGATAATCTTATACAGAAGGAATGTGCTGGTACAAATTTGACCTAAAGCGTTTTTGATTCTGCTGTCTTTAAAGGATGCAAGAGTTTTTGTTAGTACTTTGGTATTTTAGGATTGCTGTGCAAGTAAATACTTTTTTTTCAGTAAGAGGATGGAACATGAAACTTACTTGTCACGGAGCAAGGGCAAGGGTAAAATATTAATTCCTGGTAAAAGTAGTCAGAGTTGAATTTAGGAGAACACTTTGGGCAGGGTGGTTTCCTTATACTATATAGGTAGACAGGATCACTCTCCCTTTTTCCATGATTTCAGCTGCATCTGCTAGGAAAAGGATCAGGCCCTCTGGGGGTATCTTGCAGCACAGTCCTAACCAACATCTACTTAGAAGTAAGCCCTATTGAATTCAGCAGGGCTTACTTCTAGGTAAGTGGGTTAGTATTTTATCCTTATGTGCTTAGCTGGGGGGTAGATTTTTCTTAGCACTACTGCTAATTAGAGAGTGGAAGTATTATTTGGGTATAATGTTAGATAACTAGCAATGAGAAAGATTCAGGAAGGTAGCCTTGTTGGTCTGACGCAGTCGAACTAATTTTTTTAAAAAAATTACGTTTTTTAAAAAATAAAAAAATAGTCTAGTACCACTTTAGAAACCAACTAAGTTTGTTCTAGGTATGAGCTTTTGTGTGCATGCACACTTCTTCAGATACTCTTCATGCACATGAAAGCTTATACCTAGAACAAACGTAGTTGGTCTCTAAGGTGCTACTAGACTATTTTTTACTTTTTTTATTTATTAAAAGGTAAAGGGACCCCTGACCATCAGGTCCAGTCGTGACCGACTCTGGGGTTGCGGCGCTCATCTCGCTTTATTGGCCGAGGGAGCCGGCGTACAGCTTCCGGGTCATGTGGCCAGCATGACTAAGCCGCTTCTGGCGAACCAGAGCAGCGCATGGAAATGCCATTTACCTTCCCGCTGGAGCGGTACCTATTTATCTACTTGCATTTTGACATGCTTTCGAACTGCCAGGTTGGCAGGAGCAGGGACCGAGCAATGGGAGCTCACCCCGTCGTGGGGATTTGAACCGCCGACCTTCTGATCAGCAAGTCCTAGGTTCTGTGGTTTAACCCACAGCGCCTCCCGCGTCCCTTTTTAATTTATTAGCAATGAGAAAAACCTCTTAAACTTTTTCACTCCATATATAGCATTTTGTGTTTATTCCAAAGTGGTGGTGGTGTTTTTTTTAATTTATTATATGTTTTGGGCAAGCTTGCACTGCTTATTTGTGGTAACTCAAACCAAAAAAGGAAAGATGTCTAAAGTAACAATTTGCATGCAATTCCACAACTATCTTAAACATTACTGTTGGTATATAAATGTAGAATTTAGTATTGTGCAACCATTAGCCAAACTGAACGTTTCTATGAATTATTGCTACATTAGTAACTTAATGTTTCTAGTTTTGAGCTTATCCTCAATCACTAGTCTAGTTTGTAGACTATTTAAGCCATGAATTACTGTTTCCTGAAAACACTGGCAAATGACATAACTGTGGTTTATTTATTACCAAGAAACCAGAATATAAAGTTGTGATTTTTTGCTGGCTTACGAACCCTGCTTTGTTTTACCTATGACTTGCTCTTAATGTGTGAGTCTAGTACCCTTCCTTAACCATAGTTTGTTTGGTTGCTTAACCCCAGATGCTCACTAAGCTACAAAGACACAAGGCTAGTGTTAAAAAAATCCCAAACAGTGGAGGAACAAGCTGTTCTTTGCTGCTTTATCAGACAGCTCATGGTTAATTTGAGGTTTGTTAAATAAGCCATAGTTTAGCATTATGTGAGAATCGGGCCGTTAACAAGAGTCATTTTAAGCTGGCTTGTAAATCAATATAAATTCTTTTTAAGACTTTGAATGTCTGGCATGTAAAAAAATTGTTCTAGGAATTTGATGAATCCTCATCTAAAAAACCGTCAAATCCTTATGCAGCTTCTAAGGCGGCGGCTGAATGCATTGTCCAGTCATATTGGGAAAGATATCAGGTAAGCAGAAATGAAACTTGATATTTTAGCTACCATTATTAATTATTTGGATTTCTGAACATGGTCCATATGCTCAAAGTTTTTTTGGACACAGAAGAAATGCACAAGAACCCACACTGAGGTTAAAGAAGTTACCACCGCAAACCATATATGTTTAGTCAGAAGTCAATTTCATTATGTTCAATGGGCTAGCCAATGTTGTGTCCTCCAGATACGATGGGACTACAACTCACATAATTCCTCACCATTGGCCATGCTGGCCAGGGCTGATGGGAGCTGGAGGACACAATATTGGCTACCCCTGCTATGCTGGTACTAATGAGTTTTAAAATACATAGTAGATTTCCAGTATAAAATATGGTAGTTATATTTTTGCTGTGGGCTTACTTACAACAAAAAATGAACATTTAAAAACTTGATATGTAACCTGCTAAACTTGCTATGCTTGTTTACGGTTATCTGTGAAATGCTGCACCACAGGTATCAATTTCCTGATAACGCCTGGCTTTTCCCTTTTTCAAGAATATCTGTTTAGCCTCTGACTCCGAAGCCCAGCCTTTAAGACAGGCATCCCCAAACTTGGCCTTCCAGATGTTTTGGGACTACAATTCCCATCACCCCTGACCACTGGTCCTGTTAGTTACGGATGATAGGAGTTGTAGTCCCAAAATATTTGGAGGGCCGAGTTTGGGGGTGCCTGCTTTA
The DNA here is from genome assembly GCF_951804945.1 of Podarcis cretensis. Lineage (NCBI taxonomy): Eukaryota > Metazoa > Chordata > Lepidosauria > Squamata > Lacertidae > Podarcis > Podarcis cretensis. The sequence goes on along the minus strand of NC_137173.1, from coordinate 95,343,858 downwards.
AGAGAAGTGAAGCATGTCCCAGAGTCCTCTTTCTGCTGCTCCATACTCGAAGCAAGGAAGACATTAAAATAGAACACCACTGATTACTCTTGCTGGGCCTGGTGGCCACGTGGCACGATGTATAGGTATGCTTGTCAAGGAGCAAGGTTTTTTAAATTTGTGTACGTGGTGATAATTGTATAACATGCAATTGACATTGTATAACATGCAATTGGGCTCAAAGTCCTATCCCAAAAGTGTATTATTTTGATCTTAGCTGATATTCTTCAGAGTTGTGAAAAGTGCACCACTTACTGCTTCTTCTGTTTGTGGAAGAAGGCATTGGTTTGTATCTTTACTAGTCTCCTGCAAACAGAAGGCCATGTTTCATTTGCAGAGGGAACTGTGAGGCTAGGACATGATTTTTTCATTTCATTTCACTTCACTTTTAATTTGTATACCATCTTTCTACTTTACAATACCCAAGGCGGTTTACAAGCTGAAGAAACAAAGAATGTAGACCTTATAACAATCCAATTCAAAAATGTGATAATAAAACATAACTTTAAAATAAGCAACTTATATCAAACAAAGTAATGTACAACCCATTAGAATAGTATAGAGTAATATTAAATATCAGCGTATAAAAAAATAAACAGAAATCCACTCTTAACAATTACAATAAATAATTTCTAAACTATAATCAATAAAACAACGGCAAATCACAGTGCATAAAATAATACAATACAAACTGAGAAGCAGAGACTGGCGGGTGGGGCAAGGCAGATGGAAGGAGGCCTTGCCTGATGAAGGCTCTCCCCTCACATGCTTCTTATGCTGCTTGGGAGGATATACCAACACCCTAGAGCAGGTTTCACAGGGGGAAATCAGCTGGGTGGTGGGAGGAAGGGGAGATGCCCCCCCACCAGCAGAACCTGAGTTAGGATCTAAGCCACCGCAAGCTTTTTTATAACTGTTCTCCTTGAATTTGTGCTGGCACACTCATAGTATATCCTTTAAAGTTTCCAGTGGTTATCACGCGGAGCAGCAATGTTTATGGACCCCATCAGTTTCCAGAAAAAGTAAGTGAGATGAAGGCATTTCTTTTATCAAATAGACCCTTTGTGAGCCCTCAGTTAACAAGTCGCAGTACTTTGCCAAGCATTTATTACGTGGTCTCTGTTCTGTAGAATTACAGCTTATTAATGTGCATGCCGTCAAATATTAAGAGTTGGCCATTCATCTAGCTAGGGATTATAGCATGTGAAAATAGGCTTCCATGCAAATAGTAAATCCCAGCCGGGTGAGGAACCATGCATGCAGCTAAGTGCTACCCATCCAGTTCACCTCTCCGATCCAGCAGCCAAAATGTTGTGTGCAGAACCCGTAATTGAAAACATTTTGGCTTTTAATTGGCTGTTTAGGAGATGGAGCAGGGTGTCGTTTCAGCCCCTTCCCTTTAAAAAAAGAAAAAAGAAGGCACTGCTACAAGTGATTGGTGGTTTCTATTACTGTCCGTTGCTAGAATTAAATATGTTCTCACACAAATATTTCAAAAAAGCTGAAAGGTTTATCATTCTCTTTAAGTAGCCTGGATTAACAATTGCTGCCTATTTTTAATGTTTCTTAGGTTATTCCAAAGTTCATTTCTCGCTTGCAGCAGAACAGAAAATGGTATGTATCACAGTCATATTCGGTCCCCCTGCCCCTTCTGTTATAAGTGTATGGCAAGCTAAGTCAGTCACATGCACCCTTGAAATTGAACACCCCATGCTAAAATCAGTCCGGACAGTAAAATGGGTCACGTTTTGAGACCGCACTGCCCTGGGACAAAACCTGCATGCACAACTGCTTTTACTCAACAACAATAGGTATATGGTTTCTTAATACTCTGTCCCACCACAAGAGGTCATAGATGGACATAGCAGAGTCACTGTTTCATGCTTTTCGCTAATTTAAAACCTTGCTGAAGAGAATGTATAATGCTGGGGTAAAGAAGATTTGTTTTCTTTGGTCTTGTAGTTTCTCATTGACATGGATTTACACCTGTTATATGTTTTAACACTGCTAGGACACACTCTGTAGTGCAAAGTCTGACACAGGGTGCAGTGCAACAGCCACTTTTCCGTAATTCTTTGTAACTTGCTGTGTGTGCCACCAGATTTATTGCCATTGTGAAGAATTAGCATGAATGGAGGTTGTGTTTTGTTATCACATACTTTGCCCTTTGTAAGCAGTTTATAATTTTGCAAACCTGGCTGGAATGTTAGAATAGCGTTTGAAAGCAATGCTAAATGTATGCACTGTCTTACTTGCTTGTAGCTGTATTCATGGTTCAGGACTTCAGAGAAGAAATTTTCTTTATGCCAGTGACGTAGCCGAAGCATTTCTTACTGTTATGAAGAAGGGGCAGCCAGGGGAAATCTACAACATTGGGACCAGCTTCGAGATGTCGATTGCACAACTTGCAAAGGAATTAATCCATCTAGTGAGTAACAAACAGTGTTGGAAATTGGTGGCTTAGTAGCAATAAATACTGACTAGGACAAATGAACTCTATTGATACATTTCAGTAAATGACTCTGTAAGATGTGTGTGCAGATACATTTGGAAATGGGGGAGCATGTGCAAAGTTTTATTTTACTAACCAGTGGGGTCTGTTTGCTCTGCCTTTGATCCTGTGTTGACAATTCATTTCCATCATATTTCAGGAAGGCTCTCTGCTTTTGGTTTTTTTGTTTATTTTCTAGCACTCGCATGTTTATATGTTTAAACATTTGACTTAACCTCTTTTTGCCTATACAGTGGTACCTCAGGTTACATACACTTCAGGTTAAAGACTCCGCTAACCCAAAAATAGTGCTTCAGGTTAAGAACTTTGCTTCAGGATGAGAACAGAAATCGTGCTCCGGCAGCGCGGCGGCAGCGGAGGCCCCATTAGCTAAAGTGGTGCTTCAGGTTAAGAACAGTTTCAGGTTAAGAACGGACCTCCGGAACGAATTAAGTACTTAACCCGAGGTACCACTGTAACTATTATTATTATTGCTGTTATTAAATTTGTATGCTGCCCTTCATCCAAAGATCCAATAGTGTTTCACAACATAAAATACAAAATGAGAACACAAAATACATAATAAAAGCAAAAACAAGCCAATAATCACCTCCCACAACACTTGGAAAACTTCAATGACAAGAAAAGTGGCTTCATTATTGAAGCTAGAGAAATCAGTTAGGCTTTCATAGAGGAAGGTTGATAGGGTAGAATCATAGAATTGTACAGTTGGAAGGGATCTGAGGGTCATCTCGTTCAGCTCCCTGCTATGCAGGAATCTCAGCTAAATAATCCGTGGCAGATGGTCATCCAACCTCTGCTTAAAAACCTTCCAGGAAGAAGGGTCAACCCCTTTCCACGAGAAGCCGTTCCACTGTCGAAGAGCTCTTAACGTCAGAAAGTTCTTTCTGATGTTTCACCAGAATCTCCTTGTAACTTGAAGCCATTGGTTCAGGTGTTACCCTCTAGAGGAGGAGAGAACAAGCTTTTTCCACCTTTCGTGTGACAGCCCCCAATCCATTTTCTGCTCAAACCAGCCCCCCCCCCAAGTTCAGTCCAGGGAAGAATGTGGTTTGCCTAATTACAGCAGACTTCCTATGGTAGGCTCCTCACTGAAATGTTGTGTTTATGGATGTACCCATTAATTCCATTAGAGTCTCCCTTCCCAACACTTTCAGGTATCACCAATTACAGTGGTACCTTGGGTTACATACGCTTCAGGTTACATACGCTTCAGGTTACATACACTTCAGGTTACAGGGTTACAGACTCCGCTAACCCAGAAATAGTACCTCGGGTTAAGAATTTTGCTTCAGGATGAGAACAGAAATTGTGCTCCGGCGGCGCGGCGGCAGCAGGAGCCCCATTAGCTAAAGTGGCGCTTTAGGTTAAGAGGTTTCAGGTTAAGAACAGACCTCCGGAACGAATTAAGTACTTAACCCAAGGTACCACTGTATATAAGAACGCGCCAGTTCTTCTTTTTCTTCTCTTTAAGTGATTCAAGGTAGTTCCATACAAACTACTAGGGCAAATCCTCACCACTTATCTGCATGGCTTCACGCTTTTATATTATGGTCAATATTGCATGGCTCAGAATATATTTAGTAACCATGTTAGTCACATACACCAAACGATAAACACCTTTGATTTGGGCTGACTAGCTAGCACTTAGCATCTAAAATGCAAGATTTATTTACGGCCACCTGAGTGTTTCTCACAACTTACGTCTCTTGTTTTCCTTAGTAGTTTATAGATACAATTAGCAGCACTTGGGAATCGTCTACATTTTAAACAAAACAGAGGATGGAAATTTTTGTGGAAATCTGTTCATTAGAAGTAGTTGTGCTTACAACACAATAGAAATCAAAAACATTTTGTTAAATGTTAAGTCTCTCACTGCTGACATAGATCTCCCCCCACCCTCCTGATTTACAGATTAAAAATACCAGTTCTGAAGCAGAGACAGAATATTGGATGGATTATGTTAAAGACAGGTAAGATATTTATTATTTCATTTCAAATATTTTGTCCTGTCCTGTAAAATATCCCACAGGATTTCAGATGCCATCTTAATTTGGGTAATATAATGTGTCCTCTTCTTTAGTGGTACGGAATGTTTTCCTTATGTTACAGCGAAGCCAAATTTTAAGCTCCTCTGCCCCCCATCTCCCACCCTTTGTAGGTTAGGCTGTGGCATGGAAAGGCAAGCATGGAGCTTTGCTGTACAATCCTTTCCTGCTCCAGGATAGGAAGATGAGTTTGGTCCTGGGTGCCCAAGGTAAAAAGGTAAAGGTAGAGGACCCCTGGACAGTTAAGTCCAGTCAAAGGTGACTATGGGGTTGTGGCGCTCATCTTGCTTTCAGGCCGAGGGAGCCAGCGTGTTCACAGACAGCTTTCTGGGTCATGTGGCCAGCATGACTAAACTGCTTCTTGTGCAATGGGACACTGTGATGGAAGCCAGAGCACACAGAAATGCCTTCCCGCCACAGTGGTACCTATTTATCTACACCCTTGTGCAAATTAATTGAAACAAAGCATGTTTTCTGTCTTGCTCGTAATCCTGTACTCAAAACAAACACGAAAAGTCACTTGATCATTATGGTATTGGAAGCCTGCAGCCAATAGAAGGAATGATGCGCTTGCCACAATATATTGAGGTTCTACCAAAGAGAGTTATTCCAGAGCTGGAAAAGAAGTATCCTGACAGTACTGGGATATTGCAGCAGACCTAGCCCCCTGTCACACATCGAATGTGGTGAAGAAATTCACGACAGAGCGGGAAATACAGGTACTTGATTGACCAGGGAATTCCCAGGACGTAAATCCCATTGAGAATTTGTGGGCTTTGTGCAAAAGTCGCCTCCGTGCTGTAGACTGTACGACTATGGAGAAGCTCATTCAGGCGCTGATTCAAGTGTGGTACAGGGATCCAAAAATCAACAGTGACTGTTGGTAACTATTAGACTCCATTCCAAACCGTGTTCGAATGCTGCTTAAAAATAGCAGCATATCTGTTACTAATGTACGTATATGTGAGTTTTGTACACTAAACAACATCGCTTGTTTCAGTTAATGTGCACAAGGGTGTACTAGTACTGGCGTGCTTTTGAACTGCTAGGTTGGCAGGAGCTGGGACAGAGCAATGGGAGCTCATCCTGTTGCGGGGATTCGAACCACCAACCTTCTGATCAGCAAGCCCAAGAAGCTCAGTGGTTTAGACCAATACACACTCCCACGCCTCAGAGCTTGAAAGGGGGCAGTGATTGTTTTAGCATTATGTCTGGACTCAGGTTCATAGTTTGTCTTACCATGAGCATTAAACCCAGAACAAACCTTTGGTGTAGCTTTGCATGCAAGCTGAGTCACTGCATTTCATATTGGCTGCTTTTATGTTTTACCAACCATCAAGTGACTTGCTTGAGATTTTAACTACCGTCCTTTTCGCCCCATAGGACGCACCGCCCCATAGGATGGGCTTCCCCGACCCCAGCCCCCAGAACAGGCTGCCGCCCCAAGCCTTGTGTGCCCGGCGGGACATCCCGCCGGGTGCGCAAGGCTTGTGGATAGCTTCCTGAAGCCTGGAGAGCGAGAGGGGTTGGTGCGCACCGACGCCTCTCGCTCTCCAGGCTTCAGCGAAAGCCTGCATTCACCCCATAAGACGCACACACATTTCCCCTTCATTTTTGGAGGGGAAAAAGTGCATCCTATGGAGCGAAAAATACAGTATTTGAAAGTAGCTATAACTATTTGAAAGTAGCTTATAGTTTATTGCTACAGTTAAACAAAGACCCTTTACTTGGATTTGGATATAAAAGTAATGAGCCAAACTACCCAGTATTTTTACTGGAATATTTTATTTCTGTTTTATAGTTCCTTGAAGCAATTTAGTTAAAGATTTCATATAATGAAGCTTCTTCTTGAAAAACCAAAAACATCACAAGAGATATTCAATTGGGTCTGCGGTCACACGGCAATTTTTTGGTCTTCCTGGCATTTCCTGTTATTTTCTGCATTGCATTTGATCTTTCACACAGTGGAAATCTGGCTGAATTTAGCATTAATTGCTTTACAGATAAATTCTGTATCCAACTCTTTTAGCTTGGAAAACCACAGGAATCTGGCGTTTTAATTTCATGTGACAAATTTTGGGGTGGTATCCCAGCATGCACTCCTTTCCTGCCATTTAAAATTTAGTGTAACATGGTGGTATATCAGTTTAGTGTAACGTGGTATGTCAATCAATTTAGTGTAACATGGTGATATATCGATCAGAAAGCTGCCACTCCAGAATGAAACAAGTACTTCAGTGTGAAAGGAACTTTTGAAATCAGGAAAGAAATGTTATGTATAATAAGAAAAACTAACACAGTAATCCCTGCATCTGAATTCACGCAGAATGATTGAATCAATGAACCTAAGTTAATTGATTTCAGTAGGTCTGCTCTAAGTTTGATGAATGTTGTTTATTGCTAGTGGAGCTACTGAAATAGTCCTAAATGTGACTTGTTCTTATCTATCTCATTTTCTTTACATGTACCAATAAAATGTTTCATCTGCGTATATGTGATTTATGGTCTCGCTTAATACATTTAGGGTTGTAGAAAGAGTGGTTTTCTTTTATGAGAAATTAGAAGTCGTCAGTGTGGTGTAATAGATAAAATATGAGTCTTGAATCAAGAATACTTGAGGTTGAAGGGATGCGGGTGGCGCTGTGGTCTAAACCACTGAACCTCTTGGGCTTGCCGATTGGAAGGTTGGCAGTTCAAATCCCTATGACGGGATGAGCTTCCTTTGGTCTGTCCCAGCTCCTGCCAATCTAGCAGTTCAGTGCAAGTAGACAAATAGGTACTGCTGTGGTGGGAAGGTAAACGGCGTTTCCGTGTGCTCTGGTTCCGTTGTACCAGAAGCAGTTTAGTCACGCTGGCCACATGACCCGGAAAGCTGGCTGTGGACAAACGCCAGCTCCCTCAGCCTGAAGCGAGATGAGCGCCACAACCCCATAGTTGCATTTGACTGGACTTAACTGTGCAGGGTCCTTTACCTTTTACTTGAGGTTGAATCATTTCTCAACAATGAAGCTTATGACTCTTTCAGCCTAAGCAACCTTCTAGAGTTGTTAGGATACGATGAGAGCTCCTTGGACAAAGAGTGGGACAGAAACGTAGTAAACTTTGAAATGGAGTTTTGAATATGCAAGGGCTTTCAAAACTCCATTTCAACGTTTTGATACATTTCCTGAAAAATGCTGTTGGTGTTAAGGCTTAAGGATGTTCAGAGGAGGTTAAGGGGTGATATGATAGCCATGTTCAAATATATAAAAGGATGTCACATAGAGAAGGGAGAAAGGTTGTTTTCTGCTGCTCCAGAGAAGCGGACACGGAGCAATGGATCCAAACTACAAGAAAGAAGATTCCACCTAAACATTAGGAAGAACTTCCTTAACAGTAAGAGCTGTTCGACAGTGGAATTTGCTGCCAAGGAGTGTGGTGGAGTCTCCTCCTTTGGAGGTCTTTAAGCAGAGGCTTGACAACCATATGTCAGGAGTGCTCTGATGGTGTTTCCTGCTTGGCAGGGGGTTGGACTCGATGGCCCTTGTGGTCTCTTCCAACTCTATGATTCTATGATTCTATGATAATACTCCTTTATATGACTGCAGTTTTTTAAAAAAATATAAATTGACTGGGATCTGATTTGGCATGTTTGTGTTATGTGTTCCACATGGTTTTAATTTACACACGCCCCATTTAGTGACTGGAATTGTGATGGGTTATATAAATTAAAACTAAAATAAAGGTATTCATAATCAGAATGTATATGAATATATCTATGCACCTGCTAGGGACAGTCACCTGAAAATGCAATTACAACTGCTCAGATTCATTGGTATTCATCCATAATATTCCAAATAAATTTCCCATGTTTGAGGTTAGTGGTAGTATATTTTTCTCCCCCAGATGGCTGATCTTTGCTATGATTACTCACACTCAGGTCTGTGATTGCAGTAATCGAGTCACAGATTGGAAATTATTTGGGTGCCTTGCAAATGCGTAATATTTGTGAATATAGACTATTCTGTGTAAATCATGCATGTTTAACAAGAGAAGGAAGGGCAGCCTAAAGATTAATCCAAAGGAATAAAGTGCTGAACTTCTAAATGTCCTTTGAAGGTAATTAATACACATGCTGTATGAAACTTTGAGTTTTCCATTGGAATAACACTCTTCTCATTTATTTAAAGGCCTACGAATGACTTGGGATATCC